>NC_083435.1:47698438-48327020 GCF_020745735.1 Hemiscyllium ocellatum | reverse complement strand
AGGGGGACAGAGAGAGAGAGCGGAAAAGAGAGGGGGGTCAGAGAGAAGGGTACAGAGAGAGGGGGTCAGAGAGAGGAGGACACAGATAGGGGGGCAGTGAGAGGGAACAGAGAGAAGGGGCCAGAGAGAGGGACAGACAGAGCGGGGGACAGAGAGTATGGAACAGAGAGAGGGGGCGGGGAGAGAAGGGGTGACCGAGGCGGGGACAAAGTGGGGACAGAGAGGGTGTCAGAGAGAGGGGGGTGACAGAGAGAGGGGAGACACAGAAATGCGGACAAAGAGGGGGGCACAGGGACACAGGCGACAGAGAGAGGAGGACAGAGAGAGGGGGCTCAGAGATTGGGGGACAGAGAGTGGGGGTCAGAGAGAGGGGAACAGGGAGAGGGCAGCCAGAGAGAGGGGACAGAGAAAATGGGACAGAGAGAGGGGTGCAGAGAGAGGGGCACAGAGTGGGCGACAATGAATGGGTACAGGCAGACGGGGACCAGAGTGAGGAGGACAGAGGCGGGGCCAGAGAGTTGGGGAGACAGAGCGGATGGCTCACAGAGGAGGAACAATGAATGGGGGACAGAGAGAGAGGGACAGAGAGAGAGAGAGGGAGACAGAGGGGGAGAGACAGAGGGGGAAGAGACAGGGGGTACAGAGAGTGGGGTACAGAGAGCACGGGAACAGAGAGACGGGTGACAGAGAGGGGAACAGAGAGAGAAGGACAAAGATAGGGAGAAAAAGTGGGAGTCAGAGAGAGGAGGGACAGAGGGGAGGACAGACAGATGAGGACATAGAGGGTGGGACATAGAGGGGGAACAGAGAGAGGGGCACAGAGAGAGAGGTGTTAGACAGTGGGGGACAGAGAGTAGGGGAGGGACAGAGGGGGGACTGAGACAGGGGACAGAGAAGAGGGGGATAGAGAGAGGGCAAAAGGCAGCGGGAACAGAGAGAACGGGACAGAGAGAAGGGGGAGAGAGAGAGAAGGGGAAGAGACAGAAGGGGGGCAGAGAGAAGGGGTCAGAGAGAGGGGGGACAGATTGAAGTGGACAGAGAGAGTGGGACAGCGAGGGTGGTCAGAGAAAGGGGGCCAGAGTGAGGGGTGGACAGAGAGAAGGGGATAGAGAGAGAGAGGGACAGAGAGAAGGGGGCAGAGAGTGAGGGACAGAGAGAGAGGGTCAGCGAGTGGGGGGACAGAGAGTGGGGGGGGACAGAGAGCGCGGGGACCAGAGAGTAGGGGACATAGAGAGAGGGCGGGGGAAAGAAGGGAGTTAGAGGCGGGGACAGAGGGGGGACAGAGAGGGGTCAGAGAGAGGAGGACAGAGAGAGAGGGGACACAGAGGTGGGGACAAAGAGGGTGGTACAGAGACACGGGGGACAGAGAGAGGAGGACAGAGGGGGAACAGTGGGGGACAGATATTGCGTGTCAGAGAAAGGGGGGAACAGAGAGAGGGGCCACAGAGGGGAGCAGAGAGACGGTGGCTCAGAGAGCAGGGAACAGAGAGTGGGAGACAGAGAGAGAGGGAAAGAGAGAGCTTGAACAGGGAGAGGGGAACAGAGAGAGGGGGCAGAGAGAGCGGGGAGACAGTGGGGAGAGACAGAGGGGGAAGAGACTGGGGGACAGAGAGGGGGTACAGAGGGAGGGCGGACAGAGGGTGGGACAAAGAGGAGGGGGACAGAGAGAGAGGGTGACAGAGAGAGCAGGAAGAAGAGAGGACAGACAGGGAGAGGGGGGACAGAGAGAGAGGTTATAAAGTGGGGGGGCAGTAAGCGGGGGCAGAGAGAATGGACAGAGAAAGGGGGGGACACAGAGACTGTGGACAGTGAGAGAGCGATCGAGAGTGGGTACAGCGAGATGGTCCAGCGAGAGGGGCACAGAGAGCGGGAGAACAGATAGAGGGGGACAGAAAGGGGAAACAGAGAGATGGGAGGGCAGATATTTGGGACAGAGAGAGGGGGAGAGACAGATGTTGACAAAGGCAAGGGGATATTGGGGGGAAAAGTGGGGGCCAGAGAGAGGCATTCAGGGAGAGTGGGGAGAGAGAGGGGAACAGAGACTGAGGGACACAGACGTGGGCAGACAGAGGGAGGGATAGAGAGAAAGAGGTTGACAGAGAGAGGGGGACAGAGGTTTCGTGGGATATTGAGGGTGAACAGGGGTGGACAGAGAGCGGGGAGAGAGAGATGGGGACAGAGAGAGTGGGACTCAGAGGGTGACAGAGAGCGCGGGGATAGAGAGAGGGGTGTCAGCGTGGGGACTGAGAGAGAAGGGGACATAGAGAGGGGTATAGTGAGAGGGGCACAGAGGGACGGGGCCAGAGAGATGCATGTCAGAGAATGAGGGCAGAGAATGTCGAAGGGACAAAGAGAGAGGAACAGAAGGATGGGTGCAGAGACAGGGGGTCGAGACAGAGGGGGTCGAGACAGAGGGGGACAGCGAGTGGGGTACAGAGAGACCGTGAACAGAGAGAGCGTAAACAGAGAGAAGAGGACAGAGAGAAGGGACAGAGAGATGGGGACAGAGAGAAGGTGACAAAGAGAAGGGGACAGAGAGAGGGGGACAGAGAGATGGGGATAGAGAGAGGGGGGACACAGAAATGGGGGACAGAGAGTAGGGACAGAGAAATGGGGCAGAGAGAAGGTGACAGAGAGAAGGTGACAAAGAGATGGGGACAGAGAGAATGGGACAGAGAGAAGGGGAAAGAGAGAGAGTGGGGACAGAGAGATGTGGACAGAGAGAAGGTGACAGAGAGAGGGGAACAGAGAGAAGAGGACAGAGAGATGGGGCAGAGAGGAGGGAACAGAGAAAGGGGGGTCAGAGTGAGAAGTGGACAGAGAGAAGGGAACAGAGAGACAGGGACAGAGAGAGGGGGACAGAGAGAAGGGGACAGAGATCGAGGGACAGAGAGTGGAGGACAGAGAGTATGGGGACAGATTGAGGGGGATAGAGTGAGGGGGGTCAGAGTGTAGGGAACAGCGAGAGGGGGGCAGTGAGGAGGAAAGTTGGGGGTGGAGGGGTGACGGGGGGACAGAAATGGTGTCACAGAGAGGGGGACGGAGAGAGGGGGACAGAGAGAGGGGGTACAGTGAGAAGGGGAACAGAGAGAAGGGGACAGAGAGGGATGGATAGAGAGAGGTACAGAGCGAGCGGGAAAAGAGAGAGGGTGGACAAGTGAGGGGGACAGAGAGAGCGGGAACAGAGAGAGGATGGGCAGAGATCGTGGGGACAGAGAGTGGGTCAGAGAGACAGGTACAGAGAGCGTGGATGGAGATCGCGGAAAGAGAGTGTCGGCGGACAGAGAGAGGGGAACAGAGAGAGGGGTGTCAGAGATGGGGAAAGAGAGAGGGGGCACGTGAGAGGGGGCATAGAGTGGGCAATAAAGAGGGGGTTAGAGACTGATTGAGGACAGAGAGAGGAGGACCGAGGGCGGACAGAGAGTGGGGTAACATTGAGAGGGCAGTTCAGAGAGTGGGGAACAGACAGTGGGGGACAGAGTGAGAGGGACAGAGAGAGAGGGGACAGAGAGAGGGGAGACAGAGAGACGGGGACAGAGAGAGGGGGACAGAGAGAGGGGAAGAGAGAGAGGGGGACAGAGGGAGGGGGGCAGAGAGAGGGGAACAGAGAGAGGGGGAGAGAGAGAGAGGGGCTCAGAGAGAGGAGAGCAACATGGGGAGCGAGGCAGAAGGGGAAAAGACAGAGGGGGCAGAAAGTGGGGTTTCGAGAGAGCGGGAACAGAGAGAGGGGACAGAGAGAAGGGGACAGAGAGACGGGGGACAAAGATATGCGGACAGAGAAAGGGGGGCAGAGAGGGGGATAGAGAGAATGGGACAGAGAGAGGAGGACAGAGTGCAGCGGGACAGATAGTGGGGTAACATTGAGAGGGCGGCTCAGAGAGTGGGGAACAGAGAGTGAGGGACAGAGAGAGGGACAGAGACAGTGGAGACAGAGAGAGGGACTCAGAGAGAGGAGATCAACAGTGGGAGAGAGACAGGGGGGGAAAAGACAGAGGGGGACAGACAGTGAGAACTGGAACAGAGAGAGGGGACAGAGAGAAGGGGCACAGAGAGACAGAGGGGGACAGAGTAAGGCGGCACCGAGAGACAGACAGTGAGAGTGGGATAGAGGGGGGGAAGAGAGAGGGGGACGGAGAGAGGGGGACAGAGAGTGGGGGACAGAGAGAGGCGTACAGAGAGAGGTGACACAGAGGAGCGTGACAGAGAGAGGGGGGCCGAGAGAGGAGAGAAAGAGAGAGGAGGCAGAGAGACGGGGAAAGAGAGGGGATCAGATAGAGCGGGACACTGAGGGGGGCAGAGAGAGGGGAGTCAGAGAGGGGTGGGACAGAGAGAGGGGTTCCAAAGAGAGCGGGACAGAGAGAATGGGAACAGAGAGAATAGATTGATAAATTCTTGATGTCACAAGGAATTAAGGGCTACGGGGAGATTGCGGGTAAGTGGAGTAGAAATGCCCATCAGCCATGATTGAATGGCGGAGTGGACTCGATGGGCAGAATGGCCTTACTTCCACTCCTATGTCTTATGGCCTTATGGTCTTATAGGGCGGACAGTGAGATGGGGAAAAAGAGAGTGGGGTACAGAGAGAGGGGGGACAGAGAGTGGTGGGACAGAGAGAAGGGGGAACATTAAGAGGGGTGACAGAGAAAGGGGAACAGAGAAATGGGGCAGGGAGAGGGGGCAGAGAGGGGGACAGAAAGAGGGGGACCGAGAGAGGTGGACAGAGAGCGCAGAAAGAGATCGCGGGAAAAGAGAGAGAGGGCAGACAGAGAGGGGGGATAGTGAATCGGGGTACGGAGAGTGGGGGGACAGTGAGAGGGGGCAGAGAGAGAGGCGACAGAGAGAGGGGGTACGGAGAGTGGGGCACAGTGAAGGTGAGTGGGGGCAGAGTGAGGGTGACAGAGAGAGCTAGGACAGAGGGAGGGTAGGACATAGAGGGGGACAGAGAGAAGGGGGACAGAGAGAGGTAGGAGAGAGGGAGTTTTGGACATACAGGGGGACAGAAAGAAGGAGGACTGAGAGCGGGGGACAGAGAGGGGGGGTCAGAGAGAGGGGACAGAGAGAGAGGAACAGAGAGAGGGGGACAGAAAGAGGGTGACAGAGAGAGGGCGACAGAGAGAGGATGGTCAGACAGTGGGGACAGAGATTGGGAGAGGGACAAAGAGAGAGGGACAGAGAAGAGGGGGACAGAGAGAGGGCACGTGAGAGGGGGCATATAGTGGGCAATAAAGAGGGGGTTAGAGACAGATTGGGGACAGAGAGAGGAGGACCGAGGGAGGACAGAGAGTGGGGTAACATTGAGAGGGCAGTTCAGAGAGTGGGGAACAGAGAGTGGGGGACAGAGTGAGAGGGACAGAGAGAGAGGGGACAGAGAGAGGGGGGACAGAGAGACGGGGACAGAGAGAGGGGGAAAGAGAGAGGGGAAGAGAGAGGGGAGGAGCAGAGGGAGGGGGCAGAGAGAGGGGAATCGAGAGAGGGGGAGAGAGAGAGGGGCTCAGAGAGAGGAGAGCAACATGGGGAGCGAGGCAGAAGGGGAAAAGACAGAGGGGGCAGAAAGTGGGGTTTCGAGAGAGCGGGAACAGAGAGAGGAGACAGAGAGAAGGGGACAGAGAGACGGGGGACAAAGATATGCGGACAGAGAGAGGGGGGGCAGAGAGGGGGGACAGAGAGAATGGGACAGAGAGAGGAGGACAGAGTGCAGCGGGGCAGAGAGTGGGGTAACATTGAGAGGGCGGCTCAGAGAGTGGGGAACAGAGAGTGAGGGACAGAGAGAGGGACAGAGACAGTGGAGACAGAGAGAGGGGTTCAGAGAGAGGAGATCAACAGTGGGAGAGAGACAGAGGGGGAAAAGACAGAGGGGGACAGACAGTGAGAACTGGAACAGAGAGAGGGGACAGAGAGAGAAGGGGGACAGACAGACAGAGGGGGACAGAGTAAGGCGGCACTGAGAGACAGACAGTGAGAGTGGGATAGAGAGGGGGGAAGAGAGGGGGGGACAGAGAGAGGGGGACAGAGAGTGGGGACAGAGAGAGGGCGACAGAGAGAGGATGGTCAGACAGTGGGGACAGAGATTGGGAGAGGGACAAAGAGAGAGGGACAGAGAAGAGGGGGACAGAGAGAGGGGGGCGTAGAGAGAGTGAAGAAGAGATGGGGACGGAGAGAGGGAGAGAGATACAGAGGGGGAAGAGACACGGGGTGGACAGACAGTGGGGTATAGGGGGAGCAGGAACAGAGAGAATGGGATAGGGAGAAATGGACAGAGATGAGGGGGATGGAGTGAGAGGAACAGAGATAAGGTGAAAGAGAGAAGGGACAGAGAGAAGGGGAAAAGAAACAGGGGGAGAGAGTGCGGAGAAAGAAAGAGGGGACAGAGAAATGGGGGTCAGAGCGAGGGGTGGACAGACAGATGGGGACAGTAAGAGAGGGATAGAGAGAGAGGGACAGAGAGTGGAGGGAATGAGCGTTAGGGGACAGAGAAGGTGGTCAGAGAGTACGGGACAGAGCGAGGGGGGCAGAGGGGGATAACCGATGGGGGGACGGGGGGGACAGAGAGAGGGGGACAGAAAGCGGGTCAGAGAGAGGGATGATGGAGAGAGGGGATCGCAGAGGAAGGGATAAAGACGGGTCTACATGGACAAGGGGACAGAGTCAGGAGGATAGAGAGGGGCACAGACAGAGGGGGGACAGATAGAGAGGGCAGAGAAAATGGGACAAAGAGAGAGGGGACAGAGAGAGGGGGACAGAGAGAGGAGGCAGAGAGAGGGGGCACAGAATGGGCGACAAAGAGGGGGTGACAGTCGATGGGGGACAGAGAGAGAAGGGCAGAGGGAGGACAGAGAGTGAGGGGACAGAGAGAGGTTGGCTCAGAGAGTGTGGAACAGAGAGTGGGGACAGAGAGAAGGACAGAGAAAGGGGGACAGAGAGAATGGGACAGAGAGAGAGGGACAGAGAGAGTGGGACAGATGGGGGCACAGAGAGTGAGGGACAGAGAGAGGGACAGAGAGAGGGGAACAGAGAGAGGGGAACAGAGACAGCGTGAACAGAGGGAGAGGGGACAGAGAGAGGGGAGGGATGGGGAGGGGACAGATGGGAAAGAGACAGAGGGAGACAGAGAGTAGGTTACAGAGAGCGCGGGAAAAGAGAGACAGGGACAGAGAGGTGGATGAAGAGAAGGGGGACAGGGAGAAGGGGACAGAGAGAGTGGGACAGACATAGTGGGGTCTGAGAGTGCGGGCCAGAGAGTGGGGGAACAGAGTGAGGGGGAAAGAGGGAGGGAAACAGAGAGTGGGTAGTCAGAGTGTAAGGGACCGGAAAGGTGGACAGAGAGAGGGGGACAGAGAGTGGAGAAGAGAGAGAGTGGGTACAGAGAGAGGAGGACAGTGCGAGGGTGACAAAGAGAGGGGGGACAGAGAAAGAGGAGGGACACAGAAAGGGGGGACAGGCATAGGGGGGCAGAGAGAAGGGAGCAGAGAGAGGCGGGACAGTGAGAGGTGGACAGAGAGGGGGAATGGAGAGACGGGTCACAGAGTGGGCGACAAAGAGGGGGGTACAGACAGACGGGAGACAAGAGAGGAGGACAGAGGAAGGACAGACAGTGAGGGGACAGAGAGACGGTGGCTCAGAGAGTGGGGAACAGAGAGTGGGGGGAATGAGAGAGTGGGAGAGAGAGGGGACAGAGAGAGGGGGCAGAGAGAGGGGGCTCAGAGAGTGGGGAACAGAGAGTGGGGCACAGAGAGTGGGGCACAGAGAGGGGGACAGACAGAAAGTGAACAGAGACAGGGGACAGAGAGAAGGGGAGTGACAGAGGGGGGCAGGACAGATGGGGAAGAGACAGATGGGGTACAAAGTGTAGGGTACAGAGAGAGTGGGAACAGAGAAAGGGGGACAGACAGAGGGCGGAGAGAGAAAGGGGACAGCGAGAGGGTGACAGAGAAAGGGAGAAATAGAGGGTGACAGAGAGGGGTGACATGGAGGGGGACAGAGAGAGTGGACAGAGAGAGGGGGACAGAGAGAAGGGGGACAGAGAGACAGGTTACAGAGAGATGGGGGCAGAGAGAGCAGGAACAGAGAGAGTGCGTCAAAGAGTGTGGGACAGAGAAAGGGTGGACAGAGTGAGGGGGGCAGAGATAGTGGGAACAGTGAGAGGGCAGACAGTGAGCCGGGTCCACAGAGAGGGGGAACACAGAGAGGGTGGACAGAGAAAGGGGACAGAGAGACGTGGACTGAGCGAGGGGTGACAGAGAGAGGGGTGACAGAGTGAGGGGTAACAGAGAGAGGTGGACAGAGAGAGGGGCGACCGAGAGAGACGGACAGAGAGCACGGGAAGAGAGAGCGGGAAGAGAGAGAGGGTGGACAGATTGGGGGGTCAGATGGAGGGAATGAGGGAGGGCAGTGAGAGGGGGACAGAGAGAGGAAACAAGAGAGAGGGGGCACAGAGAGTGGGGGGAGAGTGAGTGTGAGTGTGAGAGAGTGGGGTGACAGAGAGATGGGGACAGAGAGATGGGGATGGGGGGCTGAGCGGGGGGAGACAGAGAGAGGGGCACAGAGAGGGTCGGCAAGAGAGGTGGACGGGGCGGAGGGGCAGAAAGAGCCGGAAAGAGAGATGGGGACATAGCGAGGGGTGATAGAGGGAGAGAGTACAGAGAGAGTGGGGGACAGAGAGCGGGGGAGCAGAGAGAGACGGGCGAGAGAGAGTGGGGGGGACAGAGACGGGTGCACAGAGGGAGGACAGAAAGAGGGGTAGAGAGAGATGGGGACAGAGAGTGGGGAACAGAGAAAGGGGGACAGAGAGAGGGGGACAGAGAGTGGAGGAATGAAAGGGGGAAAGAGAGCGGGAGAGAAAGGGGTGAAAGAGAGAGGGGAAGAGTGGGGGAGAGAGAAGGGACAGAGAGAGAGACAGAGAGAGGGAGGGACAGAGGAAGGGGGACAGATATGCAGCGGGCAGAGAGAAGGGGACAGAGCGAAGCGGGACAGTGAGAGGTGGACTGAGCGGGGGACAGTGAGAGGGTAATCAGAGAGAGAGGGACAGAGAGAGGGCAACAGAGAGAGGGGGGACAGAGAGAGGGCGGAGAGAGGGGGGACAGAGAGAGGGGGGACAGAGAGAGGGCGGATAGAGAGAGGGGGACGGGGGAACAAAGAGAGGGCGGACAGAGAGAGGGAGACATAGAGAGTGGGGACAGAAAGAGTGGGGACAGAAAGAGTGGGGACAGAGAGGGGGGGACAGAGAGAGGGGGACAGCGAGAGGAGGAATGAAAGGGGGAAAGAGAGCGGGAGAGAAAGGGGTGAAAGAGAGAGGGGGAGAGTGGGGGAGAGAGAAGGGACAGAGAGAGAGACAGAGAGAGGGAGGGACAGAGGAAGGGGGACAGATATGCAGCGGGCAGAGAGAAGGGGACAGAGCGAAGCGGGACAGTGAGAGGTGGACTGAGCGGGGGACAGTGAGAGGGTAATCAGAGAGAGAGGGACAGAGAGAGGGCAACAGAGAGAGGGGGGACAGAGAGAGGGCGGAGAGAGGGGGGACAGAGAGAGGGGGGACAGAGAGAGGGCGGATAGAGAGAGGGGGACGGGGGAACAAAGAGAGGGGGGACAGAGAGAGGGAGACATAGAGAGTGGGGACAGAAAGAGTGGGGACAGAAAGAGTGGGGACAGAGAGGGGGGGACAGAGAGAGGGGGACAGCGAGAGGGGGGACAGAGAGAGGGGGACAGCGAGAGGGTGGACAGAGAGAGGGCAGATAGAGAGAGGGACAGAGATAGGGGGACAGAGAGAGGGGGTACAGAAAGAGGGGGACAGAGAGCTGCGGAAGGAGAGGGGGACAGAGAGAGAGTGGGCAGAGAGAGAGAGGAGGGACAGAGAAAGGGGGAACAGACATGAGTGGCCAGGGAGAAGGGAGCAGAGAGAGGCTGGACAATGAGAGGTGGACAGAGAGGGGGGCAGAGAGAGGGGCACAAAGTGGACGGCAAAGAAGGATGTACAGACAGACGCTGACAGAGAGAGGAGGACAAAGGGAGGACAGAGAGTGAAGGGACAGTGAGACGGTGGCTCAGAGAGTGGGGGAACTGAGAGTGGGGGACTGAGAGTGGGGGACAGAGAGAGGGGGACTGAGAGAAGGGGACGGTGAGAGTGGGTACAGAGAGAGGGGGAGCAGAGAGACAGGGGAGTTTGAAAGGGTGACAGAGAGAGGTGGACAGTGAAAGGGGGACAGAGAGAGTGGCGACAGAGAGGGAGCACAGAGATCGGTGTCAGAGAGTGGGGGACAGTGAGAGGGGGACAAAGAGAGTGGGTACAGGGAGAGGCAGACAGACAGAGGGCGGACAGAGAAAGGGGGACAGTGAGAGGGTGACAGACAGAGGGGGAAAGAGAGGGGACAGAGCGAGGGAGACAGAGAGGGGTGACATGGAGGGGGACAGAGACAGTGGTGACAGAGAGAAAGGGACAGAGAGAGAGGGGGACAGAGAAAGGGGAACAGAGAGAGCGTGAACAGAGAGAGGGGGAACAGAGAGGGTGGAGAGACAGGGGAGGGACAGATGGTGAAGTGACAGAGGGGACAGAGAGTAGGGTACAGAGAGAGTGGGAACAGAGAGAGGGTGACAGAGAAAGGGGTCAGAGAGTGGGGGACAGCGAGTGGGAGACAGAGAGCGGGGGACTGAAACAGGGGGACAAAGAGAGGGTGGAAGAGAGAGGTGGGATACAGAGGGTGGAATGAGGGCGGAGAGAGGGGACAGAGAGAGGAGGAGAGAGTTGGGGACGGAGAGGTGGAGTCATAGAGAGTGAGGACAGAGACAAGGGGGACAAATAGAGGGGTACAGAGACGGGGGCAGAAAGAAGGGGACAGAGAGGTGGGATAGAGAGAGGGGGAGTGAGTAGGGGGAGAGAATGGGGTAGAGAGTGGGGATAGAGAGAGGGGTTACAGAGAGAATGGGACAGAGAGGAGAGGGACATAGAGGAGGGGTACAGAGAGAGGGTGACAGCGTGAGCGGGGAGAGAGGGTGGAGTGGGAGGGGTGAGTGAGTGGAGTGAGTGGTGAAGAGATAGGGGGAGAGAGAGGGGGACAGAGGGGGACAGAGAGAGGGGGGGCAGAGAGAGCGGGACAGAGAGAGGGGGAGAGAGAGAGGGGGACAGAGACTGGGGACAGAAAGAGGGGGGCAGAGAGAGAGGGGTACAGATAGAGAGAGCGGGACAGAGAGAGGGGACAGAGCGCGGGAGTCAGAGAGCGGGGACAGAGGGGGGCAGAGTGAGGGGGACAGAGATGGGCGTGACAGAGAGGGGGTGACAGAGAGGGACCACAGACCGGGGCAGAGAACAGGGGACAGAGAGAGCTGGACATAAAGTAGGGGACAGAACGAGGGGACAGAGAGAGAGGGGGACAGACAGAGGAGGACAGAGCGAGGGGGCAGAGAGTGTAGGACAGAGAGAGGGGGCAGAGAGAGAGGGAGTGAGTAGGGGAGAGAGAGAGGGGTTACAGACAGTGGGGGACAGAGAGAGGGGGACAGCTTGAGCGGGGAGAGAGGCGGGGAGTGAGAGAGGGAGAGTGGGAGGGCTTAGAGAGTGGGGAGAGAGAGGGACAGAGAGATGGGGGCAGAGAGAGGGAACAGAGAGAGGAGGAGAGAGAGGGGTGGGAGAGAGGGGGACAGAGACTGGGGGCAGAGAGTGTGGGACAAAGAGAGAGGGGGACAGAGAGAGGGGACACAGCGCAGGAGTTAAGGTGCGGGGACGCGGGGGGGGGCTGAGTGAGGGGGACAGAGAGGGGCGTGACAGAGAAGAGGTGACAGAGTGGGGGGAACAGATGGGGACAGAGAGCAGGGGTCAGAGCGAGGGCCAGATAGAGCGGGAGACAGTACTAGGGGGACAGAAAGAGAGGGGACAGAGGAGGCACAAAGAGTGGAACAGAGAGAGGAGGACAGAACGAGGGGTACAGTGAGAGAGGGGGACAGAGCGAGGGGGCAGAGTGAGGGGGACAGAGAGAGGGGGACAGAGGGAGGCAGAGAGAGGGCGCAGAGAGAGACGGAGTGAGGAGGGGGGAGAGAGACAGAGAGATAGAGGGAGGGACCGAGAGTGGGAGCATAGAGGGGTAAGAGAGAGGGGGGAGAGAGAGGAGGGGAGAGAAGGGGAAGAGAGGGGTAGTGCGGATTTTGAGAGAGAGCGAGGAGAGAGTGGGGGAGTAAAAGGGAGAGAGAGATGGAGAGAGAGGGGGGAACAGAGAGAGGGTACAGCGAGAATGGCAAGAGAGAGAGAGGGGGACAGAGAGAGGTGAAGAGAGAGGGGAGAGAGGGGGTAGAGAGAGGGGGGAGAGAAAGGGGGCAGTGAGAGGGGCGAATGACGGGGGAGAGAGTAGGGGAGAGAGATGGGTAGAGAGCGAGAGGTAGGAGAGAAAGAGTGGACAGAGAGTGGGGGAAAAGCCGGGTCAGAGAGAAAGTGAGAGAGAGTAGGGGATATAGAGCGGGGGATAGAGCGAGAAGGACAGAGAGAGGGGGGCAGAGAGTGGGATAACGAGCGGGGAACATGGTGGGGGCAGAGGGAAATGGATAGAGAGATGTGGATAGAGAGTGGGACTGAGAGCGAGACGGACAGAGCGAGGGGTCAGACAAAGGGGGAAAGCGAGATGGGGACAGATAGAGGGTGACAGAGAGAGGGGCAACAGAGAGAGTGGGGGACAGAGGAGGACAGAGACAAGGGATCAGAGACAAGGGGTCAGAGAGAGGGGAACAGAGAGGGTGGACAGAGAGAGGGAAGAGAGTGTGGGGGACGGAGAGGTGGAGTCAGAGAGAGACAAGTGGGACAAATAGAGGGGTCCAGAGACAGGGGACAGAAAGAAGGGGACAGAGAGAGGGGGGCAGAGAGAGGTGGGATAGAGAGAGGGGCTACAGAGAGAGGGGAACAGAGAGAGGGGAACAGAGAGGAGATGGACATAGTGGAGGGGGACAGAGAGAGGGGGACAGCATGAGCGGGGAGAGAGGGGGAGTGGGGGGGTGAGTGAATGGTGCAGAGAGAGGGCGAGAGAGAGAGAGAGGGTGGACAGAGAGAGGGTCAGAGAGAGGGGGACAGAGACTGGAGGCAGAGAGAGGGGGACAGAGAGAAGGGGACAGAGCGCAGGAGTCAGAGAGCGGGGACAGAGGGGGTGCAGAGTGTGGGGGACAGAGAGGGGCGTGACAGAGATGGGGTGACAGAGAGGGAGGACGGGGGTGACAGAGAGTGGGGGACAGAGTGAGGTGGACATAGAGCAGGAGGCAGAACGAGGGGGACAGAGAGAGGGGACAGAGGGGTGACAGAGAGAGAGGGTGACAGAACGAGGGGGGCACAGAGAGACGGGGACAGAAAGAGAGGGGGACAGAGCGAACGGGCAGAGAGAGTGGAACAGAGAGAGGGAGGCAAAGACAGGTGGGAAAGAGAGAGGGGACAGCGTGAGCAGGGAGAGGCAGGAAGAGAGAGGGGGAGTGGTAGGGTTTAGAGAGTGGGGAGAGAGAGTGGGAGAGAAAAAGGGGACAGAGAGAGGGGACAGAGAGAGGAGGAAAGAGAGAGAGGGGGAGAGAGACGGGGACAGAGACTGGGGCAGAGAGAGTGGGACAGAGAGAGTGAGGACATAGAGAGGGGGACACAACGGAGGAGTCAGGGAGCGGGGATGGGGAGACAGAGTGAGGGGGACAGAGGGAGGCGTGACAGAGAGGAAGTGACAGAGAGTGAGGACGGGGGCAGAGAACAGGGGTCAAAGCAAGGGGCACATAGAGCGGGAGACAGAACGAGGGGGACAGAGAGATGGGACAGAGGGGGGACAGCGAGGGGACAGAGAGAGGAGGACAGAACGAGGGTGACAGACAGAGAGCGGGACAGAGAAAGGAGAACAGAGCGAGGGGGCAGAGCGAGGGGGACAAAGAGAGCGGGGGCAGAGAGAGGGACAGAGAAAGGAGGACAGAGAGAGGGAGACAGAGAGAGGTGGAGTGAGAGGGGAGAGAGAGAGAGAGAGAGAGGGATAGATATGGGGAACCGAGAGTTGCAGCAGAGGGGGGTAAGAGAGACGGGGGAGAGAGAGGAGGGAAAGAGAGAACCCAGTTACAAGTGAAGTCCTGCAGGGATCACTTCTGGGTCCTCTGCTGTTTGTAATTTTTATTAATGACTTGGAAGAGGGAGTCAAAGGGTGGGTCAGTAAATTTGCAGACGATACAAAGATTGGTGGAGTTGTGGATAGTGAGGAGAGCTGTTGTCGGCTGCAAAGGGACTTAGATATGATGCATAGCTGGGCTGAGGAGTGGCAGATGGAGTTCAACCCTGTCAAGTGTGAGGTTGTCCATTTTGGAAGGCCAAATAAGAATGCGGAATATAGGGTTAATGGTGGGGTTCTTAGTAAGGTGTAGGAACAGAGGGATCTTGGGGTCTATGTTCATAGCTCTTTGAAAGTTGCCACTCGGGTGCTAAGATGGTGTATTAGCATTCATTAGCAGAGGGATTGAATTCAAGAGTCATGAGGTGATGATGCAGCTGTATAGGACCTTGGTAAGGCCACGTTTGGAGTGCAGTTCTGGTTGCCTCATTTTAGGAAAGATGTGGAAGCTTTGGAGAGGGTGCAGAGGAGATTTACCAGGATGTTGCCTGGAATGGAGAATAGGTCGTACGAGGAGAGGTTGAGAGTGCTAGGTACATGGATAGGTGCTTAAGCTAGGACAAATGTTCGGCACAACATTGTGGGCTGAAGGGCCTGTTCTATGCTGTATTGTTCTATGTTCTATGTTCTGACATTTCAGCACAGTACAGGCCCTTAATGGAACTGCTCAGTTAATAAAGGAATTTCCCTGAGATTGCCTGAAACGTCGATGTTACTGCTCCTCAGATGTTGCCTGAACTGTTGTGCTCTTCCAGCACCACTAATCCAGAATCTGGTTTCCAGCATCTGCAGTTATTGTTTTTACCTTGTTGATTTTAACCCTACTGCGAATCCTCTTGCAAGGATGCCTGCCTTGAAGAAGTTTTGCTCCTCGCTCTACAAGAATCTCAGGGAGTCCCTCTCCCTCTGCAACTCCCAGGTCATTTCCTCTGCCCTGAAGCTCTTCAACCATGACCTGAAACAAACTCGCTCAGCACTGTCCCCATGGCTTGTCCGGACTTGTCCTACCTGCCTATCTGCTTTTCCATCTTTCCACTCCACCCTCCGCCCGCCCCGACCTATCACCCTCATCCCCTCCCCACTCACCTATTTAGTACTCTATGCTACTTTCTCCCCACCCCCACCCTCCTCTAGTTTATCTCTCCACGCTTCAGGCTCTCTATTCCTGATGAAGGGCTTTTGCCTGAAACGTCGATTTTACTGCCCCCTGGATGCTGCCTGAACTGCTGTGCTCTTCCAGCACCACTAATCCAGTAACTTACTTCATTAGCCAAACCGGTCAATAAAGGGCCTGTACTGCGCTGTAAAGCTCTGTGTTGGATCAGTATAACGTCCGTTATGAGCCGACTGGTTCAACGAAGGGCCTGTACTGCACTGTAATGATCTATGTTGTATCACTCTAACTTCTTTTATTAGTCCAGCAGTTCCATAAAGTGCCCGTATTGCACTGCAATGCTCTCTGAGATTAGCTTCCTTTCTTCGCCGAGCGGTTCCATCAAGGGCCTCTATTATGCTGTCCTATTCTAGGATGTATTTGTCTGGCTTCCTTTATTAGCCGAGCGGTTCCATAAAGGGCCAGTATTGCGCTGTAATGTTCGATGTTGTATCAGTCTAACTTCTTTTATTAGCAGTTCCATAAACGACCCGTTCTGCACTGTAATGTTCTTCGTTGTATCAGTCTAATTCCTTTCTTAGCCGAGCAGTTCCATAAATGGCCCGTACTGTGCTGAAATGTTGTATGAGATCAGCTTCCTTTATTAGCCAAGAGGTTCCATAAAGGACCTCTATTGCGCAGTCATGTTCTATATTGTATTCCTTTATTAGTAACTTCCTTTATTAGTCATGATTTGGAGATGCCGGTGTTGGACTGGGGTGTACAAAGTTAAAAATCACACAACACCAGATAATAGTCCAGCAGGTTTAATTGGAAGCACACTAGCTTTAGGAGCGACACTCCTCAAGTGATTACCTGATGAAGGAACGTCGCTCCAAAAGCTAGTGTGCTTCCAATTAAACCTGTTGGACTATAACCTGGTGTTGTGTGATTTTTAACTTCCTTTATTAGCTGAGTGCTTCTATAAGGGGCCTGTACTGCGCCATCAAGATCTATGGTTGTATTCATCTAACTTCCTTTATTAGCCAGACTGTGCTATAAAGAGCCTGTACTGCGCTATAGTGTTCTGTGTTGTATCAGTTGAACTTCCTTTACAAGCCAAGCAGTTCCAAAACGGGTCTGAAGTGCACTATAGCGTTCTATGTTTTATTAGTCTGACTTCCTTTAATAGTTGACCGGTTCCATAAAAGGCCTGTACTGCGCTAACATATTCTATGCTGTATTAGTCTAACTTCCTTCATTAGCTAAGCGGTTCCATAAAGGGCATGTACTGCGCTGTAATGTTGCATGTTGTAACAGTCTAACTTCTTTTATTTGCCGAGCAGTTCCATAAGATGCCTCTACTGCCCTGTAATGTTCTGTGTTGCATTAGTCTATCTTCCTTTATTAGCCGAGCGGTTCTATAAAGTGTTTATACTGCGCTGTAGTGTTGCATGTTCTTTGAGTCTGACTTCGTTTCTGAGCCGAGTGGTTCCTTAAAGGGCGTGTGCTGCGCTGTAATGTAGTATATTGTATTAGTCTAATTTCATTGAATAGCCAAACGATTCTATTAAAGATCTGTCCTGCACTGTAATGTTGTATTAGTCGAGCATCCTTTATTAGCTGAGCATTTCTACAAAGGGCCTGTACTGGGCTGTGATATTCTAGGTTCTCTGAGTCTAACTCCCTTTATAAACTGAGTGGTTCAAAGGAGGGTCTGTACTGCACTGGAATGCACTAAGTTCTATGAGTCTACCTTCCTTTATTAGCTGAGCAGTTTCAAAAATGGCCTGTACTACGTTGTTATTTTCTTTGTTTTATTAGTCTAAATTCCTTTAATAGCCGAGCGGTTCCATAAAGGCACTGTCCTGATCTATTTTGTATTTGTCTAACTACCTTTATTATCTGAGAGATTCCATAAAGGGCATGTATTGTGCTGTCATGTTCCATATTGTCTTCGTCAAATTTCCTTTATTAGCCGTGCCGTTCCATACAGAGTCTGTACTGCGCTGTAATGCTGTATTAGTATAATGTTTTTTTTATTAGCTGAACTGTTCCGCAAACGGGCTGCACCGTGCTGTACTGTTGTCTGTTGTGTTCGTCTAACTTCCTTCATTGCCCGAGCAGTTCCATAAAGGGCCTGCACTATGCTGTCAGGTTCTATGTTGAATTACTCAAACTTCCTTCTCGGCCGATTGATTCCATAAACGGCATGTACTGCGCTGTCATGTATTGTGTTGTATTAGCCTGACTTCCTTTATCAACTGAGTGGTTCCATAAAGGGCTTGTAATGTGCTGTATTGTTCTATATTATATTAGTCTAATTTTCTTTATTTGCTGAGCGGTTCCATAAAGGACCTGCACTGTGCTGTATCGTTCTATGTTGTATTCGTCTAACTTATGTTATGAGCCCGGCAGTTCCATAAAGGGCTCATACTGCAACGTGCTATGTTCTTTGAGTGTAACTTTCTTTTATAATCGAGTGGTACCAGAAAGGGCCTGTACTGTGCTGTAATGTTCTATGTTGTCTCAGTCTAACATCCTTTATCAGCCGAGTGGTTCCATAAAGTGACTGTCTTGCGTGGTCATATTCTGTCTTATATTAGTCTAACATCTTTTAACAGCTGAACGGTTCAATGTAAAACTCTATGTTCTGTGAGTCTAACCTCCTGTATTGGACGAGCAGTTCCATAAAGGACCTATACTGCACTGTGATGTTCTTTGCTGTATTAGTCTAACTTCCTTAATTAGCCAAATGGTTCCTTGAAAGGGCCTGTACTGTGCTGTAGTGTTCCATGTTCTATGAGTCTGACTTCCTCTAAGAGCTGAGTGGATCCTTAAAGGTGTTGTGCTGCTCTGTAATGTAGTATGTTGTATTCAGTCTAACTTCCTTTATTAGCTGAGCGTTTCGTTGAAGGGCCTGTACTGGGCTGTCATATTCTATGTTCTATGAGTCTAACGTCCTTTATTAGCCAGGCAGTTCCAAAAACGGCCTGCACTGCGATGTAATGTTCTGTGTTGTATTAGTCTCATGTCCGATATTAGCCGAGTGGTTCCATAAAGGGCCAGTGCTGCGCAGTAATGCTGTGTGTTCTATGAGTCTAACTTGCTTTATTAGCCAAGGGGTTCCATAAAGGACTTGTACTGTGCTGTCATGTTCTTCATGTTCTATGTGTGTAACTTTCTTTATTAGCCAAACAGTTCCACAAATATGACAGTGCAGTACAGATTCTATGTCCCGTGAGTCTATATTCCTTTATTAACCAAGCAGATCTCTAAAGGACCTGTAATGCATGGTGATGTGCTATGTTCTGTGAGTCTAACTTCCTTTATTACCTGAGTGGTTCCATGAAGGGCCTGTACTACACTGTCATGTTCTTAATGTTCCATGAGTCTAACTTCCTTTATTAGCCGAACGGTTCCATAAAGGGCCTGTACTGTGCTGTAGTGTTCTATGTTATATTGGTTTAATGTCTGGTATTAGCCAAGTAGTTCCATAAAAGGCCTGTACTGTGCTGTAATGCTGTGTGTACTAATACACTAACTTCCTTTATTAGCCGAGCAGTTCCATAAAGGGCTGAAACTGCACTGTAATGCTCTTTGAATGATGAGTCTAACTTCCTTTATTAGCTGAGTGGTTCCGTAAAGGTAATTTACGGCGCTGTAATGTGCTATGTTCTATGAGTCAAAGTTCATTTATGAGCCGAGCGTTACCATAAAGTTAGGTAACATTATGTGTTGTATTAGTCTAACTTCATTTATTAGTCAAGGGGTTCCATAGACGGCTGGTACTGCACTGTAATTATCTATGTTCTGTGAGTCTAACTTCCTTTATAATTCATGCGGTCCCATAAACAGCCTTTATTGCGCTGTCATATTCTGTGTTGTATTAGTCGAACTTCTTTTATCAGCTGAGCTGTTCAGTAAAGGGTCTCTGCTGCGTTGTCATATTCTATGTTCTGTGAGTCTAATTTCCATTATTAACCGAGTGGTTTCATAAAGGGCCTGTACCGCGCTGTCATGCTCTTAATGTTCCATGAGTGTAACTTTCTTTATTAACTGAACGGTTCCATAAAACTCCTGTACTGCGCTGTAATTCTCTACGTTCTATGAATCTAAATCCCTTTATTAGCCAAGCGGTTGTATAAAATGCCTGTACTGCACTGTGATGTGTTATGTTCTATTAGTCGAATTTCTTTTTTTTAGCTGAGCGGTTCCACAAAGGTCCTGTACTGATCTGTAATGTTCTATGTTGTATTGGTCTAATGTCTGGTATTAGTCAAGTGGTTCCATAAAGGTCCTGTACTGTGCTGTAATGCTGTGTGTACTATGACGCTAACTTCCTTTATTAGTCGAGCAGTTCCATAAAGGGCCGATACTGCACTGTAATGCTCTTTGTATGACGAGTCTAACTTCCTTTATGAGTCGAGTGGTTCCGTAAAGGTCATTTACCACGCTGTAATGTGCTATGTTCTATGAGTCAAAGTTCAGTTATGAGCTGAGTGATACCATAGGTGATGTAACATTATGTATTAGTCTAACTTGGTTTATTAGCTGAACGGTTCCATAAAGAGCCTGTAGTGCACTGTAATGTTCTATTTTGTATTCATCTAACTTCCTTTAACAGCCAAGCAGTTGCATAAAGGGCCTGTCCTGCGCTGTAATGTTCTATGTTGTATTAGTCTAGAGTCCATTATTAGCCAAGCAGTTCCATAAAGTGCCTGTACTGAGCTGTAATGCCCCATGTTCTAGGAGTCTAACTTCCATTATCAAGCAAACGGTTCCACATAGGGCCTGTACTGCGCTGTAATGTTCTATTTTGTATTATTCTATCATCATTTAACAGCCAAGCAGTTGCATAAAGAGCCTGTCCTGTGCTGTAATGTTCGTTGTTCTATTAGTCTAGAATCCATTATCAGTCGCGGTTCCATAAGAGACCTGTACTGCACAGTAATGCTCCATGTTCTATGAGTCTAACTTCATGTGTAGGCAAGCAGTTCCATAAATGACCTGTACAGCACTGTAATGTTCTATCTTCTATTTGTCAAACTTCCGGTATTCGTCGAGCAAATTCATAACAGGCCTGATTTGCGCAGTAATGTACTATGTTCTATGAGTCTTACTTCCTTTATTAGCCAATCATTTCCATAAAGGCCCTGCACTGTGCTTTAATGCTCCATGTTTTATGAGTCCAACTTCATTTATTAGCCAAGCGGTTTCACAAAGAGCCTGTACTGCACTGTAATGCTCCACGTTGTATGAGCCGAACATCCTGTATTAGCCGATCGGTTTCATATAGTGCCTGTACTTCACTGTAATGATCTATGTTCTGTTAGACTACCATACTTTATGAGCCAAGCGGTTCCATGAAGGCCCTGTACTGCGCCGTAATGCCCCATGTTCAATGAGTCTAACATCCTTTATCAGGCGAACAGTTCCATATACAGCCTGTACGCTGTAATGTTCGATGTTGTATTAGCCTAACTTTGTTCATTAGCCGAGCGGTTCTATAAAGGGCCTGTACTGCACTCTAATGTTCTATTTTGTGTTAGTCTGACTTCCTTTAACAGCCAAGCAGTTGCATAAAGGGCCTGTCTGGCACTATAATATATGGAGACTACTGTTCTCTAAAATAGACAGAGGGACTGCTGTTCTCTATATTAAACACAGGGACTTCTGCTCTCTATATTACACACAGGGATAGCTGCTCTCCATATTATGCACAATGACTCATTTTCTCTACGTTGTACACAGGGACTGCTGTTCTCTAAGATAGACAGAGCGATGACTGTTCTCTACACTATGTACAGGGACTGCTGCTCTCTATATTAACGTAGGGATAGCGGTTCTCTATATTATACACAGGGTTGGCTGTTCTCTTCATTAAACACAAGGAGTCATGTTCTTTTCATTAGACACAGCATCTGCTGTTCTAAATATTGTACACAGGGACGGCTGTTCTTCATATTATGCACAGGCACTGCTGTTCTCTGAAATAGACACAGGGACTGCTCTTTTCTATGTTATACACACAGACCGCTATTCTCATTATTAAACACAGGGGCTGCTGTTGTTGACAATGGACACAGAGACTGCTTTTCTCATTATTATACACAGGGACGGCTGTTCTCTATGTTATACAAGGGGACTGCTGTTCTCTTTATTGAAAACAGGAACTGCTGTTCTCTATATTAAACAGACGAACTGCTGTTGTCTGTATTGCACACATGGTCTTTATATAATGCACACGCACTGCTGTTCACTAAAATAGACAGAGGGACTGCTTTCCTCTATATTATCCGCAGAACTGCTATTACATAGAATATAGAACATAGAATATTACAGCGCAGTACAGACTCAATGATGCACCGCCCTGTCATACTAACCTGAAGCCCATCCCATCTACACTATTCCATGTACATCCATGACATGGATGTCCAATGACAACGTAAATGCACTTAAACTTGGCGAATCTACTACCATTGCAAGCAAAACATTCCATACCCTTACTACTCTCTTAGTAAAGAAACTACCTCTGACATCTGTCTTATACCTATCATCCCTCACTTTGAAGTTGTGTCCCCATGTGTTTGCCATCCCCGTACTTGGAAAAAGGCTCTCCCTGTCCACCCTATCTAACCATCTGATTATCTTGTACGTCTCTATTAAGTCACCTCTCAACCTTCTTCTCTCTAACGAGAACAGCCTCAAGTCCCTCGGCCTTTCCTTCCATACCAGGCAACATCCGAGTAAATCTGCTCTGCACCCTTTCCAAAGCTTCCATATCCTTCTTGTAATGCAGTGACCAGAACTGTACACAATACTCCAAGTGTGGCCGTACTAGAGCTTTGTACAGCTGCAGCATAATTTCATTGTTCTGGTCTTCACTCCCTCTATTAATAAAAGCCAAAACACTGTATGTCTTCTTAACAACCCTGTCAATCTGGGTGGAAACTTTCAGGGATCTGTGTACATGGACACCAAGATCTCTCTGCTCATCTGCATTCCCAAGAATCTTACCATTAGCCCAGTACTTTGCATTCTGATTACGCTGTCCAAAGTGTATCACCTTGTCTACATTAAACTCCATTTCCACCTCTCAGCCCAGCTCTGCATCCTATCTATGTCTCTCTGCAACCTACTACATCCTTCGTCACTATCCACAACTCCACCAACCTCAGTGTCATCCGCAAATTTACTAACCCACCCTTCTAAGCCCTCATCCAGGTCATTTATGAAAATGACGAACAACAGTGGACCCAACGCCGACCCTTGCAGTATGCCACTAGTAACTGGACACCAAGATGAACATGTTCCATCAACTACAACCCTCTGTTTTCTTTCAGTAAGCCAATTACTGATCCAAACAGCTATATCTCCCATAATCCCATTCCACCGCATTTTGTATAATAGCCCACTGTGGGGAACTTTATCGAACGCCTCGCTGAAATCCATATACACCACATCAACCAGTTTACTCTCATCTACTTGTTTAGTCACTTTGTCAAAAAACTCAATAAGATTCGTTAGGCACGACCTACCCTTCACAAAACCGTGCTGACTGTCCCTGATCAGATTATTCTTTTCTAGATGGTTATAAATCCTATCTCTTCTAAACTTTTCCAACACTTTACCAACAACCGAAGTGAGATTCACTGTAATTACCAGGGCTGTCTCTACTACCGTTTTTGAACAAGGGAACCACATTTGCTATCCTCCTGTCCTCAGGCACTATTCGTGTAGACAATGATAATTTGAAGATCAATGGCAAAGGCTCAGCAATCTTCTCCCTTGCTTCCCATAAAATCCTAGAATAGATCCCATCTGGCCCAGGGGACTTGTCTATTTAGGGTGTAGGTTTGCTCACTGAGCTGTAGGTTTGATATCCAGACATTTCATTACTTGGCTTCGTAACATCATCAGTGGCAACCTCCAAGTGAAGCGAAGCTGTTGTCTCTTGCTTTCTATTTATATTTTTCTCCTGGATGGGGTTCCTGGGGTTTGTGGTGATGTCACAATGAAAACGAACAGGAAATGACATCTCCACAAACCCCAGGAACCCCATCCAGGAGAAAGATATGCATAGAAAGCAAGAGACAACAGGTAATGAAACATCTGGATATCAAACCTACAGCTCAGCGAGCAAACCTACACCCTAAATTTCAACCTGAACTACAAACCTTCACAAACCTCGCAAAAGGACTTGTCTATTTTCACATTCTGCAGTATTTCTAATACCTCTTCCTTGTGAAACTTAATCTCTTCTAGTCTAGATGCAAGTATCACTGTATCTTCCTCGCCAACATTTTCATTTTCTATAGTGAGCACTGTTGAAAAATATTTATTTGGTGCTTCCCCTATCTCCTCTGACTCCACACACAACTTCCCACTATTATCCTTGATTGGCTCTAATTTAACTCTCGTCATTCTTTTATTCCTGACATACCAATGGAAAGCCTTAGGGTCAACCCTGATCCTATCCGCCAACAACTTCTCATGTCTCCTCCTGGCTCTTCTGAGCTCTCTTTTTAGGTCTTTCCTGACTTCCTTGTCACCCTCAAGCGCCCTAACTGAGTTTCACATTTTGTCCTAACATAAGCCTTCTTCTTCTTCTTGATCAGGGATTCCACTTCCTTAGTAAACCATGGCTCACACGTTCTACATCTTCCTCCCTGCCTGACAGATACATACTTACCTAGGACACACAGGAGCTTTTCTTTGAATAAGCTCATTTTTAATGTGCTCATCCACTGCAGTTTCCTTCCCCAATCTACGCTTCCTAAATCTTTCCTAATTGCATCGTAATTTCCCAGCTGTAACTCTTGCTCGGTGGAGTACACCTATCCTTTTCCATCACTAAAGTAAACCTGACAGAATTGTGATCGCTGTCTCCAAAGTGCTCACCTACTTCCAAATCTAACACCTGCTCTTCTCTCTATGTTATACACACAGACTGCTGTTCTCATTATTAAACACAGGGAATGCTGTTCTTGACATTGGACACAGAGACTGCTTTTCTCCATACTATACGCAGGGACTGCTGTTCTCTGTATTATACAAGGGGACTGCTGTTCTCTCTGTTATACATCGGGACTGCTGTTTTCTGTATTATACAGAGAGACTGCTGTTCACGATATTATACAGATGAACTGCTGTTGTCTCTATTGCATACAGGGACTGCTGTTCTTTATATAATGCCCCGGCATTGCTGTTCTCTAAAATAGAAAGAGGGACTGATGTTCTCTATAATGTACACAGGGACTTCTGCTCACTATATTACAGACATGGATATCTGCTCTATTATTTTGCACAATGACTTGTTCTATATATTGTACACAGAGACTGCTGTTCTCTAAGAAATACACGGGATTGCTGTTCTGTACATTATACACCGACACTGGTGCTCTCTATATTATACGGAGGGACTGCTGTTCTCTGTATTATACACAATCACTGGTGTTCTCTATATTATACACAGACACGGCTGTTCTCTTTAGTAAACACAGGGATTCATGTTCTTTATATTAGATACAGCATCTTCTGTTTGTTTTATTATGCACAGGGACTGCTGTTCTCCATATTGTTCACAGGGAGTGCTGTTCTCTATATTGTAAACAGAGAATGTTGTTCTTTATATTATGGACAGGCACTGGAATTGACACAGGGAGATCTGTTCTCTGTGTCATACATCGAGACTGCTGATCTCATGATTAAATACAGGGACTGCTGTTCCCGACATTGTGCACAGAGACAGCGTTTCTCTATATTACACACAGGGTCTGCTGTGCACTGTATTATACAGAGGACTGCTGTTCTCTATATTAAACACAGGGTCTGTTATTTTCTGTATTATAGAGAGGGACTGCTATTCTTTACATGATGCATATGAACTGCTGTTGTCAGTATTGCACACAGCAACTGCTGTTCTTTAGATAATGCACAGGCACTGCTGTTCTCCAAAATAGACAGAGGGGCTGCAGTTCTCTATAATGTACACAGGGCCTGCTGTTCTCTAAGATAGGCACAGGGACTGCTGTTCTCTATAATATACACATGGATAGCTGTTCTCTATATTATACACACTGACTCATACTCTCTTTTTTGTGCACAGGGGCTGCTGTTCTCTATATTATACACAGACACTGTTGTTCTCTATATTATACACAGTGACTGCTATTCTCTATATTGTGCACAAGTACTGCTGTTCTCTAAAACTGACACAGGGACTGCTGTCCTCTATATTATACACAAGGACTGCTGCTCTCTACATTATGCACAGGGATAGCTGTTCTCTAAGTTATAGACAGTGACTCATATTCTCTATAATGTACACAGGGACATCTGTTCTCTACATATTATGCTATAGAGAACTGCTGTTCTCTATAGTTTACACAGAGACTGCTGTGCTTGAAATTGTGCACAGGCACTGTTGTTCTCTATATTGTACACTGAGACTGTTGTTCATTATATTGTACACAGGGTCTGCTGTTCTCAAAAATAGACACAGGGACTGTTGTCCTCTATATTATGCACAGTGACTGCTGCTCTCTATAGTACACACAAGGAAATCTTTTCTCTATATTATACACAGTGACACATATTCTCTATATTGAAAACAGGAGTTGCTGTTTTCTGTATTATACACAGTGACTGCTGTTCTCTTTATTAAACACAGGCAGTCATGTTCTTTTGATGAGACACAGTGTCTGCTGTTCTCCATATTGAACACAGGACTGCTGTTCTTTATATTTTGGGCACTGCTGTTCTCTGCAGTAGACACAGGGACTGCTCTTTTCTATGTTAGACATAAAGACTGCTGTTCTCATTATTAAACACAGGGACTGCTGTTCTTGACATTGGACACAGAGACTGCATTTCTCTATATTATACAAGGGATAGCTGTTCTCTATATTATTCAGAAGGACTGCTGTTCTGTATATTATGCACAGGGACTGCTGCTCTCTATATTATACACAGGGAAAGTTGTTCTCTAAATTATACACAGTGACTCATATTCTCTATGTTGTACACAGGGCACGGTGGCACAGTGGTTAGCACTGCTGCCTCGCAACACCAGAGACCTGGGTTCAATTCCCGCCTCAGGTGACTGACTGTGTGGAGTTTGCACGTTCTCCCCGTGTCTGCATGGGTTTCCTCCGGGTGCTCCGGTTTCCTCCCACTGTCACAAAGATGTGCGGGTCAGGTGAATTGGCCATGCTAAATTACCCGTAGTGTTAGGTAAGGGGTAAATGTAGGGGAATAGGTGGGTTGTGCTTCGGCGGGTCGGTGTGGACTTGTTGGGCCGAAGGGCCTGTTTCCACACTGTAGATAATCTAATCTTAAAAAAAAACTGCTGTTCTATATATATTACAAATGAACTGCTGTTCTCTACAGTTTACACAGAGACTGCTGTGCTTGAAATTATGCACAGGCACTGTTGTTCTCTATATTGTACACCGGGTCTGCTGTTCTTTATATTGTACACAGGGTCTGCTGCTCTCGAAAATAGACACAGGGACAGCTGTCCTCTATATTATGGACAGGGACTGCTGCTCTCTGTATTACGCACAGGGAAATCTTTTCTCTATACTATACACAGTGATTCATGTTCTCTATATTGAAAACATGGGCTGCCGTTTTCTGTATTATACACAGGGAAAGCTGTTCTCTTCATTAAACGCAAGGATTCATGTTCTTTTCATTAGAAACAGTGTCTACTGTTCTCCATATTGTACACACGGACTGCTGTTCTTTATATAATGCACAGGCCCTGCTGTTCTCTGAAATAGACACAGGGACAACTATTTTCTATGTTATACGCAGACCACTGTACTCATTATTAAACACAGGGACTGCTGTTCTTGACATTGTACAGAGAGACTGCTTTTCTGCATATTATGCACAAGGACTCTATTATACAGAGGGACTGCTGTTCTCTATAGTATACGCAGCGACTGCTGTTTTCTGTACTGGACAGAGGGACTGTTGTTCTCTATATTGTATACATGACCGCTGTTGTCTGTATTGCACATAGGAATGTTGTTCTTTAAAATAGACAGAGGGACTGTTGTTCTCTATATTATACACAGTGACTTCTGCTCTCTATATTACACACAGAGATAGCTGTTCTCTCTAATTTACACAGTGATTCATGTTCTCTATATTGTACACAGGGACTGCTGTTCTCTATATTATGCACAGACACCGGTATTCTCTATGTTATATACAGGGACGGCTGTTCTCTTCATTAAACACAGGCAATCATATTCTTTTTATGAGACAGCAGATGCTGTTCTCAATATAATACTCTTCTTTAAAATTGACAGAGGGACTGCTGTTATATTATACACATGGACTTCTGCTCTCTATATTACACACATGGATAGCTGCTTTCTATATTATGCACAATGACTCATGTTGTCTATATTGTACACAGGGACTGCTGGTCTCTATATTATACACAGGGACTGCTGTTCTCTAAGATAGACACTGGAATGCTGTTCTCTATATTATGCACAGGGATAGCTGCTCTCTATATTATACACAGACAGTGGTGTTCTCTATATTAGACACAGGGATAGCTGTTCTCTATATTATGCACACTGACTCATATTTTCTACCTTGTACGCAGGGACTGCTGTTCTCTACATTACACACAGACACTGGTGTTCTCTCTATTATTCCAGGGATGGCTGTTCTCTTTATTAAACACAGGAAAGCATGTTCTTTATGTTAGACACAGCATCTTCTGATTGCTATATTATACACAGGGACTGCTGTTCTCCATATTGTTCACTGGGACTGCTGTTCTCCATATTGTACACAGGGACTATTTTATTTATATTATGGACAGACACTGCTGTTCTCTGAAATTGACACAGGGACTGCTCTTCTCTGTATTATAAATCAAGACTGCTGATCTCATGATTAAATACAGGGACTGCTGTTCCCAACATTGTACACAGAGACTGCATTTCTCTATATTATACACAGGGACTTCTGTCCACTGTATTGTACAGAGGGGCTGCTGATCTCTATATTATGCACAGGGACTAGTGTTTTCTGTATAATAGAAAGGGATTGCTGTTCTTTAAATTATACATATAAAATGATGTTGTCTGCATTACACACAGGGACTGCTGTTCTTTAGATAATGCACAGGCACTGCTGTTCTCTTATAGTACACAGGGCCTGTTGTTCTCTATAATGTACACAGTGACTGCTGTACTCTAAGAAAGACACGGGGACGGCTGTTCTCTTTTAAACACCGGCATTCATGCTCTTTATATTGGACACCGCATCTGCTGTTCACTACATTATACGCAGGGACTGCTGTTCTTGAAATTGTAGACAGAGACTGCTTTTCTCTTTCATATAGACAGTGACCGCTGTTCTGTAGATGATGCAGATGGACTGCTGTTCACTATATTTTACACAGGGACTGCTGCTCTCTATATTACACACAGGGATAGCTGTTCTCTCAAATAGACAGAGGGACTGCTGTTCTCTATATTATGCACAGGGACTTCTGCTCTCTATATTACAGGCAGGGATGGCTGTTCTCTGTATTATACACAGTCATGTTCTCTGTATTGTGCACAGGGATTGTCATTGTCTAAGATAGACACAGGGACTGCTGCTCTCTATATTACCACAGGGATAGCAGTTCTCTGTATTATACACAGTGACTCATGTTCTCTGTATTGTACACAGGGACTGCTGTTCTCCATGTTATACACAGACACTGGTGTTCTCTAAATTATACACAGGGTGGGCTGTTCTCTTTTGTAAACACAGGGATTCATGTTCTTTATACTAGACACAGCATCTGCTTTTTTTATTATTATACACAGTGACCGCTGTTCTCTAGACATTGTACACAGAGACTATGTTTCTCTATATTATACACATGGACTGCTGTCCTCTGTATTATGCAGAGGGACTGCTGTTCTCGACTTTGTTGTTCTTTCCATCATACAGCAATCTTTGTGAACAGTCTCTGTGTTTATTACAGAAGAGCAGTCCTTAGTATAATATAGAGAACAGCAGTCCCTATGTCTGTTATAGAGAACAGCAGTCTCTGTGTATAATGTAGAGATGAGCAGTCTCTGTGTATACTATAGAGAACAGCAGTTCCTGTGTCTATTATACAGAATGGTAGTCCCTGTGTATAATATAGAGAACAGCAGTTCCTATGTCGGTGACACTGAATAGCAGTCCCTATGTGTAATATAGAGGACTGCAGTCCCTCGGCACAGTACGCAGATAAGCAGTCCCTGTGTATAACATAGAGAACAGCAAGTCCCTGCGCACATCAGGGAACAGCAGTAACTATGTACATTGTAGGGGACAACAGTTGCTGTGTACAATATCCCTTTGTATGATATATTATACTCAGTGACTGCTGTTCTCTATAAAACATCAGTCTCTGTGTCTATTATAGACAACATCAGTCCCAATGTACAACATGGTGAACAGCAGTCACTGTGTATAACACAGTGAACAGCTATCTCTGTGTATAATGCAGAGAACAGCAGTCCCTGTGCATAATAGACAGAACATCAGATGCTGTGCATAGTAGAGAGAACATCAGTCCCATTGTATAAGATGGAGTCCCTGTATATAATTTAGCAGTCGCTGTGTATAAAATGCTGAACATGAATCCCTATGTATAATAAAGAGAACTGCTGTCCCTGTGTGTAATAAAGAGAACACCAGTGCCTGTGTATGATATAGAAAACAGCAGTGCCTGTGCACAATATAGAGAACATGAGTCATTTTGTACAATATAGAGAGCAGGTATCCCTGTGTATAATATATAGAGCAGCAGACCCTGTGCACAATATAGAGAACAGCTGTCCCTGTGTTTAATAAAGAGAGAAACAATCCCTGTGTCTTATAAAGAGAACAGCAGCCACTGTGCATAATCTATAGAACAGCAGTGCCTTGCATAATAAAGAGAACAGCAAACCCTGTGAGTAATGTAGAAAACAGCAGTCCCAGTTTATAATATAGGGAACATTGGTCCCTGTGTATATTGTGGAGAAGAGCAGATCCTGTGTCTCATGTGGAGAACAGCAGTCGCTGTGTATAATATAGAGAACAGCAGTCCCTGAGTGTATGGAAGAGAACAGTACTCCCTGTGTAAAAAGTAGAAAACAGCGGTCCTGAGTGCATTATAGAGAAGAACAGTCCCTGTGTACAGGGTGGAGAAAAGCAGTCCAACATATAATGTAGAGAACAGCAGTCTTTAATAAAGAGAACAGCAATCCCTGTGCATAATATACAACAGCAGTCCCTATGTTTCATACAGAGAAAAGCAGTCGCTGTGTACAATATAGAGAACAGCAATTCCTGTGTACAACATAGAGAACATGTGTCCCTGTGTGTTACAGAGAGCAGGGGTCCCTCTGCGTAATATAGAGAACGGCATTACTTGTGTATAATATGGAGAACAACAGTCCTTGGGTCAATTATACAGAAAAACAGTGCCTGTGTGTAAGAGAGAACGGCAGACCCTGTGTACAATAAGGGGAACAGCAGTGCCTGTCTATATTATACAGAGGGAGTGTTGTTCACTTTTTTATAGAGAACATGTGTACAATCTGGAACAGCTATCCTTCAGTATAATATAGAGAACAACAATCCCTCTGTCTAATATAGAGAACAGCAGACCCTATGCACATGCAGAGAACAGCAGTGCCTGTGTACATTGTAGAGGACAGCAGTCCCTGTATACAATCTGGAGAACAGCTATCCCTGTGTATAATATCGAGAACATGAATCACTGTGTATAAAATAGAGAACAGCAGTCCCTGTGCCTATTTTAGAGAAGAGCAGTGTCTGTGTCTAATACAGAGTACAGCACTCCTTGTGTGCAATATGGAGAACAGCAGTCCCTGTGTTTAATAAAGAGAGCAGCAGACCCTGGAGAATATGGAGAATAGCAGTCCCTGTGTCACACATAGAGAACAGCAGTCCCTGTGTAAATTGTAAAAAAACTGCGGTCCTGTGTACATTGTGGAGACCAGAAGTCCCTATTTCTCATGTGTAGAACAGTAGTCCATGTGTACACTGTGGAGAATAGCAGATCCTGTGTCTCTTGTAGAGAACAGCAGTTCCAGTGTATTATAGAGAACAGTTCTCCCTGAGGGTCTGGTAGAGAACAGTAGTCCCTGTGTATCATGAAAAAAAAATGTGTTCCTGCATACATTGTAGAGAACAGCAGTTCCCATATTTAATAAACAGCAGTTTAGAATATAGAGACCAGCAGTCCTGAATACATGGTAGAGAACAGCAGTCCCTCTGCTTAATATAGAGAACAGCAGTTCCTATGTCTACGAAACAGGACAACATTCCCGGTGCATAAAATAGAGAACAGCAGTCCTTGTGCACATGCAGAGAGCAGCAGTGCCTGTGTCTATTACACAGAACAACATTCCCTATGAATAAAATAGAGAGCTGTAGTCCCTACGCACATGCAGAGAACAGCAGTGCCTATGTACATTGTAGGGGACAGCTGTCCCTGTGTATGATATAGAGAACAGCAGTCACTCTGTATACGAGAGAGAACAGCTGTCTCTGTGTCTAATATAGAGAACAGCAGTCGCTGTGTAGATTATACAGGGTGGATGAATAGGAAGGGGTTCGAGGTATATGGGCCGGATGCTGGCACGTGGGACTAGATTGGTTTGGGATATTTGGTTGGCATGGAGGGGTTGGACCGAAGTGTCTGTTTCCATGCTGTAGATCTCTATGACTCTCTAACTGCTGTCCATGTGCATAATAAGAGAACACCAATGCCTGTGTATAATATAGAAAGCAGGACTCGCTGTATACAATAGAGAGAACAGCAGTGCCTGTATATAATCTGGAGAACAGCTATCCCTGTGTGTAACATCGAGAACATTAGTCACTGTGTATAAAATAGAGAACAGCAGTCCCTGTGTACAATATAGAGAACAGCAGTCCCTGTGCCTATTTTAGAGAAGAGCAGTGCCTGTATCTAATACAGAGAACAACAGTCCCTGTGTGCATTATGGAGAACAGCAGTCTCTGTGCATAATACAGAGAACAGCATTCCGTGCGTTTAATAAACTGAGCAGCGGACCCTATGTACAATATAGAGAAGAGCATTTCCCTGTGTCTCATACAGGGAACAGCAGTCCCTGTGTCTCACATAGGGACTGCTGTTCCCTGTGTAAAATGTGAAAAACTGCAGTCCTGTGTACATTGTGGAGAACAGCAGTCCCTGGTTCTAATGAGGAGAACAGCAGTCCCTGTGTATACTGTGGAGAATAGCAGATCCTGTGTCTCTTGTAGAGAACAGCGGTTCCAGTATACTATATAACAAACAGCTCTCCCTGAGGGTCTGGTAGAGAACAGTTGTCCATGTGTATCATGAAGAAAAATGCGTTCCTGCATACATTGTAGAGAACAGCAGTTCCTGTGTTTAATAGAACATAGAACATAGAATAGTACAGCACAGAACAGGCCCTTCAGCGCATGAAGTTGTGCTGACCATTGGTTCTCATGTATGCACCCTCAAATTTCTGTGACCATATGCATGTCCAGCAGTCTCTTACATGTCCCCAATGACCTTGCTTCCTCAACTGCTGCTGGCAACGCATTCCATGCTCTCAAAATTCTGTGTAAAGAACCCACCTCTGACATCCCCTCTATACTTTCCTCCAACCAGCTTAAAACTATGACCCCTCGTGTTCGCCATTTCTGTCCTGGGAAATAGTCTCTGGTTATCGACTCTATCTATGCCATTCATTATCTTGTATAACTCAATTAGGTCCCCTCTTCTCCTCCTTTTCTCCAATGAAAAAAGTCCGAGCTCAGTCAACCTCTCTTCATAAGATAAGCCCTCCAGTCCAGGCAGCATCCTGGTAAACCTCCTCTAAACCCTCTCCAAAGCATCGACATCTTTCCTATAATAGGGCAGCCAGATCTGGACGCAGTATTCCAAGTGCGGTCTAACCAAAGTTTTATAGAGCTGCGGAAAAAGTGAGGACTGCAGATGCTGGAGATCAGCGCTGAAAAATGTGTTGCTGGAAAAGTGCAGCAGGAATCCTGAAGAAAGGCTTATGTCCGAAACGTCGATTCTCCTGCTCCTTGGATGCAGCCTGACCTGCTGCACTTTTCCAGCAACACATTTTTCAGCTTTTATAGAGTGGCAACAAGACCTCACGACTCTTAAACTCAATCCCCTGTTAATGAAAGCCAAAACACCACATGCTTTCTGAACAGCCCTGTCCACCTGGGTGCCCATTTTAAGGGATCTATGCACCTGCACACCAAGATCCCTCTGTTCCTCCTCCTATCTTTAATCCTGTACTCAGTTTTCAAATTCGACCTTCCAAAATGCATCACCTCGCATTTATCCAGGTTGAACTCTATCTGCCACCTCTCAGCCCATCTCTGCATCCTGTCAGTGTCCCACTGCAGCCTATAACAGCCCTCTATACTGTCAACGACACCTCCAACCTTTGTGTCATCTGCAAGCTTGCTGACCCATCCTTCAATTCCCTCATCCAAGTCATTAATAAAAATTACAAACAATAGAGGCCCAAGGACAGAGCTCTGTGGAACACCACTCACCACTGACTTCCAGGCAGAATATTTTCCTTCTACTACCACTCGCTGTCTTCTGTTGGCCAGACAATTCTGTATCCAGACAGCTAAGTTCCCCGAATCCTATTCCTCCTGACTTCTGAATGAGCCTACCATGGGGAATCTTATCAAATGCCTTGCTGAAGTCCAAATACACCATATCCACAGCTCGATCCTCATCAACCTTTGAGGATGTGACTAGAAAGAACTCAATAAGATTTGTGAGGCATGACCTGCCCCTCACAAAGCCGTGTTGACTGCATTTAATCAAGTCATGCTCTTCCAGATGATCATAAATCCTATCCCTCAGAATCCTTTCTAACACCTTGCAGACGACAGACGTGTGACTTACTGGTCTGTAATTGCCAAGGATTTCCCTATTTCCTTTCTTGAATGCAAAGATCTTTGCAAGTGGTGAACCAATTGCATTTCTTGTTTCCCAAAGCAGTCGAGGACAAATCTGGTCTGGGCCTGGCGACTTGTCAATCTTAATGTTTGACAAAATTTTCAGCACATCAGCTTCCTCTATCTCTATCCAATCCAGCGTGCACACCTGCTCTTCAAAGGGTTCATTCACTACAAAGTTTGTTTCTTTCGTAAAGACAGAAGCAAAAAGCTCATTTAGGGCTTCCCGTACCTCCTCAGACTCCACACACATGTTCCCTATGCTATCCCTGATCGGCCCTACTCTTTCTTTGACCATTCTCTTATTCCTTACATAAGTGTAAAATGCCTTTGTGTTCTCCGTAATCTGATCTGCCAAGCCTTTCTCGTGCCCCCTCCTGGCTCTCCTCAGACCATTTTTGAGCTCCTTCATTGCCTGCTTGTAAACAGCAGTTTAGAATATAGAGACCAGCAGTCCTGAATAAATGATAGAGAACAGCAGTCCCTGTGTTTAATAAAGAGAACAGCAATCCCTGTGTGCAATATGGAAAACAGCAGTCCCTGTGCATAATATAGAGAACAGCAATCCCTGTTTTTAATAAACTGAGCAGTAGACCCTGTGTGTAATATAGAGAATAGCATTCCCTGTGTCTCATGTTCTTTTTATTAGACACAGCATCTGCTGTTCTGAATATTATATGCAGGGACTTTATATTATGCACAGGCGCTGCTGTCCTCTGGAATATACAGAGGGACTGCTCTTTTCTATGTTATACACACAGACTGCTGTTCTCTATATTATACACAGAGACAGCTTTTCTCCATATTATACAAGGAGACTGCTGTTCTCTATATTATACACAGGGACTGCTGTTTTCTGTATTAGACAGAGGGACTGCTGTTCTCCTCATTATACAGATTAACTGCTGCTGTCTGTATTGCACACAGGGACTGCTGTTCTTTATATATTGCACAGGGATAGCTGTTCTCTAAATTATACGCAATGACTCATATTCTCTATCTTGTACACAGGGACTGCTGTTCTCTATATTATACACAGGGACTGCTGTTTTCTATATTAGACAGAGGGACTGCTGCTCTCTACATTACACACTGCTCTCTATATTATGCACAATGACTCATGTTCTCTATATTGTATGTAGGGACTGCTGTTCTCTAAGATAGACACAGGGATTGCTGGTCTCTATATTATATACAGGGATTGCTGTTCTCCATATTTTACACAGGGACTGCTGCTCTCTGTATTTCACACAGGGATCACTGTTCACTTTCTTATACACAGTGATTCATATTCTCAATATTGTACACAGGGACTGCTGTTTTCTATATATTACATATGTCGCTGTGTATAATATAGAGAACACGTGCCCCTGTGTATATTAAAGAGAGCAGGAGGTCCCTCTGTGTCATATAGAGAATAGCCTTACCTGTTTATAATATACCCTTACCCTTGTGTCAATTATACAGAGCAACAGTGCCAGTGTATAATATAGAGAACAGCAGTCCTGTGTACAATACAAAAAACAGCAGTCCCTGTGTACAATATGAAGAACAGCAATCCCTGTGTCTAGTATAGGAACAGCTGTTCCTGTGTATAACATCGAGAACACGGGTCCCGGTGTCTATAAGAGAGAACGTCCATCCATGTGTACAATATGGAGAACAGCAGTCCCTGTGCATAATAGACAGAACTGAAAATGTGTTGCTGGAAAAGCGCAGCAGGTCAAGCAGCATCCAAGGAGCAGGACAATCGACGTTTCGGGCATGAGCCCTTCTTCAGGAATGAGGAGAGTGTGCCAAGCAGGTGAATATAAAAGGTAGGGAGGAGGGACTTGGAGGAGGGACATTGGAAATGCGATAGGTGGAAGGAGGTTAAAGTGAGAGTGATAAGGTGAGGGTGATAGGCCGGAGTGGGGGTGGGGGTGGAGAGGTCAGGAAGAAGATTGCAAGTTAGGAAGATGATGCTGAGTTCAAGGGTTGGGACTGAGACAAGGTGGGGGGAGGGGAAATGAGGAAGCTAGAGAAATCTGAGTTCATCCCTTGTGGTTGGAGGGTTCCTAGGCGGAAGATGAGGCACTCTTCCTCCAGCTGTCGTGTTGCTATGTCTTGCGATGGAGGAGTCCAAGGACCTGTATGTCCTTGGTGGAATGGGAGGGGATATGAAGTGTTGAGCCACAGGGTGGTTGGGTTGGTTGGTGCGGGTGTCCCAGAGGTGTTCTCTGAATAGTTTCGCAAGTAGGCGGCCTGTCTCCCCAATATAAAGGAGGCCACATCGGGTGCAGCGGATGCAGTAAATGATGTGTGTGGAGGTGCAGGTGAATTTGTGGCAGATATGGAAGGATCCCTTGGGGCCTTGGAGGGAAGTAATGGGGGATGTGTGGGCGCAAGTTTTGCATTTCTTGCGGTTGCAGGGGTAGGTGCCAGCAGTGGAGGTTGGATTGTTGGGGGATGTGGACCTGACGAGGGAGTCACGGAGGGAGTGGTCTTTATTCACCTGCACCTCCACACACATCATTTATTGCATCCACTGCACCCGATGTGGCCTCCTCTACATTGGGGAGACAGGCCACCTACTTGCGGAACGTTTCAGAGAACACCTCAGGGACACCCGCACCAACCAACCCAACCACCCCGTGGCTCAACACTTCAACACCCCCTCCCACTCCACCAAGGGCATGCAGGTCCTTGGACTCCTCCATCGCAAGACATAGCAACACGACGGCTGGAGGAAGAGCGTCTCATCTTCCGTCTAGGAACCCTCCAACCACAAGGGATGAACTCAGATTTCTCTAGCTTCCTCATTTCCCCTCCCCCCACCTTGTCTCGGTCCCAACCCTCGAACTCAGCATCACCTTTCTAACTTGCAATCTTCTTCCTGACCTCTCCACCCCCATTCCTACTCCAGCCTATCACCCTCACCTTATCACCCTCACTTTAACCTCCTTCCACCCATCGCATTTCCAATGCCCCTCCCCTAAGTCCCTCCTCTCTACCTTTTATATTCACCTGCTTGGCACACTCTCCTCATTCCTAAAGAAGGGCTCATGCCTGAAATGTCGATTGTCCTGCTCCTTGGATGCTGCCTGACCTGCTGCGCTTTTCCAGCAACACATTTTCAGCTCTGATCTCCAGCATCTGCAGTCCTCACTTTTTCATAATAGACTGTACACAGGAACTGGTGTTCTATGTCGAGAACAGCAATCCCTGCATGCAACAGAAAGAACAGCAGTGCCTGTGTATAATAGAGAGCACATCACTCGATGTGTATAATATACAGAACATGAATCCCTGTGTTTAATGAAGAAAACAGCCATCCCTGTGCATAAGAAAGAGAACACCAGTTCCTGTGTATGTGATAGTGACTCATATTCTCTATATTGTGCACTGTGTACCAAATAGAGAATAAGTATCCCTGCATGTCATATAGAGAGCAGCAAACCCTGTGAATGATGTAGAAAACAGCAGTCCCTGTTTATAATGTGGTGAACAGTAGTCCCATTGTATATTGTGGAGAACAGCAGATCCTGTGTATAATGTAGAGAACAGCAATTACTGCTGTCCCTGAAGATATGGTAGAGAACAGTAGTCCCTTTGTCAAATGTAGAGCACAGTGGTCCTGCGTACATTGTACGGAAGAGCAGCATCTGTGTACAGTGTAGAGAACACAGTCCCTACATATTATACAGAGAACAGCACCCCTTAGGTTTCATACAGAGAACAGACATCCCTGTATAATATAGAGAATAGCCTTCCAGAGTACAGCATAGAGAATATGTGTAGCTGTGTATATTTTCGAGAGCAGGAGTCCCTCTATGTAATATTGAAAACAGACTTACCTGCGTATAATATGGAGAACAGCAGTCCTTATGTCAATTATACAAAATAACAGTGCCTGTATATAAGAGAGAACAGCAGTCCATTGCATACAAAAAAGTGAACAGCACTCCCTGTGTACAATCTGGAGAACAGCAGTCCCAGTCCCTATGTATAATGTGGAGAACAAGAGTTACTGTGAATAAAATAAAGAACAGCTCTCCCTGTGTACAATATAGAGAACAGCAGTCCCTGTTTGTAATGTGGAGAACAGGAGTCACTCTCTCTATTGCAGAGAGTGTCTCATGTAGAGAACAGCAGTTCCAATGTATAATATAGAGAACAGCTGTCCCTGTGTAACATGTAGGGACTGCTGTTCTCTACAATGTATGCAGGAACACAGTTTTCAACAAATAAAATAGAGAATAGCAATCCCTGTGTATAATATGGAGAACAGCAGGGATCTGTGTTTCACAAAGAGATTAGCAGTCCCTGTGTATAATATAGAGAACATGTGTCCCAGTGCATATTGTAGAGAGCAGGAGTCCCTTTGTGTATATAGAGAACAACCTTACATGTGGTTAATATGGAGAACAGTAGATCTTGTGTCTCAGAAAGAGGAGGACAATACTGACCCTGTACCAGAGAGAACAGCAGTCCCTGTGTACAATATGGAGAATAACAGCCCCTGTGTTTTATAACAAGAACATAATTCCCTGTGTATAACATAAGGACTGCTGTTTTCTATGTTTCATACAGAGAACAGCCATCTCTGTCTGTAATATAGATTACAATAGTCACTGTGAATAATGTAGAGAATAGCAATCCCTGTGAATAATGTAGAAGAAAGCAGTCCTGTTTATAATATGGACAGCAATAGTCCCTGTGTCTATTTGGCAGAAGAGCAGATTCACTGTCTCATGTGGAGAACAGCAGTCGCTGCGTATAATTTAGAGAACAGCTGTCCCTGAATGTATGGTAGAGAACAGTAATCGCTGTGTAAAATATAAAGAACAGCAATCCTTCGTACATTGCAGGGAAAAGCAATCCCTGTGTACAGTGTTGAGAAAAGCAGTCCAATGTATAATAGAGAACAACAGTCCCTGTGTTTAATAAAGAGAACAGCAATCCCTGTGTAGAATATAGAGAACAGCAGACCTTGTGATTCATAGAGATCAGCTTTTCCAGCACCACTCTGATCTAAACTCTGGTTTCCGTCATATGCCATACCAACTTTTGCGGCCTGACTTGCTGTGCTTTTCCAGCACCACTCTGATCTAAACTCTGGTTTCCTACATCTGCAGACTTCACTTTTGCAGCCTGACCTGCTGTGCTTTTCCAGCACCACTCTGACAAATATAACATAGAACATTACAGCACAGCACAGGACCGATATGGAACTGCTTGCTGGTAATGGAAGTTAGTCTCATAGAACATAGATATACTGTGAACATAGAATTACAGAGCAGTACAGGACCTTTGTGGAAATGCTTGGCCAATAAAGGAAGTTAGACTCAGAGAGTATAAAACATTACAGCACAATACAGGCCCTTCGTGGAACTGCTCGGCTAATACCAGAAGTTTGGCAAATACAACAGAGAACATTGCAGGGCTGTACAGGCCCTTTTTGGAAACGCTTGGCTAATACAGAAAGTTAGACTAATACAACAAAGGACACCACAACGCAGAACAGGCCCTTTATGGAAATGCTCAGCTATTAAAGAAGTTTGATAAATACAACATAGAACATTACAGAGCAGTACAGGCCCTACATGATAATGGAAGTTAGACCCATGGAACATGGGGCATTACAGTACAGTACAGACACTTTATGGAACTGCTCAGCTAAAAATTGACACTAGGTTAATACAACATAGATCATTACAGCACAGTACAGGACCTTTATGGAAATGCTTGGCTAATAAAGGAAGTAAGACTCATAGAACATAGAACATTACAGCGCAATACAGGCCCTTTATGGAACTGCTCTGGTAATACAGAAAGTTAGACTAATAAAACACAGAACATTACAGTGCTGTACAGGCCTTCTATGGAACTGCTCGGCTAATAAAGGATGTGGTACTCACAGAGAACACAGATCATTACAGTGTAGTATAGGCCCTTCATGGAACTGCTCAGCTAATACAGGAAGTTCGACTCATACAACATGGAACATTAAAGCACAGTACATACCTTTATGGAAATGATTGGCTCATAAAGGAAGTTAGACTGATAAAATATGGAGCATTACAGCACAGTACAGGCTGTTTATGGAACCACTTGGCTAATACCGGAAATTTGACAAATACAACAGCGTTGTACAAACCCTCTACACAATCGCTCGTCTTATACTAAACGTTAAACTATTACAATACAGATCGTTACAGCGTAGAACAGGCCCTATATGGAACCGCTTGCTTGATAATGGAAGTCAGGCTCATAGAATATGGGGTATTACAGCTCAGTACAGGCACTTTATGGAACTGCTTGGCTAATAATGGACACAAAACTATTACAACACAAAACATTACAGTGCAGGATAGGCCCATTATGGAACCGCTCAACTGTCAAAGAAAGTTAGATGAATTTAAAATACAGCATTACAGCACTGTACAGGTTGTCTATGGAATCACTCGCCTAATAAAGGAAGTTAGACTCCTAGAACATGGGGCATTACAGCGCAGTACAGGCCCTTTACGGAACCGCTCGGTTAATAATGGACATGAGACTAATACACCATAAAACATTACAGCGCAGTACAAGCGCTATGTGGAACTGCTTGCTTGGGAATGGAAGTTAGATTCATAGAACATGGAGCATTACAGCGCAGTACAGGCCCTTTATGGAACCACTAGGCTAATACCAGACATTAGACCAACGTGACATAGAACATTACAGCGCAGCACAGGTGGAACCTGTGGAACCACTCGGCTAATAAAGAAAGTTAGACTAATAGAACATACAGCATTACAGCACAGTACAGGCCCTTTATAGAACTGCTTGGCAAATAAAAGAATATAGATGCATAGAAAGCAGAGAATTACAATGCAGTACAGGAGCTTTATGAAACTGTTCGGCTAATAAAGAAAGTTAGACTAATACAACACAGAACATGACAGTACTGTACAGGCTGTTTATGGGACCGCTTGGATTATAAAGGAAAGTAGACTCATAGAACAAAGATAATTACTGCGCAGTATAAGCTCTTTATGGAACCCCTTATCTAATAAATGAAGTTCGACTAATACAACACATAACATTACATCACATTATGGTATCGCTCAGCTTATTATTGAACGTTAACTCATAGAACATAGCACATTACAGCGTCCTAAATGACCTTTACGGAACCTCTCGGCTAATAAAGGAAGTTGGACTCATCATACAAAGAGCATTACAGGACAGTATCAGCCCTTTATGGAACTGCTCAGCACATAAAGGATGTTAGCATCATGGTACACACAGCATTACAGCACAGTACAGGCCCTTTACGGAATCACTTTGCTACTACCAGGCAATAGACTAATACAACATTGAACATTACAGCGCAATACAGACCCTTTATGGAACCTTTCAGCTAATACAGGAACTTAGACTCATGGAACATTAAGAACATGACAGTGCAGTACAGGCCCTTTATGGAACCGCTTGGCTGATAAAGGAAGTTAGACTGATACAACATGGAAGATTACAATGTAGTACAGTTCCTTCCTGGAACCGCTAGGCTAATAAAGAAAGTTAGACGAAGAGAACATACAGCATTACAGCGCAGTACAGGCCCTTTATGGAACCATTCGGCTAATACCAGACATTAAACCAGTACAACATAGAACATTACAGCACAGTACAGGTCCTTTGTGGAACCGCTCGGCTAATAAAGGAAGTTAGACTAATAGAACAAAGCATATCACAGTGCAGTACAGGCCCTTTATAGAACCGCTCGGCGAATAAAGGAATATAGATTCATAAAACGTAGAGAATTACAGCACAGTACAGGAGCTTCATGGAAATATTTGGCTAATAAAGAAAGTTACATACATGGAACATTAAGAACATGACAGCGCAGTACAGGCCCATTATGGAACCACTCGGCTAATAAAGGAAATTAGACTCACAGAACATAGAATATGACAGCACAGCACAGTCCCTTTACTGAACCGTTCCGCCAATAAAAGAAGTTTGACTAATACAACACAGAACATGACAGCACAGTACAGGCTGTTTATGGGACCGCTTGGATTATAAAAGAAGTTACACTCATAGAACATAGATAATTACTGGCCCTTTATGGAACCACTTAGCAAATAAATGAAGTTAGATTAATACAACACATGCCTTTTTGGTATCACTCCGCTCATAAATGAACTTTGACACATAGAACATAGCACATTACAGCACCATAAATGACCTTTACGGAAACACTCGGCTAATAAAGGAAGAAAGACTCATCATACAAACAACATTACAGTGCAGTATCAGCATTTTATGGAATAGCTCGGCTAATAAAAGAAGTTAGTGTCATAATACACACAGCATTACAGGCCCTTTATGGAATCACTTGGCTAGTAGCAGAAATTAGACCAATACAACATAGAACATTACAGTTGCAGTACAGGCCCTTTATGGAACCGCTCGCCATATGCTTTCTAATACTGAAAGGTACACTCAGAAAGCATAGAACGTTATTGCGCAGTACAGGCCCTTCATGGAATCACTCAGCTAATAATGGAAGCTATACCATTACAACATAGAGCATTATAGCGGAGTACAGGCCCTTTATAGAACCGCTTGGCTGATCAAGAAAGTTAGACTCATAGGACATAGTACATCACAGCACAGTACTGGCCCTTTATGGAACTGCTCGGCTAATAGAGCAAGTTAGACACATAGACCATAGAAAATGACAGCGCAGTACAGGCCCTTTATGGAACCGCTGGTAATAAAGAATGTTAGACTCGTAGGACACATTACATTAGAGTGCTGTAGCAGCCCCCTGTAGAATCGCTCGGCTAATAGAGGAAGTTAGACACGTAGAACTTAGAATATTACAGCACAGTCCAAGCCCTTAATAACGGAAGTTAAACTAATACAACATAGAACGTTACAATGCAGTACAAACCCTGTTTGGAAATGCTCGATTAATAAAGGGTGTTAGATTAATACCACAAGGAACACTCATGCAGCATAGAACATTGCAGCATAGTACAGGCCCTTTAAGGAACCGCTCGACTAATAAAAGAAGTTAGACGAATACAACAGGAAAAACTACAGTGCATCACAGGCCCTTTATGGAACCGCTCGACTCATACTGAAAGTTACACTCAGTCGAGTGGTTCCATAAAGGGCCTGTAGTTGTGCTGCCATATTCTATGTTGTGTTAATCTAACTTCCTTTATTAGCCGAATGGTTCCATAAAGGGCCTGTACTGTGCAGTAATGTTATTTGTTTCATTAATCTAAATTCCTTTATTAGATGAGTGTTTTCATAAAAGGCCTGTACTGTGCTGCAATGTTCTATGTTATATGAGTCTAACGTATGTTATTAGCTGAGCGTTTCCAGTAGGAGCCTGTACTGCCTTGCAATGCTCTGTGTTCTATGAATCTAACATCCTTTATACACCGAACATTTCCGTAAAGGGCCTGTACTGCATTGTCATGTGCTATGTTGTATTAGTCTAACTTCCTTTATTAGTCAAGTGGTTCCACAAAGGATCTGCACTGCGCTGTAATGATCTAGGTTCTGAGTCTAGCAAATAGTTCCATAATTACTGCGCTGTTTTAAATTACATTAGGGAATGTGATCTACAGGCCCTTCGGCCCAACCAGCCCACACCTACCCTCCGAAGAGTAACCCACCTAAATCCATATCCCTCTGACTAATGCACCCAACTCTGTAGGCAATTTGGCAAACCTGCACATCTTTGGACTCTGGGAGGAAACCAGAGCACCTGTTTTTTTTTATGTTTTATGAGCGTAGGGTGTATTATTAGCCAAATGGATCCTTAAAGGCCCTGTACTGCACTGTAATTTTCTTTGTTCTGTACGTCTAATGTCATTATTAGCCGAGTGGTTCCACAAAGAGTCTGTACTGTGCTGTAATGTTCTCTGTTCGATAAGTCTAACGTCCAGTATAAGCCATACTGTTCCACAAAGGGATTGCACTGCGCTGTGATTCACTAGGTCCTATGAGTCTAACTTACTTTATTAGACAAGTGGTTCTATACGGTTCCTGGACTGCGTTATAATGTTCTATGTTGTAGTCGTCTAACTTCCTTTATTAGCTGAGCAGTTCCATAAAGGGTCTGTACTGCGATGTTATGTTCTGTTCTCGATGAGTGTAACTTTCATTATTAGCCAAGTAGTTTCACAAAGGGCTTGTACTGTGCTGTCATATTCTCTGTTGTATTAGTCTAACGTCCGTTATTAGCTGAGCAATTCCATAAAGGAACTGTACTGCGCTGTAATTTTGTATGTTCTATGAGTCTACCGTCCAGTGTTAGCCAAGTAATTCCATAAAGGATCTGTACTGCGCTGTCATGTTCTATGCGCGATGATTTGGAGATGCCAGTGTTGGACTGGGCTGTACAAAGTTAAAAATCACACAACACCAGGTTATAGTCTAACAGGTTTAATTGAAAGAACACTAGCTTTCGGAGCGACGCTCCTTCATCAGGTGGAGGGCTCGATTGTAACACAGAATTTATGGCGTGATGTAACAGAAATTATACATTGAAAAATTGATTGTCTGTCAAGCCTTTCATCTGTTAGAATACAGTGATAGTTTCACTTTTTTCATGTGTAAATCACAAAACCTGTTTTTAAAGTTGCATTCTTGGGTTAGCTGTTAACAATGGTGACAGCTAGACAATATGCTGAAGGTGTTAGCCCCCTGTGTTCTCTGATTCTAATCTTAAAAAGTGAGATAACAATCTAAACATCAGGTCATAGACAGAGTTTTACATAAATTCATGCAGGTTTTGAGCTCAGAGTTCTACCTGAATGCATGCAGTTTTTGAGCAAAGTACGATGTAACTCCGTCTGTCTGTGTGTGACCCACATGCGCACATATATGTTGTGGGGTGAATTTGTACTTGCAGAGTTACATTGTACTTTGCTCAAAAACTGCATGCATTCATGTAGAACTCTCAGCTCAGAAACTGCATGAATTTATGTAAAACTCTGATTCTAATCTAAAAAGTGAGATAACAATCTAAACATCAGGTTATAGACAGAGAACACAGGAGCTAACACCTTCAACATATTGTCTAGCTATCACCATTGTTAACAGCTAACCCAAGAATGCAACTTTAAAAAAACAGGTTTTGTGATTTACACATGAAAGAAGTGAAACTATCACTGTATTCTAACAGAGGAAAGGCTTAACAGACAATCAATTTTTCAATGTATAATTTCAGTTACATCACACTGTAAATTTTTGCTATAAATTCTGTGTTACGATTGAGCCCTCCACTATCACCTGATGAAGAAGCATCACTCCGAAAGCTAGTGTGCTTCCAATTAAACCTGTTGGACTATAACCTGGTGTTGTGTGATTTTTAACTGTGCTCTATGAGTGTAACTTTCATTATTAGCCGCGCAGTTTCATAAAGAGCCTGTATCGTCATATTCTATGTTGTATCAATCTAACTTGCTTTATTAGCCGAGCGATTCCATAAAGGGCTTGTACTGCGCTGAGATTCACTCTGTCCTATGATTCTAGCTTTCTTTATTAGCTGAGTGGTTCTATAAAGGGCCTGTGCTGCTCTGTAATGTTCTATGTTGTGGTGATCTAACTGTCTTTATGAGTCACTGAGTCATAGAGATATACAGTATGGAAACAGACCCTTCAGTCCAACCTGTCCATGCCAACCAGATATCCCAATCCAATCTAGTCCCACCTACCAGCACCTGGCCCATATCCCTCCAAAGCCTTCCTATTCATATACCCATCCAAATGCCTCTTAAATGTTGCCAATGTACCTGCCTCAACCACTTCCTCTGGCAGCTCATTCCATACACATACCGCCCTCTGCGTGAAAACGTTGCCCCCTAAGTCTCTTTTATATCTTTCCCTTCTCACCCTAAACCTGTGCCCTCTAGGTCTGGACTCCCCAACCCCAGGGAAAAGACTCTGTCTATTTATCCTATCCATGCCCCTCATAATTTTGTAAACCTCCATAAGGTCACCCCTCAGCCTCCGATGCTCCAGAGAAAGCAGCCCCAGCCTGTTCAGCCTCTCCCTGTAGCTCAAATCCTCCACCCCGGCAACATCCTTGTAAAACTTTTCTGAACCCTTTCAAGTTTCACAACATATTTCCGATAAGAAGAAGACCAGAATTGCACACAATATTCCAACAGTGGCCTAACTAATGTCCTGTACAGCCGCAACATGACCTCCCAACTCCTGTACTCAATACTCTGACCATTCTGGTCTCCTTCCTATCAGAAAGATGTTGTGAAACTTGAAAGGGTTCAGAAAGTATTTAAAAGGATGTTATCAGGGTTGCAGGATTAGAGCCATAGGAAGAGACTGAACAGGCTGGGGCTGTTTTCGGAGGCGGAGGGATAACCTGAGAGAGGTTTACATAATTATGAGGGGCATGGATAGGATAAATAAATCTAGCTTTTTTTCCCTGGGTTGGGGGAGTCCAGAACTCGAGGGCATAGGTTTATGGTGAGAGGGGAAAGATATAAAAGAGACCTAAGGGGCAACTATTCCATGCAGAGAGTGGTATATGTACGGAATGAGCTGCCAGAAGATGTGGTGGAGGCTGGTACAATGGCAACATTTAAGAGGCATTTAGATGGGTATATGAATAGGAAGGGTTTGGAGGGATATGGGCCAGGTGCTGGCAGGTGGGTCTAGATTGCGTTGGGATATCTGGGCAGCACGGGCAGGTTGGACCTAAGGGTCTGTTTCCATGTTGTACATCTCTATGACTCTAAATGTACATTAGCCATACTCCATTCATCAGGCACCTCTCCATAGTGACACATCTTTCTGCAAGGGTCCTAAATTTCCTTCCTTACTCCCCACAAGGTTCTGGGATGCATTAGATCAGGTCCTGGAGCTTTATCAACCTGTATATTCTCTAAGACCTCCTGAACTTTTTCTTCTGCAATGTGAAGTGTCTTTAAAACATCCAAGTTTATTTCATGCATTCTCTGGATTCCACTACTTTTTCCACAGTGAAAAATCTGATGTTAAGTATTCATTTAGTATCTCAGCCATCTCCTGGGGTTCCACAATATGATACATACTTTATCTTTGCAAAAATCTATCATTTATATAAATGATTTGGATGTGAACACAAAAGGAAGAGTCAGTAAGTTTGCAGATGACACCAAAATTGGAGGTGTATTGGACAGCGAAGGATGACCTCAGTGTACAATGAAATCTTGATGAGATGGGCCAATGGGCAGAGGAGTGGCAGGTGGAGTTTCATTTAGATAAACGCAAAGTTCTGCATTTTGGAAAAGCAAATCAAATCAGAACTTATACACTTAATGGTAAGGTCCTGTGGAGTGTTTCTGGACAAAGAGACCTTGAAGAGTCGGTCCATAGTTCCTGGAAAGTAGAATCACACATAGATAGGATATTGAGGAAGGTGTTTGGCATACTTTCCTTTATTGGTCAGAGCTCTGAAGATTTGAGTTGGGGAGTTCATATTGCGGCTGTACAGTCCATTGGTTCGGCCACTTTTGGAATATTGTCTGCGATTCTGATCTCCTTTCAATTGGTAGGATGTTGTAAAACTTGAAACTTGTTCAGAAAAGATTTACAAGGATGTTCCCAAGGTTGGAGGATTTCAGCAAGAGAGAGAGGTTGAATTGGTTGGGGATTGTTTTCTCTGAAGCGTCAGAGGCTGAGGGGTGACCTTACAGAGGTTTATGAGGTCGGCGACCTGATGAAGAGGCAGCGCCTCAAAAACTAGTGCTTCCAAATAAACCTGGTGTTGTGTGATTTTTAACTTTGTCCCTGCCAGTCCAACACTGGTACCTCCAAATGATGGACAGGGGGACTTTTCCCTGGGGTGGGGGAGTCCAGAACGAGCAGTCAGAGGTTTAGGGTGATGTTCACTCCCGTTGACAGGGAGACTTCCGTGTTCAGTAACATTCACAGGGACTGCTGGTCTCCTCAATATGCACACGGGCTGCTTATGTCTGTAATATACACAGGAACTACTGTTGTCTGCAATATGCATGGCAACTGCTATTCTTTTTAATATACACTGGGACTGCCATTCTTTATAATATACACAGGGATTGCTGTTCAGGTTCACATATGCAGAGACTGCTCTTCAGTCACGGGGATTGCTGTTCTCTTTGGTATACACAGGTACTGCTGTTCACTACAATACAGAGAGGAACTGTTCTCCTCTATCATATAGATAGGGATTGCAGATCTAAGTGAAGCAGACAAGCACTGCTGTTCTCTGTTTTATTGTTATTCTTCACGTCATTCCCAGGACAGATGTTCTTTGCAATTTACACCGGGACAACTGTTCTCTGTAAGAAACACAGAAACTGCTGTTCTCCATAATATACGCAGGAACTGCTCTTCTCTGAAATGGGGATGCAGTTCGGTTTCATATACACAGAATCAGACGTCCAGTAGAAAATATACTGCTGTTTTATAGAATTACTGCTGTTCTCTGTAATAAACACAGTGACAGATTTCTCTGTAATTATACAGAGGAACTGCTGTTCTCTGGAAATACACGGGGACTAATGTTGTCTGCAATATGCCCAAGAACTGTTAATCTCCATAATACAAACAAGGAATGCTATTCTCTGTAATAAGCACAAGGGCTTCTGTTTTATTTCATATCCTCAGAAATTACTGCGTAGCATACATAGTGATTGTTGTTCTCTATAACATGCTCAGGGACTGCTGTTCACTGCAATATAGATAGTAAATGCTATTCTCTACAACCTAATTTTTTTTTAGATTACTTACAGTGTAGAAACAGGCCCTTCGGCGCAACACGTCCACACCGACCTGCCGAAGCGCAACCCACCCTACATTTACCCCTTCACTTAACACTGTGGACAATTTAGCATGGCCAATTCACCTAACTGGTGCGGTGGGAGGAAACTGCAGCACCTGGAGGAAACCCAAACTGCTCTTTGGGCCATTTGGAGAACATGCAAACACAGTCAGTCGCCTGAGGCTGGAATTGAACCTGGGTTGCTGGCACTGTGAGGCAGCAGTGCTAACTGCTGTGCCACCGTGCTGCCCACGAATATTTCAAGCCAACTGATGACAGAGTGGTGTTATTGTTGGATTGTTAATCCAGAGACCCAGGTAATGTGTTGGGGACTGAATTTAACATTTTATTTCAATGTTATCCCAATTTTATCTCACCACCCCTTTGCCTCACAGCCTCATTCGTGATGAAGGGCTTTGGCCAGAAACATTGATTCTGCTGCTCCTCGGATGCTGCCTGACCTGCTGTGATTTTCCAGCACCACACTCTCGACCCAATTTCAAATCCTGCCAAGGTAGATGGTGGAATTTGAATTCCAGCAAAATCTGCAAGTATGAGAGTAAAAATGGCCATGAATCCATTGTCGATTGTTGAAAAAAAAACAACTTGTTCACTATGTCTTTCAGGAAAGGAAACTGGCATCTTTACCTGGTCTGGCCTCCATGTTTCCCCAAACCCACAGTGGATTCTTAACTGCTCTTTGGACCATTAGGGATGGGCAATAAATAAATGCCTTCATCCCACAAATTTAAAACATTTAACAAGCTGGAATGGAAATGCTGGACCAAAATGCCTCCTTCTGCACTGTAACCTACAATGATTATTACCTGAGGTCCTGTGTGGTGTAAATTGCAGAATTTATGTGGAATGATTTTGTTGTTGAATAAGAAATGGGTTGTTTTCTCTGTGTATTTGAACTTAACAACTATCTTATCAGTATTTCTGTAATTGTAGTGATTTCTTAAAAGGATAACTTTCAAGACTGGGCTGAAGAGTGGATGGGTTTTATGCATTAATGAATGTATGTTAAATCTGAACTGTTATGCCTTAAAGACAAACAAATTTACTCAAGTCACCAAATTTTGAGCACCTCTGTTTAAGATGAAATTCTGATGCAACGAAGGTGATCAATCATATGCCAAACTGCAATCCCAGCATTTTCATAAAACTGTGTCTGCAATGTTGTTCACACATGCATAGAAATCTGTTCCATATTTTTAAAAATATTGCAAAAGGAGTTGAAGCTTTTTACACGGAATGGGCAGATAATGCTGATTGGCTAGCTCATCATTACCATGGAGATGCAGCAAAAGCTGTCAGTCTAAATTCTCAGACCAGATAGGTGGACTCTGATTGGTCAGGATGTCACCATGGGGATACAGCAGAGTTTGGTTGTCTCCATGATGCCTTTCTTATCAAACAAGTGCCAAGTTTATAAAAATTCCTTTTGCCTTCATGACCCATGGCCCTGCGTAATTATATTTGTTGCTCCTAACTCATGCACAAATGCATCATGCTGTCATCCCAGCTACTGATCATTAATTAAATATTCTGAACTATGCTAAGAGTAAACTGGAAACCATTTAATGATTACCAAAGCAGAATCACTTCTCATAAGGCTTACATTAGAGACCGGTTAAGCACGGGCAGCATGCTGCCAGCAGAGAATGATCAAATGGACATGTTTTCTGACACGGTCCACCAATCGTCAGCATGTAGGGCTAACAGATCTGGCTTCTCGCCAGCACCAAACCATGAGACCCTGTGTGTAGTACAGAGAACAGTAGCCACTGTGTCGAAGACAGAGAATAACAGTACTTGTGTATAACACAGAAAAGAGCAATCACTGTGTATAATATTGTGAACACAAGTCCCTGTGTCTCATATAAGGAACAGCTGTCCCTGTGCCTAATATCAGGAACAACAGTCCCTGTGTATAATAAAGAGAAAAACGGCCAATGTGTAAAATAAAGACAACATCAATGTACAATGTAGAGTACAGCAGTACTTGCTTATGATATCGACAACAGCAGTCCATGTGTAAAATATAGAGAACAGCAATACCTGCGTATAAGACAGAAAAGAGCAGTACCTATGTATAACATAGAGAACACAGTATAATACAGAGAACAGCTGCCCCTGTGTATCATATAGAGAGCAGCAGTCCCTGTGTATAATATAGAAAACAGCTGTCCTTGTGTATAATATAGAGAAAAGCATTCCTGTGATTTATAGAGTACAACAATCCCTGTGTCTAATATAGAAAACAGCAGTCACCGCGTACATTAGAGAGAACAGCAGTCACTGAGTATAATATAGAGAGCATGAGTCCCTGTGTGTAGTACAGAGAACAGCAGTCACTGTGTGTAGAATAGGGAACAGCAGCCACTGTGTAGAAGATAGAGAATAGCAGTACCTGTGTATAATATAAGGGTCAGCTTTCCCTGTGTCTAATATAGGGAACAACAGTCACTGTGAATGACATAGAGAACACCAGCACCCGTGTATAATACAGAGAACAGCAGTCGCTGTGTAGAGAGCAGGAGTCCCTGTGTATAATATAGGGAACAGCAGTCACTTCGTATAATATATATCACAGCAGTCATTGTGACTATTCGCAAGGACAGCAGGGTATAGTATAGAGAACAGCAGTCTCTGTATACAATAAATAGAACAGTTGTCCCTGTGTATAATATAGAGAACAACAGTCCCTATGAAAATATAGAGAACAGCAGTCACTTTGTATAATGCAGAGAACATGAGTCTCCGTGTATAATAAAGAGGACAGCTGTCCCTCTGTATAATATGCAGAGAACAGCAGTATCAGTGTACAAGAAAGAGAATAGTAGTCCTGATGTATAACAGAGAGAACACCAGTACCTGTATATAATACAGATAACAGCAGTCCCTGTGTATAATATGGACAACACCTGTCCCTGGGTATCATATACAGAGCAGCAGACTCTGTGTATACTATATAGAACAGCAGTCACTGTGTATAATAGAGAGAGCAGCAGTCACTGTGTATAATACAGACAACAGCAGTCCCTGTGACTCATATGGGGAACATCAGTATGATATAGAGAACATGACTCCCTGTATATAATATGGAGAACAGTCTCTCTGTATAATATCAAGAACAGCAGTCTCTGTGTGTAATATAGAGAACAGCCGTCACCTCATATAATATATATTACAGCAGTCGCTGTGACTATTCTCAAGAATGGCGGGATATAGTATAGAGAACAGCAGTCTCTGTGTACAATAAGCAGGACAATTGTCCCTGTGTTTAATACAGACAACAGTAGTCCCTGTGAAAATGTAGAGAATAGCAGTCACTTAGTATAATGCAGAGAACGAATTCCTGTGTATAATATAGATAACAATAATCCCTGTATTTAAAAAAGAGAACAGAAGTCATGTTGCAGTTGTATAAGACTCTGGTGCGGCCTCATCTGGAGTATTGTGTGCAGTTTTGGTCGCCATACTATAGGAAGGATGTGGAAGCTTTAGAACGAGTGCAGAGGAGGTTTACCAGGATGTTGCCTGGAATGGTAGGAAAATCTTATGAGGAAAGGCTGAGGCACTTGGGGCTGTTCTCATTGGAGAAGAGAAGGTTTAGGGGAGATCTGATAGAAGTGTATAAGATGATTAGGGGTTTAGATAGGGTAGATACTAAGAACCTTTTACCGCTAATGGAGTCAGGTGTTACTAGGGGACATAGCTTTAAATTAAGGGGTGGTAGGTATAGGACAGATGTTAGGGGTAGATTCTTCACACAGCGGGTTGTGAGTTCATGGAATGCCCTGCCCGTATCAGTGGTGAACTCTCCTTCTTTATGTTCATTTAAGCGGGCATTGGATAGGCATTTGGAAGTTATTGGGCTAGTATAGGTTAGGTAGGATTCGGTCGGCGCAACATCGAGGGCCGAAGGGCCTGTACTGCGCTGTATCCTTCTATGTTCTAAGTCCCTGTGATTATTTTCGAGAACAGCACTGCCTGTGTTTATACAGAAAACAACAATTCCTATATCCAACATAAGCAACAGCAGTTGCTGTGCGTAATATAGAGAACATGAATCATTGTGTCTCATATAGGGAACAGCAATTCCTCTGTCCAATAAAGGGAACAACAGTCACTGTGCATAGTGTAGAGGACAGCAGTCCTTGTATATAACATAGAGAACTGCAGTCCTGTGTATAATATAGAGAATAGCAGTCCTGTGTATAATACAGAGAACAGCAGTCCCTGTGTCCAATATAGGGAACAGCTGTCCCTGTGACTAATATAGGGAACAATAGTTACTGTTTATTATACACATGGGCTGCTGTTCTCCATATTATATAGAAAACAGCAGTACCTCTGTATAATACATAAAACAGCAGTACCTCTGTATAATAAAGAGAACAGCAGTCCTTCTGTATAATACAGAAAACAGCAGCCTCTGTGTATATTGTAGAGGACAGGAGTCCCTGAGTTTAATGAAGAGAACAGCATTCCCTGTGTTTAATAAAGAGAGGAACAGGCCCTGTCTCTCATATAGGGAACAGCAGTCCCTCTGTGTAATGTAGAGAACAGCAGTCCCTGTGTACAATATAGAGAACAGCAGTCCCTGTGCCTATTTTAGAGGACACCAGTGCCTGTGAATAATATAGGGAACAGCATTCCCTGTGTTTAATAAAGAGAGCAGCAGACCCTGTGCTCAGATAGGGAACAGCATTCCCTGTGTCTCACATAACGAACAGCAGTCCTCTGTGTAATATAAAGAACAGCGCCAGAAACCCGGGTTCAATTCCCGCCTCAAGTGACTGTGTGGAGTTTGCACATTTGCCCTGTGTCTGCGGTGGTTTCCTCGGGTGCTCCGGTTTCCTCCCACAGTCCAAAGATGTGCAGCTTAGGTGAATTGGCCATGGTAAATATCCCGTACTGTTACGTGCAGGGTAAATATAGGGGTATGGGTGGGTTGCACTTCAGCGGGTCGGTATGGACTTGTTGGGCCTCAGGGCCTGTTTCCACACTCTAAGTAATCTAATCTAATCTAATCTGTAATCTAATCACTGTGAATAATATGGAGAACAGCAAAACACTGAGAATAACGTAGAAAACAGCAGTCCTGTGGAGAATGGTAGTTCCTGTGTATATGGTAGAGAACAGCAGATTCTCTGTCTCATGTAGAGAACAGCAATCCCGGTGTAGAATATAGAGTATAGCTGTCCTTGAGTGACTGCTAGAGGACAGTAGTCCCTGTGTAAAATATAGAAAACTGTGGTCATGCGTTCGTTGTGGAGAACAGTAGTCCCAACATATAATATAGAGAACAACAGTCTCTGTGTTTAATAATGAGAACAGCTGTCCCTGCGTTTAATAAACAGAGCAGCAGCCCCTGTGTCTCAGACAGGGAGCAGCTATCCCTTTGTATAATATAGAGAACAGCAAACCCTGAGAATAATATAGAAAACAGCAGCCCCTATTTCTAATGAGGACAGTAGTGCCAGTATATGCTGTAGAGAACAGCAGATCTTGTCTCTCATGTGGAGAACAGCTGTCCCTGAGTGTATGGTAGAGAACTGTGTAAAATGTAGAAAACAGCGGCCCTGCAGATATTGTAGCGGTCCTGCGGATATTGTAGCGGTCAGCAGTCTCTACATATTATGTAAAGAACAGCACTCACTGTGTATAATCTAGAGAAAAGCAGTCACTGTTTTTAATAAAGAGAACAGCAATCCCTGTGTATAATATCGAGAACAGCAGTCGCTGTGTAGAATACAGAGAACACGTGTCCCTAGGTATAATAGAGAGAACAGCAGTCCTTTGGTTGAAGACGAGAACAGCAGTCCCTGTTTATAATGCACAGAACATTAAGCCCTGTTTTAATGAAGAGAACATCCTTCCCTGTGTACAACAAAGAGAACACCAGTGCCTGTTTATATCATAGATAACAGCAGTCCCTGTGCACAATACAGAGGACATGAGTCCCTGTATAGAACAGGTATCCCTGTGGATGATATAGAGCGCAGCAGTCCGTGTGCATAGTATAGAGAACACCAGTCCCTGCCTCTAATTTAGCGAACAGCAGAGCCTGTGAACAGCAGTCCCTGTGCAAAATGTAGAAAACAGCAGTCCCTGATTCTAATGTGGAGAACAGTAGTCCCTGTGTATATTGTAGAGAACAGTAGATCCTGTGTCTCATGTAGAGAACAGCAGTCGGTGTATATAATGTGGAGAACAGCTGTCCCTAAGTGTATGGTTGTGAATAGTCATAACTATGTAAAATGTAAAGGATAGCGGTCCTGCGTACATTGTAGGGAAGAGCAGTCCCTGTGTACAGTGCAGAGAACAGCCGTCCCTACATATAATACAGAGAACAGCAGTCCCTGTGGTGTTTAGTAAAGAGATCAGCAATCCCAATGTACGATATCGAGAACAGCAGTCACTGTGTATAATATAGAGAAGAAAGCTGAAAATGTGTTGCTGGAAAAGCCCAGCAGGTCATGCAGCATCCAAGGAACAGGAGATTCGATGTTTCGGGCATAAGCCCTTCTTCAGGAATGAAACGTCGCTCGGGCTTATGCCCGAAACGTCGAATCTCCTGTTCCTTGGATGCTGCCTGACCTGCTGCGCTTTTCCAGCAACACAGTTTCAGCTCTGATCTCCAGCATCTGCAGACCTCACTTTCTCCTATAATATAGAGAACACATGTCACTGTGTATATTATAGAGACCAGGAGTCCATCTGTGTAATATAGAGAACAGCCTTACCTGTGTATAGCATAGAGAACAGCAGTCCTTGTGTCAATTCTACAGAACAACAGTTCTCATGTATAAGAGTGAACAGCAGTCCCTGTGTACAATATAGAGAGTAGCAATCCCTGTGCATAAAAATTGTGAACAGCACTCTCTGTGTATCATATAGAGAACAGCAGAGCCTTTGTACAATATGGAGAACAGCTATCCCTGTGTTTCATAAAGATTGCAGCCGTCACTGTGCATAATATAGAGAACAACAGTCACTGTGTATAGTATAGGGAACATGTGTACCTGTGTATGTTATAGAGAGCAGGAGTCCCTGTGTGTAATATAGAGAACAGCCCTACCTGTGTATGACAGGGAGAACAGTAGTCCTTGTGTACAATAAAGAGAACAGCAACCCTGTGTATAATACAGAGAACAGCAATCCCTGTGTCTATTTTAGAGAACAGCCAATAGCGCCAGTGTATAAGAGAGAACAGCAGTCCATGTGTACAATAAAGAGAACAGCAACCCTGTGTATAATACAGAGAACAGCAATCCCTGTGTCTATTTTAGAGAACAGCAGTGTCTGTGTGTAATATAGAAAACAGCAGTCACTGGTTTTAGTAAAGAGAGCAACACACTCTTTCTCAGATAGGGAACAGCAGTCCCTCTGTGTTATATAGAGAACAGCAGTCCCTGTGTATAATATAGAGATCAGCAGACCGTGTGTACAATATGGAGAACAAATATCCCTGTGCATTGTACAGATAAGAGCAGTTCCTTTGCCTATTTTAGAGAACTGCAGTCCCTGTGCCTATTATAGAGAACAGCAGTCCCTGTGTATAATGTGGAGAACAGTCGTCCATTTATATATTGGATTAGATTACTTACAGTGTGGAAAAAGGCCCTTTGGCCCAACAAGTCTACACTGACCATTCGAAGAGCAACCACCTAGGCCCATTCCCCTACATGGGCATTTTATGGAAAACAGCAGATCCTGTGTCTCATGTAGAGAACAGCAATCGATGCATATAATGTAGAGGGAATCCTACTCTCTATAATATACACGGGATACATGTTCTCTATATCATAGACAGCGACTGCTGTTCTCGATATTATACACAGGGACTACTATTTACGATATATTATGCGCAGTCACTGTTGTTCTTTATATTAGACACAAGGACTGCTATTCTCATTATTAAATACAAGGACTGATGTCTCATTATTAAACACGAGGACTGCTATTCTCTATATTATGCACATGGTTGCTGCTCTCTATATTGAACACAAGGATTGCTGTTCTCTCTTACACATGGGCACAAGGACCGATGTTCTCCCCGTTATACACAGGTAAGGCTGTTCTCTATATTACACAAAGGGACTCCTGCTCTCTGTAATATACACAGGGACACATGTTCCCTGTATTATACACAGAGACTGTTGCACTCTTTATGCAACACAAGGATTGCTGTTCTTGTTATTAAACATAGGGACTGCTGTTCTCTATATAATATGTCGGGACTGCTGCTCTCTACAACGTATGCAGGACTACATTTTTCTACATTTTACACAGGGTCTACTGTTCTCTACCAGCTGTACTCTATATTATACACTTGGACTGCAGTTCTCTACATGAGATACAGGATCTGCTATTCTCTACAATATACACAGGGACTACTGTTCTCCACATTAGAAACAGGGACTGCTGTTTTCTACATTATTCTCAGTGTTTGCTGTTCTCCACATTATACACAGTGACTGTTGTCCTCTATATTACACTGAGGGACTGCTGTTCCCTATATGAGACACTGGGACTGCTGTTCACTATTTGAGAAACAGGGTCTGCTGTTCTCTTTATTAAACACAGAGAATGCTGTTTTCTATAATATACACAGGCACTGGTGTTCTCTAAAATAGACACAGTGACTGTTGTTCTCTTTTCTGATACACAGGGGTAGCTGTTCTCCATATTGTACAAAGGCTCTTCTGTTCTCAATATTACACACAGAGTGCTGTTCAATTTTTTTATACTCAGGGACTGCTGTTCTCTATATTGTACACAGGGGCTTCTGTTCTCTCTTGTACACGGGCACTGTTGTTCTGTATAATTGGCACAAGGACTGCTGTTCTCCATATTATACACAGGTAGGGCTGTTCTCTATATTATACAGAGGGACTCCTGGTCTCTAGAATATACACAGGGACAAGCGTTCTATCTAGTATACACAGCAACTGCTGTTCTCTATCACGTACATAGGGATTACTATGTAGAGAAATGTAGAGAACAGCTGTCCCCGAGTGTATGGTAGAGAACAGTAGTACCCGTGTAAAATGTAGAGGAAAGCAGTCCTGCATATATTGTAGAGAAGAGCAGTCCCTATGTACAGTGCCGAGAACGGTCGTCCCTACATATAATACAGAAAATAGCAGCTATCCCTTTGCATAATGTAGAAAACACCATTCTCTGCCTCCATTTTGGAGAACAACAGTCCCTATGCCTATTTTAGAGAACACCAGTGCCTGTACATAATACAGAGAATAGCATTCCCTGTGTTTAACAAAGAATGCAGCAGACACCCTGACCCAAATAGCGGACAGCAGTCCCTGTGTCTCATATAGGGAACAGCAGTTCCTCCCTATAATATAGAGAACAACAGTCCCTGTGTATAATATAGAGATCAGCAGACTGAATGTATAATGTGGAGAACAGGTATCCCTGTGCATAATATAGAGAAGAGCAGTCCCTGTGTCTATTATAGGGAAAACCAGTGCCTGTGCATATTATAGAGAACAGTAATCCCTGTGTTTAATCAAGAGCGCAGCAGACCCTGTGTCTCACAGAGGGAACAACTATCCCTGTGTATCTTGTCTCTCATGTGGAGAACAGCTGTCCCTGAGTATCTGGTAGAGAACAATGGTCCCTGTGTAAAATGTAGAAAACAGCGGTCCTGCATACATTGTAGAGGTCAGCAGTCTCTACATATAATATAGAGAACGGCACTCACTGTGCATACCCTAGAGAACAGCAGTCCTTGTGTTTAATAAAGAGAACAACAATCCCTGTGTATAATATAGAGAACAGCAGTTGCTGTGTGAAATACAGAGGACACATGTCCCTGTGTATAATATAGAGAGCATCAGTCCCTGTGAGTAATTCAGTGAATAGAAGTCCCTGTTTCTAATTTAGTGAACAGCAGTGCCTGTGAATAATATGAAGAACAGAAGTCCCTGTGCATAATATCAGCAACCCCTGTGAATCATGTAGAAAACACCAGTTCCTGTTTATAATGTGGAGAACAGTTGTCCCATGTATTGCGGAGAACAGCAGATCCTGTGTCTCATGTAGAGAACAGCAGTTGATGCATATCATGTACAGAACAGCTGTCCCTGGGTAGAGAGCAATAGTAACTGTGTAAAATGTAGAGTCCAGCAGTCCTGCGTACATTGTAGGGAAGAGCTGTCCCTGTGTATAGTACAGAGAACAGCTGTCCCTACATAAATATAGAGAACAGCAGTCTCTGTATTTAATAAAGAGAACAGATGTCACTATGTTTAATAAAGAGAACAGCAATCCCTGTGGATAATATAGAGAACAGCAGAAACTTTGTACAAAATAGAGAATAGCTATCACAGTGAATAATATAGAGAACATGAGTCATTGTGTTCAATAAAGAGAGCAGCAGACCCTGTGTTTAATAAAGAGAGCAGCAGATTCTGTGTATAATATAGAGAATAACAGTCTTTGTGTCTCACATAGGAAACAGCAGTCCTTGTGTATACTATAGAGAACAGCAGTCACTGTGCATAATATGGAGAACAGCAAACCCTGAGACTAATGTAGAAAACAGCAGTCCCTGTTTCTAATGTGGAGAACAGTAGTCCCTGTGTATACTGTAGGGAACAGTAGATCCAGTGGCACAGCAGTTCCAGTGTGTAATATAGAGAATAGCTGTCCCTGATTGTCTGATGGAGAACAGTTGTCCCTATGTAAAATGTAGAAAACTGTTCCTGCGTACATTGGAGAGAACAGAAGTCCCTCCATACGATATAGAGAACAGGAGTTCCTGTGTTTAATAAACAGCAGTTTAAGATGGAGAGACCAGCAGACCTGCATACAATGTAGAGAACTGCAGAACTTATGTTTCATGGAGAGAACAGCAATCCCTATGTAAAACATAGAGAAGAGGAATCCTTGTGTTTCATAAAGAGATTAGCAGCCCCTTTGTGTGTGAAAGAGAGCAGGAGTCCCTTTGTATAATATAGAGAACAGCCTTACCTCTGTATAATATGTAGAACAGCAGTCCTTGTGTCCACTATAGAGGATAACAGTGCCTGTGTATAAGAGAAAACAGCAGTCCCTGTGTACAATATGGAGAACAGCAGCCCTGCGCATAATACGGAGAACAGCCATCGCTGTGTATAATATAGAGAACAGTAGTCCATGTGTATAATATCAAGAACAGCAGTCCCTATGCTTAATAATAGGAATAGAAGTCCCTGTGTCTAATATAGAAAACAGCAGTCTCTGTGCATAATATAGACAGCAGCAGTCCTTGTGTATAATACAGAAAACAGCAATCCTTGTGTCTATTTTAGAGAACAGAAGTGCCTGTGCATAATATAAAGAACAGCAGTCCCTGTGTACAATATAGAGAACAGCTGTACCTGTGTTTAATAAAGAGAGCAGCAATCCCTGTGTTTAATATAGAGAACAGCTGTGTCTCATCCTGGGAATAGCAGTCTCTATGTCAAATCTCGAGAACAGCAGTCACTCTGCATAATATAGAGAACAGCAAACCCTGTGAATAATGTAAAAAACAGCAGTCCCTGTTTATGATATGGAAAACAGGAGTCCCTGTGTACACTATGGGGAAGAGCAGATCCTGTGTCTCATGTAGAGAACAGAAGTCATGCGTATAATGTAGAGAACAGCTGTCCCCGAGGGTATGGAAGAGAACAGTAGTCCCTGTGTAAATTGTAGAGAACAGCAGTCCTGCATGCACTATAGGGAAGAGCAGTCTCTGTGAACAATGTAGAGGACAGCCATCCCTATCTCTAATAAAGAGAACAGCAATCACTGTGTATAATTTCGAGAACAGCGTGTTGCTGTTTATAATATAGAGAACACTTGTCCCTGTGAATACTATAGAGAGCAGGAGTCCATCTGTGTAATAGAAAGAACAGCCTTACCTGTGTATAATATGAAGAACAGAAGTCCTTGTGTCAATTATATAGAACAAACGAGCACGTGTAAGAGAGAGAACAACAGCCCTTGTGTACAATATAGCGAACACCAGTCCCTGTGTATACAAAGTGAACAGCACTCTCTGTGTATAATATAGACAACAGCAGGAACTTTGTTCAATATGGAGAACAGCTATCCCTGTGTATAATATAGAGAACATGAGTCACTGTATATAAAATAGAGAACAGCTATCCCTGCGCTATATAGAAAAACAGCAGACCCTGTATCTTTTTTAGAATACAGCAGACCCTGTGTAAAATATGGAGAACAGCTATCCCTGTCTATTTTAGAGAACACCAGTGACTTTGCATAATATAGAGAACAGCATTCCCTTGTGTTTAATAAAGAGAACAGCAGACCCTGTGTCTCATATAGGGAACACCAGTCCCTCTGTGTAATATAGAGAACAGCAGTCCCTGTGAATAATATAGAGATCAGCAGACCATGGGTACAATATAGAGAACATCTATTCCTGTGCATAATATACAGAAGAGCAATCCAAGTGTCTATTTTAGAGAACAGCAGTCCCTGTGTCAATTACAGAGAACAGCAGTCACTGTGTATAATGAACAGAACATGAATCCCATTGTTTAATGAATAGAACAGCCTTCCCCGTGTATTATAAAGAGAACACCAGTGCTTGTGTATATTATAGAAAACAGAAGTCCTTGTGCACAATATACAGGACATGAGTCCCTGCGTATAATATAGTGAACAGTAGTGCCTGTGAATAATATAAAGAACAGCAGTCCCTGCGCATGACATAGAGAACAGCAAACCCTGTGAATAATGTGGAAAACAACTGTTCCTGTTTATAATGTGGAGAACAGTATTCTCTGTGTATATTGAAGATAATAGCAGATCCTGTGTCTCATGTAGAGAATAGCAGTCGATGTATATAATGTAGAGAACAGCTGTCCATGAGTATACGGTAGAAAACAGAAGTACCTGTGTAGGATATAGAAGACAGTGGTCCTGCGCACATTGTAGGGAACAGCAGCCCCTGTGTTTAATATAGAGAACAGCAATCCCTATGTACAATATAGAGAACAGCAGGCGCTGTGTATAATATAGAGAACACTTGTCCCTGTGAACATTAAAGAGCAGGAGTCCCTCTGTGCAATAAAGAGAACAGCATTACCTGTGTATAATATGAAAAACAGCAGTCCGGTGTCAATTATACAGAACAACTATGCCGTGTATAATATAGAGAACACTTGTCCCTGTGAACATTAAAGAGCAGGAGTCCCTCTGTGCAATAAAGAGAACAGCAGCCCCTGTGTGCAATATAGAGAACAGCAATCCCTGTGTAAATAAAAGTGAACAGCATTCTCTGTGTATAAAATAGCAAACAGCAGAGCCTTTGTACAATATGGAGAACAGCTATCGCTGTGTATACTATAGAGCACAGCATTTCCTGTGTTTAATAAAGAGACCAGCAGACCCTATGTCTCAGCAGTCCTATTGTCTAATTTAGGGAACAGCAGTCCCTCCGCGTAATATAGAAAACAACCGTCTCTGCTTATAATGTGGAGAACATCCATCTTTGTGTGGAGAATTGCAGATCCTGTGTCTCATGTAGAGAACAGTTGTCCATGAGTGTATGGTAGAGAACATGAGTCCATATGTAAAATATAGAGACCAGCAGTCTTGGGTACATTTTAGGGAAGATCAGTCCCTGCGTACAGAGTAGAGAACAGCCGTCCCGATCTATAATATAGAGAACAGCAGTCCCTGTGTTTAATAAAGAGAACAGCAGTCCCTGTGTCTATTTTGAACACCTGTGCCTGTGCGTAATATAGAAAGCAGCATTCCCTGTGTGTAGTAAAGAAAGCAGCAGAACCTGTGCTCAGATGGGGAACAGCAGTCCCTGTTGAAAATGTGTTGCGGGAAAAGCGCAGCAGGTCAGGCAGCATTCAAGGAATAGGAAATTCGACGTTTCGAGCATCAGCCCTTCATCAGGAATGAAGGGACACAGCAGTCCCTGTGTCTCATATTGGGAACAGCAGCCCATCTATGTAATATAGAGAACAGCAGTCACTGTGAATAATATGGAGAATAGCAAACCCTGAGAATAATGTAGAAAACAGCAGTCACTGTTTCTAATACGGAGAACAGTAGTCTCTGTGCCTATTGTAGAGAATAGCACATCTTGTGTCTCACGTAGAGAACAACAGTCCCAGTGTATAATATAGAGTACAGCTATCTCTGAGTACCTGGTAGAGAACAGTAGTCCCTTTGTAAAATGTAGAAAACTGCAGTCCTGCGTATATTGTAGAGAACAGTCGTCCCTACATATAATATAGAATCAAAGACGTGTACAGCATGGAAACAGACCCTTCAGTCCAACCCGCCCGTGATGACCAGATATCCCAACCCAATCTAGTCCCACCTGCCAGCACCCAGCCCATACCCCTCCAAACCCTCCCTATTCATATACCCAACCAAAATCCTCTTAAATATTGCAATTGTACCAGCCTCCACCACTTCCTCTGGCAGCTCATTCCATACATGCACCACCCTCTGCGTGTAAAAGTTGCCCCTGAGGTCTCTTTTATATCTTCCCCTCTCACTCTAAACCTATGCCCTCTAGTTCTGGACTCCCCCACCCCAGGGAAAAAAAATTGCCTACTTATCCTATCGATGCCCCTCACAATTTTGCAAATCTCTATAAGGTCACCCCTCAGCCTCCAACACTCCAGGGAAAACAGCCCCAGCCTGTTCAGCCTCTCCCTGTAGCTCAGATTCTCCAACCCTGGTAACATCCTTGTAAATCTTTTCTGAACTCTTTCAAGCTTCACAACATCTTTCCCATAGGAAGGAGACCAGAACTGCACATAATATTCCAACAGCCTAACCAATGTCCTGTACAGCTGCAACATGCCCTCCCAACTCCTGTACTCAATACTCTGACTAATAAAGGAAAGCATACAAAACGCCTTCTTCACTATCCTATCTACCTATCTATCCTTGTACTTTCAAGGAGCTATGAACCTGCACTCCAAGGTCTCTTTGTTCAGCAACACTCCCTAGGACCTTACCATTAAGTATATAGGTCCTGCTAAGATTTGCTTTCCTAAAATGCAGCACCTCGCATTTATCTGAAGTAAACTCCATCTGCCACTTCTCAGCCCATTGGCCCATCTGGTCCAGATCCTGTTGTAATCTGAGGTAACCCACTTCACTGTCCACTACATCTCCAATTTTGGTGTCATCTGCAAACTTACTAACTGTACCTCTTATGCTCGCATCCAAACATTTATGTAAATGACAAAAAGTAGAGGACCCAGCACCAATCCTTGTGGCACTCCACTGGTCAAGGCCTCCAGTCTGAATAACAACCCTCCATCACCACCCTCTGTCTTCTATCTTTGAGCCAGTTCTTTATCCAAGTGGCTAGTTCTCCCTGTATTTCATGAGATCTAACCTTGCTAATCAGTCTCCCATGGGGAACCTTGTCGAATGCATTACTGAAGCCCATACGGATCACACCTACAGTTCTGCCCTCATCAATCTTCTTTGTTACTACTTCAAAAAACTCAATCAAGTTTGTGAGACATGATTTCCCACACAAAAAGTCATGTTGACTATCCCTAATCAGTCCTAGCCTTTCCAAATACATGTCCATCCTGTCCCTCAGGATTCCCTCCAACAACTTGCCCACCACCAAGGTTAGGCTCACCGGTCTATAGTTCCCTGGTTTGTCTTTACCGCCCTTCTTAAACAGTTGCACTATGTTTGCCAGCCTCCAGTCTTTCGGCACCTCACCTGTGACTATCGATGATACAAATATCTCAGCAAGAGGCACAGAAATCACTTCTCTAGCTTCCCACAGAGTTCTAGGGTACACCTGATCAGCTCCTGGGGATTTATCCACTTTTAACAGTTTCAAGTCATCTAGCACTTCCTCCTCTGTAATCTGGAAAATTTGCAAGATGTCACCATCTATTTCCCTACAGTCTACATCTTCCACATCCTTTCCACAGTAAATACTGATGCAAAATATTCATGTAGTATCTCCCCCATTTTCTGTGGCTCCACACAAAGGACGCCTTAATAATCTTTGAGGAGCCCTATTCTTTCCCTAGTTACCCTTTTGACCTTAATATATTTGTAAAAACCCTTTGGATTCTCCTTAATTCTATTTGCCAAACCTATCTCATGTCTCTGTTTTTCCCTCCTGATTTCCCTCTTAAATATACTTCTTTATACTCTTTCTTTATACTCTTCAAAGGATTCACTCAATCTATCCTGTCTATATCTGACATATGCTTCCTTCTTTTTCTTAACCAAACCCTCAATTTCTTTAGTCATCCAGCATTCCCCTATACCTACCAGCCTTCCCTTTCACCCTGACAGGAATATACTTTCTCTGGATTCTTGTTATCTCATTTCTGAAGGCTTCCCATTTTCCAGCCTTCCCTTTACCTGTGAACATCTGCCCCCAATCAATTTTTGAATGTTCTTGCCTAATACTGTCAAAATTGGCCTTTCTCCAATTTAGAACTTCAACTTTTAGATCTCGTCTACCCTTTTCCATCACTATTTTAAAACGAATAGAATTATGGTCGCTGGCCCCAAAGGGCTCCCCCACAGACACCTCAGTGCTCTGTCTTATTTCCCAAGAGTAGGTCAAGTTTTGCACATTCTCTGATAGGTATGTCCACAAACTGAATCTGAAAATTATCTTGCGCACACTTAAGAAATTCCTCTCCATCTAAACCTTTAACACTATGGCAGTCCAGTCGATGTTCGGAAAGTTAAAATCCCTTACCATAACTAGGAGAACGTGAGGACTGCAGATGCTGGAGATCAGAGCTGAAAATGTGTTGCTGGAAAAGCGCTTTTCCAGCAACACATTTTCAGCACCTACCATAACTACCCTATTATTCTTATAGATTGCTGAGATCTCCTTACAAGTTTGTTCCTCAATTTCCTTCGGACTATTTGGGGGAGGGAGGGGGGGGTACTCTATAATACAAACCCAATAAGGCGATCATCCCTTTCTTCTTTCTCAGTTCCACCCAAATAACTTCCCTGGATGTATTTCCGGGAATATCCTCCCTTAGCACAGCTGTAATGATATCCCTTATTAAAAATGCCACTCCCCCTCCTCTCTTGCCTCCCTTTCTATCCTTCCTGTAGCATTTGTTTCCTGGGACATTAAGCTGCCAATCCTGCCCATCTCTGAGCCATTTTTCTGTAATTACTATGATATCCCAGTCCCATGTCCCTAACCATGCCGTGAGTTCATCTGCCTTCCCTGTTAGGCCCCTTGCATTGAGATAAATGCATTTTAATTTATTAGTCCTACATGTTCCCTGACTGTTTGACTCACCTCTGTTCTCAGCTGTACCCGTCTCAGATCGATCTCTTTCCTCACTATATAGTGTTCTCTAGATAGAGAACAGCAGTCTCTGTGTTTAATAAACAGAAGTTTAGAATATAGAGAACAGCACTCCTGCATATATTGCAGAGAACAGCAGTCCCAAAATATACTATAGAGAACAGCAGTCCCTGTGTATAATAAAGAGAACAGCAGTCACTGTGTATAATATCGAAAACATGTGTCCCTGTATATATTATAGAGAGCAGGAGTCACTGTGTAATATACAGAAAAGCCTTACCTGTGAATAATATGGAGGACAGCAATCCTTGTGTCTATGATAGAGGACAACAATGCCCGTGTATAAGAGAGAACAGCAGTCCCTGTGTACAATATAGACAGCAGTAGTCCTATGAATAATATAGAGAACAGCAGTCCTTGTGTCTAATATAGAGAACAGCAGTCAATGCGTTTAATATATATTAAACAGCAGTCCCTGTGTATAACATGGAGAATAACAGTCGCTGTGTATACTATAGAGAACCCTGCGTATATTATAGAGAGCAAGAGTCCCTCTGTGCAATACGGACAACAGCCATATCTGTGCATAATATAGAACAGCAATCCTTGTGTGAATTATACAGAACAAAAGTGCCCATAGATAAGAGAGAACAGCAGTACGTGTGAACAATAAAAGAGTGAACAGCAGTCCCTGTGAATAACATAGAGATCAGCAGACCATGTGTACAATATAGAGAACAGCTATCCCTGGGCATAATATAGAAAACACCAGTTCCTGTGTCTATTTTAGAGAACAGCACTGCCTGGGTATGATATAGAGAACAGCAGTACCTGTGTCTATTTCAGAGAGCACCAGTGCCTGTATATAACACAGAGAACAGCATTCTCTGAGTCTAATAAGGAGAGCAGCAGACCCTGTGACTCAGATAGGGAACAGCAGTCCCTGTGTCTCATATAGGGAACAGCAGTCCCTCTTTGCAATATAGAGAACAGCAGTCCCTGTGTATAATATAGATATCAGGAGACCATGTGTACAATATTGAGAACACCAATCACTGTGCATAATATAGAGAAGAGTCATCCTTGCACCTATTTCAGAGAACAGCAGGCCCTGTGCATAATACAGAGAACAGCAGTCACCGTGTCTCAGACAGGGAACAGCTATCCTTTGTATAATATAGAGAACAGCAAATCCTGAGAATAGTATAGAAAAGAGCAGCCCCTGTTTCTAATGAGGACAGTAGTCCCAGTATATACTGTAGAAAACAGCAGATCTTGTCTCTCATGGGGAGAACAGCTGTCCCTGAGTGTCTGGTATAGAACAATAGTCCCTGTGTAAAAGGTAGAAAACAGCGGTCCTGCATGCATTGTAGAGGTCAGCAGTCCCAACATATAATATAGAGAACAACACTCACTGTGTATAATATAGAGAATAGCAGTCCCTGTGCTTAATAAAGAGAACAGCAGTCCCTGTGTATAATATAGAGAGCAGCAGTTGCCGTTTAAAATACAGAGGACATGTGTCTCTGTGTATAATACAGAGAACAGCTGTCGCTGTGTATAATATACAGAACATGAATCCCTGTGTTTAATGAAGAGAACATCCTTCCCTGTGTATAATAAAGAGAATACCAGTGCCTGTGTATATTATAGAAAACAGCAGTCCCAGTGCACAATACAGAGGACATGAGTCGCTGCGGAGAATATAGAGGACAAGTATCCCTGCGTATAGTATAGAGAGCAGCTGTCCGTGTGTATAATATAGAGAACAAGTATTCCTGCATCTAATTTAGAGAACAGCAAGCCCTGAGAATAATGTAAAAAACAGCAGTCCTTGTTTATGATGTGGAGAACAGTCCCTGTGTATATTATAGAGAGCAGTGGATCCTGTATCTCATGTAGAGAACAGCATTCGATGAGAATAATGTAGAGAACAGCTGTCCCTGACTGTATAGTAGAGAACAGTAGTACCTAAAATGAAGAGGACAGCGGTCCTGTGTACATTGTAGGGAAGAGCGGTCCCTGTGTACAGTGCAGATAACCATATACTATAGAGAACAGCAGTCCCTGTGTTTAATATAGAAAACAATAGTCTTTGTGTTTAATAAAGGGAACAGCAATCCCTGTCTATAATATCTCTAGCAGTCACTGTGGACAATATAATTTACACAAAGACAAGTATTCTCTATAGAGTGCAGAAATCTTTCTGTGTAATATAGAGAACAGCATTACCTGTGTAAAATATGGAGAATAGCAGTCCTTATGTCAATTATACAGAAAAACAGCACCCATGTATAAGAGAGAACAGCAGCCCCTGTGGACAATATAGAGAACAGCAATTCCTGTGGGAAAAAATGTGAGCAGCACTCTCTGTATATAATAATGAGAACAGCAGAGCCTTTGTACAATATGGAGAACAGCAATCCCTGTGTCTAATATAGAGAACAACAGTCTCTGTGTGTATTTTAGAGAACACCAGAATCTGTGCATAGTATAGAGAACAGCATTCCCTGTGTTTAATAAAGAAAGCAGCAGACCCTGTGCTCTGATAGGCAACAGCAGTCCCCGTGTCTCATATCGGGAACAGCAGTCACTCTCTGTAATGTAGAGAACAGCAGTCACTGTGTATAATGTGGAGATCAGCAAACACTGGGAATAATGTAGAAAACAGCAGCCCCTGTTTCTAATGTGGAAAACCGTATATTGTGTATATTGTAAAGAACGGCAGATCCTTGTCTTATGTGGAGAACAGCAGTCCAAGTGTGTAATCTGGAGAACAGCAGTTCTTGAGTGCCTGGTAGAGAACAGCAGTCACTGCATAAAATATAGATTACATTATACCCAGGGACAGTTGTTGAGAATAACAATCCCTGAGTATAATGTAAAAAACAGCAGTCCCTGTGTATGATCTGTGAACACTAGTCCTTGAGCACATTGTAGAGAACAGCAGTCCCTGTGTTTCATGAAGAGAACAGCAGTCACTAAGTATAATGTAGCAAACAGCACTGCCTATGTATATGGTAGAGAACAGCAATCCCTGTGTACAATATGGAAAACACCTGTGCCTGTGTGTTTATAAAGAAGAGTAGTCCCTGTGTCTATTTTATAGCATATACAGGCACTGGTGTTCTCTAGAGAAGAGCAGTCCCTGCGTCTGTTTTAGGGAACACCAGTGGTTGTGTACAATATAGAGAACAAAGTCACTGTGTATCATAAAGAGAATAACAAACCCTTAGAATAATGTAAAAAACAGCAGTCCCTGTTTCTCATATGGCAAAAAGTTGTCCCTCTGCATATTTTGGAGAACAGCAGATCTTGTGCCTCATGTAGAAAACAGCAGTCGCTGTGTAGAACAGAGAGACTAGTGGTCCCTGTGTATATTGTAGAGAATAGCAGTCCCTGTGTCTCATATCAGGACCAACAGTCCCTGTGTGTAACATAGAGAACACCAAGCCCTGAGAATAATGAAGTAAACAGCAGTCCCTGTTTGTAATGTGGAGAATAGTCATCGCTGTGTATACTGTAGAGAACAGCAGATCCTGTGTCTAATGTAGAAAACAGCAATCCCTGTGTATAAGGCATAGAACAGGTGTCCCTGAGTGTCTGGTAGAGAACAGCAGTCTTTGTGTTTAATAAACAGCAGTTAAGAATGTCGAGAGCAGGGGTCCTGCTTACATTGAAGAGGTCAGCAATCCCCACATATTATATAGAGAACAGCACATACAGTGTATAATATGGAGAACAGCAGTCCCTGTGTATAATATAGAGGACATGTGTCCCTGTGTATATTACAGAGAGCAGGAGTCCCTGTGTCTAACGGAGAGAACAGCCTTACCTGTGTATAACATGGAGAACAGCAGCCCTTGTGTCTATTATAGAGCACAACAGTGCCCGGGTTTCAAAGAGACCAACAGTCCCTGTTAATAATGTGGAGAACAGCAGAATCTGTGTATAATACAGCAAATTGCACCCCCTGTGTACAATATAGAAAACAGCAGTCCCTATGTCTAGTACAGGCCATAGCAATCACTTTTTGTAATGTATAAAATAGCAGTTTCTACGTACAATGTGGAGAACAGTAGTCCATGTGTACATTGCAGCAGTCCCTATGTACAGTACAAAGAACAGCAGTCCCTGTGTCTAATATAGGGAACAGCAATCCCTGTTTGTAATGTATAAAATAACTGGGTACAAATGTGGAGGACAGTAGTCCTTGTGTATATTGTAGACAACAGCAGTCCCTATGTATAATGTGGAGAACAGCAGTCCTTCTGCACACTATATTACACACAGTTTCTGCTGTTCTCTATAGAATACACCAGCCTGAGTCTATTATATAGAACAGCCGTCCCTGTGTATAAAATAGAAAACAGCTGTACCTGTGTCTATTCCACAGGACAGCAGTCCCTATGTATAATATAGAGAATAGCAGTCCTTCTGTACAGTACAGAAAACAGCAGTCCCTCTGTAAAAGATAGTGAACAGTTCATTTGTACACTATACAGCAGTCCCTGCGCACAATGCAGAGAACAGCAGTCGCTGTGTGCAATGTAGAGAATAGCGTTGCCTCTGTACATTACGGGGAACACTAGTCTCTGAATATAATACAGAGAACAGCAGTCCCTGCGTTTCATAAAGCGAAGCACACAGTGCCTGTGTATGATAGAGATAATGACAGTTTCTGGTTTTTATACAGAGGGGGAGTCCTGTGCATAATGGAGAGAACAGCAGTCCCTCTCTCTATTATAAAGAACAGCAGCTCCTGTGTGTAATACAGAGAACACTGGTCCCTGTGTCCATCAGTCCCTATGTGCAATATGGAGAACAGCAGTCCCTGTGCATAATAGAGAGAACACAAGTTTCTGTAACAATGTCGAGAACAGCAATCCCTGTGTGCAATGGAAAGAACAGCAGTCCCTGTTTCAAATATTGAGATCAGCCATCCATGTGTTTATTAAAGAGAACACCAGCGCCTGTGTATACTATAGAAAACAGCAGTCCTTGTGCACAATATAGAGTAGCTGAGTCAATGAGAATAATATAGAGAACAGGTATACCTGTCTATATTTTAGAGAACAGCAGTGCCTGTGAATAATATAAAGAACAGCAGTCATTGTGCATAATATATAGGACAGCAGACCTTGTGAATCATGTAGAAAACAGCAGTCACTGTTTATAATGTGGAGAACAGTTGTCTGTGTGTAAGTTGTGGAGTACAGCAGATCCTGTGTCTCATGAGGAGAACAGCAGTCGATGCGTAAAATGTAGAGAACAGCTGTCCCTGAGGGTATGGAAGACAACATTAATCCCCATGTAAAATGTAGTGAACGGCGGTCCTACATACATTGTAGGGAAGAGCAGTCCCTGTGTACAGTGTAGAGAACAGCCGGCCCCATATATAATATAGAGAACAGCAGTCGTGGTGTATAATATAGAGAACACTTGTCCCTGTGTATATAAGAGAGAGCAGCAGTCCCTGTGCATAATACAGAGAACAGCAGTGTATAGAACAGTGGTCACTGTGTATAACATAGAGAACATCAGTCTGTGTGTCTATTTTAGAGAATACCAGTGCCTGTGCATAATATAGAGAACAGCATTCCCTGTGTTTAATAAAGAGAGCAGCAGTCCCTGTGTCTTATATAGAGAACAGCAGTCCCTCTGTGTAATATAGAGAACAGCAATCACTGTGTATAATATAGACAACAGCTGTACCTGTGTATAATATAGAGAGCAGCAGTCCCTGTGTATAATGTAGAGAACAGCAATCACTTTGTATAGTATATATCGCAGCAGACTTTGTTTCTATTCTTGAGAACAGCAGGGTATAGTATTGAGAACAGCAGTCGATGCGTATAATGTAGAGAACAGCTGTCCCTGTTTGTATAGTAAAGAACAGTAGTACCTGTATAAACTATAGAGGACAGCGGTCCTGCATACATTGTAGGGAAGAGCTGTCTCTATGTACATAGAACATAGAATATAGATCATAGAACAATACCGCTCAGAACAGGCCCTTCGGCCCACGATGTTGTGCCGAACATTTGTCCTAGCTTAAGCACCTTCCATGTACCTATCCAATTGCCGCTTGAAGATCACTAATGATTCTGACTCTGCCACTCCCACAGGCAGCGCATTCCATGCCCCCACCACTCTCTGGGTAAAAACCTACAGCTGACATCCCCCCTACACCTTCCACCCTTCACCTTAAATTTATGTCCCCTTGTAACACTCTGTTGTACACGGGGAAAAAATCTCTGACTGTCTATCTATTCCCCTGATCATCTCATAAACCTCAATCAAGTCACCCCTCATCCGTAGCCGTTCCAATGAGAAAAGGCCTAGCACTCTCAACCTATCCTCGTATGACCTATTCTCCATTCCAGGCAACATCCTGGTAAATCTCCTCTGCACCCTCTCCAAAGCTTCCACATCTTTCCTAAAATGAGGCAACCAGAACTGCACACAGCATTCCAAATGTGGTCTTGTACAGCTGCAACATCACCTCACGACTCTTGAATTCAATCCCTCTGCTAATGAACCCTACACACAAGCTCAATCCACCTGAGTTATGAACATAGTAAGGTGGAGGAGCAGAGGGATCTTGGGGTCTAAGAACCCTATCGTTGACCCTGTATTCCGCATTCTTATTTGTCCTTCCAAAGTGGACAACCTCACACTTGGCAGGGTTGAACTACATCTGCCACTCCTCAGCCCAGCTCTGCATCATATCTAAGTCCCTTTGCAGCCAACAACAGCCCTCCTCACTATCCACAACTCCACCAATCTTTGTATCATCTACAAATTTACTGACCCACCCTTCGACTTCCTCTCCCAAGTCATTAATAAAAATTACAAACAGTCGAGGACCCAGCAATGATCCCTGCAGAACTCCACTTGTAACTGGTCTCCAGCCTGAATATTTACCATCTATCACCACTCTCTGGCTTCGACCGGTTAGCCAGTTCTCTATCCAACTGGCCAAATTTCCCACTATCCCATGCCTCCTGACTTTCCGCATAAGCCTACCATGGGGAACTTTATCAAATGCCTTACTAAAATCCATGTACACTACATCCACTGCTCTACCCTCATCCACATGCTTAGTCACCTCCTCGAAGAACTCAATAAGACTTGTAAGGCAAGACCTAACCCTCACAAATCCATGTTGGCCTCCCTAATCAAGCAGTGTCTTTCCAGATACTCATAAATCCTATCCCTCAGTACCCTTTCCATTACTTTGCCTACCAACAAAGTAAGGCTAACTGGCCTGTAATTCCTTTTCCCTATTCCCTTTTTTGAACAGGGGCACAACATTTGCCACTCTCCAGTCCCCTGGTACCATTCCCGTTGACAGTGAAGACGAAAAGGTCATTGCCAACGGCTCTGCAATTTCCTCTCTTGCTTCCCACATAATCCTAGAATATATCCCGTCAGGCCTGGGGGAACTTGTCTATCCTCAAGTTTTTCAAAATGCCGAACACATCTTCCTTCCTAACAAGTATCTCCCTAGCTTACCAATCCGTTTCATACTCTCCTCTTCAACAATACGGTCCCTCTCATTTGTAAATACTGAAGAAAAGTACTCATTCAAGACCTCTCCTATCTCTTCCGACTCAATACACAGTCTCCCACTACAGTCCTTGATCAGACCTACCCTTGTTCTCGTCATTCTCATGTTTCTCACATACGCATAAAAGGCCTTGGGGTTATCCTTGATCCTTCCCGCCAAAGATTTTTCATGCCCTCTCTTCGCTCTTCTAATCCCTTTCTTCAGCTCCCTCCTGGCTATCCTGTATCCCTCCAACGCTCTGTCTGAACCTTGTTTCCTCAACCTTATGTAAGCCTCCTTCTTCCTCTTTACTAGACATTCAACCTCCCTCGTCAACCAAGGTTCCCTCACACGACCATCTCTTTCCTGCCTGACAGGTACATACATATCAAGGGCACATCGTATCTGTTCCTTGAAAAGGTTCCACATTTCAATGACATCCTTCCCTGACAGCCTATGCTCCCAACTTATGCTCCTCAGATCCTGTCTTGCAGCATCGTATTAACCCTTCCCCCAATTGTAAAACCTGCACTGTTGCACGCACATATCTCTCTCTATAACCAAGGTGAAAGTCACAGAATTGTGGTCATCATCACCAAAATGCTCACCCACCAACAAGCCAATCACTTGTCCCGGTTCGTTACCAAGTACCAAATCCAATATGGCCCTCCCGCCCCACTCTGGTCGAACAATCTACATACTGAGTTAGAAAAGCTTCCTGGACACATCGCACAAACACCGCCCCATCTAATCTACTTGATCTAAAGAGCTCCCAATCAATATTTGGGAAGTTGAAATTGCCCATGACTACTACCCTGTGGCTTCTGCACCTTTCCAAAATCTGTTTCCCAATCTGTTTCTCCACATCTCTGCTGCTATTGGGGGGCCTATAGTAAACACCCAACAAGGTGACTGCTCCTTTCCTATTTCTGACTTCAGCCCATACTACCTCCAAAGGCAGATCCCCCTCGAACTGCCTTTCTGCATCCATTATACCATTGCAGAGAGCAGCCATCCCTACTTATAATACAGAAAACAGCAGTCCCTGTGTTTAATAAAGAGAACAGCAATCCCTATGTACAATATAGAGAACAGCCGTCGCTATTTATAATATAGAGAACGCATGTCACTGTGTATATTATAGAGAGCAGGAGTCCCTCTGTATAATATAGAGAACAGCCCTACCTGTGAATAATGTGGAGAACAGCAGTCCTTGTGTCAATTTAACAAAACAACAGTGACTGCTGTTCTCTGTGTATGATATAGAGAACAGCAGAGCCTTTGTATAATATGGAGAACAGCAGTCCTTGTGTCAAATATACAGAACAACAGTGCCTGTGTATAAGAGAGAATAGCAGCCCCTGTGTACAATAAAAGAGTGAACAGCAGTCCCTGTGTATAATTAGAGAACAACAATCCCTGTGTTTCATACAGAGTGCAGCAGGTCACTGTACATAATATACAGAACAGCAGTCACTCTGTATAATATAGGGAACACGGGTCCCTGTGTATGTTATAGAGAGCAGGAGACCCTGTGTGTAACATAGAGAACAGCCTTACCTGTATATAATAGGGAGAACAGCAGTTTTTGTGTCGATTATAGTGGACAAAAATGCTCGTGTATAAGAGAGAACAGCAGCCTCTGTGCCTATTTTAGAGAACAGCAGCCCTTGTGTTTAATAAAGAGAGCAGCAGATTCTGTGTCTCATATAGGGAACAGCTATCCCTGTGTATAATACAGAAAATAATAGTCCCTGTGCCTATTTTAGTGAACACCAGCCCCTGTGTATAAAATTGAGAGGGGAAAGTGAGGACTGCAGATGCTGGAGATCAGAGCTTAAAATGTGTTGCTGGAAAAGTGCAGCAGGTCAGGCAGCATCAAAGGAACAGGAGAATCAACGTTTCGGGCATAAGCATTCAGGCATTCCTGAAGAAGGGCTTATGCCCGAAACGTCGATTCTCCTGTTCCTTGGATGCTGCCTGACCTGCTGCGCTTTTCCAGCAACACATTTTAAGCTGTAATATTGAGAGCAAGTCTCCCTGTGTATTGTATAGAGAGCAGCAGTCCCTGTGTATAATACAGAGGACAGCAGTCCCTGTGTTTAACAACGAGAACAGCAATCCCTGTGTATAATGTAGAGATCAACAATCCCTGTGCATAATATAGAGAACAGCAGTCAATCTGTATAATATAGGGAACATGTGTCCCTGTGTATGTTATAGACAGCAGGAAACCCTGTGTGTAACATAGAGAACAGCAGACCCCGTGTGTCTTATAGGGAACAGCTATCCCTGTGTATAATGTAGAGAACAGCAAACCCTGAGAATAATGTAGAAAACAGCTGTCCCTGTTTCAAATGTAGAGAACAGCAGATCATGTGTCTCATACAGAACATTCAGCCTTGGACCTTCGGGTGACCATCCTCCAAGGTGGACTTCGGGACAGGCAGCAGAGAAAAGCTGCCGAGCAGAGGCTGATAGCTAAGTTCAGTACCCATAGGGAGGGCCTCAACCGGGACCTTGGGTTCATGTCACATTACAGGTGATCACCATTGCACTACACACACACACACGCACACACACACACACACACACACGACTGTCCCTGATTGTCTGCACACAAATATTTTGTGGGGTGAATGTGTACTTGCTGAGTTACATTGTATTTTGCTCAAACACTGCATGCATTCATGTAGAACTCTGAGATCAAAAACTGCATGAATTTATGTAAAACTCTGTTATCTCACTTTTTAGATTAGAATCAATCTAAACATTATGGCATAGACAGAGAACACAGGGGGCCAACACCTTCAACATATTGTCTAGCTATCACCATTGTTAACAGCTAACCTGAGAATGCAACTTTAACAAAAAGTTTTGTGATTTATACATTAAAGAAGTGAAACTATCACTGTATTCTAACAGATGAAAGGTTTAACAGACGATCAACTTTTCAATGTATAATTTCAGTTACATCACACTTTAAATTTTTGCTATAAATTCTGTGTTGTGATCGAGCCCTCCACTTTCACCTGATGAAGGAGTGTTGCTCCGAAGGCCAGTGTGCTTCCAATTAAACCTGTTGGACTATGACCTGGTGTTGTGTGATTTTTAACCATGTAGAAAACAGCAGCCAATGCATTTCATGTAGAGAACAGCTGTTCCTGAGTGTATGGTAGAGAACAGAAGTACCTGTGTAAATTGTAAAGGACAGCAGTCCTGCGTACATTGCAGGGAAGAGCAGTCCCTGTGTACATTACAGAAACAGCTGTCCCTACATATAATACAGAGAACAGCAGTCCCTGTGTTTAATAAAGAGAACAGCAATCCCAATGTACAATATAGAGAACAACAGTCGCTGTGTATAATATAGAGAACAAATTTATATTATATTATAGAGAGCAGGAGTCCCTTTGTGTAATATAGAGAACAGCCCTACTTATGTATAGTATGGAGAACAGCAGTCCCTGTGAATAAAAAAAAGTGAACAGCACTCTCTGCGTATAATTTAGAGAACAGCAGAGCTTGTGTCAATTGTACAGAACAACAGTTCCTGTGTATAAGAGAGAACAGTCGCCCCTGTGTACAGTAAAAGAGTGAACAGCAGTCCCTGTGTATAATATAGGGATTAGCAGACCATGTGTACAGCATGGAGAACAACTATAGCAGATCATGTGTCTCATGTAGAGAATAGCAGTCCCAATGTATAATATAGAGTACAGCTATCCCTGATTGTCTGGTAGAGAACAGCAGTCCCTGGGTAAAATGTAGAAAACTATGGTTCTGCATACAGTGTAGAGAACAGTAGTCCCTACATATAACTTAGAGAACAGCAGTCCCTGTGTATAATAATGAGAACAGCAATCCCTGTATTTCATAAAGAGTGCAGCAGTCCCTGTGCATAATATAATACAGGGAGAATGAGCCATTTGAATACAGAACTGGCTCAAAGGTGGTGGAGGAGGGTTGTTTTTCAGACTGGAGGCCTGTGACCAGTGGAGTGCCACAAAGATTGGAGCTGGGTCTTCTACTTTTTGTCATTTACATAAATGATTTGGATGCGAGCATAAGAGATACAGTTAGTAAGTTTGCAGATGACATCAAAATTGGAGGTGTAGTGGACAGCGAAGAGGGTTACCTCAGATTACAACAGGATCTGGACCAGATGGCCAATGGGCTGAGAGGTGGCAAATGGAGTTTAATTCAAAAAAAAGTGAGCTGCTGCATTTTGGGAAAGTAAATCTTAGCAGGACTTATACACTTAATGGTAAGGTCCTCGGAAGTGTTGCTGAACAAAGAAACCTTGGAGTGAAGGTTTATAACTCCTTGAAAGTGGAGTCGCAGGTAGATAGGATAGTGAAGAAGGTGTTTGATATGCTTTCCTTTATTGGTCAGAGTATTGAGTACGGGAATTGGGAGGTCATGTTGCGGCTGTACAGGACATTGGTTAGGCCACTGTTGGAATACTGCGCAATTCTGGTATCCTTCTTATCAGAAAGATGTTGTGAAACTTGAAAGGGTTCAGAAAAGATTTCCAAGGATTTTGCCAGGGTTGGAGGATTTTAGCTTTAGAGAGAGGTTGAACAGGCAGGGGCCATTTTCCCTGGAGAGTCAGAGGCTGAGTGGTGACCTTATAGAGATTTACAAAATTATGAGGGGCGTGGATAAGATAAATAGGCAAAGTCTTTTCCCTGGCGTGGGGGAGTCCAGAACTAGAGGGAATAGGTTTAGGGTGCGAGTCAGTGTACAATATAGAGAACAGCTATCCCTGTGTGAATTATAGCGAGCAGCAATCCCTGTGTATAATATAGAGAACAGCAGTCACTGTGTCTATCTTTGAGAACAGCAGGCCCTGTGAACAGTTTGGAGACTGGCAGTCCCAGAGTATAATATAGAGATCAGAAGATGCTGTGTCCCTGTGTAAAATATAGAGAGCAGCAGTTCATATGTATAATCTGGAAAAGAGCATTCCCTGCATCTTATATGGCGAACAGCAGTCCATATGTATTATCTAGAGAACAGCAGTAACTGTCTACAATATAGAGAAAAGCACACTCTCTGTACAATGTCGAGAACAGCAGTCCTTGCGTCCAATATAAAGCATGTGAATCTCTGTGTTTAAAAAAGAGAACAGCCGCCCCTGTGTATAAAATAGAGAACACCAGTGTCTGTGTATTATATAGAGAACAGCAGTCGCAATGTACAATATGGAGAATATGTGTCATTGTGTATAATATAGAGAACAGCTATCCTTGTGCGTAATATTGAGAGCACTGTCCCTGTGTATAATATAGAGGACAGCAATCCTGCATCTATTTTAGAGAATTGCAGTGCCTGTGCATAATATAAAAAACAGCAGTCCATGTGTAAAATATGGAAAACAGCAGTCCCTGTGTATAATATAGAGAACACCAGTGTCTGTGTATAATATACAGAACTGCAGTGCCTGTGCATAATATAGAGAACAACAGAGTACAATACAGAGAACATGAATCACTGTGTTCAATGAAGAGAAAAGCCATCCCTGTGTACAATATAGATACTATGTGTCACTGTATATAATATAGAGAACTGCATTGCCTGTGCTTAATATAGAGAGCAGCAGTCCCTGCGTCTGTTTTAGAGAACTGTGGTGCCTGTGCAGAATATAAAGAACAGCAGTCTTGGTGTACAATATGGAGAACAGCAGTCCCTGTGTATGATTCAGAGAACAGAAGATGCTGTGTCTCATATAACGAACATGAATCACTGTGTTTACTGAAGAGAACAGCAATCCTTATGTCTATTTCAGAGAACAGCAGTGCCTCAGCACTATATAGAGAACAGCATTTCATGTGTAAAATATAGAGAACAGAAGTTCATAAGTATAATATAGAGAAGAGCATTCCCTTTGTCTTTTATAGAGAATAGCAGTCCATATGTATCATCTAGAAAATAGAAGTCCCTGTGTATAATATGGAGAACAGCAGATGCTGTGTCTAATATAAAGAATATGAATCCCTGTGTTTAGTAAAGAGAACAGCCATCCCTGTGTATAATGTAGAGATCACCAGGGTCTGTGTATAATATGGAGAACAGGAGTCCCTGTGTACAATTTGGAAAATAGCAGCCCCTGTGCATAACATAGACAACAGATGTCCCTCTGTATAATACAGAGAACAGCAGTCCCTGTGTGTAATATCAAGAAATGCAGTCTATGTGTACAATGTTGAGAACAGCTGTCACTGTGTATATTATGGAGAAAAGCAATCTCTGCACAATATCGAGAACAGCTGCCCTGAGTCAATTTCAGAGAACAGCAGTGTCTGTGCATAATATAAAGTCCAGCAGTCCCTGTGTACAATGTAGAGAACTGCAGTCCCTCTGTCTATTTTAGAGAACAGCAGTCCCTGTGGAAAATATAGAGAACAGAAGATGCTGTGTCTAATAAAAAAAATGAATCCCTGTGTTTAAAAAAGGGAACAGCTGTCCCTGTGTATAATATAGAGTACACCAGTGTCTGTGTATAACACAAAGAACAGCAATTCCTGTGTACAATATGGAGAATATGAGTCAGTGTGTATAATAATATAGAGAATAGCTACCCCTGTGTGTAATATAGAGAGCAGCAATCCCTGTGTACAATATAGAGAACAGCAGTCCATATGTATCATCTAGGGAACAGCAGTCACTGTGTATAAGAAAGAGAAAAACAATCTCTGTTTACAATGTCAAGAACTGCAGTCCTCGTATATAATAGAGAGAACGTGAGTCACTGCATATAATATAGAGAACAGCTATCCCTCTGTGTCATATGGAGAGCAGCTGTCCCTCTGGATACTACAGAGAACAGCAGTCTCTTTGTATAATACAGAAAACCACAGTCCTTGTGTAGAATATTGAGAACAGTAGTTCCTCTCTATAATACAGAGAACAGCAGTCCCTGTGTATAATATATAGAACAGCAGTCCCTGTCTCTGTCTTAGTGAACAGCAGGCCCTGTGTACAATACAGAGAAAATGAGTCACTGTGTATAATATAGAGAACATCTATCCTTGTGTGTAATAGAGAGAGCAGCAGGCCCTGTGTCTATCGTCAAGAACAGCAGGCCCTAAGTACAATATAGAAAAGAGTAGTTCCTCTGTCTGTTTTAGAGAACAGCAGTGCCTGTGCATTACATGAAGAACAGCAGTCCCTGTGTGCAATACAGACAAAAACAGTTCTTATGTACAATGTAGAGAACAGAAGTCTCTGTGCATAATATAGACAAAGGCTGTCCCATTGTATAATACAGAGAGCAGCAGTCCCTGTGTATAATATTGAGAAACGCAATCTCTGTGTTCAATGTCGAGAACAGCAGTCCCTGTATTTAATCATGAGAGCAGCAGTCTCTATGTATAATAGAGAGAACAGCTGTCCCTGTGTCAATTTCAGAGAACAACAGTGCCTGTGCATAAAATAAAGAACAGCAGTCCCTGTGTACAATATAGGGAATAGCACTCCCTGTGAACAATATAGAGAAAAGCAGTAACTGTGTATAACATAGAGAACAGCAGATGCTGTGTCCAATATAAAGAACATGAATCTCTGTGTTTAATAAAGAGAACAGCCATCCCTGTGTACAATACAGAGAACATGAGCCACAGTGGAATATAAAGAGGACAGCTATCCCTGTGTGTAATAGACAGAGCAGAAGTCCCTGTGTGAAATGTAGAGAACAACAGTTCATATGTATAATATAAAGAACAGCAGTTTCGCTGTATAATAGAGAGCACCAGTGTCTGTATCTTAGATAGAGAACATAAGTCATTGTGTTTAATATAGAGAAGTTATCTCTGTGTGTAATATTGAGAGCAGTAGTCCCTGTGTATAATATAGAGAACAGCAGTCACTGTGTCTAATTCAGAGAACAGCAGTGCCTGTGGAAAATATAGAGAACACCAGTGTCTGTGTCTCATATAGAGAACATGAGTCACTGTGTATAATATAGAGAACATCTATCCCTGTGTGTAATATGGAGAACAGCAGTCCCTGTGTACAATATAGAGAACATGAGTCAGTGTGGAAGATATAGAGAACAGCTATCCCTGCAAATAACAGCAGTCCCTCTGTCTGTTTTAGAGAACAGCAGTGCCTGTGCATTATATGAAGAACAGCAGTCCCTGTGTGTAATTCAGAGAGCACCAGTGTCTGTGTATAGTATAGAAAACAGCCCCTGTGTACAGCATAGAGAACATGAGTCACTGTGTATAACATTGAAAACAACAATCCCTGTGTATAATACAGAGAACAGCAGTCCCTGTTTTTAATAGAGAAGAGCAGTCTCTGTGTATAATATAGAGAACAGCAGTCCCCGTGTCTATGTCAGAGAACAGCAGTACATTATGGAGTACAGTGTACATTATAGAGAACAGAAGATGCTGTGAATCATATAAAGAACATGAATGACTGTATTTAATAAAGAGAACAGCAGTCCCTGTGTATAATACAGAGAACACCAGTGTCTGTGTATAATATAGAAAACAGCCCCTGTGTACAGCATAGAGAACATGAGTCACTGTGTATAATATGGAGAACAGCTATCCCTGTGTATAATATAGAGAGAAGGAGACCCTGTGTATAATATAGAGAAAAGCAGTCCCTCTGTCTATTTTAGAGAACAGCAGGCCCTCTGTATAATATAGAGAACTCAAGTGTCTGTGTATAACATGGAGAATAGCAGCCCCAGTGTACAATGTAGCAAATTGAGTCACTGTGTATCATACAGAGAACAGCTATCTCTGTGTGCAATAAAGAGAGCAGCATTCCCTGTGTATAATATAGAGAACTCAAGTGTCTGTGTTTCATATAGAGTTTCTTCAGTATTTACGAACGAGAGGGACCGTATTGTTGAAGAGGAGAGTGTGAAACAGACTGGTAAGCTAGAAGAGATACTTGTTAGAAAGGAAGATGTGTTGGACATTTTGAACAACTTGAGGATAGACAAGTCCCCCGGGCCTGATGGGATATATCCTAGGATTATGTGGGAAGCAAGAGAGGAAATTGCAGTACCGTTGGCAATGATCTTCTCGTCTTCACTGTCAACGGGGGTGGTACCAGGGGACTGGAGAGTAGCGAATGTTGTGCCCCTGTTCAAAAAAGGGAATAGGGATAACCCCGGGAATAACAGGCGAGATAGTCTTACTTCTGTGGGAGGCAAAGTAATGGAAAGGGTACTGAGGGATAGGATTTATGAGTATCTGGAAAGACACTGCTTGATTAGGGACAGCCAGCACGGATTTGTGAAGGGTAGGTCTTGCCTTACAAGTCTTATTGAATTCTTTGAGAAGGTGACCAAGCATGTGGATGAGGGTAGAGCAGTGGATGTAGTGTACATGGATTTTAGTAAGGCATTTGATAAGGTTCCCCATGGTAGCCTTATGCGGAAAGTCAGGAGGCATGGGATAGAGGGAAATTTGGCCAATTGGATAGAAAACTGGCTAACCGGTCGAAGTCAGAGAGTGGTGGTAGATGGTAAATACTCAGCCTGGAGCCCAGTTACAAGTGGAGTTCCGCAGGGATCAGTTCTGGGTCCTCTGCTGTTTGTAATTTTTATTAATGACTTGGATGAGGGAGTCGAAGGGTGGGTCAGTAAATTTGCAGATGATACGAAGATTGGTGGAGTTGTGGACAGTGAGGAGGGCTGTTGTCGGCTGCAAAGGGACTTAGATATGATGCAGAGCTGAGCTGAGGAGTGGCAGATGGAGTTCAACTCTGCCAAGTGTGAGGTTGTCCATTTTGGAAGAACAAATAAGAATGCGGAATACAGGGTTAACGGTAAGGTTCTTAGTCAGGTCGAGGAACAGAGGGATCTTGGGGTCTATATACATAGATCTTTGAAAGTTGCCACTCAGGTGGATAGAGCTTGTAAGAAGGCCTATGGTGTATTAGCGTTCATTAGCAGAGTGATTGAATTCAAGAGTCATGGAGTGATGCTGCAGCTGTACAGGACTTTGGTTAGGCCACATTTGGAGTACTGTGTGCAGTTCTGATCGCCTCACTTTAGGAAAGATGTGGAAGCTTTGGAGAGGGTGCAGAGAAGATTTACCAGGATGTTGCCTGGAATGGAGAATAGGTCGTACGAGGATAGGTTGAGAGTTCTCGGCCTTTTCTCGTTGGAACGGCGAAGGATGAGCGGTGGCTTGATAGAGGTTTATAAGATGATCAGAGGAATAGATAGAGTAGACAGTCAGAAACTTTTTCCCCGGGTACAACAGAGTGTTACAAGGGGACATAAATTTAAGGTGAAGGGTGGAAGGTATAGGGGAGATGTCAGGGGTGGGTTCTTTACCCAGCGAGTGGTGGGGGCATGGAATGCGCTGCCCGTGGGAGTGGTAGAGTCAGAATCATTGGCGACATTTAAGCGGCAATTGGATAGGTACATGGATGGGTGCTTAATCTACGATAGATGTTCGGAACAACATCGTGGGCCGAAGGGCCTGTTCTGTGCTGTATTGTTCTGTGTTCTATGTTCTAAAAGCAAACTCAGTGTACAATGCCGAGAACAGCAGTCCCTGTGTTTAACAATGAGAAGAGCAGTCTCTGTGTATAATATAGAGAAAATCATTCGCTGTGTACAATGTAAAGAACATCAGTCCCTGTGTCTCATATGGAGAACATGAATCCCTGTGTTTAATAAAGAGAAAAGCTGTCCCTGTATACAATACAGAGAACGCCAATGACTGTGTATAATATAGAGAACAGCAACCCCTTTACCTTAGGCATCTGTTGATGAAATTGCGCGGGTATCTGTTTTTGGCAAATACATTGTATAGGTGTTCTTCTTCCTCTTTTTGCAGTTCATAATGTACAGAGGCATTGCTGTTCTCTATCTTGTATGCAGAGACTAGTGTCCTCGACAATGTATGGAGGCACTGCTCCACATTGCACACATGGACTGCTCCTTTCTACATTGTACACAGTGATTGCTGTTCTCTGCATTGTGCACAGGGACTGCTGTTCTCTGTAGTATACACAGGAACTGTTCTGCATGGGATACACATGAACTGCTGATTTCTGTATTTACTGCGATTCTCTACATTATACATAGGGACTGCTGTTCTGAGGAATAGAGCTGTTCTCTGTTTTGTAAACAGGACTGCTGTTCTCTTTCATGAACTCAGGGGCTGCTGTACTCTATATTACACAAAGTTTCTCCTGTTCTCTATAGTGAACAGACGGACTGTTGTTCTTGATATTATACACAGGGATTCCTATTCTCTAGAATATAAACAAGGACTAGTGTTCTCCACATTGTACACAGGAACTGCTATTTTATATATTACACAGGGATTGCTGTTCCCTATATAGAGAATAGCAATCCCTGTGTATCATGTAGAAAACAGCAGTCTACATGTATAATCTGTAGGACAGTTTTTCTTGTCTATATTGCAGAGAACAGCAGTCCCTGCATCTCATGTAGATAACAGCAGCCCCTGAGTGTATGGTCGAGAACTGCAGTCTCTGTGTATAATGTAGAGAACAGCAGCCTATGTGTGCAATGTGTGAACAGCAGTGCCTGTGGAGATTGTAGAAAAACGCAGTCCCTTTGAATAGCATAGAGAAAATGACTCCCTGTGTATAATATAGAGAACATGAGTCCCTGTGTATAATACAAAGAACAGCAGTCCCTGTGTGCAACATAGAGAATAGCAGTGCCTGTGTATAAGATATAGAACAGCAGCTCCTATGTACATTATAGAGAATAGCAGTCACAGTGTTTAATAAAGAGAACAGCAGTCCACATGTATAATATAGAATACAACAGCCTCTGTGTCTGTTATACAGGACAAAAGTCCCCGTGTATAATGTAGAAAACAGCAGTGTCTGTGTTAACACAGAGAACAGCAGTGACTGCATACAATGTAGAAAACAGCAGCTCGTGTGTGCAATGTAGTGAACAGCAGTGGTGGCGTACAACATAGCGTACAACAGTCCCTGTGGATAACATAGAGAACGTGATTCGCTGTGTATAATATAAAGAACAGCAGTCCCTGTGGACAATGTGGACAATAGCAGTCGGTGTGTGGAATACAGAAAACAGCTGTTCCTGATTGTCTGGTTGAGAACAGTAGCTCCTGTGTAAAATGTAGAGACCAACAGTCCTGAGTACATTGTAGAGAACAGCAGTCCCCCATATAATATAGAGAACAACAGGAGTTTAGAATGTAGAGAACAGCAGTCCTGTATACACTGTAGGGAAGAGCAGTCCCTGTGTACAGTGTAGAGAACAGCAATCCCTTCACATAATATAGCAAATAGCAGTCCATGTATTTAAGAAAAAGAACAGCAGTCCCTCCGTATAATATAGAGAGCAGCATTCACTGTGTACAATATAGAGAACATGTGTCCCTGTGTATACTATAGAGAGCAGGAGTTCACGTGTGTAATATAGAGAACAACCTTACTTGTGTATAATATGGAGAACAGCACTCTTTGTGTCTACAATAGAGGACAACAATGCCCGTGAATAAGAGAGCACAGCAGCCTCTGTGTACAATATGGAGAACGGCAGCCCTGTGCATAATATAGAAAACAGAAGACCCTATGTATAATATAGAGAACAGCAGTTTCTGTGTCTAATATAGAAAACAGCAGTCACTGAGCATAATATATAGAACAGCAGTCCCTGTGTTTAAGAAAGAGAGCAGCAATCCCTGTGTCTCATTTAGGGAACAGCAGTCTCTGAGTCTAATATAAAGAACAGCAGTCACTGTGCATAATATGTAGAACAGCAGTGCTTTTGTATAATACAGAGAATAGCAAACTCAGTGAGTAATGTAGAATACAGCAGTCCCTTTTTATAGTGGGGAGAACAGTAGTCTGTGTGAATATTTTGGAGAACAACAGACCCTGTGTCTCATGTACAGAACAGTTGTCCCTGAGTGTATGGTAGTGAACAGTTGTCCCTGCGTAAAATGTAGAGATCAGTGGTCCTGCATACATTGTAGGGAAGAGCAGTCCCTGTGTACAGTGTAGAGAACAGCAATCCCTTCATAAAGTATAGAGAACAACAGTCCATATATTTAATAAAAAGAACAGCAGTCCCTGTTTATAGCATAGAGAACAGCAGTCTCTGTGATTCATAAAGAGAACAGCAATCCGTGTGTATAGTGTAGAGTACAGTAGTCGCTGCATATAATATAGAGAACATGTGTCCCTGTGTATATTATAGAGAGCAGGTGTCCCTCTGTGTAATATAGAGAACAGCCTTACCTATATATAAAATGGAGTATAGCAGTCCTTGTGTCTATTATACAGAACAGCAGTGCCCGTGTATAAGTGAGGACAGCAATCCCTGTGTACAACAGAGAGAACAGCAGTTCCTTTGTATAAAAAGTGAACTGCATACCCTGCGCATAATGTTGACAACAGCAATCCCTGTGTCTCATGTAGCGAACAGCAGTTCCTATGTCGAATCTCAGGAACAGCAGTCCATGTGTAGAGAAAATAGAGAACAGCAATCCCCGTGTTTAATGTTGGGAACAGCAGTTTCCATGGAGAACAGCAATCCCTGTGTCTAACAGATAAAATAGCATTCCCTGTGTATAATGGAGAGAACAGCAATCCCTGTTTCTCATGTAGGGAGCAGCAGTTCCTGTGTATAATATTAAAAATAGCATTCCCTGAGTCTCATGTAAGGAACAGCCGTTCCTGTGTGTAATGTAGAGAACAGCAGTCCCTCTGTACACTATAGAGAACAGCAGTCTCTGTGTGTAATATAAAGAACAGCTGTCCCTGAGTGAATTAAAGAGAACATCAGTCCCTGTGTACAAAATAGACAACAAAGTTTGTGAAAAGATTTGTAGCTCAGGTGCTCGTTGTTGTGGTTCTGTTCGCCGAGCTGGGAGTTTTTGTTGCAAACGTTTCGCCCCCTTTCTAGGTGACATCTTCAGTGCTTGGGAGCCTCCTGTGAAGCGCTTCTGTGCTGATTCCTCTGGCATTTATAGTAGTTTGAATCTGCCGCTTCCGGTTGTCAGTTGCTGTCCGCTGCGGTGGCCGGGTCTAGGTCGATGTGTCTGTTGATAAAATTTGTGGATGAGTGCCATGCCTCTAGGAATTCCCTGGCTGTTCTCTGTTTGGCCTGCCCTATAATAGTTGTGTTGTCCCAATCGAATTCATGTTGTTTGTCATCGGCGTGCGTGGCTACTAGGGATAGCTGGTCGTGTCGTTTCATGGCTAATTGGTGTTCATGGATGCGGGTTGTTAGCTGTCGTCCTGTTTGTCCTATGTAGTGTTTTGTGCAGTCCTTGCATGGGATTTTGTACACTACGTTGGTTTTACTCGTGCTGGGTATTGGGTCCTTTGTCCTGGTGAGTTGTTGTCTGAGAGTGGCTGTTGGTTTGTGTGCTGTTATGAGTCCTAGTGGTCGCAGCAGTCATGTTCTTTATATTAGTCACAACATCTGCTGCCCTCTATATTATACAGAGGGACTGCTGTTCTCGACATTGTACACAGAGAGTGCTGTTCTCTTTATTAAACACAGGACTGCTGTTCTCGACATTGTACGCAGAGACTGCTTTTCTCTATAATGTACACAGGGACTGCTGTTCTCTATGTTATACACAGGGACTGCTGTTTTCTGTATTATACAGAGGGACTGTTGTTCTTTAATAAAGAGAACTGCAGTCCTGTGTATAATACAGAGAAAAGCAGTTTATTTGATTATGTTCGAGAACAGCACTACCTGTGTATAATATAGAGAACATTAGTCTCTGTGTCTCATATCAGGAACAGCTATCACTGTGTGTAATATAGCAGTCCCTGTTTATAATGTAGAGAAAAGCAGTTCAAGGTTTGTTCGAAGATTTGTAGCTCGGGTGCTCGTTGTTGTGGTTCTGTTCGCCGAGCTGAAAGTTTTTGTTGCAAACGTTTCGTCCCCTGGCTAGGAGACATCATCAGTGCTGTGGAGCCTCCTGCGAAGCGCTTCTTTGATGTTTCTTCTGGTATTTATAGTGGTCTGTCCTTGCCGCTTCCGGGTGTCAGTTTCAGCTGTCCGCTGTAGTGGTTGGTATATTGGGTCCAGGTCGATGTGTTTGTTGATGGAGTTTGTGGATGAATGCCATGCCTCTAGGAATTCCCTGGCTGTTCTCTGTCTGGCTTGCCCTATGATAGTGGTGTTTTCCCAGTCGAATTCATGTTGCTTGTTGTCTGAGTGTGTGGCTACAAGGGATAGCTGGTCGTGTCGTTTCGTGGCTAGTTGATATTCATGTATGCGGATTGTTAGCTGTCTTCCTGTCTGTCTTATATAGTGTTTTGTGCAGTCATTGCATGGTATTTTGTAAACTACATTAGTTTTGCTCATGTTGGGTATTGGCTCCTTTGTTCTAGTAAGTTGTTGTCTGAGCGTGGCTGTTGGTTTGTGTGCCGTTATGAGTCCTAAGGGTCATACTAGAACAAAGGAGCCAATACCCAACATGAGCAAAACTAATGTAGTTTACAAAATACCATGCAAGGACTGCACAAAACACTATATAAGACAGACAGGAAGACAGCTAACAATCCGCATACATGAATATCAACTAGCCACGAAACGACACGACCAGCTATCCCTTGTAGCCACACACTCAGACAACAAGCAACATGAATTCGACTGGGAAAACACCACTATCATAGGGCAAGCCAGACAGAGAACAGCCAGGGAATTCCTAGAGGCATGGCATTCATCCACAAACTCCATCAACAAACACATCGACCTGGACCCAATATACCAACCACTACAGCGGACAGCTGAAACTGACACCCGGAAGCGGCAAGGACAGACCACTATAAATACCAGAAGAAACATCAAAGAAGCGCTTCGCAGGAGGCTCCACAGAACTGATGATGTCTCCTAGCCAGGGGACGAAACGTTTGCAACAAAAACTTTCAGCTCGGCGAACAGAACCACAACAGAAAAGCAGTCTCTGTGTACAATGTCGAGAACAACAGTCCCTCTCTTTAATAAAGAGAACAGCAGTCCTCTGTATAATTTAGAGAACAGCAGTGTCTGTGATTATTTTCGTGAAGAGCACTACTTGTGTAAAATATAGAGAATAGCAGACTCTGTGTCTCATATGGAGAACAACAGTCCCCTCTGTATAATATAGAGAATAGCTGTACCTCTGTATAATATAGACAAGGGCAGTCTCTGTGTCTAATATGGAGGACAGCAGTCCATATGTATAATCCAGAAAAAAACACTCTCTGTACAATGACGAGAACAGTAGTCCCTGTGTGTAATATAGATAACAGCAGATGCGAGACTAATATAAAGAACATGAATCCCTGTGTTTAATAAAGAGGATAGCCGCCCCTCTGTATAATATAGAGAACACGAGTGTCCGTGTACAATATAGAGAACAGCAATCCCTGTGTACAAGATAGAGAATATGAGTCACTGTGTATAATATATAGAACAGCTAGCTCTGTGTGCAATATAGAGAGCAGCAGACCCTGTGTGTAATATAGAGAACAGCAGTGCCTGTGCACAATACAAAGAACATGACTCCCCGTGTTTAATGAAGAGAACAGATGTCCCTGTGTACAATATAGAGAATATGAGTCACTGTGTATAATATCAAGAACAGCTTTCCCTGTGTGTAATATAGAGCGAAGCAGTCTCTGTGAGTAATATAGACAACAGCAGTTCATAGGTATAATATAGAGAAGAGCATTCACTGTGTCTTTTTTTAAGAGAATAGAAGATGCTGTGTCTACTTTCAAGAACATGAATCCCTGAGTTTAATAAAGAGCACAGCAGTCCCTGTGCACAGTACAGAGAATATGCGTCACTGTGTATAATATAGAGAACAGCTATCCCTGTTTGGCATATAGAGAGCAGCAGTCGCTGTGTATAATATCAAGAACAACAGTCCCAGTGTCTATTTTAGAGAACAGCAGGCCCTGTGTACAATATAGAGAAAAGCAATCCCTCTGTCTATTTTAGAGAACAGCAGTGCTTGTGCATTATATAAAGAACAGCAGTCCCTCTGTGTAATACAGAGAACAGCAGTTCCTGTGTATAATATAGAGAACAGCAGTTCCTCTGTATAATACGGAGAACAGCAGTCGCTGTGTATAATACAGAGAAAAGCAGTCTCTGTGTACAATGTCCAGAACAGCAGACCCTCTCTTTAATAAAGAGAACAGCAGTATCTGTGATTATTTTCATGAAGAGCACTACTTGTGTAAAATATAGAGAACAGTAGACTCTGTGTCTCATATGGAAAACAGCAGCCCCTATGTATAATATGGAGGACAGCAGTCCATACGTATAATCTAGAAAAAAGCACTCTGTGTACAATGTCAAGAAAAGTAGTCTCTGTGTGTAATATAAATAACAGCAGATGCTGAAACTAATATAAAAAAACATGAATCCCTGTGTTTAATAAAGAAGATAGTCACCCCTGTGTATAATATAGAGAACACGAATGTCCGTGTATAATATAGAGAACAGCAGTCCCTGTGTAGACAATAGACAATAGGGGCAGGAGTAGGCCATTCTGCCCTTCGAGCCTGCACCACCATGAATTATGATCATGACTGATCATCCTCAATCAGTATCCTGTTCCTGCCTTATCTACATAATCCATGATTCCATTATCCTTGAGAGGTCTATCCAACTCTTTCTTAAACGAATCCAGAGACTGGGCCTACACTCTCTGGGTGGAGAGGTTTCTCCTCATCTCTGTCCTAAATGGCCTATCCCTTATTTTTAAGCTGTGTCCTCTGGTTTGGGACTCACCCATCAGCGGAAACATGTTTCCTGCTTCCAGAGTGTCCAGTTCTTTAATAATCTTATACATCTCAATCAGATCCCCTCTCAGTCTTCTAAACTCAAGAGTATACAAACCCAGTCGATCCAATCTTACAAAGTAAGATGGTTCCGCCATTCCAGGAATCGACCTCGTGAACCAAACTGCACTTCCTCAATAGTCTTTCCTCAAATTTGGAGACCAGAACTGCACACAATATTCCAGGTGCGGTCTCACCAAGGCCCTGTACAGCTGCAGAAGAATCTCTTTGCTTCTATACTCAATCCCTCTTGTTATGAAGGCCAGCATGCTATTAGCTTTCTTCACTACCTGCTGTACCTGAATGCTTGCATTCATTGACTGGTGTACAAGAACACCCAGATGTCTTTGTAATGCCCCTTTACCTAACTTGGCTCATTTAGATAGTAATCTGCCTTCCTGTTCTTGGCACCAAAGTGGATAACCATACATTTATCCACGTTAAACTGCATCTTCCATGCATCTGTCCACTCACCTAACCTGTCCAGGTCACTCTGTAATCTCCTAACATTCTCCTCACATTTCACCCTGCCACCCAGCTTTGTATCATCAGCAAATTTGCTAATGTTACTATTAATACCATCTTCTATATCATTAATATATAATGTAAAAAGCTGGATCCCTGCAGTACCCCACTGGTCACCGCCTGCCATTCTGAAAGGTTTATCATTACTCTTTGTTTCCTGTCAACCAACCAATTTTCAATCCAAGTCAGGACTTTGCCCCCAATACCATGCGCCTTAATTTTGCTCACTAACCTCCTATGTGGGACTTTATCAAAGGCTTTCTGAAAGTCCAAGTACACTATATCCACTGGATCTCCCTTGTCCATCTTTAGTTACATCCTCAAACAATTCCAGAAGATTAGTCAAGCATGATTTCCCTTTCATAAATCCATGCTGACTCTGAACTATCCTGTTACTGCTATCCAGATGTGTCATAATTTCATCCTTTATAATTGACTCCAGCATCTTTCCCACCACTGAGGTCAGACTAACTGGTCTATAATTTCCTGCTTTCTCTCTCGCTCCTTTCTTAAAGGGTAGTACAACATTAGTCACCCTCCCATCAAACTCTGGAAAACAAAAACCACCAACGCATCCATTTTCAAGATAGAGAATATGAGTCACTGTGTATAATATGGAGAACAGCAGAGCCTGTGCACAATACAAAGAACATGACTCCCTGTGTTTAACGAAGAGAACAACTATCCCTGTGCGTAATATAGAGAGCAGCAGTCCCTGTGAGTAATATAGACAACAGCAGTTCATAGAGAAGAGCATTCGCTGTGTCTTACATAGAGAACAGCAGATGCTGTGTCTAATTTCAAGAACATGGATCCCCGAGTTTGATAAAGAGCGCAGGCACCCCTGTGTACAATATGGAGAACATGAGTCACTGTGTATAAGATCGAGAACAGCTATCCCTGTGTGTAATATAGAGAGCAATAGGGCTTATGCCCGAATTGTCGATTCTCCTGCGCCTTGGATGCTGCCTGGCCTGCTGTGTTTTTCCAGCATCACATTCTTCAACTCACTGTGTATAATATGGAGAACAGCTATCCCTGTGCATAATATAGAGAGCAGCACTATCTGTGGAAAATATAGATGATAGCAGTCCCTGTATCTATTTTAGAGAACTACAGTGCCTGTGCACAATGTAAAGAACAGCAGTCACTTTGTAAAATATTGAGAACAACAGTTCATATGTATAATATAGAGAGGAGCATTTCCTGTGTCTTGTATAGAGAAGAGTCGTCCATATGTATAATCTAGAGAACAGCAGCCCCTGTGTATAATATAGAGGATAGCTGTACCGATGTATGATATAGACAACAGCTGTCCCTGTGTATAATGTAGAAAACAGCAGTCCATCTGTATAACACAGAAAACAGCAGTCTCTGTTACAATGTTGAAAACAGCAGTCGCTGTGTTTAATAAAGAGAACGGCAGTCCTGTGAATAATATAGAGAACAGCAGTGTGTGTGATTATTATTGAGAACAGCACTGCCTGTGTATAATGTAAAGAATAGCAGTCTCTATGTCGCATAAAGGGAACAGCTGTCCCTGCGTCTAATACAAGGAACAACAGTCACTGTGTGTAATAAATTGAATAGCTGTACCTGTGCATAATATAGACAACAGCAGTCCCTGTTTCTAATATAGAGAACAAAGCATGCTGTGTCTAATACAAACAACAAAGAGAACAGCCATCCCTTGTATGATATAGAGACCAGCAGTCCCTGTGTACTATATAGAGAAAAACAGTTTTTGTGTACAATGTCAAGAACAGCAGTCCCTGTGTTTAGTATAAAGAACAGCAGTTTCTGTGATTATGTTCGAGAACAGCACTGCCTGTGTATAATATAGAGAACAGCAGTCTCTGTGTCTCATATCGGGAACAGCTGTCCCTTTGTCTACTATAGAGAAAAACAGTTGCTGTGTACAATATGGAGAACAGCAGCCCCTGTGTATTATATACAAAATAGCTGTACCTGTGTATAATATAGACAACAGCAGTCCCTGTGTCTAATATAGAGGACAACAGTCCATATGTATGATCTAGAGAAAAGCGCTCTCTGTGTGCAATGTAGACAACAGCAGTCCCTGTGCATAATACAGAGAACAGCAGTTCCTGTGTATAAAATGGAGAAAAGCAGTCTCTGTGTACAAAGCGGAGAACAGCAGTCCATGTGTTAAATGATGAGAACAGCAGTCCCTGTGAATAATAAAGAGAACAAAAGTCCCAGTGTCAATTTTAAGAGAACAGCAGGCCCTGTGTATAATATAGAGAACAGCAGTCCTTCTGTCTATTTGAGAGAACAGCAGTGCCTGTGCATGTTATGAAGAACAACAGTCCATGTGTGCAATATTGACAACTGCAGTCCTTTTGAATAATATAGAGAACAGCAGTTTAATAAAGAGAACACCAGTGTCTGTGTATCATGTAGAGAACAGCAGTCCCTGCGTGCAATATAGAAAACATGAGACTCTGTCTTTAATCTAGCGAACACCTAATATAGAGAGTAGTAGTCCCTGTGTCTATCTTAGAGAACAGCAGGCCCTGTGTACAATGTAGAGAACGGCGGTGCCTCTGTCTATTTTCTAGAACAGCAGTGCCTGTGCATTATATAAAGAACAACAGCCCCTGTGCATAACATAAAGAAAAGCAGTCTCTGTGTACAATATCAAGAACAGCAGTTCCTGTATTTAATAAAGAGAACAGCAGACCTGTGTATAATATCGAGAAGAGCAGTTTCTGTGCTTATTTTCGAGAACAGCACTGCCTTTGTACATCGTGGAGAACATTAGTCTCTGTGTCTCATAAAGGGAACAGCAGTCTCTGTGTCTAATACAGGGAACAACAGTTACTGTGTACAAGATAGAGAATAGCTATACCTGTGTTTAATATAGACAACAACAGTCCCTGTGTCTAATATGAAGGACAGCAGTTCATATGAATAATCCAGAGAAAAGTACTCTCTGTGTACAATGTCAAGAATTGCAGTTCCTGTATATAACATAGAATACAGCCGTCCTTCTGTGTATTTGAGAACAATAGTGCCTGTGCATTATACAAAGAACAGCAGTCCCTGTGTGTAATATAGACAACAGCAGTTCATATGTATAATATAGAGAACAGCAGTCCCGCTGTATAAGACAGAGAAAAGCAGTCTCTGTGTACAATGTCAAGAATAGCAGTCCCTGTCTTTAATTAAGAGAATAGCAGTCCTTTGTATAATTTAGAGAACAGCAGTTTCTGTAATTATTTTCAAGAACAGCACAGCCTGTGTTTAATATAGAGAACAGCAGACCCTGTGTCTAATATGGAGAATAGCAGCCCCTGCGTATAATACAGAGAATAGCTGGACCTGTGAATAATACAGAAAACAGCAGTCCCTGTGTAACAAATGGAGGACAGCAGCCCATGTGTATAATGTAGAGAAAAGCACTCTCTCTGTACAATGCTGAAATATACTCTCTCTGTACAATCCCTGTGTGTAATATAGTGACCAGCAGACGCTGTGTCTCGTAAAAAGAATGTGACACCCTGTGTTTAATGAAGTGAACAGCAGTCCCTGCGTACAATATAGAGAATACGAGTCACTGTGTATAATATAGAGAACAGCTATCTCTGTGCGCAATATAGAGAGCTGCTGTCCCTGTGTATAATTTAGAGAACAGCAGAGCCTGTGCTCAATACTAATAACATGACTCCCGGAGTTTAGTGAAGAGAGAGCCATCCCTGTGGATAATATAGAGAACACGAGGGTCTGTGTTTAATATAGCTATCCCTATGCATAATACAGAAAGCAGCGTAATCTTAGAGAGTGTCTAATATAAATGACAGCAGTCCCTGTATCTATTTTAGAGAACGGTAGTGTCTGTGCACAAGATAAAGAAATGCAGTCCCTGTGTAAAATATAGAGAACAGAAGTTCATATGTATACTATAGTGAAGAGCATTTGCTGTGTCTTATACTGAGAACAGCAGCTACTGTGTCTAATATAAAGTACATGAACCCCTGTGTTTAAAAAAAAAGAGAACAGTCGTCCCTGTGTATAATATAGAGAACACCGGTGTCTGCGTATAATATAGAGAACTGCTGTCTCTGCGTGTAATATAGAGAGCAGAAGTCCCTGTGTTTAATATAGAGAACAACAGTCTCTGTGAAAAAAATAGAGAACAACAGTCCCTGTATACAATATGGAGAACACCAGTCACTGTGAATAATTCAGACAACAGCAGATGCTGTGTCTAATATAAAGAAAGTGAAATCCTTAGTTTGATACAGAGAACTGCCACCCCTGTACATAATACAGAGAACACCAGTGTCTGTGTATAATATAGAAAACAGCAGTTCATATGTATACTATAGTGAAGAGCATATAGAGAATATGCGTCACTGTTGTCTGAATTATTCACAGTGACTGGTGTTCTCCATATTGTATACAGGGACTGTTGTTCTCTATTTTTTTCACAGAGACTGTTGTTCTCTATATTAAACACAGGGACTTCTGCTCTCTATATTACACGCAGGGACAGCAGTTCTCTATATTATACGCAGACACCGGTGTTCTCTATATTATAACATACAGAACAGCTATCCCAGTGCGTAATATAGAGAGCAGGACTCCCTGTGTATAATATAGTGGACTGCAGTCCCAGTTTCTATTTTAGGGAACAGCTGTGCTTGGGCACAATATGAAGAACGGCAGTCCCTGTGTAAAATATTGACAACAGCAGTCCATATGTATAATCTGGAGGCCAGCAGTCACTGTGTATAATATAGAGAAAAGCAATCTTTGTGTGCAATGCCGAGAACAGCAGTCCCTGTCTATTACATAGAGAACAACAGATGCAGTGTCTAATATAAAGAACATGAATCCCTGTATTTAAAAAAGAGAACAGCCGTCCCTGTGTATAATGTAGAGAACACCAGTCCCTGTGTAGAATATAGAGAACATGAGTCACTATGTACCACAAAGAGACCAGCGATCCCTGGGTGTTCTCAGGACAACTCGGCTAATAAAGGATGTTAAACTGATAGAACATACAGCATTATAGAGCAACACAGAACACGAAAGCACAGTACAGGTCCATTATGAAACCGCTCAGCTAATAAAGGAATATAGATTCATAGAGAGTAGAGAATTACAGCACAGCACAGTCCATTTATGGAACCACTCAGCTAATGACGGACTTTAGACCAATACAGCAGAGAACTTTACAGCACAGTAAAGGTCCTTTATGCAACCGTCCACTAACACTGGACATTAGACCAATACAACACAGAACACGAAAGCACAGTACAGCCCCTTTGTGGAGCACCTCGGTTAATAAAGGAAGTTAGATTGAGAGAACACACAGCATTACAGATATGTACAAGCACTTTATGGTACCATTCGGCTAATACCAGACTTTAGATCAATACAACATAGCACATTACAGCGCAGTACAGGCTCTTTAAGGACTACTCGACTAATAAAGGAAGTTAGACTGGCAGAACATTTCATCGCAGTACAGGCACTTTATGGTACACTTCGGCTAATACAGGACATTAGATCAATACGATATAGCACATTACAATGCAGTACAGGCTCTTTATGGTACCAATCGGCTCATGAAGGACATGAGACCTATACAACATAGCACATCACAGCGCAGTACAGGTCCTTTATGAAATCGCTCAGCTAAAAATGGAAAATAGATTCAAAGAGAGTAGAGAATTACAGCAGAGCACAGTCCATTTATGGAACCACTCGGCTAATGACGGACCTTAGGCCAATACAGTGCAGGACAGCGCAGTACAGGCCCTTTAAAGAACAACTCAGCGAATAAAGGATGTAAGACTGATTGAACATACAGCATTACATTGCAGTACCGGCCCTTTATGATACCTTTCGGCTAATACCGGACATTAGTTCTATACAACATAGCACAATACAGCGCAGTTCAGGTCCTTTATGAAACCACTCGGCTAATAACGGACTTAAGACCAATACAACAGAGAACTTTACAGCACAGTAAAGCTCCTTCCATCAACCATTCGGCTAATACTGGACATTAGACCAATACTACACAGAACACTGAAGCACAGTACAGCCCCTTGGTGGAGCACTTCGGTTAATAAAGGAAGTAAGACTGAGAGAAACACACAGCATAACAGATATGTACGGGCACTTTATGGTACCATTCGGCGAATACCGGACATTTGATCAATACAACATAGCGCACGACAGTGCAGTGCAGCCCCTTAAAGAACAACTCCGCGAATAAAGCATGTTCCACCGATAGATCAAACAGCATTACACAGCAGTACAGGCCCTTTATGGCACCATTCGGCTAATACCGGACATTAGACTGATACAACATGGCACATTACAGCACAGTTCAGGTCCTTTATGAAAAAGCTCGGCTAATAAAGGAATATAGATTCATGAAGAGTAGAGAATTAGAGCACAGCACAGTCCATTTATGGAACTATTCGGATCATAATGGACTTTAGACCAATACAGCAGAGAGCTTTACACCACAGTAAAGGTCCTTTATGCAACCGCTCGGCTACTACCGGACATTAGACCAATACAACACAGAACACTGAAGCACAGTACAGCCCTTTTGTGGAGCACCTCGGTTAATAAAGGAAGTTAGACTGAGAGAACACACAGCATTACAGATATGTACGGGCACTTAATGGTACCATTCGGCGAATACCGGACATTAGCTCAATACAACATAACATATTACAGCGCAGTACAGGCCCTTTAAGGAACAACTCGGCTAATAAAGGAAGTTAGACTGATAGATCGTACAGCATTACTCCGCAGTACAGGCCCTTTATGGCACCATTCGGCTAATACCGGACATTAGACCTATACAACCAAGCACAGCTCAGCGCAGTTCAATTCCTTTACGAAATCGCTCAGGTAATAAAGGAATATAGATTCATGGAGAGTAGAGAATGAGAGTACAGCACAGTCCATTTATGGAACCACTCGGCTCATAATAGACCAATACAGCAGAGAACTTTACAGCACAGTAAAGGACGTTTTTGCAACCGCTCGACTAATACCGGACTTTAGACCAATACAACACAGAACACTGAAGCACAGTACAGCCCCTTTGTGGAGCACCTCGGTTAATAAAGGAAGTAAGACTGAGAGAACACACAGCATTATAGATATGTACGGGCACTTTATGGTACCAGTCGGCGAATACCAGACATTTGATCAATACAGCATAGCGCATGACAGTGCAGTACAGCCCTTTAAACAACAACTCCGCGAATAAAGCATGTTAGACCTATAGATCAAATAGCATTACACTGTAGTACAGGCCCTTTATGGCACCATTCGGTTAATACCGGACTTTAGATCAATACAACATAGCACATTACAGCACAGCACAGGCCCTTAAAGGAACAACTCAGCGAATGAAGGATGTTAGACTGATAGATCATACACCATTACATCGCAGTACACGCCCTTAATGTTACCATTCGGCTAATACCGGACATTAGACCTGTACAACGTAGCACTTTACAACACAGTTCAAGTCCTTTATGAAACCTCTCAGCTAATAAAGGAGTGTAGATTCATGGAGAATAGAGAATTAGAGCACAGCACAGTCCATTTATGGAACCACTCGGCTCATAATGGATTTTAGACCAATACAGCAGAGAACTTTACACCACAGTAAAGGTCCTTTATGCAACCGCTCGGCTAATACCGGACATTAGACCAATACAACACAGAACACTGAAGCACAGTACAGCCCCTTTGTGGAGCACCTCGGTTAATAAAGGAAGTAAGACTGAGAGAAACACACAGCATTACAGATATGTACGGGCACTTTATGGTACCATTCGGCGAATACCGGACATTTGATCAATACAACATAGCGCACGACAGTACAGTACAGCCCTTTAAAGAACAACTCCGCGAATAAAGCATGTTCCACCGATAGATCAAACAGCATTACATTGCAGTACAGGCCCTTTATGGCACCATTCTGCTCATACTGGACATTAGACCTCTACAACATAGCACATTACAGCGCAGTACAGGCCCTTTAAGGAACAGCTCGGCTAATAAAGAAACTTAGACTGATAGATCATACAGCATTACATGGCAGTGCAGGCCCTTTATGGAACCATTTGGTTAATACCGGACATCAGACCTATACAACATGCCACCTTACAGCGCAGTACAGGCCCTTTAAAGAACAACTCCGCGAATAAAGGATGTTCGACTGATAGAACATACAGCATTACATCGCAGTACTGGCCCTTCATGGTATCATTCAGCTAATACTTGCCATTAGATCAATACAACATAGCACATTACTGCGCTGTACAGCCCCTTTAAGGAACAAGTCGGCTAATAAAGGAAGTTAGACTGATAGATCACACACCATTACATCGCAGTACAGGCCCTTTATGACACCATTTGGCAAATACCGGACATTAGACCTATACAACATAGCACATTACAGCGCAGCTCAGGTCCTTTATGAAACCGCTCGAATCATAAAGGAATATAGATTCATGGAGAGTAGAGAATTAGAGCACAGCACAGTCCATTTATGGAACCACTCGGCTCATAATGCACTTTAGACCAATACAGCAGAAAACTTTACACCACAGTAAAGGTCCTTTATGCAACTGCTCGGCTAATACCGGATATCGACCCATACACCACAGAACACTGAAGCACAGCACAGCCCCTTGTGGAGCACCTTGGTTAATAAAGGAAGTTAGACTGAGATAACACACAGCATTTCAGATATGTACAGGCACTTTATGGTACCATTCGGCTAATACCGGACGTTAGATCAATACAACAAAGCACATTACAATGCACTACATGTCCTTTAAGGATCAACTCGGCTAATAAAGGAAGTTAGACTGATAGAACATACACCTTTACATCACAGTGCAGGCCCTTTATGACACCATTTGGCTAATACCGGAATATAGATTCATGGAGAGTAGAGAATCACAGCACAGCACAGTTCATTTATGGAACCAGTCGGCTAATAATGGACTTTAGACCAATACAGCAGAGAACTTTACAGCACAGTAAAGGTCCTTCGCAACCGTTCGGCTGATACTGGACATCAGACCAACACAAAACAGAACACTGAAGCACAGTACAGCCTATTTGTGGGGAATCTCGTCTAATAAAGGAAGTTAGAATGAAAGAACACACCGCAATACAGATATGTCCAGGCACTTTATGGTACCATTTGGCTAATGCCGGACATTAAATCAATACAACATTGCACATTTCAGCGCAGTACAGGCCATTTAAGGAACAACTTGGCTGATATAGGAAGTTAGACTGATAGATCATACACTATTACATCGCACCTGCATGGCACCATTCGGCTAATACCGGACATTAGACCTATACAACATAGAACATTGCAGCACAGTTCAAGTCCTTTATGAAACCTCTCAGCTAATAAAGGAGTGTAGATTCATGGAGAATAGAGAATTTGAGCACAGCACAGTTCATTTATGGAACCACTCGGCTCATAATGGATTTTAGACCAATACAGCAGAGAACTTTACACCACAGTAAAGGTCCTTTATGCAACCGCTCGGCTAATACCGGACATTAGACCAATACAACACAGAACACTGAAGCACAGTACAGCCCCTTTGTGGAGCACCTCGGTTAATAAAGGAAGTTAGACTGAGAGAACACACAGCATTACAGATATGTACGGGCACTTAATGGTACTATTCGGCGAATACCGGACATTTGATCAATACAACATAGCGCATGACAGTGCAATACAGGCCCTTTAATGAACAACTCGGCTAATAAAGCAAGTTAGACTGATAGATCATACACCATTACATCGCAGTACACGCCCTTAATGTTACCATTCGGCTAATACCGGACATTAGACCTGTACAACGTAGCACTTTACAACACAGTTCAAGTCCTTTATGGAACCTCTCAGCTAATAAAGGAGTGTAGATCCTTTCGATCCATTCGATCCATTCGATCCATTCGATCAATACAACATAGCGCACGACAGTGCAATACAGGCCCTTAAAGAACAACTCCGCGAATAAAGCATGTTAGGCCGATAGATCAAATAGCATTACACCGTAGTACAGGCCCTTTATGGCACCATTCTGCTCATACCGGACATTAGACCTATACAACATAGCACATTACAGCGCAGTACAGGCCCTTTAAGGAACAGCTCAGCTAATAAAGAAAGTTAAGCTGATAGATCATACAGCATTACATCGCTGTACAGGCCCTTTATGGAACCATTCGGTGAGTACCGGACATGAGATCAAGACAACATAGCGCATGACAGTGCAGTATAAGCCCTTTAAAGAACAAGGATATCAGACTGATAGAACATACAGCATTACAGCGCAGTACAGGCCCTTTAAGGAACAGCTCCGCTAAGAAAGAAAGTTAGACTAATAGATCATACACCATTACATCGCAGTACAGGCCCTTTCTGGTGCCATTCGGTTAATACCGGACATTAGACCTATACAACATGGCACCTTACAGCACAGCACAGGCCCTTTAAAGAACAACTCAGCAAATAAAGTATGTTCGACTGACAGAACATACAGAATTACATCGCAGTACTTGGTATCATTCGGCTAATACTAGCCATTAGATCAATACAACATAGCACATTACTGCGCTGTACAGGCACTTTAAGGAACAAGTCGGCTAATAATGGACTTTAGACCAATACAGCAGAGAACTTTACACTGATAGATCATACACCATTACATCACAGTACAGGCCCTTTATGGCACCATTCGGCTAATACCGGACATTAGACCTATACAACATAGCACATTACAGCAGAGTTCAGGTCCTTTATGAAAAAGCCTGGCTAACAAAGGAATATAGATTCATGGAGAGTAGCGAATTAGAGCACAGCACAGTCCATTTATGCAACCACTCGGCTCATAATGGATTTTAGACCAATACAGCAGAGAACTTTACACCAGAGTAAAGATCCTTTATGCAACCGCTCGGGTAATACCGGACTTTAGACCAACACAACACAGAACACTGAAGCACAGTACAGCCCTTTTGTGGACCACCTCGGTTAATTAAGGAAGGTACGCTGAGAGAATACACAGCATTACGGATATGTACGGGCACTTTATGGTACCATTCGGCGAATATCGGACAATACAACATAGCACATGACAGCTCAGTACAGGCCCTTTAAGGAACAACTCGGCGATTGCAGGATGATCGATCATACACCATGACATTGCAGTACAGGCGTTTTATGGCACCATTCGGCTAATACCCGACATTAGACATGCCCAACTTAGCACATTACAGAGCAGTTCAAGTCCTTTAAAGAACAACTCCGCGAATAAAGGATATTAGATTGATAGAACATACACCATTACATCGCAGTACATGGTATCATTCGGCTAATACTAGCCATTAGATCAATACAACATAGCACATTACAGCGCAGTACAGGCCCTTTAAGGAACAACTCGGCTAATAAAGTAAGTTAGACTGATAGAACATACACCTTTACATCACAGTACAGGCCCTTTACTCAGTGCCAGTGTAGCTGCGGAAGATGGACTGTTCCACATATCCAAAGAAGAGGCAGGCATAGCTGGGGCCCATGCGGGTGCCAATCGCTACTCCTTTGGTTTGGAGGAAGTAGGAGGATTGGAAAGAGAAGCTGTTCAGAGTGTGGACCAGTTCAGTCAGTCGAAGGAGGGTGTCAGTGGAAGGGTACTGGATGGTTCGGCTGGAAATGACGAAGCGAAGGCTTTGAGTCATTCATGATGGGGGATGGAGGTGTATAGGACTGGATGTTCATGGTGAAGATAAGGTGTTGGCGGTCGGAGTAGCGAAAATCATGGAGGAGGTGGCGGGCGTGTATGGTGCACTGTTAACCACGCGCTGATCCCCACCCCTGCTCCGATCCCCGCCCCCATCCGATCTCCGCCCCTACGACTAACCCCGCCTTAACGACTAACCCCACCCCCACTCCCAGCTCCAGTCCCACACCAGGTCCCAGCTGCTAGCTCCCACCCCTGCCGTATTTTCAGCATCCGTCCAGACCTCCCCTCCCCCTTCATCCTCCTATGCTCCCGGATTAACGAATTCAACAGATGGCAAGACATCGAACAATTTTTCAGCCGCCTCCGCGCCTACATTTTCAACCAGGACTCCTGCCCACCCTCTGACGACCCCTTCTCCCGCCTCCAACACACCCCATCCACCTGGACACCCCGTGCTGGCCTCTTACCCGCCCTCGATCTCTTCATAACCAACTGCCTCCACGACATTGACCACCTCAACCTGTCCACCCTTCTCACCCACTCCAACTTCTCACCCTTGCAACATGCAGCCCTCCACTCCCTCTGCTCCAACCCCAACCTCACCATCAAACCGGCAGACAAGGGAGTTTGGCGCACTGATCTTTATATTGCTGAGGCTAAACGCCAGCTTGTGGACACCTCCTCTTACTGCCCCCTTGACCATGACCCCACCTCCCACCACCAGACTATCCATAACCACATCACATCAGGGAATCTCCCATCCACCGCTTCCAACCTCATTGTCCCACAATCCCTCTCCACCCGTTTCGACCTCCTGCCCAAAATCCACAAACCTGACTGCCCCGTCAGACCCATTGTCTCAACCTGCTCCTGCCCCACCGAACTCATTTCTGCATACCTCGACACAGTCCTGTCCCCCTTAGTCCAAGAGCGACGTTCGGGACACCACCCACGCCCTCCACCTCCTCCATGACTTTCGCTTCTCTGGCCCCCCAACGCCTTATCTTCACCATGGACATCCAGTCCGTATACACCTCCATCCTCCATCACGAAGGCCTCAACGACCACTGCTTCATCCTTTCCCACCGAACCATCCAGTACCCTTCCACTGACACCCTCCTTCGACTGACTGAACTGGTCCACACTCTGAACAGCTTCTCTTTCCAATCCTCCCACTTCCTCCAAACTAAAGGAGTAGCGATTGGCACCCGCTTGGGCCCCAGCTATGCCTGCCACTTTGTTGGATATGTGGAGCAGTCCATCTTCTGCAGCTACACTGGCACCACCCCCACCTTTTCCTCCGCTACATCGATGACTGTATCGGCGCTACCTCATGCTCCCACGAGGAGGCTAAACAGTTCATCGACTTTACTAAAACACCTTCCATCCCGACCTCAAATTTACTTGGACTGTCTCATACTCCTCCCTCCCCTTCCTAGACCTCTCCATCTCTATCTTGGATAACCAACTCAACATGGACATTTACTATCAACCGACTGACTCCCACACCTACCTAGATTACACCTCCCACCCTGCCCACTGTTTAAAGACCATCCCATATTTCCAATTCCTTCGCCTTTGCCGCATCTGCTCCCAGGAGGACCAATTCCAATACCGAACAAACCAGATGGGCTCCTTCTTCAAAGACTTCAATTTCCCCTCAGACATTGTTGACGATGCTCTCCACCGCATCTCCTCTACTTCCGGCTCCTCTGCTCTCGAACCCCGCCCCTCCAGTCGCCACCAGGACAGAACCCCACTGGTCCTCACCTACCACCCCACCAACCTCCAGATACATCGGATCATCCTTCGTCATTTCTGCCACCTCCAAACGGACCCCACCCCTATCAGCGTTCCGGAAAGACCACTTGCTCCGCGACTCCCTTGTCTGATCCACACCCACCACCAACCCAACCTGCACTGCAACCTAACCCTGCAACCGCAAGAAATGCAAAACGTGCGCCCATGCCTCCCCCCACCCCTCGCTTCACTCCAAGGCCCCAAGAGATCCTTCTATATCCATCAGAAATTCACCTGCACCTCCACACACATCATTTACTGCTTCCGCTGCACCTGATGGGGCCTCCTATACATTAGGGAGACAGGCCGCCTACTTGCGGAACGTTTCAGAGAGCAATCGAGCTTTTGCCATTCATTCAATGAAACAAACCGCACTTGTTAAATCAATGTGTCTCTCATTCATTCAATGCTACGAGTTTAACACATTGATTTAATGAAACAAACTGCATACATTCATTCAATGGAACAGACTGCACGTGTTAATTCAATGATTAGAGCTTCTTTCATTTATTCAATGTCTGGATCTTAACGTTTTCATTCAATGAAACAAACTGCTTTCGTTCAATCGTTAAATCAAATTTCAATCATTGAATCAATGAATCAGTAAAACGAACTAAATTCCTTTCATGCGTGAATCAGACTGCATTCATTCATTCAATGAAACACACTGCACGTATTAATTCAAAGTGTAGAGCTTGTGGCATTCATTCAACACCACAAGCTAAACGCAATCATTCAATGAAGCAAAATGCACACATTAATGCAATGAAACAGAATGCACATTTTAATTCAATGTGTCGAGCTTCTCTCAGGTATTCAATGTCTCGAGCTTAACGCGTTCATTCAAGAAAACAAACTGCATTCATTCAATCATTGAATCAAACTTCATTCATTGATTCAATTAATGAAACGTTCTTCATTGATTCGATGAAACAAAGTTAACTCATTTACTTAGTGAATCAAACTGCACCCATTCGTTCAATGAAATACACTGCGCTCGTTAATTCAAAGAGCTTCTGCTATTAGTTCAATGCCGCATGTTAAAGACATTCATTCAACGAAACAAACTGCATGCATTCTTTCAATGAAACGGACTGCACGTATTAATTGAATGTGTAGGGCTTCTCTCATTCATTCAGTGTGTCAGACTTAACTCATTCTTTCTTTCATTCATTCAATGCTACGACTTTAACGCATTCAATGAAAGAAACAGCACACATTCATTTAATGCACGTATTAATTCAATACGTCTTTTATGATTCGTTGAATGTGTCAAGCTTTACTCATTCATTCAATGTAACAGACTGCACGTGTTAATTCAACGAGTAGAGCTTTTGCCATTCATTCAATTAAACAAACTGCATGTGTTAATATATTAATGTATTAATTAACTCATTGTATCAAACATAAATGATTCAAACGTTATTCATTGTTTCAATGGAACAAGCGTAACTCATTTATTTAGTGACTGCAATTGCTTTCATTTATTCAATTATTCAAAATGCACTCATCGTTTGAATGAAACACACATGCATGTGCTAATCCAATGAGAAGAGTTTTTGCCATTCATTCAGTGAAACAAACTGCACGTATTCATTCAAGGTAACAGACTGCACAGGTTAATTCAATGAAACAGAATGCTACTTCATTCAGTAGAGCTTTATTCAATGATTAAGCTTAACTCATTCATTCAATGAAACACCGGCAAGTGTTAATTCAGTGAAACAAACTTATTTCATTTAGTTATTTAATTAAACTGCACACATTCATTCAATGAAACAAACGGACGTGTCATTTCAAAGAAATAAACTTAACTCATTTATTTCGTGAGTCAAATTGAACTCATTCAATCAATGAAACACACTGCACGTGTTAATTTATTGAGTAGAGCTTCTCTCATTCACTCAATGTGTCAAGCTTAACGCTTTCATTCAATGAAACAGACTACATTCATTCAATCATTGAATCAAACTTCAATCATTCATTCAATGAAATAAACGGCACGTGTGAATTCAATGAGTAGCGCTTCTCTCATTCATTCAATGCCACGAGTTTAATGCACGGATTCAATGAAACAACACGCACACATTCATGCAATGAAACAGACTGCACGTGATAATTCAATGAACAGAGCTATTCACAGTTATTCTTAACGCTTAATGCTTTCATTCAGTGAAGCAAACTGCTTTCATTCAATCGTTGAATCAAACTTCCATCATTGATTCAATGAATCAAATGTTATTCATTAATTGAATGAAACAAACGTAACTCATTTATACAGTGGATCCGATTGCATTCATTCATTCAATGAATCAAACTGCACTCTTTGATTCAATGAAACACACTGCATGTGTTTATACGGTGAGTAAAGCCATTGCCATTCATTCAATGAAACAAACTGCACGCCTGCATTCAAAGGCACAAACTGCAATAACACAGATTGCACGTGTCAATTTAATGAGTTAGAGCAACTGACATTGATTCGATGTTTCAAGCGTATGTCATTAATTCAATGAAACAAACTGCAAATGCCTATTCACTGAGCAGAGCTTCTGCCATTTATTCAATGAATTAAGCTTTACGCTTTTGTTCAATGAAACGAACTGCATTCATTAAATCATTGAATCAAACTCCGAACATTGAGTCAGTGATACAAACGCTATTCATTGACTCAAACAAGCAAACTTACCTCACTTTTGTAGTGACTCTAACTGCACACATTCATTCAATGAAGCACACTGAAGTAACACGTGCAATGTGCTCTGTTTCTCTCATTCATTCAATGACACAAGTTTAACACATTGATTCAACCAAACAAACTGCACACATTCATTCAATGAAACAGACTGCACGTGATAATTCAATGAGTTGAAGTTTTTCATTTATTCAATGTCTCGAACTTAACGTTTTCTTTCAATTAAACAAACTGTATTCGTTCAAGGATTGAATCCAACTTCAAGCGTTGATTCAATGAATCAAACGTTATTCATTGGTTCAATGAAACAAACTTAACTCATTTACTTAGTGAATCAAGCTGCACGCTTTCATTCAATGTCTGTATCATAATTTATTCCATGTCTCTATCATAACGCTTTCTTTCAGTGAAACAAACTGATTCAGTCAATCATTGAAACAAGCTTTACTCATTGATTCAATGATTCAAATGTTATTCATTGATTCAAACAATCAAACTGCACTTAATTTATTTAGTTAATCAAACTGCACACATCCCTTCAATCAAACAGTGTGCACGTGCTAATTCGTTGAATGACTAGAGCTTCAGTCATTCATTCTATGCTACGTGTTTAATGCATTGATTCAATGAAACCTACTGCGCACCTTCATTCCATGAAACAGACTGCACGTGTGAATTCAATGAGAAGAGTTTCTCTCATTCATTCAGTGTCAAGCTTAACGCTTTCATTCAATGAAACAAACTGCATTCATTGAATCATTGAATAAAACTTCAATAGTTCAATGAATCAAACGTTATTCATTATTCCAATGAAATCAACGTTGCTGACATATGTAGTGAACCAAACTGCACTCGCTCATTCAATGAAACAGACTTCACGTGATAATTCAGTGAGTAGAGCTGCTCTCTTTCATTCAATGTCACACGCTTAACGCATTGATTCGAATCAATAATTGCAGTTCGTTTCAATGATTGAATGAATGTTGTTTGTTTCCTTGAATGAAGGGTTAAGCTCAAGGCATTGAATTAATGTGAGAAGCTCTGCTCATTGAATTAACACGTGCAAGCTGCTTCATTGATTGTATGTGTGCAGCTTGTTTCTTTGATTTAATGTGATAAACTCGTCGCAATGAATGAATGCGAGAAGCGCCACTCATTGAATTAACATGTTCAGTGTCTTTTATTGAATGAATGTGTGCAGTTTCTTTCATTTACTCAAGGCGTTTAACTCGTGGCATTGAATGAATGAGAGAAGCTCTTCTCGTTGAATTAACGCGTTCATCTGTTTCATTGATGCATGCAGTTCGATTCATTGAATGAATGCATTTAACATTGAATGACTGGGAGAAGCTGGACTCCTTGATACACGAAGTAAATGATTTCAGTTCGTTTCACTGAATCAATGAATAAGGTTTGATTTATTGAATCAAAGATTGAAGTTTAATACAGTATTTGAATGAATGCAGTATGTTTCATTGAATGAAAGCGTTTAGTTCCAGACGTTGAATAAATGAGCGAATCTCTTCTCATTGAATTAACACAAGCAATCTGTTTCTTTGAAAAAAATGTGTGCAGTTTGCTTCATTGAATCAATGCGTTAAATTCGTGGCATAGAATGAACGAAAGAAGCTCTACTCTTTGAATTGACACGGGCTGTTTGTTTCGTTGAATGAATTAGTTAAGCTTGACACATTGAATGTATGAGAGAAGCTGTACACTTTGAATTAACACGTGCAGTCTGTTTCATTGAATGAATATGTGCAGTTTGAGTTAAGTTTGATTCTTTGAATCAATGAATATCGTTTGCATCATTGATCCAAACTTTGAAATTTGTTTCAATGATTGAATTATTGCTTCACTGAATGAATGCGTTATGTTAGTGTCGTAGAATAAGTGAGAGAAGCTCTACTCATTGAATTAAAACGTTCAGTCTGTTCCATTGAATGAATGAATGCAGTCTGTTTGATTCAATCAATGCGTTATACTCGTGGCATTGAATGAATGAGAGAAGCTCTACACATTGAATTTGCATGTGCAGTTTGTTTCGTTGAATGAATGAATTAAGCGTGACACATTGAATGAATGACAGAAGTTCTACTCATTGAATTAACATATGCAGTCTGTTTCATTGATTGAATGCCTGCAGCTTGTTTCATTGAATGAATGGTAAAAGCTCAATTCATTGGATTAGCATGTGCAGTGTGTTTCATTGAACGAATGTTTGCAGTTTGATTCATTGAATCAACGAATGCTGTTGATTCTCTAAATAAATGAGTGAAGTTTGTTTCATTCAGTCAATAATTTACGTTTGATCCTTTGAATCAATGGATGAAGTTTGATTCAATGAATGAATAAACGCAGTTTGTTTCAGTGAATTTAAGCGTTCAGCTCGAGATATGGAATAAATGAGAGAAGCTGCAGTGTGTTTCAATCAATGAATATGTGCAGTTTGTTTCATTGAGTCAATGCGTCAAACTCGTGGCATTGAGTTAATGAAAGAAGTTCTACTCATTGAATTAATACGTGCTATTTGTTTCATTGAACGGATGATTTAAGCTTGACACATTGAATGAATGGGAGAAACTCTACTCATTCATTAACAGGTGCAGTCTGTTTCACTGAATGAATGCTGTTCGTTTTATTCACTTAATGCGTATAGCCATGAATGAATGGCAGAAGCTCTAATCTTTGTAATTAACACGTGCAGTGTGTTTCATTGAATGAAGGAGTACAGATTGGTTCACTAAGTAAATAAGCTGTTTGTTTCATGGAATCAATGATTAATTGAATCATTGATTGAAGTTTGTTACAATAATAGAAAGAAAGCAGTTTGTTTCATTCAATGAAAGTGTTGAATCAGTGATTGAAGTTTGATTCAATGTTTGAATGAAGGCAGTTTGTTTGATTGAATGAAAGCGTTAAGCTCTGGACATTAAAAATGATGGAAGCTTTAGTCATTGAATGAACACGTTCAGTCTGTTTCATTGTTTGAATGTGTGCAATTTGTTTCATGCGTGAAACTCGTGGCATTGATTGAATGAAAGAAGAATTAACCCGCCCTGTTTGTTTCAATTGACGAATGATTTAAGCTTTACACGTTGAATGGATGAAAGAATACTTTTTGAATTAACACGTTCAATCTGTTTCATTGAATGAATGCATGCAGTTTGTTTCAGTGAATGAATTGCAAAAGCACTATTCATTGGACTAGCACGTGCAGTTTGTTTCAGTAAGCTTGACACATTGAATGAATGAGAGAAGCTCTACTCATTGAATTACTCATTGACGTGCAGTCTATTTCATTGAATGAATGTGTTTTCCTCGTGGAATTGAATGAATGGCAGAAGCTCCACTGTTTGTGTTAACACGTGCAGTGTGTTTCTTTGAATGAATGAGTGCAGTTTGATTCACTAAGTAAATGAGTTTAGTTTGTTTCATTGAATCGATGAAGGTTTGATTCATTGACTCAAAGATAGCAGTTTGATTCAATGATTGAATGAATTCAGCTGGTTTCATGAAAGCGTTAAGCTTGACACATTGAATGAATGAGAGAAGCTCTATTAATTGAATTAACACGTGCAGTCTGTTTGATTGAATGAATGCATGCAATTAGATTCACTCCAAAAATGAGTGAAGATTTAGTAAAACATTTGATTCTCTGAATCAAAGATTGATGTTTGATTCAATGAATGAATGCAGTTTGTTATATTTAATTAAAGCACTAAGCTCGAGACATCGAATCTTTTTTTTAGATTACTTACAGTGTAGAAACAGGCCCTTCGGCCCAACAAGTCCACACCGACCCGCCGAAGCGCAACCCACCCATACCCCTACATTTGCCCCTTACCTAACACTATGGGCAATTTAGCATGGCCAATTCACCTGACCCGCACATCTTTGGACTGTGGGAGGAAACCGGAGCACCCGGAGGAAACCCACGCAGACACGGGGAGAATGTGCAAACTCCACACAGTCGGTCGCCTGAGTCGGGAATTGATCCCGGGTCTCAGGCGCTGCTGCCACTCTTCTGCCATTCTTTCAATGCCACGAGCAGAACACGTTCATTCAATGAAACAAACAGCACGCATTCATTCAATGAAACAGACTACACGTGTTAATTCAATTTGCAGAGCTTCTTTCATTCATTGAATGTGTCACGCTTGATTCATTCGTTCAGTAAAACAAACAGTAGTTTTAGTTCAATGAGTAGAGCTTCTTTCGCTCATTCAATGCCACGAACGTAATGCATTGATTCAGTGATAGAAACTGCACACACTCATTGAATGAAACACGTATTAATTCAAAGAATAGAGCTCCTCTCATTCATTCAATGTGTCAAGCTTAACGATTTCATTCAACGAAACAAACTTCATCCATTGAATCATTGAATCAAACTACAATCATGGATTCAATGAATCAAACGTTTTTCATTGTTTCAACGAAACAAACTTAACTCACCTGTATAGTGGATCGAACTGCACTCGTTCAATTCAATGAAATAGACTGCACATGCCAATTAAATACGTACAGCTACTCTTACCCATTCAATGTCTCAAGTATAACGGTTTATTCAATCAAACAAACTGCTTACATTAATTCCATGCAACAAACGACACGTGTTAATTCAATGAGTAGACTTCCTCTCATTCATTCACTGTCTCGATCTTCACGCTTTAAATCAATGAAACAAACCGCATTCATTCATTGAATCAAACTTTAAACATTGATTTCAAGAATGAAATGCAATTCAGTGATTTAATGAAACAAACTCATTTATGGAGTGAATCGTTGATTCAAAGAAACTGCATTCTTTCACTGAAACAATGACTAACGTTTGACTCATTGAATCAACGACTGAAGTTTGATTCAATGATTGAATAAATGCAGTTTGCTTCATTGAATGAAAGTGTTAAGCTCGTGACATTCAAAAAACGAGAAAACTCGTTTGAGTTAATTGAGTTAACACTTGCAATGTTGCTTATCGAATGAATGTTTGCAGTTTGATATATTGAATGAATGAACGCAGTTAAATTCACTCCATAATTGAGAAAAGTTTGTTGTATTAAGTTTGATTATTTGAATCAATTAATGAAATATGATTCAATGATTGAATGAATGCAGTTTTTCCTTTCATTCAGTTAAAGTGGTAAGCTCGAGACATTAAATGAAAGAGAAAAGGTCTACTTGAATTAACACGTGCAGTTTACTTCATGGAATAAATGTATGAGTTTGTTTGATTGAATCAATGCACTACGCTTGTGTCATTGAACGAATGAGGCTAGCTCTACTCAATGAATTATCTTGTGCAGTCTGGTTCATTGAATGTACTAGTGCAATTTGGTTCACTCAAGAAGTGAGCTACGTTTGTTTCATTCATTGAATAAATGATTGAACTTTGATTCATTTATTCATTGAATGAATTTGTTTCATTGAATGAAAGCGCGAAGTTTGACACATTGAATGAACGAGGGAAGAATTAGTTACTCATTGAATTAACACGTGCACTCTGTTTCATTGAATGAGTGTCTGCAGTATGCTTCATTGATTCAATGTATTAAATTTGTTGCTTTGAATGAACGAAATAAGCTCTACTCATTGAATTAGCACATGCTGTGTGTTTCATTGAATGAACGAGTGCAGGTTGATTCACTAAATGAGTGATTTAAGTTGATTCATTGAATCAATGATTAAAGTTTGATTCAATGAATCAATGAATGCAATTTGTTTCATCGAATGAAAGCTTTAAGCTTGTGTTCCGTTCGGGCATTGAATGAATGGCAGAAGCTCCCCTGTTTGAATTAACACGTGCAGCGTGTTTCACTGAATGTATGCATGCAGTTTGAATCATTGACTGAAAGCGTAAAGCTCGAGACATTGAATAAAAGAAAAGAGCTATACTCATTGAATTAACACGTGCAGTCTTTTTCATTGAATGAATGCGTGCAGTTTTAGTCTTTGAATCAATGCGTTACACTCGTGGCATTGAATAAACGAAAGAAGCTCTACTCATTGAATTATCACGTACAGTCTGTTTCATAGAATGAACGAGTGCAGTTTCATTCTCTAAATAAGTGAGTCAACTGTGTTTGATTGAAACAATGAATAACGTTTGAATCATTGAATGATTGAAGTTTGATTCAACGAATGCAATTTGTTTCTTTGAATGAAATCGTTAAGCTTGATACATTGATTGAATGGAATGAATGGTTGCACTTTGATTCGCGAACTAAATCAATTAAGTTTGTTTGATTGAATCGAATAATACTGTTCGATTCATTGACTAAGTGATTGCAATTTGATTCAGTGATTGAATGATTGCGGTTGGTTTCATTGAATGAAAACGTTAAGCTCGAGGCATTGAATAAACGAGAAAAGCTCTGCTCATTGAATTAACACGTGCAGTCTGTTTCATTGAATGAATGCATGCAGTTTGTTTCATCGAATGAACGCGTGCAGTTTCTTTCATTGAATGAATGGCAAAAGCTCGATTCATTGGATTAGCATTTGCAGTGTTTCTTACCGAACCAATATTTGCAGTTTGATTCATTGATTGAACGAATGCAGTTAAATTCACTCTATGAGTGACTGAAGTTTGTTTATATAATTACATCAATGATTGAAATCTTTGAATCAATGATTGAAATATGAATCAATGAATAAATGAATGCAGGTTGTTTCATTGATTGAAAGCGTTAAGCTCGAGACATTGAATGAAAGAGAAAAGCTCTACTCATTGATTTGAACACGTACAGTTTGCTTCATGGACTAAACGTGTGCAGTTTGTTTGATTGAATCAATGCGTTAAGCTTGTGGCATTGAACGAATGAGAGTACCTCTACACTTTGAATGATCATGTGCAGTCTGTTTCATTGAATGGTCGAGTGCAGTAGGATTCACTAAGTAAGTGAGTTACGTTTGTTCCATTGAAACAAGGATTAAGGTTTGATTGCAGATGGATCAAATGAATCAATGAATGCATTTTGTTTCATTGAATTAAAGCGTTGAGCTTGACACATTGAATGATTGAGAGAAGCTCTACTCATTGAATTATCACGTGTGGTTTGGTTCATGGAGTGACTGTGTGCAGTTTTATTGAGACAATGCGTGAAGCTTGTGGCATTGAATGAATGTGAGTAGCTCTTACTCATTGAACTGACAAGTGCAGTCTCTTTCATTGAATGAACGTGTGCAGTTTGATTCACGAAGTAAGTGTGTTTAAGTAGGTTTCATTGAAACAATGAATAACGTTTGTTTTATTAAATCAATGATTGAAGTTTGATTCAAGAAATTAATGAATGCAGTTTGTTTCATTGAATGAAGGGATGCAGGAGCTCTCCTGTTTGAATTAAGACGTGCAGTGTATTTCATTGAATGAAGGGATGCAGTTTGATTCCAGATATGCATGACTTAAGTTTGTTAGATTGAATTAAAGCGTTAAGCTTGACCAATTGAATGAATGAGAGAAGCTCTACGCATTGAATTAAGACTGGCTTTCGGCATCATTGAATGAATGCATGCAGTTTTGAATTATCACATGCAGTGTGTTTTTTTTTCAATGAACGAGTGCAGTTGGTTTCGCTAAATAAGTGAGTTACGTTTGTTTCATTGAAACAAGGAATAAAGTTTGATTCATTGAATCGATTATTGTAGTTTGATTTAACGATTCAATGAATGCAGTTTATTTCATTGATTGAAAGCGTTGAGTTTGACGCACTGAATGAATGAGAGAAGCTCGACTCATTGAATTAACATGTGCAGTTTGGTTCATGGTTCATGGTGTGAATGTATGCAGTTTGTTTGAGACAATGCGTGAAGCTTGTGGTAATGACTGAATAAGAGTAGCTCTACTCATTGAAGTGACAAGTTCAGTGCATTTCATTGAATGGAAGTGAGTAGTTTGATTCACTAAATGTGTTAAGTGCAGTTGGTTTCATTGAATGAACGTGTAAAGCTCGAGACATTGAATAAACGTTAGAAGCTATTCAATTAATACGTGCAGTCTGTTTCATTGAATGAATGCAGGCGGTTTGTTTCAGGGAATAAACGCGTGCAGTTTCCTTCATTGGATGAAAGGCAAAAACTCGATTCATTGGATTAACATTGCAATGTTTCCAATCGAATGAATGTTTGCAGTTTGATTCATTAAACGAATGAATACAGTTAAGTTCACTCCAATTATGAGTAAAATTTGTATAATTAAATCAATGAATTGCAGTTGATTCTTTGAATCAGTGATTGAAATATGAATAAATGAATAAATGCCACTTGTTCCATTGAATGAAAACGGTGAGCTTGACATATCGAATGAATCAGAGAAGCTCTTCTCATTGAATGCAGTATGTATAATTGAATGAAAGCGTTGTGCTTGAGACTTTGAACGAATGAGAGAAGCTCTACTCTTTAAATTAACACGTGCAGTTTCCTCCATGGAGTAAATGTGTGCAGTCTGTTTGATTGAATCAATGGCATGAAACGAATGAGAGAACCTTTACTCATTGCAGTCTGTTCCATTGATTGAACGAGTGCAGGAGGATTCATTGAATAAGTCGGTTACGTTTGTTCCTTGAAAATGCAGCCTCTTTCATTGAATGAACGTGTATTGTTTGATTCAATGATTCAATGAATGCAGTTTATTTCATTAAATGAAAACGGTGAGCTTGACATATTGAATGAATCAGAGAAACTCTTCTGATCGAATTAGGAAGGACAGTTTGGTTCATGGAATGAAGGTGTGCAGTTTGACAGAGACAATGCGTGAAACTTGTGGCGTTGAATGAATGAAAGTAGGTCTACTCATTGAATTGACATCTGCAGCCTCTTTCATTGAATGAACGTCTGCAGTTTGATTCACTAACTGTGTGAGTTAGGTTTGTTCCATTAAACAAGGAATAAGGTTTAATTCATTGAATGCAGTCTGTTTCATTGAATGAAAGCGTGCAGTGTGCATTGAATGAAAGCCTCATTGAAGGAATGAGAGTATCTGTAATCATTGAATTGACAAGTGCAGCTTGCTTCATGGGCTAAAGGTGACCAATTTGCTTCATTGAATCAATGCGTTAAGCTTGAGGCATTGATCCAAAGTGAGTACCTCTACATGTGCAGTCTGTTTCATTGAATGAACGAGTGCAGTAGGATTCACTAAATAAGTGAATCACTAAATGTTTGTTCCATTTAAACAAGGAATATGATTTGATTCATTGAATCAATTCAATGATTTATATATAATTGAATCAAAGCGTTGTGCTTGACACTTTGAATAAACGAGAGAAGGTCCACTCATTGGATTAACGGGTGCAGTTTGGTTCATGGAGTGAATGTGTGCAGTTTGATTGAGACAATGTGTGAAGCCTTTGGCATTGAAAAAATGAGCGTAGCTCTACTCATTGAATTGACAAGTGCAACCTCTTTCATTGAATGAACGTGTGCAGTTTGATTCACTAATTGGTGAGTTAGGTTTGTTCCATTGAAACAAGGAATAAGGTTTGATTCATTGAATCAGTGATTGTAGTTTGATTCAATGATTCAATGAATGCAGCTTGTTTCGTTGAATGAAAGCGATAAGTTTGACCCATGAAATGAATGAGAGAAGCTTTACTCATTGACTTAAGACCTGCAGTCTGTATCACTGAATTGAATGAGTGCAGTTTGTTTCATTGAATGAATGCGTGCAGTTTGTTTCATTGAATGAATGCGTTTTGCTCGTGGCATTGAATGAATGGCCGGTGCTGCACTCATTGAATTAAGACATGCACTGCATTTCATTGAATAAATGTCTGCTGTTTGATTCAAAAAGTAAATGTGTTAAGTTTGCTTGATTGAATCGATTGATACTGTTTGATTCATTGACTAAAAGATTGCAGTTTGAATCAATGATTGAATGAATGCAGTTGGTTTCATTGAATGAAATTGTTAAGCTTGAGACCACGAGAAAAGCTGCTCTTATTAAATTAACACGTGCAGTCTGTTTCATTTAATGAACGCATGCAGTATGTATCATTGAATGAACGTGTGCAGTTTCCTTCATTGAATGAATGGCAAAAGCTGGATTCATTGAAATAGGACTTGCAGTGTTTCTCAACGAATGAATGTCTAGTGTTAAATTCATTAATTGAATGAGTGCAGTTAAATTCACTCCATAAATGAGTGACGTTTGTACACTTAAACCAATCAATTCCATTTGATTCGTTGCATCAATGATTGAAAAATGAATCAGTGAATGAATGCAGTTGATTCATAGAAATAAAGCGTTAAGCTCGAGGCAATGAATGAAAGAGAAAAGCTCTACTCGTTGAATGAACACGTGCAGTTTCCTCCATGGAGTGAATATGTGCAGTTGGTTTGATTGAATCAATGCGTTAGGCTCGAGGCATTAAACGAATGAGAGAACCTTTATTCATTGCAGTCTGTTCCATTCAATGAACGAGTGCAGGAGGATTCACTGTGTAAGTCAGTTACGTTTGTTGCATTGAAACAAGGAATATGGTTTGGTTCATTAAATCAATGATTGTAGTTTGATTCAATGATTCAATGAATGCAGTTTGTTCTTTAAATGAAAACGGTGAGCTTGGCAAATTGAATGAATCAGAGAAGCTTTTCTCACTGCATTAGGACAACAGTTTGGTGCATGGAGTGAAGGTGTGCAGTTTGACAGAGACAATGCGTGAAACTTGCGGCTTTGAATGAATGAGAGTAACTCAACTCATTGAATTGACAAGTGCAGCCTCTTTCATTGAATGAATGTGTGCAGTGTGCAATGAATGAACGCGACATTGAACGAATGAGATTAGCTCTACTATTTGATTCATTAATTGAGTGAATGCAGTTAATTTCACTCCATAAATGAGTTGATGTTTGTACATGTAAATCAATGAATTCCATTTGATACATTGAATCAATGATTGAAATATGAATCAATGAATGAATGCAGGTTGATTCATGGAATTAAAGCGTTAAACTCGTGGCATTGAATGAAAGAGAAACTCATTGAATGAACACGTGCAGTTTCCTCCATGGAGTATATGTGTGCAGTTTGTTTGATTGAATCAATGCATTAGGTCATTGGCATTAAACGAATGAGAGAACCTTTATTCATTGCAGTCCGTTCTATTGAATGAACGAGTGCAGGAGGATTCACTGAATAAGTCAGTTACGTTTGTTTCTTTGAAACAAGGAATATGGTTTGGTTCATTGAATCAATGATTGTAGTTTGATTCAATGATTCAATGAATGCAGTTTGTTTCATTAAATCAAAACGTTAAACTTAACATATTGAAAGAATCAGAGAAGATCTTCTCATTGAAATAGGACGGACAGTTTGGTTCATGATAATCAGTTTGAGAGAGACAATGCGTGAAACTTGTGGCTTTTCAATGAATGCGAGTAACTCCACTCATTGAATAGACAAGTGCAGCCTCTTTCATCGAATGAATGTGTGCAGTGTGCAATGAATGAACGCGTGATTGAACGAATGAGAGTAGCTCTAATCATTGAATTGACAAGTGCAGCCTCTTTCATTGAATGAATGTGTGCAGTGTGCAATGAATGAACGCGACATTGAATGAATGAGATTAGCTCTACTCATTGAATCGACAAGTGCAGCCTGTTTCATTGAATGAACGTGTGCAGTTTGATTCACTAACTGTGTGAGTTAGGTTTGTTCCATTAAAACAAGGAATAAGGTTTGATTCATGTTATCAATGAATGCAGTTTGTTACATTGCATGAAAGCGAGAAGTGTGCATTGAATGAACGCGACATTGAATGAATGAGAGTATCTGTAGTTATTGAATTGACAAGTGTTGTTTGCTTCATCGGCTAAATGTTGCAATTTGTTTGATTGAATCAATGCGTTAAGCTTTCAGGCATTGTTCGAACATGAGTACCTCTATATGTGCAGCCTGTTTCATGGAATGAACGAGTGCTGTAGGATTCACTAAACAAGTGAATCACGAAATGTTTGTTCCATTGAAACAAGGAAAATGGTTTGATTCATTGAATCGATTCACTGATTTAATGAATGCAGTTTGTATAATTAAATGAAAGCGTTGTGATTGACACTTTGAATGAACGAGAGAAGCTCTACTGAATGAATGTGTGCGGTTTATTGAATGAACGTGTGCGGTTTGATACACTAACTGTGTGAGTTAGGTTTGTTCTATTGAAACAAGGAATAAGGTTTGATTCATTGAATCAGTGATTGTAGTTTGATTCAATGATTCAATGAATGCAGCTTTCTTCATTGAATGAAAGCATTAAGCTTGACCTATTGAATGAATGAGAGAACCTCTACTCATTGAATGAAGACCTGCAGTCTGTATCATTCAATTGAATGAGTGCAGCTTTTTTCAATGAATGAACGAGTGCAGTAGAATTCACTAAAAAGTGAATCACGAAATGTTTCTTCCATGGAAGGAAGGCATTTGGTTTGATTAGTTGAATCAATTCAATGATTTAATGAATGCAGTTTGTATAATTGAATCAAAGCGTTGTGCTTGACACTTTGAAAGAATTAACAGGGGCAGTTTGGTTCATGGAGTGAATGTGTGCAGTTTGATTGAGACAATGTGTGAAGCTTGTGGCATTGAACGAATGAGAGTAGCTCTACTCATTGAATTGACAAGTGCAGCCTATTTCATTGAATGACCGTGTGCAGTTTGATTCACTAACTGTGAGAGTTAGGTTTACTCCATTGAAACAAGGAAAATGATATAATGAATACAGCTTGTTTCATTGAATGAAAGCATTAAGCTTGACCCATGGAATGAATGAGAGAAGCTCTACTCATTGAATTAAGACCTGCGGTCTGTATCACCGAATTGAATGAGTGCAGTTTGTTTCATTGAATGAATGTATTTTGCTCGTGAAATTGAATGAATGGCCGGTGCTCCACTCATTGAATTAAGACGTGCAGTGCATTTCATTGAATAAATGTGTGCTCTTCGATTCACGAAGTAAATGTGTTAAGTTTGTTTGATCGCATCGAATGAAACCACTTGATTCATTGACTAAATGATTGCAAAGAGATTCATAAATTGAATGAATGCAGTTAATTTAACTCCATAAATGAATGATGTTTGTACACTTAAATCAATGAATTCCATTTGATTCATTGAATCAATGATTGAAATATGAATCAATGAATGAATGCAGGTTGATTCATAGAATTAAAGCGTTAAGCTCGTGGCATTGAATGAAAGAGAAACTCATTGAATGAACACTTGTAGTTTCCTCCATGGATTCAATTAATGCAGCTTGTTTCAGTGAATGGAAGCGTTAAGCTTGACTCATGGAATGAATGAGAGAAGCTCTATTCATTGAAATAAGACCTGCAGTCTGTATCATTGAATTGAAGGAATGCAGTTTGTTTCATTGATTCAACGAGTACAGTAGGATTCACTAAACAAGTGAATCACGAAATGTTTGTTCCATTGAAACAAGGAATATGGTTTGATTCATTGAATCAATTCAATGATTTAATGATGGAGTTTGTATAATTGAATGAAAGCGTTGTGCTTGACACTTTGAAGATAAGAGAGAAGCTCCACTCATTGAATTAACAGGTGCAGCTTAGTTCATGAAGTGATTGTGTGCAGTTTGATTGAGACAATGTGTGAAGCGTATGACACTGAACGAATGAGACTAGCTCGAGTTACTGAATTGACAAGTGCAGCCTCTTTCATTGAATGAACGTGTGCAGTTTGATTCACTAACTGAGTGAGTTAGGTTTATTCCATTGAAACCTGCAAAAATGTTTCATTCATTGAATCACTGATTGTAGTTTGATGCAATGATTCAATGAATGCAGCTTGAATCATTGAATGAAAGCGTTACGCTTGACCCATGGAATGAATAAGAGAAGCTCATCTCATTGAATTAAGACCTGCAGTTTGTATCATTGAATTGAATGAGTGCAGTTTATTTCACTGAGTGAACGAGTGCAGAAGGATTCACTAAACAAGTGAATCACCCAATGTTTGTTCCACTGAAACAAGGAACATGGTTTGATTCATTTATTCAGTTCAATGATTTAATGAATGCAGATTGTATTATTGAATGAGAGAGTTGAATGATAACTTTGAAAGAACGAGAGAAACTCTACTCATTGAATTAACAGGTGCAGTTTAGTTCATGCAGTGTATGTGTGCAGTTTGATTGAGACAATGTGTGGAGCTTGTGACACTGAACGAATGAGTGTAGCTCTACTCATTGAATTGACAAGTGCAGATTCTTTCATTGAATGAACGTGTGCAGTTTGATGCACTAATTGTGTGAGTTAGGTTTACTCCATTGAAACAAAGAATATGGTTTGATTAATTGAATCAATTCAATGATTTAATGAATGCAGTTTGTATAATTGAATGAAAGCGTTGTGCTTGACACTTTGAATAAACGAGAGGAGCTCCACTCATTGAATGAACAGGTGCAGTTTAGTTCATGGAGTGAATGTGTGCAGTTTGATTCAGACAATGTCCGGAGCTTGTGACGCTGAATGAATGAGAGTAGCTCTACTCATTGAATTGACAAGTGCAGCCTCTTTCATTGAATGAACGTGTGCAGTTTGATTCACTAACCTGAGTGAGGTGGGTTTGTTCCATTGAAACAAGGAATAAGGTTTTATTCATTGAATCATTGATTGTCGTTTGATTCAATGATTCAATGAATGCAGCTTGATTCATTGAATGAAAACGTTAAGCTTGACCCATTCAATGAATGAGAGAAGCTCTACTCATTGAATTAAGACATGCAGTCTGTATCATTGAATTGAATGAGTGCAGTTTGTTTCATTGAATGAACGAGTGCAGTAGGATTCACTGAACAAGTGAATCACGAAATGTTTGTTCGATTGAAACAAGGAATATGGTTAGAATCATTGAATCAATTCAATGATTTAATCAATGCAGTTTGTATAATTGAATGAAAGCGTTGTCCTTGACACTTCGAATAAACGAGAGAAACTCCACTCATTGAATGAACAGGTGCCGTTTGGTTAATGGAGTGAATGTGTGCAGTTTGATTAAGACAATGTCCGGAGCTTGTGACGCCGAATGAATGAGACTAGCTCTGCTCATTGAATTGACAAGTGCAGCCTCTTACAATGAATGAACGTGTGCACTTTGATTCACTAACTGAGTTAGGTTTGTTCCATTCAAACAAGGAATATGGTTTGATTCCCTGAATCAGTGATTGTAGTTTGATTCAATGATTCAGCGAATACAGCTTGTGTCATTGAATGAAAGTATTAAGCTTGACTCATTGAATGAATGAGAGAATCTCTACTGATTGAATTAATACATGCAGTCTGTATCATTGAATTGAATGAGTGCAGTTTGTTTCATTGAATGAACGAGTGCAGTAGGATTCACTAAACAAGTGAATCACGAAATGTTTGTTTCATTGAAACAAGGAATATGGTTTGATTCTTTGACTCAATTCAATGATTCAATGAATGCAGTCTGTATAATTGAATGAAAGCGCTGTGCTTGACACTTTGAAGGAATGAGAGTCCCTCCACTCAGTGAATTAACAGGTGCAGTTCAGTTCATGGAGTGAATGTGTGCAGTTCGATTGTGACAATGTGTGGAGCTTGTGACAATGAACGAATGAGACTAGCTCTGCTCATTGAATTGACATTTGCAGCCTCTCTCATTGAATGAACGTGTGCAGTTTGATTCACTAACTGAGTGAGTTAGATTTGTTCCATTCAAACAAGGAATAAGGTTTGATTCATTGAATCAGTGATTGTAGTTTGATTCAATGATTCAATGAATTCAGCTTGTGTCATTGAATGAATGCATTAACCTTGACTCATTAAATGAATGAGATAAGCTCTACTCATTGAATTAAGAATTCTGTATCATTGAATTGAATTAGTGCAGTTTGATTCATTGAGTGAACGAGTGCAGTAGGATTCACTAAACAAGTGAATCACGAAAGGTTTGTTTCATTGAAACAAGGAATATGGTTTGATTCTTTGACTCAATTCAATGATTCAATGAATGCAGTTTGTATAATTGAAAGAGAGCCTTGCGCTTGATACTTTGAAGGACGGAGAGGAACTGCACTCATTGAATTAACAGGTGCAGTTTAGATCATGGAGTGAATGTGTGCAGTTCGATTGTGACAATGTGTGGAGCTTGTGACAATGAACGAATGAGACTAACTCTGCTCATTGAATCGACATTTGCAGCCTCTCTCATTGTATGAACGTGTGCAGTTTGATTCACTAACCGAGTGAATCCACGAAATGTTTGTTTCATTGAAATTAGGATTATGGTTTGACTCATTGAATCAATTCAGTGACTTAATGAATGCAGTTTGTAGAAAAGATTGATAGCGTTGTGCTTGACACTTTGAAGGAATGAGAGAAGCTCCACTCATTGAATTAACAGGTGCAGTTTAGTTCATGGGTTGAATGTGTGCACTTCGATTGAGACAATGTGTGAAGCTTGTGACATTGAACGAATGAAACTCGGTCTGCTCATTGAATTGACAAGTGCAGCCGCTTTCAATGAATGAACGTGTGCAGTTTGATTCACTGACTGAGTTAGGTTTGTTCCATTCAAACAAGGAATAACGTTTGTGTCCCTGAAGCAGTGATTGTCGTTTGATTGAATGATTCAATTAATGCAGCTTGTGTCATTGAATGAAAGCATTAAGCTTGACCCATTGAATGAATGAAAGAATCTCTACTCATTGAATTAAGACATGCAGTCTGCATCATTGAATTGAATGTGTGCACTTTGTTTCATTGATTCAACGAGTACAGTAGGATTCACTAAACAAGTGAATCACGAAATGTTTGCTTCATTGAAACAAGGATTATGGTTTGACTCATTGAATCAATTCAATGATTTAATGAATTCAGTTTGTAGAAAAGCTTGATAGTGTTGTGCTTGACACATTGAAGGAATGAGAGAAGCTCCACTCATTGAATTAACAGGTGCAGTTTAGTTCAAGTAGTGAATGTGTGCAGTTTAATTGAGACAACGTGTGAAGCTTGTGACATTGAACGAATGAGACTGGCTCTGCTCATTGAATTGACAAGAGCAGCCTCTTTCAATGAATGAACGTGTGCAGTTTGATTCACTAACTGAGCGAGGTTTGTTCCATTCAAACAAGGAAAAAGGTTTGATTCCCTGAAGAAGTGATTGTAGTTTGATTCAATGATTCAATGAATGCAGCTTGATTAATTGAATGAAAGCATTAAGCTTGACCCATTGAATGAATGAGAGAATCTCTACTCATTGAATTAAGAAATGCAGTCTGTATCATTGAATTGAATGAGTGCACTTTATTTCATTGAATGAACGAGTGCAGTAGGATTCACTAAACAAGTGAATCACGAAATGTTTGTTTCATTGCAACAAGGATTATGGTTTGACTCATTGAATCAATTCAATGATTTAAAGAATGCAATTTGTAGAAAAGATTGATAGCGTTGTACTTGACACTTTGAAGAAATGAGAGTAGCTCTACTCATTGATATGACAGGTGCAGTTTAGTTTATGGAGTGAATGTGTGCATTTCGATTGAGACAATGTGTGGAGCATGAGAAATTGAACGAATGAGACTGGCTCTGCTCATTGAATTGACAAGTGCAGCCTCCTTCAATGAATGAACGTGTGCAGTTTGGTTCACTAACTGAGTGAGTTAGGTTTGTTCCATTGAAACAAGGAATAAGACTTGATTCCCTGAAGCAGTGATTGTAGTTTGATTCAATGATTCAATGAATGCAGCTTGTGTCATTGAATGAAAGCATTAAGCTTGACACATTGAATGAATGAGAGAATCTCTACTCATTGAATTAAGACATGCAGTCTGTATCATTGAATTGAATGAGTGCTTTTAGTAACATTGAATGAACGTGTGCAGTAGGATTCACGAACCTGAGTGAGTTAGGTTTGTTCCATTGAAACAAGGAATACGGTTTGATTCATTGAATCAATTCAATGATTTAATGAATGCAGTTTGTATAATTGAATGAAAGCGTTGTGCTTGACACTTTGAAGGAATGAGAGAGCCTCCACTCATGGAATCAACAGGTGCAGTTTAGTTCATGGAGTGAATGTGTGCAGTTTGATTGAGACAATGTTTGAAGTTTGTGACACTGAACGAATGAGAACAGCTCTACTTATTGAATTGACAAGTACAGCCTCTTTCATTGAATGAACGTGTGCAGTTTGATTCACTAATCTGAGTGAGTTAGCTTTGTTCCATTCAAACAAGGAATAAGGTTTGATTCATTGCGTCAGTGATTGTAGTTTGATTCAATGATTCAATGATTTCAGCTTGTGTCAGTGAATGAAAGCATTAAGCTTGACACATTGAATGAATCAGAGAATCACTACTCATTGAATTAAGACATGCAGTCTGTAACATTGAATTGAATGAGTGCAGTTTGTTTCATTGAATGAACGAGTGCAGTAGGATTCACTGAACAAGTGAATCACGAAATGCTTGTTTCGTTGCAACAAGGATTATGGTTTGACTCATTGAATCAATTCAATGATTCAATGAATGCAGTTTGTAGAAAAGATTGATAGCGTTGTACTGGACACTTTGATGGAATGAGAGGAGCTCTACACATTGAATTAACAGGTGCAGTTTAGTTCATGGAGTGAATGTGTGCAGTTCGATTGTGACAATGTGTGGAGCTTGTGACAATGAACGAATGAGACTAGCTCTACTCATTGAATTGACAAGTGCAGCCTCTTTCATTGAATGAACGTGTGCAGTTTGATTCACTAACCTGAGTGAGATAGGTTTGTTTCATTGAATCAAGCAAGAAGGTTTGATACATTGAATCAGTGCTTGTAGTTTGATTCAATGATTCAATGAATGCAGCTTGATTAATTGAATGAAAGCGTTAATCTTGACAGATGAAATAAAGTGTGATGCTCGACTCAGTGAATTAGGACCTTCAATCAGTGATTATAGTTTGATTCAATGATTCAATGAATGCAGCTTGATTCATTGAATGAAAGCGTTAAGCTTGACACATTGAATGTATGAGCGAAGCTCTATTCATTGAATTGAGTTCTGCAGTCTCTATCAATGAGTGCAGTTTGTTTCATTGAATGAACGAGTGCAGTGGGATTCACTAAACAAGTGAATCACGAAATGTTTGTTTCATTGTAACAAGGATTATGATTTGACTCATTGAATCAATCCAATGACTTGATGAATGCAGTTTGCAGAAAAGATTGATAGCGTTGTGCTGTGAAAGAATGAGAGAAGCTCCACGCATTGAATTAACAGGTGCAGTTTAGTTCATGGAGTGAATGTGGGCAGTTCGATTGAGACAATGTTTGAAGCATGAGAAATTGAACGAATGAGACTAGCTCTGCTCATTGAATTGACAAGAGCAGCCTCTTTCAATGAATGAACGTGTGCAGTTTGATTCACTAACTGAGTTAGGTTTGTTAATTCAAACAAGGAATAAGACTTGATACCCTGAAGCAGTGATTGTAGTTTGATTCAATGATTCAATGAATGCAGCTTGTGTCATTGAATGAAAGCATTAAGCTTGACCAATTAAATGAATGAGAGAATCTCTACTCATTGAATTAACAGGTGCAGTTTAGTTCATGTAGTGAATGTGTGCAGTTCGATTGAGACAATGTGTGAAGCTTGTGAAATTGAACGAATGAGACTAGCTCTGCTCATTAAATTCACAAGTGCAGACTCTTTCAATGAATGAACAGGTGCAGTTTGATTCACTAACTGAGTGAGTTAGGTTTGTTTCATACAAACAAGAAATAAGGTTTGATTCCCTGAAGCAGTGATTGTAGTCTGATTCAATGATTCCATGAATGCAGCTTGTGTCATTGAATGAAAGCATCAAGCTTGACCCATTGAATGAATGAGAGAATCACTACTCATTGAATTAAGACATGCAGTCTGTATCATTGAATTGAATGAGTGCACCTTGTTTCATTGAATGAACGAGTGCAGTAGGATTCACTAAACAAGTGAATCACGAAATGTTTGTTTCATTGAAACAAGGATTATGGTTTGATTCTTTGAATCAAACTTAATTCAATGAATAGAGTTTCTCTCATGCATTAAATGTGTCAAGCTTAACGCTTTCATTCAATTAATCAAGCTGCATTCATTGAATCATTGAATCAAGCGACAATCACTGATTCAATGAATCGAACCTTATTCCTTGTTTCACTGGAACAAACCTAACTCACTCAGTTTAGTGAATCAAACTGCACCTGTTCATTCAATGAAAGACGCTGTACTTGAACTGAATGAGTGCAGTTTGTTTCATTGAATGAACGAGTGCAGTAGGATTCACTAAACAAGTGAATCACGAAATGTTTGTTTCATTGCAACAAGGATTATGGCTTGACTGATTGAATCAATTCAATGATTCAATGAATGCAGTTTGCAGAAAAGATTGATAGCGTTGAACTTGACACTTTGAAGGAATGAGAGTAGCTCTACTCATTGAATTAACAGGTGCAGTTTAGTTCATGGAGTGAATGTGTGTAGTTGAGACATTATGTGAAGCTTGTGACACTGAACGAATGAGAGCAGCTCTACTTATTGAATTGACAAGTGCAGCCTCTTTCATTGAATGAACGTGTGCAGTTTGATTCACTAACTGAGTTAGGTTTGTTCCATTCAAACAAGGAATAAGGTTTGATTCCCTGAATCAGTGATTGTAGTTTGATTCAATGATTCAATGAATGCAGCTTGATTGAATGAAAGCATTAAGCTTGACCCATTGAATGAATGAGAGAATCTCTACTCATTGAATTAAGACATGCAGACTGTAACATTGAATTGAATGAGTGCAGTTTGTTTCATTGAATGAACGAGTGCAGTAGGACTCACTAACCAAGTGAATCACGAAATGTTTGTTTCATTGAAATTAGGATTATGGTTTGACTCATTGAATCAATTCAGTGACTTAATGAATGCAGTTTGTAGAAAAGATTGATAGCGTTGTGCTTGACACTTTGAAAGAATGAGAGAAGCTCCACTCATTGAATTAACAGGTGCAGTTTAGTTCTTGGGTTCAATGTGTGCACTTCGATTGAGACAATGTGTGAAGCTTGTGACATTGAACGAATGAAACTCGGTCTGCTCATTGAATTGACAAGTGCAGCCGCTTTCAATGAATGAACGTGTGCAGTTTGATTCACTGACTGAGTTAGGTTTGTTCCTTTCAAACAAGGAATAACGTTTGTGTCCCTGAAGCAGTGATTGTCGTTTGATTGAATGATTCAATTAATGCAGCTTGTGTCATTGAATGAAAGCATTAAGCTTGATCCATTGAATGAATGAAAGAATCTCTACTCATTGAATTAAGAAATGCAGTCTGTATCATTGAATTGAATGAGCGCACTTTGTTTCATTGAATGAACGAGTGCAGTAGGATTCACTAAACAAGTGAATCACGAAATGTTAGCTTCATTGAAACAAGGATTATGGTTTGACTCATTGAATCAATTCAATGACTTAATGAATTCAGTTTGTAGAAAAGCTTGATAGTGTTGTGCTTGACACATTGAAGGAATGAGAGAAGCTCCACTCATTGAATTAACAGGTGCAGTTTAGTTCAAGGAGTGAATGTGTGCAGTTTAATTGAGACAACGTGTGAAGCTTGTGACATTGAACGAATGAGACTAGCTCTGCTCATTGAATTGACAAGAGCAGCCTCTTTCAATGAATGAACGTGTGCAGTTTGATTCACTAACTGAGCGAGGTTTGTTCCATTCAAACAAGGAAAAAGGTTTGATTCCCTGAAGAAGTGATTGTAGTTTGATTCAATGATTCAATGAATGCAGCTTGATTAATTGAATGAAAGCATTAAGCTTGATCCATTGAATGAATGAGAGAATCTCTACTCATTGAATTAAGAAATGCAGTCTGTATCATTGAATCGAATGAGTGCACTTTGTTTCATTGAATGAACGAGTGCAGTAGGATTCACTAAACAAGTGAATCACGAAATGTTTGTTTCATTGCAACAAGGATTATGGTTTGACTCATTGAATCAATTCAATGATTTAAAGAATGCAATTTGTAGAAAAGAATGAACGAGTGCAGAACGATTCACTAAACAAGTAGATCACAAAATGTTTGTTCCATTGAAACAAGGATTACGGTTTGATTCATTGAATCAATTCAATGATTTAATGAATGCAGTTTGTATAATTGAATGAAAGCGTTGTGCTTGACGCTTTGAAGGAATGAGAGTAGCTCTACTCATTGATTTAACAGGTGCAGTTTTGTTCATGGAGTGAATGTGTGCAGTTCGATTGTGACAATGTGTGGAGCTTGTGACAATGAACGAATGAGACTAGCTCTGCTCATTGAATTGACAAATACAGCCTCTTTCATTTAATGAATGTGTGCAGTTTGATTCACTAACCTGACTGAGTTAGGTTTGTTCCATTCAAACAAGGAATAAGGATTGATTCATTGAATCAGTGATTGTAGTTTGATTCAATGATTGAATGAATGCAGCTTGATTCTTTGAATGAAATCTTTAAGCTTGACCAATTCAATGCATGAGAGAAGCTCTATTCATTGAATTAAGTTTCGCAGTCTCTATCAATGAGTGCAGTTTGTTTCATTGAATGAACGAGTGCAGTAGGATTCACGAAACAAGTGAATCACGAAATGTTTGTTTCATTGAAACAAGGATTATGGTTTGACTCATTGAATCAATTCAATGACTTAATGATTGCAGTTTGTATAATTGAATGAAAGCGTTGTGCTTGACACTTTGAAGGAATGAGAGACACTTCACTCATTGAATCAACAGGTGCAGTTTAGTTCATAGAGGTAATGTGTGCAGTTTGAGTGAGACAATGTGTGAAGCTTGTGACACTGATCGAATGAGAGCAGTTCTACTTATTGAATTGACAAGTACAGCCTCTTTCATTGAATGAATGTGTGCAGTTTGATTCACTAACCTGAGTGAGTTAGCTTTGTTCCAGTGAAACAAGGAATAAGGTTCGATTCATTGAATCAGTGATTGTAGATTAGATTAGATTAGACTTACAGTTTGGAAACAGGCCCTTCGGCCCAACAAGTCCACACCGACCCGCCGAAGCGAAACCCACCCATACCCCTTCATTTACCCCTTACCTAACACTACGGGCAATTTAGCATGGCCAATTCACCTGACCCGCACATCTTTGGACTGTGGGAGGAAACCGGAGCACCCGGAGGAAACCCACGCAGACACGGGGAGAACGTGCAAACTCCACATAGTCAGTCAACTGAGTCGGGAATTGAACCCGGGTCTCAGGTGCTGTGAGGCAGCAGTGCTAACCACTGTGCCACCTTGCCACCCACATTGTAGTTTGATTCAATGATTCAATGAATGCAGCTTGATTCATTGAATGAAAGCGTTAAGCTTGACGCATTGAATGCATCAGACACACTCTATTCATTGAATCGAGTTCTGCAGTCTCTATCAATGAGTGCAGTTTGTTCCAACGAATGTACGAGTGCAGTAGGATTCACTAAACAAGTGAATCACGAAATGTTTGTTTCATTGCAACAAGGATTATTTTTTGACTCATTGAATCAATTTAATGATTCAATGAATGCAATTTGTAGAAAAGACTGATAGCGTTGTACTTGACACTTTGAAGGAATGAGAGTAGCTCTACTCATTGAATTAACAGGTGCAGTTTAGTTCATGGAGTGAATGTGTGCAGTTCGATTGTGACAATGTGTGAAGCTTGTGACAATGAACGAATGAGACTAGCTCTGCTCATTGAATTGACAAGTGCAGACTCTTTCATTGAATGAACGTGTGCAGTTTGATTCACTAACCTGAGTGAGATAGGTTTGTTCCATTGAAACAAGGAACAAGTTTGATACATTGAATCAGTGCTTGTAGTTGGATTCAATGATTCAATGAACGCAGCTGCTTCATTGAATGAAATCGTTAATCGTGACAGAGTGAAAGAATGAGAGAAGCTCTACTCAGTGAATTAAGACCTGCAGTCTGTATCATTGAATTGAACGAGTGCAGTTTATTTCATTGAATGAACGAGTGTAGAACGATTCACTAAACAAGTGAATCACGAAATGTTTGTTCCATTGAAACAAGGATTATGGTTTGATTCATTGAATCCATTCAATGATTTAATAAATTCAGTTTGTATAATTGAATGAAAGCGTTGTGCTTGACACTTTGAATGAATGAGAGACACTCCACCCATTGAATCAACAGGTGCAGTTTAGTTCATAGAGTTAATGTGTGCAGTTTGAGTGAGACAATGTGTGAAGCTTGTGACACTGAACGAATGAGACCAGTTCTACTTATTGAATTGACAAGTACAGCCTCTTTCATTGAATAAACGTGTGCAGTTTGATTCACTAACCTGAGTGAGTTAGGTTTGTTCCAGTGAAACAAGGAATAAGGTTCGATTCATTGAATCAGTGATTGTAGTTTGATTCAATGATTCAATGAATGCAGCTTGATTCATTGAATGAAAGCTTTAAGCTTGACGCATTGAATGCATCAGAGAAACTCTATTCATTGAATCAAGTTCTGCAGTCTCTATCAATGAGTGCAGTTTGTTTCATTGAATGTACGAGTGCAGTAGGATTCACTAAACAAGTGAATCACGAAATGTTTGTTTCATTGCAACAAGGATTATGGTTTGACTCATTGAATCAATTCAATGACTTAATGAACGCAGTTTGTAGAAAAGATTGATAGCGTTGTGCTTGACACTGTGAAGTAATGAGAGAAGATCCACGCACAGGTGCAGTTTGGTTCATGTAGTGAATGTGTGCAGTTCGATTGAGACAATGTGTGAAGCTTGTGAAATTGAACGAATGAGACTAGCTCTGCTCATTGAATTGACAAGTGCAGCCATTTTCAATGAATGAATGTGTGCAGTTTGATTCACTAACTGAGTTAGGTTTGTTCCATTCAAACAAGGAATAAGGTTTGATACATTGAAGCAGTGATTGTGGTTCGATTCAATGATTCAATGAATGCAGCTTGTGTCATTGAATGAAAGCATTTATGTTGACCCATTGAATGAATGAGAGAATCTCTACTCATTGAATTAAGACATGCAGTCTGTATCATTGAATTGAATGAGTGCACTTTGTTTCATTGAATGAACGAGTGCAGTAGGATTCACTAAACCAGTGAATCACGAAATGTTTGTTTCATTGAAAGAAGGATTTGTTTTGACTCATTGAATCAATTCAATGATTTAATGAATGCAATTTGTAGAAAAGATTGATATCGTTGTACTTGACACTTTGAAGAAATGAGAGTAGCTCTACTCATTGATTTAACAGGTGCAGTTTAGTTCATGGAGTGAATGTGTGCAGTTCGATTGAGACAATGTGTGAAGCTTGAGAAATTGAACGAATGAGACGAGCTCAGCTCATTGAATTGACAAGTGCAGCCTCTTTCAATGAATGAACGTGTGCAGTTTGATTCACTAACTGAGTGAGTTAGGTTTGTTCCATTCAAACAAGGAATAAGACTTGATTCATTGAATCAGTGATTGCAGTTTGATTCAATGATTCAATGAATGCAGCTTGATTAATTGAATGAAAACGTTAATCCTGACAGACTGAAAGAATCAGAGAAGCTCTACTCAGTGAATTAAGACATGCAGTCTGTATCATTGAATTGAACGAGAGCAGTTCATTTCATTGAATGAACGTGTGCAGAACGATTCACCAAACAAGTAGATCACAAAATGTTTTATCCATTGAAACAAGGAATACGGGTTGATTCATTGAATCAATTCAATGAATTAATGAATGCAGTTTGTATAATTGAATGAAAGCGTTGTGCTTGACACTTTGAAGGAATGAGAGACCCTTCACTCATTGAATCAACAGGTGCAGTTTCGTTCATGGAGTGAATGTGTGCAGTTTGATTGAGACAATGTGTGAAGCTTGTGACACTGAACGAATGAGAGCAGCTCTACTTATTGAATTGGCAAGTACAGCCTCTTTTTTTGAATGAACGTGTGCAGTTTGATTCACTAATCTGAGTGAGTTAGCTACGTTCCATTCAAACAAGGAATAAGGTTTGATTCATTGAATCAGTGATTGCAGTTTGATTCAATGATTCAATGAATTCAGCTTGTGTCAGTGAATGAAAGCATTAAGGTTGACTCATTGAATGAATGAGAGAAGCTCCACTCATTGAATTAACAGGTGCAGTTTAGTTCATGGAGTGAATGTGTGCAGTTCGATTGTGACAATGCGTGGAGCTTGTGACAATGAACGAATGAGACTAGGTCTGCTCATTGAATTGACATTTACAGCCTCTTTCAATGAATGATCGCGTGCAGTTTGATTCACTAACTGAGTTAGGTTTGTTCCATTCAAACAAGGAATAAGGTTTGATTCATTGAATAATTGAGTGTAGTTTGATTCAATGATTCAGTGAAGGCAGCTTATGTATTGAACGAAAGGATTAAGCTTGACCCATTGAATGAATGAAAGAATCTCTACTCATTGAATTAAGACATGCGGTTTGTATCATTGAATTGAATGTGGGCACACTGTTCATTGAATGAACGAGTGCAGTAGGATTCACTAAAGAAGTGAATCACGAAATGTTTGTTTCATTGCAACAAGGATTATGGTTTGACTCATTGAATGAATTCAATGACTTAATGAATGCAATTTGTAGAAAAGTTTGATAGCGTTGCACTTGACACGTTGAAGGAATGAGAGTAGCTCGACTCATTGAATTAACAGGTGCAATTTAGTTCGTGGAGTGAATATGTGCATTTCGATTGAGACAATTTATGGAGCTTGTGACAATGAACGAATGAGACTAGCTCTACTTATTGAATTGACAAGTACAGCCTCTTTCATTGAATGAACATGTGCAGTTTGATTCACTAAGCTGAGTAATTTAGGTTTGTTCCAGTGAAACAAGGAATAAGGTTTAATTCATTGAATCAGTGATATTGGATTGATTGAATAGCAATGAATGCAGCTTGTGTCATTGAATGAAAGCATGAAGCTTGACCCATTGAATTAAGACATGCAGTGATTACAGATAGAGAAACAGCACAATGAACTGGGAGTAAAGAAAGAGAAATAAAAGAATGAACTGAGAGTACAGGAAAAGAAATAAAACAATGAACTGAGAGTACAAAAAGACAAACAACACACTGAACTGCAAGTGCAGATCGAGAAATAAAACTCTGAACTGAGGGTGCAGTTAGAAATATAAGACAAAAAACAGAGTGTAAAGATACTGAAATAGCACACTGAATAGAGAGAACAGACACTGAACTAACACAATGAAATGAGGGTACATCTTGAGAAACAAAACAATGAACTGCGTGAACAGATACAGAAACAATACATTGAACTGAGAGTACTGATAGAAAAATAACACGATGAAATGACAAATGAAGAAACAACACACTGAACAAAGAGTAGCGATCGTGAAATGATACACTGAAGTGGGAGAACAGAGAGAGAAACAACACTCTGAGCTAAGAGTAGGGATAGAGAAAAAACACACTAAACTGAGAGTACATATAGCGAATTAAGACAATGAACTTACAGAAACAGTGCACTGAACTGGGAGTACAGATAGAGAAATAACACAATGAACTGAGAGTACAGATAGAAAAACAGTACATACAATCGAGAATACACACAAAAAACAACTCACTGAACAGAGTAAAGAAAGAGGAACAGCACACTCAGCAGTGATTACAGATAGAGAAAAAGAACACTGAAATGAGAGTACAGGTATGGAAAAAACACACTGAACTAAGATTACAGTTAAGAAGCAACACACTGAACAGAGAGCACAGATAGAGAAATTACACAATGAACTAACATCGAGAAACAGCACACTGACTGAGAGGAGAGTGAGTGAAACAACACACTGAACTGAGAGCACGGAGAAGGAACATAATGAACCAAGAATACACATACAGAAACAGCACATTGAACGGAGAGTACAGACAGAGAAATAACACACTGACCTGCGATTACAAATAGAAAAACAACACAATGAACTGAGTGCACAGATTCAGAGACCGCACACTGAACTGACACTACAGATAAAGGAACAACACACTGAACTGCAAGTACAGATAGAGAAATAACACAATGAACTGAGAGTATAGATACAGAAACTGCACACTAAATTCAGTGTACAGATATAGAAACAAAACACTGAACAGAGAGTACGGACAGATAAATTACACAATGAACTGAGTGTACAGATAGAGAAACAGCACACTGTACTGAGAGTGCAGATAGAGATCTCACACAATGAACTGAGTGTATAGTTATAGAAACAGATATGGGTACAGATAAAATAACACAATGAAACGAGTTTACAGATAGAGAAACAAAACACTGAACTGTGAGTACAGATAGCGATACAGCACACTGAACTCGGAGTGCATACAGAGTACTAACACAAGGAGCAGCACACTGTTTTGAGAGTACATTGAAAGAACCAGCACACTGAACAGAGAGTAAAGATAGAGAAATAAATGCAATGACCTGATTGCACAGATACATGAAAGATCACACTGGACTGAGAGCACACAAAAAGAAATCGCATACTGAACTGACAGTACAGACAAAGAACGAATACATTGAACTGATAGTGTAGGTAGAAAAATAATACACTGAACTGAGTGTACAGATAGAGAAACGACAAACTGAACTCTGATTTCAGAGAGAGGAACAACACAGTGAACTGAGAGTACAGATCGAGAAGTTACACAATGAACTGAGTGTACAGATTCCGAAACAGCACACTTAACTGAGAGTACAGATACAGAAATAAGACAATGAACTGAGTGTACAGATATGTGAAAGAGCACACTGAACTGAGTACTGATAGAGAAATAACACAATAAACTGAGGGTACAGATTAAGAAGCAACACACTGAAATTGAGAGTACATATTGAGAAACAAGTCAATGAACTGAGTGTACAGATACAGGCGCAACACACTGAACTGAGAGTACAGATGGAGAAATAACACACTGAACTGAGAGTACAGATGGAGAAATCAAACAGTAAACTGAGTGCACAGATGGAGAAACAGCACACTGAACTGGGAGTAAAGAAAGAGAAATAAAAGAATGAACTGAGAGTACAGGAAAAGAAATAAAACAATGAACTGAGAGTACAAAAAAACAAACAACAAACTGAACTGCAAGTGCAGATAGAGAAACAAAACTCTGAACTGAGGGTGCAGTTAGAAATATAAGACAATAAACAGAGTGTAAAGATACAGAAATAGCACACTGAATAGTAAGTACAGATACTGAACTAACACAATGAAATGAGGGTACATCTTGAGAAATAAAACAATGAACTGCGTGAACAGATACAGAAACAATACATTGAACAGAGAGTACTGATAGAAAAATAACACGATGAAATCAGTATACAAATGAAGAAACAACACACAGAAATAAGAGCACAGATAGGGAAACAATACAATGAACAGGGTCTACAGATACTAAAACAGCTAATTGAAATGACAGTACAGATTTTAAAACGTGCAATGAATTGAGAGTACAGAATGAGAAACAACACAATGATCAGAGAGAGAAACAAAACAATGAACTGAGTGCAAAGATACAGCAACAGTACACTGAACTGAGAATACAGTTTGAGAAACAACACACTGAGCTAAGAGTATGGATAGAGAAACAACACACTAAACTGAGAGTACATATAGCGAACTAAGACAATGAACTTACAGAAACAGTGCACTGAACTGGGAGTACAGATAGAGAAATAACACAATGAACTGAGAGTACAGATAGAGAAACAACAGAGTGAATTAGAGTATACTTAGAGAAATAACACACTGAACTGAGAGTACAGAGAGAAAAACAGTACATACAACCGAGAATACACACAAAAAACAACTCACTAAAGAAAGAGGAACAGCACACTCAGCAGTGATTACAGATAGAGAAACATTTCACTGAAATGAGAGTACGGGTATTGAAAAAACACACAGAACTAAGATTACAGTTAAGAAACAACACACTGAACAGAGAGTACATACAGAGAAATTACAGAATGAACTAAGTGTACACATCGAGAAACAGCACACTGAACTGAGTACTGATAGAGAAATAACACAATAAACAAAACAATGTACTGCGTGAACAGATACAGAAACAATACATTGAACTGACAGCACAGATAGAGAAACAACACACTGAACTGCGAGTTCAGATAGAGAAACGAAACACTGAATTGAAAGTTCAGATGGAGAAATAACTGAGTGTACAGATAAAGTCACAGCACACTGAAATGCGAGTTAGAGAAACTAAACACTGTACTTGTGTGTACAGATACAGAGACAGCACACTGTTTTGAGAGTACATTGAGAGAACCAGCACACTGAACAGAGAGTAAAGATAGAGAAATAAATGCAATGACCTGATTGCACAGATACATGAAAGATCACACTGGACTGAGCACACAAAAAGAAACCGCATACTGAACTGACAGTACAGACAAAGAACGAATACATTGAACTGATAGTGTAGGTAGAAAAATAATACACTGAACTGAGTGTACAGATAGAGAAACGACAAACTGAACTCTGATTTCAGAGAGAGGAACAACACAGTGAACTGAGAGTACAGATCGAGAAGTTACACAATGAACTGAGTGTACAGATTCCGAAACAGCACACTTAACTGAGAGTACAGATACAGAAATAAGACAATGAACTGAGTGTACAGATATGTGAAAGAGCACACTGAACTGAGAGTTGGCAAAGTGAAACAGCACTCTGAACTGACTGTACAGATTTGGAGAAAACACACTGAATTGACAGAACACTTAGAGAAACAGCACACTGAACTTAAAATAAAGATAGAGACATAACTAGATGAACTAAGTGTACACTGACAGAACGAGCACAATGAACAGACAAAACAGATGAAGAAACAACACACTGAACAAAGAGTAGCGATCGAGAAATAATACACTGAAGTGGGAGAACAGATAGAGAAACAACACACTGCTTTATGAGTTAAGGTAGAGAAACAACTAACTGAACTGAGATTACAGACAGATTATTAAGACACAAGTACTAAGCTACAGGAACAGGAACAGCACACTCAAATGACAGTACAGATAAAGAAACTACACACTGGACTGAAAGTACAGATAAAGAAACAAAGCACTAAACTGAGAGCACAAATAGAGAATTAAGACAATTAACTGAGTGTACAGATACTGAAAGTGCACACTGAACTGAGTACTGATAGAGAAATAACACAATAAACAAAACAATGTACTGCGTGAACAGATACAGAAACAATACATTGAACTGACAGCACAGATAGAGAAACAACACACTGAACTGCGAGTTCAGATAGAGAAACGAAACACTGAATTGAAAGTTCAGATGGAGAAATAACTGAGTGTACAGATAAAGTCACAGCACACTGAAATGCGAGTTAGAGAAATAAACACTGTACTTGTGTGTACAGATACAGAGACAGCACACTGTTTTGAGAGTACATTGAGAGAACCAGCACACTGAACAGAGAGTAAAGATAGAGAAATAAATGCAATGACCTGATTGCACAGATACATGAAAGTTCACACTGGACTGAGAGCACACAAAAAGAAACCGCATACTGAACTGACAGTACAGAACAAGAACGAATACACTGAACTGATAGTGTAGGTAGAAAAATAATACACTGAACTGAGTGTACAGATAGAGAAACGACAAACTGAACTCTGATTTCAGAGAGAGGAACAACACAGTGAACTGAGAGTACAGATCGAGAAGTTACACAATGAACTGAGTGTACAGATTCCGAAACAGCACACTTAACTGAGAGTACAGATACAGAAATAAGACAATGAACTGAGTGTACAGATATGTGAAAGAGCACATTGAACTGAGAGTTGGCAAAGTGAAACAGCACTCTGAACTGACTGTACAGATTTGGAGAAAACACACAGAATTGACAGAACACTTAGAGAAACAGCACACTGAACTTAAAATAAAGATAGAGACATAACTAGATGAACTAAGTGTACACTGACAGAACGAGCACAATGAACAGACAAAACAGATGAAGAAACAACACACTGAACAAAGAGTAGCGATCGAGAAATAATACACTGACGTGGGAGAACAGATAGAGAAAAAACACACTGCTTTATGAGTTAAGGTAGAGAAACAACTAACTGAACTGAGATTACAGACAGATTATTAAGACACAAGTACTAAGCTACAGGAACAGGAACAGCACACTCAAATGACAGTACAGATAAAGAAACTACACACTGGACTGAAAGTACAGATAAAGAAACAAAGCACTAAACTGAGAGCACAAATAGAGAATTAAGACAATTAACTGAGTGTACAGATACTGAAAGAGCACACTGAACTGAGTACTGATAGAGAAATAACACAATAAACTGAGGGTACAGATTAAGAAGCAACACACTGAAATTGAGAGTACATATTGAGAAACAAGTCAATGAACTGAGTGTACAGATACAGGCGCAACACACTGAACTGAGAGTACAGATGGAGAAATAACATACTGAACTGAGAGTACAGATGGAGAAATCAAACAGTAAACTGAGTGCACAGATGGAGAAACAGCACACTGAACTGGGAGTAAAGAAAGAGAAATAAAAGAATGAACTGAGAGTACAGGAAAAGAAATAAAACAATGAACTGAGAGTACAAAAAAACAAACAACACACTGAACTGCAAGTGCAGATAGAGAAACAAAACTCTGAACTGAGGGTGCAGTTAGAAATATAAGACAATAAACAGAGTGTAAAGATACAGTAATAGCACACTGAATAGTAAGTACAGATACTGAACTAACACAATGAAATGAGGGTACATCTTGAGAAATAAAACAATGAACTGCGTTAACAGATACAGAAACAATACATTGAACAGAGAGTACTGATAGAAAAATAACACGATGAAATCAGTATACAAATGAAGAAACAACACACAGAAATAAGAGCACAGATAGGGAAACAATACAATGAACAGGGTCTACAGATACTAAAACAGCTAATTGAAATGACAGTACAGATTTTAAAACGTGCAATGAATTGAGAGTACAGAATGAGAAACAACACAATGATCAGAGAGAGAAACAAAACAATGAACTGAGTGCAAAGATACAGCAACAGTACACTGAACTGAGAATACAGTTTGAGAAACAACACACTGAGCTAAGAGTAAGGATAGAGAAACAACACACTAAACTGAGAGTACATATAGCGAACTAAGACAATGAACTTACAGAAACAGTGCACTGAACTGGGAGTACAGATAGAGAAATAACACAATGAACTGAGAGTACAGATAGAGAAACAACAGAGTGAATTAGAGTATACTTAGAGAAATAACACACTGAACTGAGAGTACAGAGAGAAAAACAGTACATACAACCGAGAATACACACAAAAAACAACTCACTAAAGAAAGAGGAACAGCACACTCAGCAGTGATTACAGATAGAGAAACATTTCACTGAAATGAGAGTACGGGTATTGAAAAAACACACTGAACTAAGATTACAGTTAAGAAACAACACACTGAACAGAGAGTACATACAGAGAAATTACAGAATGAACTAAGTGTACACATCGAGAAACAGCACACTGAACTGAGTACTGATAGAGAAATAACACAATAAACAAAACAATGTACTGCGTGAACAGATACAGAAACAGCACACTTAACTGAGAGTACAGATACAGAAATAAGACAATGAACTGAGTGTACAGATATGTGAAAGAGCACACTGAACTGAGAGTTGGCAAAGTGAAACAGCACTCTGAACTGACTGTACAGATTTGGAGAAAACACACAGAATTGACAGAACACTTAGAGAAACAGCACACTGAACTTAAAATAAAGATAGAGACATAACTAGATGAACTAAGTGTACACTGACAGAACGAGCACAATGAACAGACAAAACAGATGAAGAAACAACACACTGAACAAAGAGTAGCGATCGAGAAATAATACACTGACGTGGGAGAACAGATAGAGAAAAAACACACTGCTTTATGAGTTAAGGTAGAGAAACAACTAACTGAACTGAGATTACAGACAGATTATTAAGACACAAGTACTAAGCTACAGGAACAGGAACAGCACACTCAAATGACAGTACAGATAAAGAAACTACACACTGGACTGAAAGTACAGATAAAGAAACAAAGCACTAAACTGAGAGCACAAATAGAGAATTAAGACAATTAACTGAGTGTACAGATACTGAAAGAGCACACTGAACTGAGTACTGATAGAGAAATAACACAATAAACTGAGGGTACAGATTAAGAAGCAACACACTGAAATTGAGAGTACATATTGAGAAACAAGTCAATGAACTGAGTGTACAGATACAGGCGCAACACACTGAACTGAGAGTACAGATGGAGAAATAACACACTGAACTGAGAGTACAGATGGAGAAATCAAACAGTAAACTGAGTGCACAGATGGAGAAACAGCACACTGAACTGGGAGTAAAGAAAGAGAAATAAAAGAATGAACTGAGAGTACAGGAAAAGAAATAAAACAATGAACTGAGAGTACAAAAAAACAAACAACACACTGAACTGCAAGTGCAGATAGAGAAACAAAACTCTGAACTGAGGGTGCAGTTAGAAATATAAGACAATAAACAGAGTGTAAAGATACAGAAATAGCACACTGAATAGTAAGTACAGATACTGAACTAACACAATGAAATGAGGGTACATCTTGAGAAATAAAACAATGAACTGCGTGAACAGATACAGAAACAATACATTGAACAGAGAGTACTGATAGAAAAATAACACGATGAAATCAGTATACAAATGAAGAAACAACACACAGAAATAAGAGCACAGATAGGGAAACAATACAATGAACAGGGTCTACAGATACTAAAACAGCTAATTGAAATGACAGTACAGATTTTAAAACGTGCAATGAATTGAGAGTACAGAATGAGAAACAACACAATGATCAGAGAGAGAAACAAAACAATGAACTGAGTGCAAAGATACAGCAACAGTACACTGAACTGAGAATACAGTTTGAGAAACAACACACTGAGCTAAGAGTATGGATAGAGAAACAACACACTAAACTGAGAGTACATATAGCGAACTAAGACAATGAACTTACAGAAACAGTGCACTGAACTGGGAGTACAGATAGAGAAATAACACAATGAACTGAGAGTACAGATAGAGAAACAACAGAGTGAATTAGAGTATACTTAGAGAAATAACACACTGAACTGAGAGTACAGAGAGAAAAACAGTACATACAACCGAGAATACACACTAAAGAAAGAGGAACAGCACACTCAGCAGTGATTACAGATAGAGAAACATTACACTGAAATGAGAGTACAGGTATTGAAAAAACACACTGAACTAAGATTACAGTTAAGAAACAACACACTGAACAGAGAGTACATAAAGAGAAATTACACAATGAACTAAGTGTACACATCGAGAAACAGCACACTGAACTGAGTACTGATAGAGAAATAACACAATAAACAAAACAATGTACTGCGTGAACAGATACAGAAACAATACATTGAACTGACAGCACAGATAGAGAAACAACACACTGAACTGCGAGTTCAGATAGAGAAACGAAACACTGAATTGAAAGTTCAGATGGAGAAATAACTGAGTGTACAGATAAAGTCACAGCACACTGAAATGCGAGTTAGAGAAACTAAACACTGTACTTGTGTGTACAGATACAGAGACAGCACACTGTTTTGAGAGTACATTGAGAGAACCAGCACACTGAACAGAGAGTAAAGATAGAGAAATAAATGCAATGACCTGATTGCACAGATACATGAAAGATCACACTGGACTGAGAGCACACAAAAAGAAACCGCATACTGAACTGACAGTACAGAACAAGAACGAATACACTGAACTGATAGTGTAGGTAGAAAAATAATACACTGAACTGAGTGTACAGATAGAGAAACGACAAACTGAACTCTGATTTCAGAGAGAGGAACAACACAGTGAACTGAGAGTACAGATCGAGAAGTTACACAATGAACTGAGTGTACAGATTCCGAAACAGCACACTTAACTGAGAGTACAGATACAGAAATAAGACAATGAACTGAGTGTACAGATATGTGAAAGAGCACACTGAACTGAGAGTTGGCAAAGTGAAACAGCACTCTGAACTGACTGTACAGATTTGGAGAAAACACACTGAATTGACAGAACACTTAGAGAAACAGCACACTGAACTTAAAATAAAGATAGAGACATAACTAGATGAACTAAGTGTACACTGACAGAACGAGCACAATGAACAGACAAAACAGATGAAGAAACAACACACTGAACAAAGAGTAGCGATCGAGAAATAATACACTGACGTGGGAGAACAGATAGAGAAAAAACACACTGCTTTATGAGTTAAGGTAGAGAAACAACTAACTGAACTGAGATTACAGACAGATTATTAAGACACAAGTACTAAGCTACAGGAACAGGAACAGCACACTCAAATGACAGTACAGATAAAGAAACTACACACTGGACTGAAAGTACAGATAAAGAAACAAAGCACTAAACTGAGAGCACAAATAGAGAATTAAGACAATTAACTGAGTGTACAGATACTGAAAGAGCACACTGAACTGAGTACTGATAGAGAAATAACACAATAAACTGAGGGTACAGATTAAGAAGCAACACACTGAAATTGAGAGTACATATTGAGAAACAAGTCAATGAACTGAGTGTACAGATACAGGCGCAACACACTGAACTGAGAGTACAGATGGAGAAATAACACACTGAACTGAGAGTACAGATGGAGAAATCAAACAGTAAACTGAGTGCACAGATGGAGAAACAGCACACTGAACTGGGAGTAAAGAAAGAGAAATAAAAGAATGAACTGAGAGTACAGGAAAAGAAATAAAACAATGAACTGAGAGTACAAAAAAACAAACAACACACTGAACTGCAAGTGCAGATAGAGAAACAAAACTCTGAACTGAGGGTGCAGTTAGAAATATAAGACAATAAACAGAGTGTAAAGATACAGAAATAGCACACTGAATAGTAAGTACAGATACTGAACTAACACAATGAAATGAGGGTACATCTTGAGAAATAAAACAATGAACTGCGTGAACAGATACAGAAACAATACATTGAACAGAGAGTACTGATAGAAAAATAACACGATGAAATCAGTATACAAATGAAGAAACAACACACAGAAATAAGAGCACAGATAGGGAAACAATACAATGAACAGGGTCTACAGATACTAAAACAGCTAATTGAAATGACAGTACAGATTTTAAAACGTGCAATGAATTGAGAGTACAGAATGAGAAACAACACAATGATCAGAGAGAGAAACAAAACAATGAACTGAGTGCAAAGATACAGCAACAGTACACTGAACTGAGAATACAGTTTGAGAAACAACACACTGAGCTAAGAGTATGGATAGAGAAACAACACACTAAACTGAGAGTACATATAGCGAACTAAGACAATGAACTTACAGAAACAGTGCACTGAACTGGGAGTACAGATAGAGAAATAACACAATGAACTGAGAGTACAGATAGAGAAACAACAGAGTGAATTAGAGTATACTTAGAGAAATAACACACTGAACTGAGAGTACAGAGAGAAAAACAGTACATACAACCGAGAATACACACTAAAGAAAGAGGAACAGCACACTCAGCAGTGATTACAGATAGAGAAACATTACACTGAAATGAGAGTACAGGTATTGAAAAAACACACTGAACTAAGATTACAGTTAAGAAACAACACACTGAACAGAGAGTACATAAAGAGAAATTACACAATGAACTAAGTGTACACATCGAGAAACAGCACACTGAACTGAGTACTGATAGAGAAATAACACAATAAACAAAACAATGTACTGCGTGAACAGATACAGAAACAATACATTGAACTGACAGCACAGATAGAGAAACAACACACTGAACTGCGAGTTCAGATAGAGAAACGAAACACTGAATTGAAAGTTCAGATGGAGAAATAACTGAGTGTACAGATAAAGTCACAGCACACTGAAATGCGAGTTAGAGAAACTAAACACTGTACTTGTGTGTACAGATACAGAGACAGCACACTGTTTTGAGAGTACATTGAGAGAACCAGCACACTGAACAGAGAGTAAAGATAGAGAAATAAATGCAATGACCTGATTGCACAGATACATGAAAGATCACACTGGACTGAGAGCACACAAAAAGAAACCGCATACTGAACTGACAGTACAGAACAAGAACGAATACACTGAACTGATAGTGTAGGTAGAAAAATAATACACTGAACTGAGTGTACAGATAGAGAAACGACAAACTGAACTCTGATTTCAGAGAGAGGAACAACACAGTGAACTGAGAGTACAGATCGAGAAGTTACACAATGAACTGAGTGTACAGATTCCGAAACAGCACACTTAACTGAGAGTACAGATACAGAAATAAGACAATGAACTGAGTGTACAGATATGTGAAAGAGCACACTGAACTGAGAGTTGGCAAAGTGAAACAGCACTCTGAACTGACTGTACAGATTTGGAGAAAACACACTGAATTGACAGAACACTTAGAGAAACAGCACACTGAACTTAAAATAAAGATAGAGACATAACTAGATGAACTAAGTGTACACTGACAGAACGAGCACAATGAACAGACAAAACAGATGAAGAAACAACACACTGAACAAAGAGTAGCGATCGAGAAATAATACACTGACGTGGGAGAACAGATAGAGAAAAAACACACTGCTTTATGAGTTAAGGTAGAGAAACAACTAACTGAACTGAGATTACAGACAGATTATTAAGACACAAGTACTAAGCTACAGGAACAGGAACAGCACACTCAAATGACAGTACAGATAAAGAAACTACACACTGGACTGAAAGTACAGATAAAGAAACAAAGCACTAAACTGAGAGCACAAATAGAGAATTAAGACAATTAACTGAGTGTACAGATACTGAAAGTGCACACTGAACTGAGTACTGATAGAGAAATAACACAATAAACAAAACAATGTACTGCGTGAACAGATACAGAAACAATACATTGAACTGACAGCACAGATAGAGAAACAACACACTGAACTGCGAGTTCAGATAGAGAAACGAAACACTGAATTGAAAGTTCAGATGGAGAAATAACTGAGTGTACAGATAAAGTCACAGCACACTGAAATGCGAGTTAGAGAAATAAACACTGTACTTGAGTGTACAGATACAGAGACAGCACACTGTTTTGAGAGTACATTGAGAGAACCAGCACACTGAACAGAGAGTAAAGATAGAGAAATAAATGCAATGACCTGATTGCACAGATACATGAAAGATCACACTGGACTGAGAGCACACAAAAAGAAACCGCATACTGAACTGACAGTACAGAACAAGAACGAATACACTGAACTGATAGTGTAGGTAGAAAAATAATACACTGAACTGAGTGTACAGATAGAGAAACGACAAACTGAACTCTGATTTCAGAGAGAGGAACAACACAGTGAACTGAGAGTACAGATCGAGAAGTTACACAATGAACTGAGTGTACAGATTCCGAAACAGCACACTTAACTGAGAGTACAGATACAGAAATAAGACAATGAACTGAGTGTACAGATATGTGAAAGAGCACACTGAACTGAGAGTTGGCAAAGTGAAACAGCACTCTGAACTGACTGTACAGATTTGGAGAAAACACACTGAATTGACAGAACACTTAGAGAAACAGCACACTGAACTTAAAATAAAGATAGAGACATAACTAGATGAATTAAGTGTACACTGACAGAACGAGCACAATGAACAGACAAAACAGATGAAGAAACAACACACTGAACAAAGAGTAGCGATCGAGAAATAATACACTGACGTGGGAGAACAGATAGAGAAAAAACACACTGCTTTATGAGTTAAGGTAGAGAAACAACTAACTGAACTGAGATTACAGACAGATTATTAAGACACAAGTACTAAGCTACAGGAACAGGAACAGCACACTCAAATGACAGTACAGATAAAGAAACTACACACTGGACTGAAAGTACAGATAAAGAAACAAAGCACTAAACTGAGAGCACAAATAGAGAATTAAGACAATTAACTGAGTGTACAGATACTGAAAGAGCACACTGAACTGAGTACTGATAGAGAAATAACACAATAAACTGAGGGTACAGATTAAGAAGCAACACACTGAAATTGAGAGTACATATTGAGAAACAAGTCAATGAACTGAGTGTACAGATACAGGCGCAACACACTGAACTGAGAGTACAGATGGAGAAATAACACACTGAACTGAGAGTACAGATGGAGAAATCAAACAGTAAACTGAGTGCACAGATGGAGAAACAGCACACTGAACTGGGAGTAAAGAAAGAGAAATAAAAGAATGAACTGAGAGTACAGGAAAAGAAATAAAACAATGAACTGAGAGTACAAAAAAACAAACAACACACTGAACTGCAAGTGCAGATAGAGAAACAAAACTCTGAACTGAGGGTGCAGTTAGAAATATAAGACAATAAACAGAGTGTAAAGATACAGAAATAGCACACTGAATAGTAAGTACAGATACTGAACTAACACAATGAAATGAGGGTACATCTTGAGAAATAAAACAATGAACTGCGTGAACAGATACAGAAACAATACATTGAACAGAGAGTACTGATAGAAAAATAACACGATGAAATCAGTATACAAATGAAGAAACAACACACAGAAATAAGAGCACAGATAGGGAAACAATACAATGAACAGGGTCTACAGATACTAAAACAGCTAATTGAAATGACAGTACAGATTTTAAAACGTGCAATGAATTGAGAGTACAGAATGAGAAACAACACAATGATCAGAGAGAGAAACAAAACAATGAACTGAGTGCAAAGATACAGCAACAGTACACTGAACTGAGAATACAGTTTGAGAAACAACACACTGAGCTAAGAGTATGGATAGAGAAACAACACACTAAACTGAGAGTACATATAGCGAACTAAGACAATGAACTTACAGAAACAGTGCACTGAACTGGGAGTACAGATAGAGAAATAACACAATGAACTGAGAGTACAGATAGAGAAACAACAGAGTGAATTAGAGTATACTTAGAGAAATAACACACTGAACTGAGAGTACAGAGAGAAAAACAGTACATACAACCGAGAATACACACTAAAGAAAGAGGAACAGCACACTCAGCAGTGATTACAGATAGAGAAACATTACACTGAAATGAGAGTACAGGTATTGAAAAAACACACTGAACTAAGATTACAGTTAAGAAACAACACACTGAACAGAGAGTACATAAAGAGAAATTACACAATGAACTAAGTGTACACATCGAGAAACAGCACACTGAACTGAGTACTGATAGAGAAATAACACAATAAACAAAACAATGTACTGCGTGAACAGATACAGAAACAATACATTGAACTGACAGCACAGATAGAGAAACAACACACTGAACTGCGAGTTCAGATAGAGAAACGAAACACTGAATTGAAAGTTCAGATGGAGAAATAACTGAGTGTACAGATAAAGTCACAGCACACTGAAATGCGAGTTAGAGAAACTAAACACTGTACTTGTGTGTACAGATACAGAGACAGCACACTGTTTTGAGAGTACATTGAGAGAACCAGCACACTGAACAGAGAGTAAAGATAGAGAAATAAATGCAATGACCTGATTGCACAGATACATGAAAGATCACACTGGACTGAGCACACAAAAAGAAACCGCATACTGAACTGACAGTACAGACAAAGAACGAATACATTGAACTGATAGTGTAGGTAGAAAAATAATACACTGAACTGAGTGTACAGATAGAGAAACGACAAACTGAACTCTGATTTCAGAGAGAGGAACAACACAGTGAACTGAGAGTACAGATCGAGAAGTTACACAATGAACTGAGTGTACAGATTCCGAAACAGCACACTTAACTGAGAGTACAGATACAGAAATAAGACAATGAACTGAGTGTACAGATATGTGAAAGAGCACACTGAACTGAGAGTTGGCAAAGTGAAACAGCACTCTGAACTGACTGTACAGATTTGGAGAAAACACACTGAATTGACAGAACACTTAGAGAAACAGCACACTGAACTTAAAATAAAGATAGAGACATAACTAGATGAACTAAGTGTACACTGACAGAACGAGCACAATGAACAGACAAAACAGATGAAGAAACAACACACTGAACAAAGAGTAGCGATCGAGAAATAATACACTGACGTGGGAGAACAGATAGAGAAAAAACACACTGCTTTATGAGTTAAGGTAGAGAAACAACTAACTGAACTGAGATTACAGACAGATTATTAAGACACAAGTACTAAGCTACAGGAACAGGAACAGCACACTCAAATGACAGTACAGATAAAGAAACTACACACTGGACTGAAAGTACAGATAAAGAAACAAAGCACTAAACTGAGAGCACAAATAGAGAATTAAGACAATTAACTGAGTGTACAGATACTGAAAGAGCACACTGAACTGAGTACTGATAGAGAAATAACACAATAAACTGAGGGTACAGATTAAGAAGCAACACACTGAAATTGAGAGTACATATTGAGAAACAAGTCAATGAACTGAGTGTACAGATACAGGCGCAACACACTGAACTGAGAGTACAGATGGAGAAATAACACACTGAACTGAGAGTACAGATGGAGAAATCAAACAGTAAACTGAGTGCACAGATGGAGAAACAGCACACTGAACTGGGAGTAAAGAAAGAGAAATAAAAGAATGAACTGAGAGTACAGGAAAAGAAATAAAACAATGAACTGAGAGTACAAAAAAACAAACAACACACTGAACTGCAAGTGCAGATAGAGAAACAAAACTCTGAACTGAGGGTGCAGTTAGAAATATAAGACAATAAACAGAGTGTAAAGATACAGAAATAGCACACTGAATAGTAAGTACAGATACTGAACTAACACAATGAAATGAGGGTACATCTTGAGAAATAAAACAATGAACTGCGTGAACAGATACAGAAACAATACATTGAACAGAGAGTACTGATAGAAAAATAACACGATGAAATCAGTATCCAAATGAAGAAACAACACACAGAAATAAGAGCACAGATAGGGAAACAATACAATGAACAGGGTCTACAGATACTAAAACAGCTAATTGAAATGACAGTACAGATTTTAAAACGTGCAATGAATTGAGAGTACAGAATGAGAAACAACACAATGATCAGAGAGAGAAACAAAACAATGAACTGAATGCAAAGATACAGCAACAGTACACTGAACTGAGAATACAGTTTGAGAAACAACACACTGAGCTAAGAGTATGGATAGAGAAACAACACACTAAACTGAGAGTACATATAGCGAACTAAGACAATGAACTTACAGAAACAGTGCACTGAACTGGGAGTACAGATAGAGAAATAACACAATGAACTGAGAGTACAGATAGAGAAACAACAGAGTGAATTAGCGTATACTTAGAGAAATAACACACTGAACTGAGAGTACAGAGAGAAAAACAGTACATACAACCGAGAATACACACTAAAGAAAGAGGAACAGCACACTCAGCAGTGATTACAGATAGAGAAACATTACACTGAAATGAGAGTACAGGTATTGAAAAAACACACTGAACTAAGATTACAGTTAAGAAACAACACACTGAACAGACAGTACATACAGAGAAATTACACAATGAACTAAGTGTACACATCGAGAAACAGCACACTGAACTGAGTACTGATAGAGAAATAACACAATAAACAAAACAATGTGCTGCGTGAACAGATACAGAAACAATACATTGAACTGACAGCACAGATAGAGAAACAACACACTGAACTGCGAGTTCAGATAGAGAAACGAAACACTGAAATGAAAGTTCAGATGGAGAAATAACTGAGTGTACAGATAAAGTCACAGCACACTGAAATGCGAGTTAGAGAAACTAAACACTGTACTTGTGTGTACAGATACAGAGACAGCACACTGTTTTGAGAGTACATTGAGAGAACCAGCACACTGAACAGAGAGTAAAGATAGAGAAATAAATGCAATGACCTGATTGCACAGATACATGAAAGATCACACTGGACTGAGCACACAAAAAGAAACCGCATACTGAACTGACAGTACAGACAAAGAACGAATACATTGAACTGATAGTGTAGGTAGAAAAATAATACACTGAACTGAGTGTACAGATAGAGAAACGACAAACTGAACTCTGATTTCAGAGAGAGGAACAACACAGTGAACTGAGAGTACAGATCGAGAAGTTACACAATGAACTGAGTGTACAGATTCCGAAACAGCACACTTAACTGAGAGTACAGATACAGAAATAAGACAATGAACTGAGTGTACAGATATGTGAAAGAGCACACTGAACTGAGAGTTGGCAAAGTGAAACAGCACTCTGAACTGACTGTACAGATTTGGAGAAAACACACTGAATTGACAGAACACTTAGAGAAACAGCACACTGAACTTAAAATAAAGATAGAGACATAACTAGATGAACTAAGTGTACACTGACAGAACGAGCACAATGAACAGACAAAACAGATGAAGAAACAACACACTGAACAAAGAGTAGCGATCGAGAAATAATACACTGACGTGGGAGAACAGATAGAGAAAAAACACACTGCTTTATGAGTTAAGGTAGAGAAACAACTAACTGAACTGAGATTACAGACAGATTATTAAGACACAAGTACTAAGCTACAGGAACAGGAACAGCACACTCAAATGACAGTACAGATAAAGAAACTACACACTGGACTGAAAGTACAGATAAAGAAACAAAGCACTAAACTGAGAGCACAAATAGAGAATTAAGACAATTAACTGAGTGTACAGATACTGAAAGAGCACACTGAACTGAGTACTGATAGAGAAATAACACAATAAACTGAGGGTACAGATTAAGAAGCAACACACTGAAATTGAGAGTACATATTGAGAAACAAGTCAATGAACTGAGTGTACAGATACAGGCGCAACACACTGAACTGAGAGTACAGATGGAGAAATAACACACTGAACTGAGAGTACAGATGGAGAAATCAAACAGTAAACTGAGTGCACAGATGGAGAAACAGCACACTGAACTGGGAGTAAAGAAAGAGAAATAAAAGAATGAACTGAGAGTACAGGAAAAGAAATAAAACAATGAACTGAGAGTACAAAAAAACAAACAACACACTGAACTGCAAGTGCAGATAGAGAAACAAAACTCTGAACTGAGGGTGCAGTTAGAAATATAAGACAATAAACAGAGTGTAAAGATACAGAAATAGCACACTGAATAGTAAGTACAGATACTGAACTAACACAATGAAATGAGAGTACATCTTGAGAAATAAAACAATGAACTGCGTGAACAGATACAGAAACAATACATTGAACAGAGAGTACTGATAGAAAAATAACACGATGAAATCAGTATCCAAATGAAGAAACAACACACAGAAATAAGAGCACAGATAGGGAAACAATACAATGAACAGGGTCTACAGATACTAAAACAGCTAATTGAAATGACAGTACAGATTTTAAAACGTGCAATGAATTGAGAGTACAGAATGAGAAACAACACAATGATCAGAGAGAGAAACAAAACAATGAACTGAGTGCAAAGATACAGCAACAGTACACTGAACTGAGAATACAGTTTGAGAAACAACACACTGAGCTAAGAGTATGGATAGAGAAACAACACACTAAACTGAGAGTACATATAGCGAACTAAGACAATGAACTTACAGAAACAGTGCACTGAACTGGGAGTACAGATAGAGAAATAACACAATGAACTGAGAGTACAGATAGAGAAACAACAGAGTGAATTAGCGTATACATAGAGAAATAACACACTGAACTGAGAGTACAGAGAGAAAAACAGTACATACAACCGAGAATACACACTAAAGAAAGAGGAACAGCACACTCAGCAGTGATTACAGATAGAGAAACATTACACTGAAATGAGAGTACAGGTATTGAAAAAACACACTGAACTAAGATTACAGTTAAGAAACAACACACTGAACAGACAGTACATACAGAGAAATTACAGAATGAACTAAGTGTACACATCGAGAAACAGCACACTGAACTGAGTACTGATAGAGAAATAACACAATAAACAAAACAATGTACTGCGTGAACAGATACAGAAACAATACATTGAACTGACAGCACAGATAGAGAAACAACACACTGAACTGCGAGTTCAGATAGAGAAACGAAACACTGAAATGAAAGTTCAGATGGAGAAATAACTGAGTGTACAGATAAAGTCACAGCACACTGAAATGCGAGTTAGAGAAACTAAACACTGTACTTGTGTGTACAAATACAGAGACAGCACACTGTTTTGAGAGTACATTGAGAGAACCAGCACACTGAACAGAGAGTAAAGATAGAGAAATAAATGCAATGACCTGATTGCACAGATACATGAAAGATCACACTGGACTGAGAGCACACAAAAAGAAACCGCATACTGAACTGACAGTACAGACAAAGAACGAATACATTGAACTGATAGTGTAGGTAGAAAAATAATACACTGAACTGAGTGTACAGATAGAGAAACGACAAACTGAACTCTGATTTCAGAGAGAGGAACAACACAGTGAACTGAGAGTACAGATCGAGAAGTTACACAATGAACTGAGTGTACAGATTCCGAAACAGCACACTTAACTGAGAGTACAGATACAGAAATAAGACAATGAACTGAGTGTACAGATATGTGAAAGAGCACACTGAACTGAGAGTTGGCAAAGTGAAACAGCACTCTGAACTGACTGTACAGATTTGGAGAAAACACACTGAATTGACAGAACACTTAGAGAAACAGCACACTGAACTTAAAATAAAGATAGAGACATAACTAGATGAACTAAGTGTACACTGACAGAACGAGCACAATGAACAGACAAAACAGATGAAGAAACAACACACTGAACAAAGAGTAGCGATCGAGAAATAATCCACTGAAGTGGGAGAACAGATAGAGAAACAACACACTGCTTTATGAGTTAAGGTAGAGAAACAACTAACTGAACTGAGATTACAGACAGATTATTAAGACACAAGTACTAAGCTACAGGAACAGGAACAGCACACTCAAATGACAGTACAGATAAAGAAACTACACACTGGACTGAAAGTACAGATAAAGAAACAAAGCACTAAACTGAGAGCACAAATAGAGAATTAAGACAATTAACTTAGTGTACAGATACTGAAAGAGCACACTGAACTGAGTACTGATAGAGAAATAACACAATAAACAAAACAATGTACTGCGTGAACAGATACAGAAACAATACATTGAACTGACAGCACAGATAGAGAAACAACACACTGAACTGCGAGTTCAGATAGAGAAACGAAACACTGAATTGAAAGTTCAGATGGAGAAATAACTGAGTGTACAGATAAAGTCACAGCACACTGAAATGCGAGTTAGAGAAACTAAACACTGTACTTGTGTGTACAGATACAGAGACAGCACACTGTTTTGAGAGTACATTGAGAGAACCAGCACACTGAACAGAGAGTAAAGATAGAGAAATAAATGCAATGACCTGATTGCACAGATACATGAAAGATCACACTGGACTGAGAGCACACAAAAAGAAACCGCATACTGAACTGACAGTACAGAACAAGAACGAATACACTGAACTGATAGTGTAGGTAGAAAAATAATACACTGAACTGAGTGTACAGATAGAGAAACGACAAACTGAACTCTGATTTCAGAGAGAGGAACAACACAGTGAACTGAGAGTACAGATCGAGAAGTTACACAATGAACTGAGTGTACAGATTCCGAAACAGCACACTTAACTGAGAGTACAGATACAGAAATAAGACAATGAACTGAGTGTACAGATATGTGAAAGAGCACACTGAACTGAGAGTTGGCAAAGTGAAACAGCACTCTGAACTGACTGTACAGATTTGGAGAAAACACACTGAATTGACAGAACACTTAGAGAAACAGCACACTGAACTTAAAATAAAGATAGAGACATAACTAGATGAACTAAGTGTACACTGACAGAACGAGCACAATGAACAGACAAAACAGATGAAGAAACAACACACTGAACAAAGAGTAGCGATCGAGAAATAATACACTGAAGTGGGAGAACAGATAGAGAAACAACACACTGCTTTATGAGTTAAGGTAGAGAAACAACTAACTGAACTGAGATTACAGACAGATTATTAAGACACAAGTACTAAGCTACAGGAACAGGAACAGCACACTCAAATGACAGTACAGATAAAGAAACTACACACTGGACTGAAAGTACAGATAAAGAAACAAAGCACTAAACTGAGAGCACAAATAGAGAATTAAGACAATTAACTGAGTGTACAGATACTGAAAGTGCACACTGAACTGAGTACTGATAGAGAAATAACACAATAAACAAAACAATGTACTGCGTGAACAGATACAGAAACAATACATTGAACTGACAGCACAGATAGAGAAACAACACACTGAACTGCGAGTTCAGATAGAGAAACGAAACACTGAATTGAAAGTTCAGATGGAGAAATAACTGAGTGTACAGATAAAGTCACAGCACACTGAAATGCGAGTTAGAGAAATAAACACTGTACTTGTGTGTACAGATACAGAGACAGCACACTGTTTTGAGAGTACATTGAGAGAACCAGCACACTGAACAGAGAGTAAAGATAGAGAAATAAATGCAATGACCTGATTGCACAGATACATGAAAGATCACACTGGACTGAGAGCACACAAAAAGAAACCGCATACTGAACTGACAGTACAGAACAAGAACGAATACACTGAACTGATAGTGTATGTAGAAAAATAATACACTGAACTGAGTGTACAGATAGAGAAACGACAAACTGAACTCTGATTTCAGAGAGAGGAACAACACAGTGAACTGAGAGTACAGATCGAGAAGTTACACAATGAACTGAGTGTACAGATTCCGAAACAGCACACTTAACTGAGAGTACAGATACAGAAATAAGACAATGAACTGAGTGTACAGATATGTGAAAGAGCACACTGAACTGAGAGTTGGCAAAGTGAAACAGCACTCTGAACTGACTGTACAGATTTGGAGAAAACACACTGAATTGACAGAACACTTAGAGAAACAGCACACTGAACTTAAAATAAAGATAGAGACATAACTAGATGAACTAAGTGTACACTGACAGAACGAGCACAATGAACAGACAAAACAGATGAAGAAACAACACACTGAACAAAGAGTAGCGATCGAGAAATAATACACTGACGTGGGAGAACAGATAGAGAAAAAACACACTGCTTTATGAGTTAAGGTAGAGAAACAACTAACTGAACTGAGATTACAGACAGATTATTAAGACACAAGTACTAAGCTACAGGAACAGGAACAGCACACTCAAATGACAGTACAGATAAAGAAACTACACACTGGACTGAAAGTACAGATAAAGAAACAAAGCACTAAACTGAGAGCACAAATAGAGAATTAAGACAATTAACTGAGTGTACAGATACTGAAAGAGCACACTGAACTGAGTACTGATAGAGAAATAACACAATAAACTGAGGGTACAGATTAAGAAGCAACACACTGAAATTGAGAGTACATATTGAGAAACAAGTCAATGAACTGAGTGTACAGATACAGGCGCAACACACTGAACTGAGAGTACAGATGGAGAAATAACACACTGAACTGAGAGCACAGATGGAGAAATCAAACAGTAAACTGAGTGCACAGATGGAGAAACAGCACACTGAACTGGGAGTAAAGAAAGAGAAATAAAAGAATGAACTGAGAGTACAGGAAAAGAAATAAAACAATGAACTGAGAGTACAAAAAAACAAACAACACACTGAACTGCAAGTGCAGATAGAGAAACAAAACTCTGAACTGAGGGTGCAGTTAGAAATATAAGACAATAAACAGAGTGTAAAGATACAGAAATAGCACACTGAATAGTAAGTACAGATACTGAACTAACACAATGAAATGAGGGTACATCTTGAGAAATAAAACAATGAACTGCGTTAACAGATACAGAAACAATACATTGAACAGAGAGTACTGATAGAAAAATAACACGATGAAATCAGTATACAAATGAAGAAACAACACACAGAAATAAGAGCACAGATAGGGAAACAATACAATGAACAGGGTCTACAGATACTAAAACAGCTAATTGAAATGACAGTACAGATTTTAAAACGTGCAATGAATTGAGAGTACAGAATGAGAAACAACACAATGATCAGAGAGAGAAACAAAACAATGAACTGAGTGCAAAGATACAGCAACAGTACACTGAACTGAGAATACAGTTTGAGAAACAACACACTGAGCTAAGAGTATGGATAGAGAAACAACACACTAAACTGAGAGTACATATAGCGAACTAAGACAATGAACTTACAGAAACAGTGCACTGAACTGGGAGTACAGATAGAGAAATAACACAATGAACTGAGAGTACAGATAGAGAAACAACAGAGTGAATTAGAGTATACTTAGAGAAATAACACACTGAACTGAGAGTACAGAGAGAAAAACAGTACATACAACCGAGAATACACACAAAAAACAACTCACTAAAGAAAGAGGAACAGCACACTCAGCAGTGATTACAGATAGAGAAACATTTCACTGAAATGAGAGTACGGGTATTGAAAAAACACACTGAACTAAGATTACAGTTAAGAAACAACACACTGAACAGAGAGTACATACAGAGAAATTACACAATGAACTAAGTGTACACATCGAGAAACAGCACACTGAACTGAGTACTGATAGAGAAATAACACAATAAACAAAACAATGTACTGCGTGAACAGATACAGAAACAATACATTGAACTGACAGCACAGATAGAGAAACAACACACTGAACTGCGAGTTCAGATAGAGAAACGAAACACTGAATTGAAAGTTCAGATGGAGAAATAACTGAACAGATAAGTCACAGCATACTGAAATGCGAGTTAGAGAAACTAAACACTGTACATGTGTGTACAGATACAGAGACAGCACACTGTTTTGAGAGTACATTGAGAGAACCAGCACACTGAACAGAGAGTAAAGATAGAGAAATAAATGCAATGACCTGATTGCACAGATACATGAAAGATCACACTGGACTGAGAGCACACAAAAAGAAACCGCAACTGACAGTACAGACAAAGAACGAATACATTGAACTGATAGTGTAGGTAGAAAAATAATACACTGAACTGAGTGTACAGATAGAGAAACGACAAACTGAACTCTGATTTCAGAGAGAGGAACAACACAGTGAACTGAGAGTACAGATCGAGAAGTTACACAATGAACTGAGTGTACAGATTCCGAAACAGCACACTTAACTGAGAGTACAGATACAGAAATAAGACAATGAACTGAGTGTACAGATATGTGAAAGAGCACATTGAACTGAGAGTTGGCAAAGTGAAACAGCACTCTGAACTGACTGTACAGATTTGGAGAAAACACACTGAATTGACAGAACACTTAGAGAAACAGCACACTGAACTTAAAATAAAGATAGAGACATAACTAGATGAACTAAGTGTACACTGACAGAACGAGCACAATGAACAGACAAAACAGATGAAGAAACAACACACTGAACAAAGAGTAGCGATCGAGAAATAATACACTGAAGTGGGAGAACAGATAGAGAAACAACACACTGCTTTATGAGTTAAGGTAGAGAAACAACTAACTGAACTGAAATAACAGACAGATTATTAAGACACAAGTACTAAGCTACAGGTACAGGAACAGCACACTCAAATGACAGTACAGATAAAGAAACTACACACTGGACTGAAAGTACAGATAAAGAAACAAAGCACTAAACTGAGAGCACAAATAGAGAATTAAGACAATTAACTGAGTGTACAGATACTGAAAGAGCACACTGAACTGAGTACTGATAGAGAAATAACACAATAAACTGAGGGTACAGATTAAGAAGCAACACACTGAAATTGAGAGTACATATTGAGAAACAAGTCAATGAACTGAGTGTACAGATACAGGCGCAACACACTGAACTGAGAGTACAGATGGAGAAATAACACACTGAACTGAGAGTACAGATGGAGAAATCAAACAGTAAACTGAGTGCACAGATAGAGAAACAGCACACTGTACTGAGAGTGCAGATAGAGATCTCACACAATGAACTGAGTGTATAGTTATAGAAACAGATATGGGTACAGATAAAATAACACAATGAAACGAGTTTACAGATAGAGAAACAAAACACTGAACTGTGAGTACAGATAGCGATACAGCACACTGAACTCGGAGTGCATACAGAGTACTAACACAAGGAGCAGCACACTCAACAGTGACTACAGAGCGTGAAATAACACATGAAATGAGTGTACAGATACAGAAACAGCACACTGAACTGAGTACTGATAGAGAAATAACACAATAAACAAAACAATGTACTGCGTGAACAGATACAGAAACAATACATTGAACTGACAGCACAGATAGAGAAACAACACACTGAACTGCGAGTTCAGATAGAGAAACGAAACACTGAATTGAAAGTTCAGATGGAGAAATAACTGAGTGTACAGATAAAGTCACAGCACACTGAAATGCGAGTTAGAGAAACTAAACACTGTACTTGTGTGTACAGATACAGAGACAGCACACTGTTTTGAGGGTACATTGAGAGAACCAGCACACTGAACAGAGAGTAAAGATAGAGAAATAAATGCAATGACCTGATTGCACAGATACATGAAAGATCACACTGGACTGAGAGCACACAAAAAGAAACCGCATACTGAACTGACAGTACAGACAAAGAACGAATACATTGAACTGATAGTGTAGGTAGAAAAATAATACACTGAACTGAGTGTACAGATAGAGAAACGACAAACTGAACTCTGATTTCAGAGAGAGGAACAACACAGTGAACTGAGTACAGATCGAGAAGTTACTCAATGAACTGAGTGTACAGATTCCGAAACAGCACACTTAACTGAGAGTACAGATACAGAAATAAGACAATGAACTGAGTGTACAGATATGTGAAAGAGCACACTGAACTGAGAGTTGGCAAAGTGAAACAGCACACTGAACTGACTGTACAGATTTGGAGAAAACACACTGAATTGACAGAACACTTAGAGAAACAGCACACTGAACTAAAAGTAATGATAGAGACATAACTAGATGAACTAAGTGTACACTGACAGAACGAGCACAATGAACAGACAAAACAGATGAAGAAACAACACACTGAACAAAGAGTAGCGATCGAGAAATAATCCACTGAAGTGGGAGAACAGATAGAGAAACAACACACAGCTTTATGAGTTAAGGTAGAGAAACAACTAACTGAACTGAGATTACAGACAGATTATTAAGACACAAGTACTAAGCTACAGGAACAGGAACAGCACACTCAAATGACAGTACAGACAAAGAAACAACACACTGGACTGAAAGTACAGATAAAGAAACAAAGCACTAAACTGAGAGCACAAATAGAGAATTAAGACAATTAACTTAGTGTACAGATACTGAAAGAGCACACTGAACTGAGTACTGATAGAGAAATAACACAATAAACAAAACAATGTACTGCGTGAACAGATACAGAAACAATACATTGAACTGACAGCACAGATAGAGAAACAACACACTGAACTGCGAGTTCAGATAGAGAAACGAAACAATTGAACTGACAGCACAGATAGAGAAACAACACACTGAACTGCGAGTTCAGATAGAGAAACGAAACACTGAATTGAAAGTTCAGATGGAGAAATAACTGAGTGTACAGATAAAGTCACAGCACACTGAAATGCGAGTTAGAGAAACTAAACACTGTACTTGTGTGTACAGATACAGAGACAGCACACTGTTTTGAGAGTACATTGAGAGAACCAGCACACTGAACAGAGAGTAAAGATAGAGAAATAAATGCAATGACCTGATTGCACAGATACATGAAAGATCACACTGGACTGAGAGCACACAAAAAGAAACCGCATACTGAACTGACAGTACAGACCAAGAACGAATACATTGAACTGATAGTGTAGGTAGAAAAATAATACACTGAACTGAGTGTACAGATAGAGAAACGACAAACTGAACTCTGATTTCAGAGAGAGGAACAACACAGTGAACTGAGAGTACAGATCGAGAAGTTACACAATGAACTGAGTGTACAGATTCCGAAACAGCACACTTAACTGAGAGTACAGATACAGAAATAAGACAATGAACTGAGTGTACAGATATGTGAAAGAGCACACTGAACTGAGAGTTGGCAAAGTGAAACAGCACTCTGAACTGACTGTACAGATTTGGAGAAAACACACTGAATTGACAGAACACTTAGAGAAACAGCACACTGAACTTAAAATAAAGATAGAGACATAACTAGATGAACTAAGTGTACACTGACAGAACGAGCACAATGAACAGACAAAACAGATGAAGAAACAACACACTGAACAAAGAGTAGCGATCGAGAAATAACCAACTGAAGTGGGAGAACAGATAGAGAAACAACACACTGCTTTATGAGTTAAGGTAGAGAAACAACTAACTGAACTGATATTACAGACAGATTATTAAGACACAAGTACTAAGCTACAGGAACAGGAACAGCACACTCAAATGACAGTACAGATAAAGAAACTACACACTGGACTGAAAGTACAGATAAAGAAACAAAGCACTAAACTGAGAGCACAAATAGAGAATTAAGACAATTAACTGAGTGTACAGATACTGAACGAGCACACTGAACTGAGTACTGATAGAGAAATAACACAATAAACTGAGGGTACAGATTAAGAAGCAACACACTGAAATTGAGAGTACATATTGAGAAACAAGTCAATGAACTGAGTGTACAGATACAGGCGCAACACACTGAACTGAGAGTACAGATGGAGAAATAACACACTGAACTGAGAGTACAGATGGAGAAATCAAACAGTAAACTGAGTGCACAGATAGAGAAACAGCACACTGTACTGAGAGTGCAGATAGAGATCTCACACAATGAACTGAGTGTATAGTTATAGAAACAGATATGGGTACAGATAAAATAACACAATGAAACGAGTTTACAGATAGAGAAACAAAACACTGAACTGTGAGTACAGATAGCGATACAGCACACTGAACTCGGAGTGCATACAGAGTACTAACACAAGGAGCAGCACACTGAACAGTGACTACAGAGCGAGAAATAACGCATGAAATGAGTGTACAGATACAGAAACAGCACATTGAACTGACAGCACAGATAGAGAAACAACACACTGAACTGCGAGTTCAGAAAGAGAAACGAAACACTGAATTGAAAGTTCAGATGGAGAAATAACTGAGTGTACAGATAAAGTCACAGCACACTGAAATGCGAGTTAGAGAAACTAAACACTGTACTTGTGTGTACAGATACAGAGACAGCACACTGTTTTGAGGGTACATTGAGAGAACCAGCACACTGAACAGAGAGTAAAGATAGAGAAATAAATGCAATGACCTGATTGCACAGATACATGAAAGAGCACACTGGACTGAGAGCACACAAAAAGAAACCGCATACTGAACTGACAGTACAGACAAAGAACGAATACGCTGAACTGATAGTGTAGGTAGAAAAATAATACACTGAACTGAGTGTACAGATAGAGAAACGACAAACTGAACTCTGATTTCAGAGAGAGGAACAACACAGTGAACTGAGAGTACAGATCGAGAAGTTACACAATGAACTGAGTGTACAGATTCCGAAACAGCACACTTAACTGAGAGTACAGATACAGAAATAAGACAATGAACTGAGTGTACAGATATGTGAAAGAGCACACTGAACTGAGAGTTGGCAAAGTGAAACAGCACTCTGAACTGACTGTACAGATTTGGAGAAAACACACTGAATTGACAGAACACTTAGAGAAACAGCACACTGAACTTAAAATAAAGATAGAGACATAACTAGATGAACTAAGTGTACACTGACAGAACGAGCACAATGAACAGACAAAACAGATGAAGAAACAACACACTGAACAAAGAGTAGCGATCGAGAAATAATCCACTGAAGTGGGAGAACAGATAGAGAAACAACACACTGCTTTATGAGTTAAGGTAGAGAAACAACTAACTGAACTGCAATTACAGACAGATTATTAAGACACAAGTACTAAGCTACAGGAACAGGAACAGCACACTCAAATGACAGTACAGATAAAGAAACTACACACTGGACTGAAAGTACAGATAAAGAAACAAAGCACTAAACTGAGAGCACAAATAGAGAATTAAGACAATTAACTTAGTGTACAGATACTGAAAGAGCACACTGAACTGAGTACTGATAGAGAAATAACACAATAAACAAAACAATGTACTGCGTGAACAGATACAGAAACAATACATTGAACTGACAGCACAGATAGAGAAACAACACACTGAACTGCGAGTTCAGATAGAGAAACGAAACACTGAATTGAAAGTTCAGATGGAGAAATAACTGAGTGTACAGATAAAGTCACAGCACACTGAAATGCGAGTTAGAGAAACTAAACACTGTACTTGTGTGTACAGATACAGAGACAGCACACTGTTTTGAGAGTACATTGAGAGAACCAGCACACTGAACAGAGAGTAAAGATAGAGAAATAAATGCAATGACCTGATTGCACAGATACATGAAAGATCACACTGGACTGAGAGCACACAAAAAGAAACCGCATACTGAACTGACAGTACAGAACAAGAACGAATACACTGAACTGATAGTGTAGGTAGAAAAATAATACACTGAACTGAGTGTACAGATAGAGAAACGACAAACTGAACTCTGATTTCAGAGAGAGGAACAACACAGTGAACTGAGAGTACAGATCGAGAAGTTACACAATGAACTGAGTGTACAGATTCCGAAACAGCACACTTAACTGAGAGTACAGATACAGAAATAAGACAATGAACTGAGTGTACAGATATGTGAAAGAGCACACTGAACTGAGAGTTGGCAAAGTGAAACAGCACTCTGAACTGACTGTACAGATTTGGAGAAAACACACTGAATTGACAGAACACTTAGAGAAACAGCACACTGAACTTAAAATAAAGATAGAGACATAACTAGATGAACTAAGTGTACACTGACAGAACGAGCACAATGAACAGACAAAACAGATGAAGAAACAACACACTGAACAAAGAGTAGCGATCGAGAAATAATACACTGACGTGGGAGAACAGATAGAGAAAAAACACACTGCTTTATGAGTTAAGGTAGAGAAACAACTAACTGAACTGAGATTACAGACAGATTATTAAGACACAAGTACTAAGCTACAGGAACAGGAACAGCACACTCAAATGACAGTACAGATAAAGAAACTACACACTGGACTGAAAGTACAGATAAAGAAACAAAGCACTAAACTGAGAGCACAAATAGAGAATTAAGACAATTAACTGAGTGTACAGATACTGAAAGAGCACACTGAACTGAGTACTGATAGAGAAATAACACAATAAACTGAGGGTACAGATTAAGAAGCAACACACTGAAATTGAGAGTACATATTGAGAAACAAGTCAATGAACTGAGTGTACAGATACAGGCGCAACACACTGAACTGAGAGTACAGATGGAGAAATAACACACTGAACTGAGAGCACAGATGGAGAAATCAAACAGTAAACTGAGTGCACAGATGGAGAAACAGCACACTGAACTGGGAGTAAAGAAAGAGAAATAAAAGAATGAACTGAGAGTACAGGAAAAGAAATAAAACAATGAACTGAGAGTACAAAAAAACAAACAACACACTGAACTGCAAGTGCAGATAGAGAAACAAAACTCTGAACTGAGGGTGCAGTTAGAAATATAAGACAATAAACAGAGTGTAAAGATACAGAAATAGCACACTGAATAGTAAGTACAGATACTGAACTAACACAATGAAATGAGGGTACATCTTGAGAAATAAAACAATGAACTGCGTTAACAGATACAGAAACAATACATTGAACAGAGAGTACTGATAGAAAAATAACACGATGAAATCAGTATACAAATGAAGAAACAACACACAGAAATAAGAGCACAGATAGGGAAACAATACAATGAACAGGGTCTACAGATACTAAAACAGCTAATTGAAATGACAGTACAGATTTTAAAACGTGCAATGAATTGAGAGTACAGAATGAGAAACAACACAATGATCAGAGAGAGAAACAAAACAATGAACTGAGTGCAAAGATACAGCAACAGTACACTGAACTGAGAATACAGTTTGAGAAACAACACACTGAGCTAAGAGTATGGATAGAGAAACAACACACTAAACTGAGAGTACATATAGCGAACTAAGACAATGAACTTACAGAAACAGTGCACTGAACTGGGAGTACAGATAGAGAAATAACACAATGAACTGAGAGTACAGATAGAGAAACAACAGAGTGAATTAGAGTATACTTAGAGAAATAACACACTGAACTGAGAGTACAGAGAGAAAAACAGTAAATACAACCGAGAATACACACAAAAAACAACTCACTAAAGAAAGAGGAACAGCACACTCAGCAGTGATTACAGATAGAGAAACATTTCACTGAAATGAGAGTACGGGTATTGAAAAAACACACTGAACTAAGATTACAGTTAAGAAACAACACACTGAACAGAGAGTACATACAGAGAAATTACAGAATGAACTAAGTGTACACATCGAGAAACAGCACACTGAACTGAGTACTGATAGAGAAATAACACAATAAACAAAACAATGTACTGCGTGAACAGATACAGAAACAATACATTGAACTGACAGCACAGATAGAGAAACAACACACTGAACTGCGAGTTCAGATAGAGAAACGAAACACTGAATTGAAAGTTCAGATGGAGAAATAACTGAACAGATAAAGTCACAGCATACTGAAATGCGAGTTAGAGAAACTAAACACTGTACATGTGTGTACAGATACAGAGACAGCACACTGTTTTGAGAGTACATTGAGAGAACCAGCACACTGAACAGAGAGTAAAGATAGAGAAATAAATGCAATGACCTGATTGCACAGATACATGAAAGATCACACTGGACTGAGAGCACACAAAAAGAAACCGCATACTGAACTGACAGTACAGACAAAGAACGAATACATTGAACTGATAGTGTAGGTAGAAAAATAATACACTGAACTGAGTGTACAGATAGAGAAACGACAAACTGAACTCTGATTTCAGAGAGAGGAACAACACAGTGAACTGAATACAGATCGAGAAGTTACACAATGAACTGAGTGTACAGATTCCGAAACAGCACACTTAACTGAGAGTACAGATACAGAAATAAGACAATGAACTGAGTGTACAGATATGTGAAAGAGCACACTGAACTGAGAGTTGGCAAAGTGAAACAGCACACTGAACTGACTGTACAGATTTGGAGAAAACACACTGAATTGACAGAACACTTAGAGAAACAGCACACTGAACTAAAATAAAGATAGAGACATAACTAGATGAACTAAGTGTACACTGACAGAACGAGCACAATGAACAGACAAAACAGATGAAGAAACAACACACTGAACAAAGAGTAGCGATCGAGAAATAATCCACTGAAGTGGGAGAACAGATAGAGAAACAACACACTGCTTTATGAGTTAAGGTAGAGAAACAACTAACTGAACTGAGATTACAGACAGATTATTAAGACACAAATACTAAGCTACAGGAACAGGAACAGCACACTCAAATGACAGTACAGATAAAGAAACAACACACTGGACTGAAAGTACAGATAAAGAAACAAAGCACTAAACTGAGAGCACAAATAGAGAATTAAGACAATTAACTTAGTGTACAGATACTGAAAGAGCACACTGAACTGAGTACTGATAGAGAAATAACACAATAAACAAAACAATGTACTGCGTGAACAGATACAGAAACAATACATTGAACTGACAGCACAGATAGAGAAACAACACACTGAACTGCGAGTTCAGATAGAGAAACGAAACAATTGAACTGACAGCACAGATAGAGAAACAACACACTGAACTGCGAGTTCAGATAGAGAAACGAAACACTGAATTGAAAGTTCAGATGGAGAAATAACTGAGTGTACAGATAAAGTCACAGCACACTGAAATGCGAGTTAGAGAAACTAAACACTGTACTTGTGTGTACAGATACAGAGACAGCACACTGTTTTGAGAGTACATTGAGAGAACCAGCACACTGAACAGAGAGTAAAGATAGAGAAATAAATGCAATGACCTGATTGCACAGATACATGAAAGATCACACTGGACTGAGAGCACACAAAAAGAAACCGCATACTGAACTGACAGTACAGACCAAGAAAGAATACATTGAACTGATAGTGTAGGTAGAAAAATAATACACTGAACTGAGTGTACAGATAGAGAAACGACAAACTGAACTCTGATTTCAGAGAGAGGAACAACACAGTGAACTGAGAGTACAGATCGAGAAGTTACACAATGAACTGAGTGTACAGATTCCGAAACAGCACACTTAACTGAGAGTACAGATACAGAAATAAGACAATGAACTGAGTGTACAGATATGTGAAAGAGCACACTGAACTGAGAGTTGGCAAAGTGAAACAGCACTCTGAACTGACTGTACAGATTTGGAGAAAACACACTGAATTGACAGAACACTTAGAGAAACAGCACACTGAACTTAAAATAAAGATAGAGACATAACTAGATGAACTAAGTGTACACTGACAGAACGAGCACAATGAACAGACAAAACAGATGAAGAAACAACACACTGAACAAAGAGTAGCGATCGAGAAATAATCCACTGAAGTGGGAGAACAGATAGAGAAACAACACACTGCTTTATGAGTTAAGGTAGAGAAACAACTAACTGAACTGAGATTACAGACAGATTATTAAGACACAAGTACTAAGCTACAGGAACAGGAACAGCACACTCAAATGACAGTACAGATAAAGAAACTACACACTGGACTGAAAGTACAGATAAAGAAACAAAGCACTAAACTGAGAGCACAAATAGAGAATTAAGACAATTAACTGAGTGTACAGATACTGAACGAGCACACTGAACTGAGTACTGATAGAGAAATAACACAATAAACTGAGGGTACAGATTAAGAAGCAACACACTGAAATTGAGAGTACATATTGAGAAACAAGTCAATGAACTGAGTGTACAGATACAGGCGCAACACACTGAACTGAGAGTACAGATGGAGAAATAACACACTGAACTGAGAGTACAGATGGAGAAATCAAACAGTAAACTGAGTGCACAGATAGAGAAACAGCACACTGTACTGAGAGTGCAGATAGAGATCTCACACAATGAACTGAGTGTATAGTTATAGAAACAGATATGGGTACAGATAAAATAACACAATGAAACGAGTTTACAGATAGAGAAACAAAACACTGAACTGTGAGTACAGATAGCGATACAGCACACTGAACTCGGAGTGCATACAGAGTACTAACACAAGGAGCAGCACACTGAACAGTGACTACAGAGCGAGAAATAACGCATGAACTGAGTGTACAGATACAGAAACAGCACATTGAACTGACAGCACAGATAGAGAAACAACACACTGAACTGCGAGTTCAGAAAGAGAAACGAAACACTGAATTGAAAGTTCAGATGGAGAAATAACTGAGTGTACAGATAAAGTCACAGCACACTGAAATGCGAGTTAGAGAAACTAAACACTGTACTTGTGTGTACAGATACAGAGACAGCACACTGTTTTGAGGGTACATTGAGAGAACCAGCACACTGAACAGAGAGTAAAGATAGAGAAATAAATGCAATGACCTGATTGCACAGATACATGAAAGAGCACACTGGACTGAGAGCACACAAAAAGAAACCGCATACTGAACTGACAGTACAGACAAAGAACGAATACGCTGAACTGATAGTGTAGGTAGAAAAATAATACACTGAACTGAGTGTACAGATAGAGAAACGACAAACTGAACTCTGATTTCAGAGAGAGGAACAACACAGTGAACTGAGAGTACAGATCGAGAAGTTACACAATGAACTGAGTGTACAGATTCCGAAACAGCACACTTAACTGAGAGTACAGATACAGAAATAAGACAATGAACTGAGTGTACAGATATGTGAAAGAGCACACTGAACTGAGAGTTGGCAAAGTGAAACAGCACTCTGAACTGACTGTACAGATTTGGAGAAAACACACTGAATTGACAGAACACTTAGAGAAACAGCACACTGAACTTAAAATAAAGATAGAGACATAACTAGATGAACTAAGTGTACACTGACAGAACGAGCACAATGAACAGACAAAACAGATGAAGAAACAACACACTGAACAAAGAGTAGCGATCGAGAAATAATCCACTGAAGTGGGAGAACAGATAGAGAAACAACACACTGCTTTATGAGTTAAGGTAGAGAAACAACTAACTGAACTGCAATTACAGACAGATTATTAAGACACAAGTACTAAGCTACAGGAACAGGAACAGCACACTCAAATGACAGTACAGATAAAGAAACAACACACTGGACTGAAAGTACAGATAAAGAAACAAAGCACTAAACTGAGAGCACAAATAGAGAATTAAGACAATTAACTTAGTGTACAGATACTGAAAGAGCACACTGAACTGAGTACTGATAGAGAAATAACACAATAAACAAAACAATGTACTGCGTGAACAGATACAGAAACAATACATTGAACTGACAGCACAGATAGAGAAACAACACACTGAACTGCGAGTTCAGATAGAGAAACGAAACACTGAATTGAAAGTTCAGATGGAGAAATAACTGAGTGTACAGATAAAGTCACAGCACACTGAAATGCGAGTTAGAGAAACTAAACACTGTACTTGTGTGTACAGATACAGAGACAGCACACTGTTTTGAGAGTACATTGAGAGAACCAGCACACTGAACAGAGAGTAAAGATAGAGAAATAAATGCAATGACCTGATTGCACAGATACATGAAAGATCACACTGGACTGAGAGCACACAAAAAGAAACCGCATACTGAACTGACAGTACAGAACAAGAACGAATACACTGAACTGATAGTGTAGGTAGAAAAATAATACACTGAACTGAGTGTACAGATAGAGAAACGACAAACTGAACTCTGATTTCAGAGAGAGGAACAACACAGTGAACTGAGAGTACAGATCGAGAAGTTACACAATGAACTGAGTGTACAGATTCCGAAACAGCACACTTAACTGAGAGTACAGATACAGAAATAAGACAATGAACTGAGTGTACAGATATGTGAAAGAGCACACTGAACTGAGAGTTGGCAAAGTGAAACAGCACTCTGAACTGACTGTACAGATTTGGAGAAAACACACTGAATTGACAGAACACTTAGAGAAACAGCACACTGAACTTAAAATAAAGATAGAGACATAACTAGATGAACTAAGTGTACACTGACAGAACGAGCACAATGAACAGACAAAACAGATGAAGAAACAACACACTGAACAAAGAGTAGCGATCGAGAAATAATACACTGACGTGGGAGAACAGATAGAGAAAAAACACACTGCTTTATGAGTTAAGGTAGAGAAACAACTAACTGAACTGAGATTACAGACAGATTATTAAGACACAAGTACTAAGCTACAGGAACAGGAACAGCACACTCAAATGACAGTACAGATAAAGAAACTACACACTGGACTGAAAGTACAGATAAAGAAACAAAGCACTAAACTGAGAGCACAAATAGAGAATTAAGACAATTAACTGAGTGTACAGATACTGAAAGAGCACACTGAACTGAGTACTGATAGAGAAATAACACAATAAACTGAGGGTACACATTAAGAAGCAACACACTGAAATTGAGAGTACATATTGAGAAACAAGTCAATGAACTGAGTGTACAGATACAGGCGCAACACACTGAACTGAGAGTACAGATGGAGAAATAACACACTGAACTGAGAGCACAGATGGAGAAATCAAACAGTAAACTGAGTGCACAGATGGAGAAACAGCACACTGAACTGGGAGTAAAGAAAGAGAAATAAAAGAATGAACTGAGAGTACAGGAAAAGAAATAAAACAATGAACTGAGAGTACAAAAAAACAAACAACACACTGAACTGCAAGTGCAGATAGAGAAACAAAACTCTGAACTGAGGGTGCAGTTAGAAATATAAGACAATAAACAGAGTGTAAAGATACAGAAATAGCACACTGAATAGTAAGTACAGATACTGAACTAACACAATGAAATGAGGGTACATCTTGAGAAATAAAACAATGAACTGCGTTAACAGATACAGAAACAATACATTGAACAGAGAGTACTGATAGAAAAATAACACGATGAAATCAGTATACAAATGAAGAAACAACACACAGAAATAAGAGCACAGATAGGGAAACAATACAATGAACAGGGTCTACAGATACTAAAACAGCTAATTGAAATGACAGTACAGATTTTAAAACGTGCAATGAATTGAGAGTACAGAATGAGAAACAACACAATGATCAGAGAGAGAAACAAAACAATGAACTGAGTGCAAAGATACAGCAACAGTACACTGAACTGAGAATACAGTTTGAGAAACAACACACTGAGCTAAGAGTATGGATAGAGAAACAACACACTAAACTGAGAGTACATATAGCGAACTAAGACAATGAACTTACAGAAACAGTGCACTGAACTGGGAGTACAGATAGAGAAATAACACAATGAACTGAGAGTACAGATAGAGAAACAACAGAGTGAATTAGAGTATACTTAGAGAAATAACACACTGAACTGAGAGTACAGAGAGAAAAACAGTACATACAACCGAGAATACACACAAAAAACAACTCACTAAAGAAAGAGGAACAGCACACTCAGCAGTGATTACAGATAGAGAAACATTTCACTGAAATGAGAGTACGGGTATTGAAAAAACACACTGAACTAAGATTACAGTTAAGAAACAACACACTGAACAGAGAGTACATACAGAGAAATTACAGAATGAACTAAGTGTACACATCGAGAAACAGCACACTGAACTGAGTACTGATAGAGAAATAACACAATAAACAAAACAATGTACTGCGTGAACAGATACAGAAACAATACATTGAACTGACAGCACAGATAGAGAAACAACACACTGAACTGCGAGTTCAGATAGAGAAACGAAACACTGAATTGAAAGTTCAGATGGAGAAATAACTGAACAGATAAAGTCACAGCATACTGAAATGCGAGTTAGAGAAACTAAACACTGTACATGTGTGTACAGATACAGAGACAAAACACTGTTTTGAGAGTACATTGAGAGAACCAGCACACTGAACAGAGAGTAAAGATAGAGAAATAAATGCAATGACCTGATTGCACAGATACATGAAAGATCACACTGGACTGAGAGCACACAAAAAGAAACCGCATACTGAACTGACAGTACAGACAAAGAACGAATACATTGAACTGATAGTGTAGGTAGAAAAATAATACACTGAACTGAGTGTACAGATAGAGAAACGACAAACTGAACTCTGATTTCAGAGAGAGGAACAACACAGTGAACTGAGAGTACAGATCGAGAAGTTACACAATGAACTGAGTGTACAGATTCCGAAACAGCACACTTAACTGAGAGTACAGATACAGAAATAAGACAATGAACTGAGTGTACAGATATGTGAAAGAGCACATTGAACTGAGAGTTGGCAAAGTGAAACAGCACTCTGAACTGACTGTACAGATTTGGAGAAAACACACTGAATTGACAGAACACTTAGAGAAACAGCACACTGAACTTAAAATAAAGATAGAGACATAACTAGATGAACTAAGTGTACACTGACAGAACGAGCACAATGAACAGACAAAACAGATGAAGAAACAACACACTGAACAAAGAGTAGCGATCGAGAAATAATACACTGAAGTGGGAGAACAGATAGAGAAACAACACACTGCTTTATGAGTTAAGGTAGAGAAACAACACACTGAACTGAGATTACAGACAGATTATTAAGACACAAGTACTAAGCTACAGGAACAGGAACAGCACACTCAAATGACAGTACAGATAAAGAAACTACACACTGGACTGAAAGTACAGATAAAGAAACAAAGCACTAAACTGAGAGCACAAATAGAGAATTAAGACAATTAACTGAGTGTACAGATACTGAAAGAGCACACTGAACTGAGTACTGATAGAGAAATAACACAATAAACAAAACAATGTACTGCGTGAACAGATACAGAAACAATACATTGAACTGACAGCACAGATAGAGAAACAACACACTGAACTGCGAGTTCAGATAGAGAAACGAAACACTGAATTGAAAGTTCAGATGGAGAAATAACTGAGTGTACAGATAAAGTCACAGCACACTGAAATGCGAGTTAGAGAAACTAAACACTGTACTTGTGTGTACAGATACAGAGACAGCACACTGTTTTGAGAGTACATTGAGAGAACCAGCACACTGAACAGAGAGTAAAGATAGAGAAATAAATGCAATGACCTGATTGCACAGATACATGAAAGATCACACTGGACTGAGAGCACACAAAAAGAAACCGCATACTGAACTGACAGTACAGAACAAGAACGAATACACTGAACTGATAGTGTAGGTAGAAAAATAATACACTGAACTGAGTGTACAGATAGAGAAACGACAAACTGAACTCTGATTTCAGAGAGAGGAACAACACAGTGAACTGAGAGTACAGATCGAGAAGTTACACAATGAACTGAGTGTACAGATTCCGAAACAGCACACTTAACTGAGAGTACAGATACAGAAATAAGACAATGAACTGAGTGTACAGATATGTGAAAGAGCACACTGAACTGAGAGTTGGCAAAGTGAAACAGCACTCTGAACTGACTGTACAGATTTGGAGAAAACACACTGAATTGACAGAACACTTAGAGAAACAGCACACTGAACTTAAAATAAAGATAGAGACATAACTAGATGAACTAAGTGTACACTGACAGAACGAGCACAATGAACAGACAAAACAGATGAAGAAACAACACACTGAACAAAGAGTAGCGATCGAGAAATAATACACTGACGTGGGAGAACAGATAGAGAAAAAACACACTGCTTTATGAGTTAAGGTAGAGAAACAACTAACTGAACTGAGATTACAGACAGATTATTAAGACACAAGTACTAAGCTACAGGAACAGGAACAGCACACTCAAATGACAGTACAGATAAAGAAACTACACACTGGACTGAAAGTACAGATAAAGAAACAAAGCACTAAACTGAGAGCACAAATAGAGAATTAAGACAATTAACTGAGTGTACAGATACTGAAAGAGCACACTGAACTGAGTACTGATAGAGAAATAACACAATAAACTGAGGGTACAGATTAAGAAGCAACACACTGAAATTGAGAGTACATATTGAGAAACAAGTCAATGAACTGAGTGTACAGATACAGGCGCAACACACTGAACTGAGAGTACAGATGGAGAAATAACACACTGAACTGAGAGTACAGATGGAGAAATCAAACAGTAAACTGAGTGCACAGATAGAGAAACAGCACACTGTACTGAGAGTGCAGATAGAGATCTCACACAATGAACTGAGTGTATAGTTATAGAAACAGATATGGGTACAGATAAAATAACACAATGAAACGAGTTTACAGATAGAGAAACAAAACACTGAACTGTGAGTACAGATAGCGATACAGCACACTGAACTCGGAGTGCATACAGAGTACTAACACAAGGAGCAGCACACTGAACAGTGACTACAGAGCGAGAAATAACACATGAAATGAGTGTACAGATACAGAAACAGCACATTGAACTGACAGCACAGATAGAGAAACAACACACTGAAAAGCGAGTTCAGAAAGAGAAACGAAACACTGAATTGAAAGTTCAGATGGAGAAATAACTGAGTGTACAGATAAAGTCACAGCACACTGAAATGCGAGTTAGAGAAACTAAACACTGTACTTGTGTGTACAGATACAGAGACAGCACACTGTTTTGAGGGTACATTGAGAGAACCAGCACACTGAACAGAGAGTAAAGATAGAGAAATAAATGCAATGACCTGATTGCACAGATACATGAAAGAGCACACTGGACTGAGAGCACACAAAAAGAAACCGCATACTGAACTGACAGTACAGACAAAGAACGAATACGCTGAACTGATAGTGTAGGTAGAAAAATAATACACTGAACTGAGTGTACAGATAGAGAAACGACAAACTGAACTCTGATTTCAGAGAGAGGAACAACACAGTGAACTGAGAGTACAGATCGAGAAGTTACACAATGAACTGAGTGTACAGATTCCGAAACAGCACACTTAACTGAGAGTACAGATACAGAAATAAGACAATGAACTGAGTGTACAGATATGTGAAAGAGCACACTGAACTGAGAGTTGGCAAAGTGAAACAGCACTCTGAACTGACTGTACAGATTTGGAGAAAACACACTGAATTGACAGAACACTTAGAGAAACAGCACACTGAACTTAAAATAAAGATAGAGACATAACTAGATGAACTAAGTGTACACTGACAGAACGAGCACAATGAACAGACAAAACAGATGAAGAAACAACACACTGAACAAAGAGTAGCGATCGAGAAATAATACACTGAAGTGGGAGAACAGATAGAGAAACAACACACTGCTTTATGAGTTAAGGTAGAGAAACAACTAACTGAACTGAAATAACAGACAGATTATTAAGACACAAGTACTAAGCTACAGGTACAGGAACAGCACACTCAAATGACAGTACAGATAAAGAAACTACACACTGGACTGAAAGTACAGATAAAGAAACAAAGCACTAAACTGAGAGCACAAATAGAGAATTAAGACAATTAACTGAGTGTACAGATACTGAAAGAGCACACTGAACTGAGTACTGATAGAGAAATAACACAATAAACTGAGGGTACAGATTAAGAAGCAACACACTGAAATTGAGAGTACATATTGAGAAACAAGTCAATGAACTGAGTGTACAGATACAGGCGCAACACACTGAACTGAGAGTACAGATGGAGAAATAACACACTGAACTGAGAGTACAGATGGAGAAATCAAACAGTAAACTGAGTGCACAGATAGAGAAACAGCACACTGTACTGAGAGTGCAGATAGAGATCTCACACAATGAACTGAGTGTATAGTTATAGAAACAGATATGGGTACAGATAAAATAACACAATGAAACGAGTTTACAGATAGAGAAACAAAACACTGAACTGTGAGTACAGATAGCGATACAGCACACTGAACTCGGAGTGCATACAGAGTACTAACACAAGGAGCAGCACACTGAACAGTGACTACAGAGCGAGAAATAACACATGAAATGAGTGTACAGATACAGAAACAGCACATTGAACTGACAGCACAGATAGAGAAACAACACACTGAACTGCGAGTTCAGAAAGAGAAACGAAACACTGAATTGAAAGTTCAGATGGAGAAATAACTGAGTGTACAGATAAAGTCACAGCACACTGAAATGCGAGTTAGAGAAACTAAACACTGTACTTGTGTGTACAGATACAGAGACAGCACACTGTTTTGAGGGTACATTGAGAGAACCAGCACACTGAACAGAGAGTAAAGATAGAGAAATAAATGCAATGACCTGATTGCACAGATACATGAAAGAGCACACTGGACTGAGAGCACACAAAAAGAAACCGCATACTGAACTGACAGTACAGACAAAGAACGAATACGCTGAACTGATAGTGTAGGTAGAAAAATAATACACTGAACTGAGTGTACAGATAGAGAAACGACAAACTGAACTCTGATTTCAGAGAGAGGAACAACACAGTGAACTGAGAGTACAGATCGAGAAGTTACACAATGAACTGAGTGTACAGATTCCGAAACAGCACACTTAACTGAGAGTACAGATACAGAAATAAGACAATGAACTGAGTGTACAGATATGTGAAAGAGCACACTGAACTGAGAGTTGGCAAAGTGAAACAGCACTCTGAACTGACTGTACAGATTTGGAGAAAACACACTGAATTGACAGAACACTTAGAGAAACAGCACACTGAACTTAAAATAAAGATAGAGACATAACTAGATGAACTAAGTGTACACTGACAGAACGAGCACAATGAACAGACAAAACAGATGAAGAAACAACACACTGAACAAAGAGTAGCGATCGAGAAATAATCCACTGAAGTGGGAGAACAGATAGAGAAACAACACACTGCTTTATGAGTTAAGGTAGAGAAACAACTAACTGAACTGAAATTACAGACAGATTATTAAGACACAAGTACTAAGCTACAGGAACAGGAACAGCACACTCAAATGACAGTACAGATAAAGAAACAACACACTGGACTGAAAGTACAGATAAAGAAACAAAGCACTAAACTGAGAGCACAAATAGAGAATTAAGACAATTAACTTAGTGTACAGATACTGAAAGAGCACACTGAACTGAGTACTGATAGAGAAATAACACAATAAACAAAACAATGTACTGCGTGAACAGATACAGAAACAATACATTGAACTGACAGCACAGATAGAGAAACAACACACTGAACTGCGAGTTCAGATAGAGAAACGAAACACTGAATTGAAAGTTCAGATGGAGAAATAACTGAGTGTACAGATAAAGTCACAGCACACTGAAATGCGAGTTAGAGAAACTAAACACTGTACTTGTGTGTACAGATACAGAGACAGCACACTGTTTTGAGGGTACATTGAGAGAACCAGCACACTGAACAGAGAGTAAAGATAGAGAAATAAATGCAATGACCTGATTGCACAGATACATGAAAGATCACACTGGACTGAGAGCACACAAAAAGAAACCGCATACTGAACTGACAGTACAGACAAAGAACGAATACATTGAACTGATAGTGTAGGTAGAAAAATAATACACTGAACTGAGTGTACAGATAGAGAAACGACAAAAAGAACTCTGATTTCAGAGAGAGGAACAACACAGTGAACTGAGTACAGATCGAGAAGTTACTCAATGAACTGAGTGTACAGATTCCGAAACAGCACACTTAACTGAGAGTACAGATACAGAAATAAGACAATGAACTGAGTGTACAGATATGTGAAAGAGCACACTGAACTGAGAGTTGGCAAAGTGAAACAGCACACTGAACTGACTGTACAGATTTGGAGAAAACACACTGAATTGACAGAACACTTAGAGAAACAGCACACTGAACTAAAAGTAATGATAGAGACATAACTAGATGAACTAAGTGTACACTGACAGAACGAGCACAATGAACAGACAAAACAGATGAAGAAACAACACACTGAACAAAGAGTAGCGATCGAGAAATAATCCACTGAAGTGGGAGAACAGATAGAGAAACAACACACAGCTTTATGAGTTAAGGTAGAGAAACAACTAACTGAACTGAGATTACAGACAGATTATTAAGACACAAGTACTAAGCTACAGGAACAGGAACAGCACACTCAAATGACAGTACAGACAAAGAAACAACACACTGGACTGAAAGTACAGATAAAGAAACAAAGCACTAAACTGAGAGCACAAATAGAGAATTAAGACAATTAACTTAGTGTACAGATACTGAAAGAGCACACTGAACTGAGTACTGATAGAGAAATAACACAATAAACAAAACAATGTACTGCGTGAACAGATACAGAAACAATACATTGAACTGACAGCACAGATAGAGAAACAACACACTGAACTGCGAGTTCAGATAGAGAAACGAAACAATTGAACTGACAGCACAGATAGAGAAACAACACACTGAACTGCGAGTTCAGATAGAGAAACGAAACACTGAATTGAAAGTTCAGATGGAGAAATAACTGAGTGTACAGATAAAGTCACAGCACACTGAAATGCGAGTTAGAGAAACTAAACACTGTACTTGTGTGTACAGATACAGAGACAGCACACTGTTTTGAGAGTACATTGAGAGAACCAGCACACTGAACAGAGAGTAAAGATAGAGAAATAAATGCAATGACCTGATTGCACAGATACATGAAAGATCACACTGGACTGAGAGCACACAAAAAGAAACCGCATACTGAACTGACAGTACAGACCAAGAACGAATACATTGAACTGATAGTGTAGGTAGAAAAATAATACACTGAACTGAGTGTACAGATAGAGAAACGACAAACTGAACTCTGATTTCAGAGAGAGGAACAACACAGTGAACTGAGAGTACAGATCGAGAAGTTACACAATGAACTGAGTGTACAGATTCCGAAACAGCACACTTAACTGAGAGTACAGATACAGAAATAAGACAATGAACTGAGTGTACAGATATGTGAAAGAGCACACTGAACTGAGAGTTGGCAAAGTGAAACAGCACTCTGAACTGACTGTACAGATTTGGAGAAAACACACTGAATTGACAGAACACTTAGAGAAACAGCACACTGAACTTAAAATAAAGATAGAGACATAACTAGATGAACTAAGTGTACACTGACAGAACGAGCACAATGAACAGACAAAACAGATGAAGAAACAACACACTGAACAAAGAGTAGCGATCGAGAAATAATCCACTGAAGTGGGAGAACAGATAGAGAAACAACACACAGCTTTATGAGTTAAGGTAGAGAAACAACTAACTGAACTGAGATTACAGACAGATTATTAAGACACAAGTACTAAGCTACAGGAACAGGAACAGCACACTCAAATGACAGTACAGACAAAGAAACAACACACTGGACTGAAAGTACAGATAAAGAAACAAAGCACTAAACTGAGAGCACAAATAGAGAATTAAGACAATTAACTTAGTGTACAGATACTGAAAGAGCACACTGAACTGAGTACTGATAGAGAAATAACACAATAAACAAAACAATGTACTGCGTGAACAGATACAGAAACAATACATTGAACTGACAGCACAGATAGAGAAACAACACACTGAACTGCGAGTTCAGATAGAGAAACGAAACAATTGAACTGACAGCACAGATAGAGAAACAACACACTGAACTGCGAGTTCAGATAGAGAAACGAAACACTGAATTGAAAGTTCAGATGGAGAAATAACTGAGTGTACAGATAAAGTCACAGCACACTGAAATGCGAGTTAGAGAAACTAAACACTGTACTTGTGTGTACAGATACAGAGACAGCACACTGTTTTGAGAGTACATTGAGAGAACCAGCACACTGAACAGAGAGTAAAGATAGAGAAATAAATGCAATGACCTGATTGCACAGATACATGAAAGATCACACTGGACTGAGAGCACACAAAAAGAAACCGCATACTGAACTGACAGTACAGACCAAGAACGAATACATTGAACTGATAGTGTAGGTAGAAAAATAATACACTGAACTGAGTGTACAGATAGAGAAACGACAAACTGAACTCTGATTTCAGAGAGAGGAACAACACAGTGAACTGAGAGTACAGATCGAGAAGTTACACAATGAACTGAGTGTACAGATTCCGAAACAGCACACTTAACTGAGAGTACAGATACAGAAATAAGACAATGAACTGAGTGTACAGATATGTGAAAGAGCACACTGAACTGAGAGTTGGCAAAGTGAAACAGCACTCTGAACTGACTGTACAGATTTGGAGAAAACACACTGAATTGACAGAACACTTAGAGAAACAGCACACTGAACTTAAAATAAAGATAGAGACATAACTAGATGAACTAAGTGTACACTGACAGAACGAGCACAATGAACAGACAAAACAGATGAAGAAACAACACACTGAACAAAGAGTAGCGATCGAGAAATAATCCACTGAAGTGGGAGAACAGATAGAGAAACAACACACTGCTTTATGAGTTAAGGTAGAGAAACAACTAACTGAACTGAGATTACAGACAGATTATTAAGACACAAGTACTAAGCTACAGGAACAGGAACAGCACACTCAAATGACAGTACAGATAAAGAAACTACACACTGGACTGAAAGTACAGATAAAGAAACAAAGCACTAAACTGAGAGCACAAATAGAGAATTAAGACAATTAACTGAGTGTACAGATACTGAACGAGCACACTGAACTGAGTACTGATAGAGAAATAACACAATAAACAAAACAATGTACTGCGTGAACAGATACAGAAACAATACATTGAACTGACAGCACAGATAGAGAAACAACACACTGAACTGCGAGTTCAGATAGAGAAACGAAACACTGAATTGAAAGTTCAGATGGAGAAATAACTGAGTGTACAGATAAAGTCACAGCACACTGAAATGCGAGTTAGAGAAACTAAACACTGTACTTGTGTGTACAGATACAGAGACAGCACACTGTTTTGAGAGTACATTGAGAGAACCAGCACACTGAACAGAGAGTAAAGATAGAGAAATAAAGGCAATGACCTGATTGCACAGATACATGAAAGATCACACTGGACTGAGAGCACACAAAAAGAAACCGCATACTGAACTGACAGTACAGAACAAGAACGAATACACTGAACTGATAGTGTAGGTAGAAAAATAATACACTGAACTGAGTGTACAGATAGAGAAACGACAAACTGAACTCTGATTTCAGAGAGAGGAACAACACAGTCAACTGAGAGTACAGATCGAGAAGTTACACAATGAACTGAGTGTACAGATTCCGAAACAGCACACTTAACTGAGAGTACAGATACAGAAATAAGACAATGAACTGAGTGTACAGATATGTGAAAGAGCACACTGAACTGAGAGTTGGCAAAGTGAAACAGCACTCTGAACTGACTGTACAGATTTGGAGAAAACACACTGAATTGACAGAACACTTAGAGAAACAGCACACTGAACTTAAAATAAAGATAGAGATATAACTAGATGAACTAAGTGTACACTGACAGAACGAGCACAATGAACAGACAAAACAGATGAAGAAACAACACACTGAACAAAGAGTAGCGATCGAGAAATAATACACTGACGTGGGAGAACAGATAGAGAAAAAACACACTGCTTTATGAGTTAAGGTAGAGAAACAACTAACTGAACTGAGATTACAGACAGATTATTAAGACACAAGTACTAAGCTACAGGAACAGGAACAGCACACTCAAATGACAGTACAGATAAAGAAACTACACACTGGACTGAAAGTACAGATAAAGAAACAAAGCACTAAACTGAGAGCACAAATAGAGAATTAAGACAATTAACTGAGTGTACAGATACTGAAAGAGCACACTGAACTGAGTACTGATAGAGAAATAACACAATAAACTGAGGGTACAGATTAAGAAGCAACACACTGAAATTGAGAGTACATATTGAGAAACAAGTCAATGAACTGAGTGTACAGATACAGGCGCAACACACTGAACTGAGAGTACAGATGGAGAAATAACACACTGAACTGAGAGCACAGATGGAGAAATCAAACAGTAAACTGAGTGCACAGATGGAGAAACAGCACACTGAACTGGGAGTAAAGAAAGAGAAATAAAAGAATGAACTGAGAGTACAGGAAAAGAAATAAAACAATGAACTGAGAGTACAAAAAAACAAACAACACACTGAACTGCAAGTGCAGATAGAGAAACAAAACTCTGAACTGAGGGTGCAGTTAGAAATATAAGACAATAAACAGAGTGTAAAGATACAGAAATAGCACACTGAATAGTAAGTACAGATACTGAACTAACACAATGAAATGAGGGTACATCTTGAGAAATAAAACAATGAACTGCGTTAACAGATACAGAAACAATACATTGAACAGAGAGTACTGATAGAAAAATAACACGATGAAATCAGTATACAAATGAAGAAACAACACACAGAAATAAAAGCACAGATAGGGAAACAATACAATGAACAGGGTCTACAGATACTAAAACAGCTAATTGAAATGACAGTACAGATTTTAAAACGTGCAATGAATTGAGAGTACAGAATGAGAAACAACACAATGATCAGAGAGAGAAACAAAACAATGAACTGAGTGCAAAGATACAGCAACAGTACACTGAACTGAGAATACAGTTTGAGAAACAACACACTGAGCTAAGAGTATGGATAGAGAAACAACACACTAAACTGAGAGTACATATAGCGAACTAAGACAATGAACTTACAGAAACAGTGCACTGAACTGGGAGTACAGATAGAGAAATAACACAATGAACTGAGAGTACAGATAGAGAAACAACAGAGTGAATTAGAGTATACTTAGAGAAATAACACACTGAACTGAGAGTACAGAGAGAAAAACAGTACATACAACCGAGAATACACACAAAAAACAACTCACTAAAGAAAGAGGAACAGCACACTCAGCAGTGATTACAGATAGAGAAACATTTCACTGAAATGAGAGTACGGGTATTGAAAAAACACACTGAACTAAGATTACAGTTAAGAAACAACACACTGAACAGAGAGTACATACAGAGAAATTACAGAATGAACTAAGTGTACACATCGAGAAACAGCACACTGAACTGAGTACTGATAGAGAAATAACACAATAAACAAAACAATGTACTGCGTGAACAGATACAGAAACAATACATTGAACTGACAGCACAGATAGAGAAACAACACACTGAACTGCGAGTTCAGATAGAGAAACGAAACACTGAATTGAAAGTTCAGATGGAGAAATAACTGAACAGATACTGAACAGCATACTGAAATGCGAGTTAGAGAAACTAAACACTGTACATGTGTGTACAGATACAGAGACAGCACACTGTTTTGAGAGTACATTGAGAGAACCAGCACACTGAACAGAGAGTAAAGATAGAGAAATAAATGCAATGACCTGATTGCACAGATACATGAAAGATCACACTGGACTGAGAGCACACAAAAAGAAACCGCATACTGAACTGACAGTACAGACAAAGAACGAATACATTGAACTGATAGTGTAGGTAGAAAAATAATACACTGAACTGAGTGTACAGATAGAGAAACGACAAACTGAACTCTGATTTCAGAGAGAGGAACAACACAGTGAACTGAGAGTACAGATCGAGAAGTTACACAATGAACTGAGTGTACAGATTCCGAAACAGCACACTTAACTGAGAGTACAGATACAGAAATAAGACAATGAACTGAGTGTACAGATATGTGAAAGAGCACATTGAACTGAGAGTTGGCAAAGTGAAACAGCACTCTGAACTGACTGTACAGATTTGGAGAAAACACACTGAATTGACAGAACACTTAGAGAAACAGCACACTGAACTTAAAATAAAGATAGAGACATAACTAGATGAACTAAGTGTACACTGACAGAACGAGCACAATGAACAGACAAAACAGATGAAGAAACAACACACTGAACAAAGAGTAGCGATCGAGAAATAATACACTGAAGTGGGAGAACAGATAGAGAAACAACACACTGCTTTATGAGTTAAGGTAGAGAAACAACTAACTGAACTGAGATTACAGACAGATTATTAAGACACAAGTACTAAGCTACAGGAACAGGAACAGCACACTCAAATGACAGTACAGATAAAGAAACTACACACTGGACTGAAAGTACAGATAAAGAAACAAAGCACTAAACTGAGAGCACAAATAGAGAATTAAGACAATTAACTGAGTGTACAGATACTGAAAGAGCACACTGAACTGAGTACTGATAGAGAAATAACACAATAAACTGAGGGTACAGATTAAGAAGCAACACACTGAAATTGAGAGTACATATTGAGAAACAAGTCAATGAACTGAGTGTACAGATACAGGCGCAACACACTGAACTGAGAGTACAGATGGAGAAATAACACACTGAACTGAGAGTACAGATGGAGAAATCAAACAGTAAACTGAGTGCACAGATAGAGAAACAGCACACTGTACTGAGAGTGCAGATAGAGATCTCACACAATGAACTGAGTGTATAGTTATAGAAACAGATATGGGTACAGATAAAATAACACAATGAAACGAGTTTACAGATAGAGAAACAAAACACTGAACTGTGAGTACAGATAGCGATACAGCACACTGAACTCGGAGTGCATACAGAGTACTAACACAAGGAGCAGCACACTGAACAGTGACTACAGAGCGAGAAATAACACATGAAATGAGTGTACAGATACAGAAACAGCACATTGAACTGACAGCACAGATAGAGAAACAACACACTGAACTGCGAGTTCAGAAAGAGAAACGAAACACTGAATTGAAAGTTCAGATGGAGAAATAACTGAGTGTACAGATAAAGTCACAGCACACTGAAATGCGAGTTAGAGAAACTAAACACTGTACTTGTGTGTACAGATACAGAGACAGCACACTGTTTTGAGGGTACATTGAGAGAACCAGCACACTGAACAGAGAGTAAAGATAGAGAAATAAATGCAATGACCTGATTGCACAGATACATGAAAGAGCACACTGGACTGAGAGCACACAAAAAGAAACCGCATACTGAACTGACAGTACAGACAAAGAACGAATACGCTGAACTGATAGTGTAGGTAGAAAAATAATACACTGAACTGAGTGTACAGATAGAGAAACGACAAACTGAACTCTGATTTCAGAGAGAGGAACAACACAGTGAACTGAGAGTACAGATCGAGAAGTTACACAATGAACTGAGTGTACAGATTCCGAAACAGCACACTTAACTGAGAGTACAGATACAGAAATAAGACAATGAACTGAGTGTACAGATATGTGAAAGAGCACACTGAACTGAGAGTTGGCAAAGTGAAACAGCACTCTGAACTGACTGTACAGATTTGGAGAAAACACACTGAATTGACAGAACACTTAGAGAAACAGCACACTGAACTTAAAATAAAGATAGAGACATAACTAGATGAACTAAGTGTACACTGACAGAACGAGCACAATGAACAGACAAAACAGATGAAGAAACAACACACTGAACAAAGAGTAGCGATCGAGAAATAATACACTGAAGTGGGAGAACAGATAGAGAAACAACACACTGCTTTATGAGTTAAGGTAGAGAAACAACTAACTGAACTGAGATTACAGACAGATTATTAAGACACAAGTACTAAGCTACAGGTACAGGAACAGCACACTCAAATGACAGTACAGATAAAGAAACTACACACTGGACTGAAAGTACAGATAAAGAAACAAAGCACTAAACTGAGAGCACAAATAGAGAATTAAGACAATTAACTGAGTGTACAGATACTGAAAGAGCACACTGAACTGAGTACTGATAGAGAAATAACACAATAAACTGAGGGTACAGATTAAGAAGCAACACACTGAAATTGAGAGTACATATTGAGAAACAAGTCAATGAACTGTGTGTACAGATACAGGCGCAACACACTGAACTGAGAGTACAGATGGAGAAATAACACACTGAACTGAGTGTACAGATGGAGAAATCAAACAGTAAACTGAGTGCACAGATAGAGAAACAGCACACTGTACTGAGAGTGCAGATAGAGATCTCACACAATGAACTGAGTGTATAGTTATAGAAACAGATATGGGTACAGATAAAATAACACAATGAAACGAGTTTACAGATAGAGAAACAAAACACTGAACTGTGAGTACAGATAGCGATACAGCACACTGAACTCGGAGTGCATACAGAGTACTAACACAAGGAGCAGCACACTGAACAGTGACTACAGAGCGAGAAATAACACATGAAATGAGTGTACAGATACAGAAACAGCACATTGAACTGACAGCACAGATAGAGAAACAACACACTGAACTGCGAGTTCAGAAAGAGAAACGAAACACTGAATTGAAAGTTCAGATGGAGAAATAACTGAGTGTACAGATAAAGTCACAGCACACTGAAATGCGAGTTAGAGAAACTAAACACTGTACTTGTGTGTACAGATACAGAGACAGCACACTGTTTTGAGGATACATTGAGAGAACCAGCACACTGAACAGAGAGTAAAGATAGAGAAATAAATGCAATGACCTGATTGCACAGATACATGAAAGAGCACACTGGACTGAGAGCACACAAAAAGAAACCGCATACTGAACTGACAGTACAGACAAAGAACGAATACGCTGAACTGATAGTGTAGGTAGAAAAATAATACACTGAACTGAGTGTACAGATAGAGAAACGACAAACTGAACTCTGATTTCAGAGAGAGGAACAACACAGTGAACTGAGAGTACAGATCGAGAAGTTACACAATGAACTGAGTGTACAGATTCCGAAACAGCACACTTAACTGAGAGTACAGATACAGAAATAAGACAATGAACTGAGTGTACAGATATGTGAAAGAGCACACTGAACTGAGAGTTGGCAAAGTGAAACAGCACTCTGAACTGACTGTACAGATTTGGAGAAAACACACTGAATTGACAGAACACTTAGAGAAACAGCACACTGAACTTAAAATAAAGATAGAGACATAACTAGATGAACTAAGTGTACACTGACAGAACGAGCACAATGAACAGACAAAACAGATGAAGAAACAACACACTGAACAAAGAGTAGCGATCGAGAAATAATCCACTGAAGTGGGAGAACAGATAGAGAAACAACACACTGCTTTATGAGTTAAGGTAGAGAAACAACTAACTGAACTGAAATTACAGACAGATTATTAAGACACAAGTACTAAGCTACAGGAACAGGAACAGCACACTCAAATGACAGTACAGATAAAGAAACAACACACTGGACTGAAAGTACAGATAAAGAAACAAAGCACTAAACTGAGAGCACAAATAGAGAATTAAGACAATTAACTTAGTGTACAGATACTGAAAGTGCACACTGAACTGAGTACTGATAGAGAAATAACACAATAAACAAAACAATGTACTGCGTGAACAGATACAGAAACAATACATTGAACTGACAGCACAGATAGAGAAACAACACACTGAACTGCGAGTTCAGATAGAGAAACGAAACACTGAATTGAAAGTTCAGATGGAGAAATAACTGAGTGTACAGATAAAGTCACAGCACACTGAAATGCGAGTTAGAGAAACTAAACACTGTACTTGTGTGTACAGATACAGAGACAGCACACTGTTTTGAGGGTACATTGAGAGAACCAGCACACTGAACAGAGAGTAAAGATAGAGAAATAAATGCAATGACCTGATTGCACAGATACATGAAAGATCACACTGGACTGAGAGCACACAAAAAGAAACCGCATACTGAACTGACAGTACAGACAAAGAACGAATACATTGAACTGATAGTGTAGGTAGAAAAATAATACACTGAACTGAGTGTACAGATAGAGAAACGACAAACTGAACTCTGATTTCAGAGAGAGGAACAACACAGTGAACTGAGTACAGATCGAGAAGTTACTCAATGAACTGAGTGTACAGATTCCGAAACAGCACACTTAACTGAGAGTACAGATACAGAAATAAGACAATGAACTGAGTGTACAGATATGTGAAAGAGCACACTGAACTGAGAGTTGGCAAAGTGAAACAGCACACTGAACTGACTGTACAGATTTGGAGAAAACACACTGAATTGACAGAACACTTAGAGAAACAGCACACTGAACTAAAAGTAATGATAGAGACATAACTAGATGAACTAAGTGTACACTGACAGAACGAGCACAATGAACAGACAAAACAGATGAAGAAACAACACACTGAACAAAGAGTAGCGATCGAGAAATAATCCACTGAAGTGGGAGAACAGATAGAGAAACAACACACAGCTTTATGAGTTAAGGTAGAGAAACAACTAACTGAACTGAGATTACAGACAGATTATTAAGACACAAGTACTAAGCTACAGGAACAGGAACAGCACACTCAAATGACAGTACAGACAAAGAAACAACACACTGGACTGAAAGTACAGATAAAGAAACAAAGCACTAAACTGAGAGCACAAATAGAGAATTAAGACAATTAACTTAGTGTACAGATACTGAAAGAGCACACTGAACTGAGTACTGATAGAGAAATAACACAATAAACAAAACAATGTACTGCGTGAACAGATACAGAAACAATACATTGAACTGACAGCACAGATAGAGAAACAACACACTGAACTGCGAGTTCAGATAGAGAAACGAAACAATTGAACTGACAGCACAGATAGAGAAACAACACACTGAACTGCGAGTTCAGATAGAGAAACAACAGAGTGAATTAGAGTATACTTAGAGAAATAACACACTGAACTGAGAGTACAGAGAGAAAAACAGTACATACAACCGAGAATACACACTAAAGAAAGAGGAACAGCACACTCAGCAGTGATTACAGATAGAGAAACATTACACTGAAATGAGAGTACAGGTATTGAAAAAACACACTGAACTAAGATTACAGTTAAGAAACAACACACTGAACAGAGAGTACATACAGAGACATTACACAATGAACTAAGTGTACACATCGAGAAACAGCACACTGAACTGAGTACTGATAGAGAAATAACACAATAAACAAAACAATGTACTGCGTGAACAGATACAGAAGCAATACATTGAACTGACAGCACAGATAGAGAAACAACACACTGAACTGCGAGTTCAGATAGAGAAACGAAACACTGAATTGAAAGTTCAGATGGAGAAATAACTGAGTGTACAGATAAAGTCACAGCACACTGAAATGCGAGTTAGAGAAACTAAACACTGTACTTGTGTGTACAGATACAGAGACAGCACACTGTTTTGAGAGTACATTGAGAGAACCAGCACACTGAACAGAGAGTAAAGATAGAGAAATAAATGCAATGACCTGATTGCACAGATACATGAAAGATCACACTGGACTGAGAGCACACAAAAAGAAACCGCATACTGAACTGACAGTACAGACCAAGAACGAATACATTGAACTGATAGTGTAGGTAGAAAAATAATACACTGAACTGAGTGTACAGATAGAGAAACGACAAACTGAACTCTGATTTCAGAGAGAGGAACAACACAGTGAACTGAGAGTACAGATCGAGAAGTTACACAATGAACTGAGTGTACAGATTCCGAAACAGCACACTTAACTGAGAGTACAGATACAGAAATAAGACAATGAACTGAGTGTACAGATATGTGAAAGAGCACACTGAACTGAGAGTTGGCAAAGTGAAACAGCACACTGAACTGACTGTACAGATTTGGAGAAAACACACTGAATTGACAGAACACTTAGAGAAACAGCACACTGAACTAAAAGTAATGATAGAGACATAACTAGATGAACTAAGTGTACACTGACAGAACGAGCACAATGAACAGACAAAACAGATGAAGAAACAACACACTGAACAAAGAGTAGCGATCGAGAAATAATCCACTGAAGTGGGAGAACAGATAGAGAAACAACACACTGCTTTATGAGTTAAGGTAGAGAAACAACTAACTGAACTGAGATTACAGACAGATTATTAAGACACAAGTACTAAGCTACAGGAACAGGAACAGCACACTCAAATGACAGTACAGATAAAGAAACTACACACTGGACTGAAAGTACAGATAAAGAAACAAAGCACTAAACTGAGAGCACAAATAGAGAATTAAGACAATTAACTGAGTGTACAGATACTGAAAGAGCACACTGAACTGAGTACTGATAGAGAAATAACACAATAAACTGAGGGTACACATTAAGAAGCAACACACTGAAATTGAGAGTACATATTGAGAAACAAGTCAATGAACTGAGTGTACAGATACAGGCGCAACACACTGAACTGAGAGTACAGATGGAGAAATAACACACTGAACTGAGAGTACAGATGGAGAAATCAAACAGTAAACTGAGTGCACAGATGGAGAAACAGCACACTGAACTGGGAGTAAAGAAAGAGAAATAAAAGAATGAACTGAGAGTACAGGAAAAGAAATAAAACAATGAACTGAGAGTACAAAAAAACAAACAACACACTGAACTGCAAGTGCAGATAGAGAAACAAAACTCTGAACTGAGGGTGCAGTTAGAAATATAAGACAATAAACAGAGTGTAAAGATACAGAAATAGCACACTGAATAGTAAGTACAGATACTGAACTAACACAATGAAATGAGGGTACATCTTGAGAAATAAAACAATGAACTGCGTGAACAGATACAGAAACAATACATTGAACAGAGAGTACTGATAGAAAAATAACACGATGAAATCAGTATACAAATGAAGAAACAACACACAGAAATAAGAGCACAGATAGGGAAACAATACAATGAACAGGGTCTACAGATACTAAAACAGCTAATTGAAATGACAGTACAGATGTTAAAACGTGCAATGAATTGAGAGTACAGAATGAGAAACAACACAATGATCAGAGAGAGAAACAAAACAATGAACTGAGTGCAAAGATACAGCAACAGTACACTGAACTGAGAATACAGTTTGAGAAACAACACACTGAGCTAAGAGTATGGATAGAGAAACAACACACTAAACTGAGAGTACATATAGCGAACTAAGACAATGAACTTAAAGAAACAGTGCACTGAACTGGGAGTACAGATAGAGAAATAACACAATGAACTGAGAGTGCAGATAGAGAAACAACAGAGTGAATTAGAGTATACTTAGAGAAATAACACACTGAACTGAGAGTACAGAGAGAAAAACAGTACATACAACCGAGAATACACACAAAAAACAACTCACTAAAGAAAGAGGAACAGCACACTCAGCAGTGATTACAGATAGAGAAACATTACACTGAAATGAGAGTACAGGTATTGAAAAAACACACTGAACTAAGATTACAGTTAAGAAACAACACACTGAACAGAGAGTACATACAGAGAAATTACACAATGAACTAAGTGTACACATCGAGAAACAGCACACTGAACTGAGTACTGATAGAGAAATAACACAATAAACAAAACAATGTACTGCGTGAACAGATACAGAAACAATACATTGAACTGACAGCACAGATAGAGAAACAACACACTGAACTGCGAGTTCAGATAGAGAAACGAAACACTGAATTGAAAGTTCAGATGGAGAAATAACTGAGTGTACAGATAAAGTCACAGCACACTGAAATGCGAGTTAGAGAAACTAAACACTGTACTTGTGTGTACAGATACAGAGACAGCACACTGTTTTGAGAGTACATTGAGAGAACCAGCACACTGAACAGAGAGTAAAGATAGAGAAATAAATGCAATGACCTGATTGCACAGATACATGAAAGATCACACTGGACTGAGAGCACACAAAAAGAAACCGCATACTGAACTGACAGTACAGACAAAGAACGAATACATTGAACTGATAGTGTAGGTAGAAAAATAATACACTGAACTGAGTGTACAGATAGAGAAACGACAAACTGAACTCTGATTTCAGAGAGAGGAACAACACAGTGAACTGAGAGTACAGATCGAGAAGTTACACAATGAACTGAGTGTACAGATTCCGAAACAGCACACTTAACTGAGAGTACAGATACAGAAATAAGACAATGAACTGAGTGTACAGATATGTGAAAGAGCACACTGAACTGAGAGTTGGCAAAGTGAAACAGCACTCTGAACTGACTGTACAGATTTGGAGAAAACACACTGAATTGACAGAACACTTAGAGAAACAGCACACTGAACTTAAAATAAAGATAGAGACATAACTAGATGAACTAAGTGTACACTGACAGAACGAGCACAATGAACAGACAAAACAGATGAAGAAACAACACACTGAACAAAGAGTAGCGATCGAGAAATAATCCACTGAAGTGGGAGAACAGATAGAGAAACAACACACTGCTTTATGAGTTAAGGTAGAGAAACAACTAACTGAACTGAGATTACAGACAGATTATTAAGACACAAGTACTAAGCTACAGGTACAGGAACAGCACACTCAAATGACAGTACAGATAAAGAAACTACACACTGGACTGAAAGTACAGATAAAGAAACAAAGCACTAAACTGAGAGCACAAATAGAGAATTAAGACAATTAACTGAGTGTACAGATACTGAAAGAGCACACTGAACTGAGTACTGATAGAGAAATAACACAATAAACTGAGGGTACAGATTAAGAAGCAACACACTGAAATTGAGAGTACATATTGAGAAACAAGTCAATGCACTGAGTGTACAGATACAGGCGCAACACACTGAACTGAGAGTACAGATGGAGAAATAACACACTGAACTGAGAGTACAGATGGAGAAATCAAACAGTAAACTGAGTGCACAGATGGAGAAACAGCACACTGAACTGGGAGTAAAGAAAGAGAAATGAAAGAATGAACTGAGAGTACAAAAAAACAAACAACAAACTGAACTGCAAGTGCAGATTGAGAAACAAAACTCTGAACTGAGGGTGCAGTTAGAAATATAAGACAATAAACAGAGTGTAAAGATACAGAAATAGCACACTGAATAGTAAGTACAGATACTGAGCTAACACAATGAAATGAGGGTACATCTTGAGAAATAAAACAATGAACTGCGTGAACAGATACAGAAACAATACATTGAACAGAGAGTACTGATAGAAAAATAACACGATGAAATCAGTATACAAATGAAGAAACAACACACAGAAATAAGAGCACAGATAGGGAAACAATACAATGAACAGGGTCTACAGATACTAAAACAGCTAATTGAAATGACAGTACAGATTTTAAAACGTGCAATGAATTGAGAGTACAGAATGAGAAACAACACAATGATCAAGGAGAGAAACAAAACAATGAACTGAGTGCAAAGATACAGAAACAGTACACTGAACTGAGAATACAGTTTGAGAAACAACACACTGAGCTAAGAGTATGGATAGAGAAACAACACACTAAACTGAGAGTACATATAGCGAACTAAGACAATGAACTTACAGAAACAGTGCACTGAACTGGGAGTACAGATAGAGAAATAACACAATGAACTGAGAGTACAGATAGAGAAACAACAGAATGAATTAGAGTATACTTAGAGAAATAACACACTGAACTGAGAGTACAGAGAGAAAAACAGTACATAAAACCGAGAATACACACAAAAAACAACTCACTAAACAGAGTAAAGAAAGAGGAACAGCACACTCAGCAGTGATTACAGATAGAGAAACAGCACACTGAAATGAGAGTACAGGTATGGAAAAAACACACTGAACTAAGATTACAGTTAAGAAACAACACACTGAACAGAGAGTACAGATAGAGAAATTACACAATGAACTAAGTGTACACATCGAGAAACAGCACACTGAACTGAGTGGAGAGTGAGTGAAACAACACACTGAACTGAGAGCACGGAGAAGGAACATAATGAACCAAGAATACAGATACAGAAACAGCACATTGAACGGAGAGTACAGATAGAGAAATAACACACTGACCTGCGATTACAAATAGAAAAACAACACAATGAACTGAGTGCACAGATACAGAAACCGCACACTGAACTGACACTACAGATAAAGGAACAACACACTGAACTGCAAGTACAGATAGAGAAATAACACAATGAACTGAGAGTATAGATACAGAAACTGCACACAAAATTCAGTGTACAGATATAGAAACAAAACACTGAACAGAGAGTACGGACAGAAAAATTACACAATGAACTGAGTGTACAGATAGAGAAACAGCACACTGTACTGAGAGTGCAGATAGAGATCTCACACAATGAACTGAGTGTATAGTTATAGAAACAGATATGGGTACAGATAAAATAACACAATGAAACGAGTTTACAGATAGAGAAACAAAACACTGAACTGTGAGTACAGATAGCGATACAGCACACTGAACTCGGAGTGCATACAGAGTACTAACACAAGGAGCAGCACACTGAACAGTGACTACAGAGCGAGAAATAACACATGAAATGAGTGTACAGATACAGAAACAGCACATTGAACTGACAGCACAGATAGAGAAACAACACACTGAACTGCGAGTTCAGAAAGAGAAACGAAACACTGAATTGAAAGTTCAGATGGAGAAATAACTGAGTGTACAGATACAGTCACAGCACACTGAAATGCGAGTTAGAGAAACTAAACACTGTACTTGTGTGTACAGATACAGAGACAGCACACTGTTTTGAGGGTACATTGAGAGAACCAGCACACTGAACAGAGAGTAAAGATAGAGAAATAAATGCAATGACCTGATTGCACAGATACATGAAAGAGCACACTGGACTGAGAGCACACAAAAAGAAACCGCATACTGAACTGACAGTACAGACAAAGAACGAATACACTGAACTGATAGTGTAGGTAGAAAAATAATACACTGAACTGAGTGTACAGATAGAGAAACGACAAACTGAACTCTGATTTCAGAGAGAGGAACAACACAGTGAACTGAGAACTAGATGTCATAGATTTAAGGTGAGAAGGGAAAGATTTAAAAGGGACCGAAGGGGCAATTTTTCACACAGAGGGTGGTGCGTGTATGGAATGAGCCGCCAGAGGAAGTGATTGAGGCTGCTACAATTACAACATTTAAAGGGGATCTGGATGGGGACATGAATAGGAAGGGTTTGGAGGGATATGGGCCTAGATTAGATTTGGATATCTAGTTGAATTGATTATAGAGTCATAGAGTCATAGAGGTGTACAGCATGGCAACAATCCCTTCAGTCCAACCTGTCCATGCCGACCAGATATCCCAGATTGATGACCAAAGGATGTGTTTCCGTGCTGTACATCTCGATGAGCCTATGATCTAACATAAGGAGAGGAGATCCTCTATATGTCGATGCTGCTGTCAGTTGTTTGGCGCACTCATTAATTTAATAATTGATGTAACTGGATATTTCATCATGATCTTGAGTTGCTTTCTAAACTTGGACTGAGTCGCTCCATAAACAAATGTATTTGTGCAGCAGCTTAAATGTTGAAGAGTATCTCCAACTTTACTAAATACGTATTCAGAATTGTTGTAATCTCTGCCATTTCTGCCCATAATGCGATAATACAAGAAATGTAAAACATATACTAACCATAGAAGTATGAAACTGGCAGATATGGCGAATAACAATATCACAGACTTCCTTCTGCTCTCCATTTCTGGGTCACTGTGATTCTCTTTCTTGCTCTGACCTTTCAATCCCTTACGGATGCGGCTAGACACTAAAATGTGTCTGACTGTCAGAGCATTAAGCAACAGAATCAAAATGAATGGTAGCAGTGGGGTTAGAACTGTGTCAAACCAGTCAAATCCTACCCATCCAGCTTCGGTGTAATACCTTGGTGTTACAAAACAAAACCACTCCGTCTTGTCAATGATCTTTGCAGGTTCAAGTGGAAAGTAGAATGGAATACTTTTCAAACAGAGCAGAATGCATGTCGTTGCAAGAATTACAGATGCCATCTTCTCAGTGCAGTATTTTGTTTTTAGTTTCTGGCAGCAAATGGCCACAAATCGATCGAAGGTGAAAGTGACAGTGAGCCAGACAGAACAGTCTGTAGCTGCATGGCGCAACACATTAATGACTCGGCACACGGGGGTAAGATACAGGAAACACCATGGGTTATAATAAAATATAATCTTCCACACGATTACATCAGTCATAATGAACAACAGATCTGCCACTGCCATGGCCACCAGGTAATGTGTGGTGCAGTTGGACAGTCCACACTTGGCACGGGATAAAATCACAATTGCCACCAAATTAACTGAGAAAAAGAGAGAGAAAAACAGACAATGACTTGAAATAAATGACATGAATGAATGAATATCATATGGCCTCACTCAGAAAATAAAGTCAGCACTTTAGCAACAAAACGAGTTGACTGGAGTCAAGACAGAAGTTGGAATTTGTAAGAAAACTCATCATTGACCTCTGTCCAATTCCAGCACCGCAATTTCCAAATTTAATTGAGTTGATGGAGGCTTGTAGACTCACATATTTTAACAGCAGTTGGTTCAAAAAGGAAATATATCAATGAGACTGGAATTTTCTGACTGAACTTATTTTTCCAAGCTATTTCCATTAGTTCCTACCACTACAAAGACATTCAGAACTATCAAACTGAGCCATAGAGACATGGAATCATAGAGACATGCAGCATAGAAGCAGACCCTTCAGTCCAACTAGTCCATGCCAACCAAGTTTCCTAAACTAAAATAGTCCCATTTGCCTACATTTAACCCATATCCTGCCAAATTTTTCATATTCATGTACTTATCCCAATCTCTTTTAAAAGTTGCAACTGTACCTGCATCTACCACCACCTCTGATAGTTAATTCCACACATGAACCACCTTCTGTGTAGAACAGCTTTATCCTTCAGCTCACTTTTAAATCTTTCTTCTCTCACCTTGAAATGATGTCCACTAATTTTGAAACCCACCTACGGAAAAAAACTTTGCTTTTCATGTTATCGATGTCTTTCATGAATTTCTAAACCTCAGCTGTTCATCACCCACCATCCCTTTAAAGACTCAATGTCCATTGAGACCAGGCAATCATGGGGCAAAAGACATAAACAACAAGTTAGTAATGTATTCAGAACATACCACCAGTGCCATAGATAATAGCCAAGTCCCGAGGGCCATAAATCTTGCATATGTAATGTAAAAATGTGAATGGCTACAACCAAGAGCTGAGTATGAGGAAGGGGCTGAGAATATTTTGGAAGCACTGGTGTGGAAAATAGCATCAATGGCACAAAGGAATGGGGACAAGGTGGAAAACAAGATCGCTGTGGGAGTCTGAGAATTTTTATAAGATGTTGCTGAAATGGAATTTGAGAAATTGAACATGTAAGGGAAGTAGTAAAGAAGATCCATTGAATGAAGGCAAGTGGTGGAAACTTGAAGGAAAATTGATGAAGTTCTCCAGATTGAGATGATGAAAGGGAATGTTACAAAACCAGTCATCACACTGCCAGCTGTAACAAGGGAGCTGAATAAGACTGGCACAAAGTCAAATACACAAAGGCAGCATCACTAGGACTCCGCAAGGTTCCCACAGCAACAATGTTTTGATGGGGACACCCCAGCGTCTACACTCAGCATCTGCACAGCTATTCTTTACAACAAGATCTCTGCACACAGTCCACCATTTCCAGTCCAGTCCCATTGTTTTAAAGAGGCTCTCCTACATGAATTAGCCAAATCAAATCAAGTCCAAATGTCATTGAGAGTGCCACAGGAGATAATTGTCCATAACAAATACAAACAGGAGTTGGCCATTCAAGCTGCTCTGCTATTCACTTAGTCCAATATTCATCATGGTCCTGTGGCCCAACATTTCAACTCTCCCTCCCACTCTGCTGAGGACATAAGGTCCTGGGCCTCCTTCACCACCGCTCTCTCACCATCAGATACCTGGAGGAAGAACGCCTCTTCTTCCGCCTCGGAACACTTCAACCCCAGGGCATCAATGTGGACTTCAACAGTTTCCTCAATTCCCCTTCCCCCACCTCACCGCAGCTCCAAACTTCCAGCTCAGAACTGTCCCCATGACATGTCCTACCTGCTTATCTTCTTTTCCACCTATCCACTCCACCCTACCCCACCCCCCCACCGACCTATCACCTTCATCCCCTTCCCAACTCACCTATTGTACTCTATGCTACTTTCTCCCCACCCCCACCCTCCTCTCACTTATCTCTCCACGCTTCAGGCTCTCTGCCTTTATTCCTGATTAAAGGCTTTTGCCCGAAACAGCGATTTTACTGCTCCTTGGATGCTGCCTGAACTGCTGTGCTCTTCCAGCACCACTAATCCAGAACTAATTCATCATGCCCACTTCTCTGTGTTTTTCCCGTAAACATGGATTCCCCGACTGGTCACCAATCTATCTATCTCAGCCTTAAATATGCACAAGGAATCTTGCTTTCCACGGCAAGGAAATCCAACTCAGAGATTAAAATCCTCCTCATCTCAGTCTTAAATTGGCACCCTTTTTACCTGGCACTGTGCCCTCTAGTCCTTGACTCTCCCATGTAGGGAAACATCATTTTGGTGTTTACCTGTCAAGTCCCATCAGAATCCAATGTGATCCCCTCTCATTCTTCAAAACACCAGTACATTGAGTCCCAACCTGTTTAACTTTTGCCGGTGAGACAATCCCTCCGAACCGGGGATCATCCTTGTGAAGCTTCTCCGAACTGCCTCCGATGAAGTGGTGTCTTTCCTTAAAGGAGTGCTCACGGTACTGCTCACGGTACTGCAGATGCACTCTCACTTCTCAGCAGGGTGTGCAAAGGTGACCCTTTGGTCATTATGTCACATTTACACTCAGATTTTTATAATAGTAACTTAGACACACACATTTTTCCATCTTCATCAGGAACAGAGATACTTACCAGGAACACCAATTGCAGCAAGAATGTTGTTGTAAATTTTCAGTATGGTTTCAGTTGAATAATGCATTATCTGTATGATATAATCCTTTCCTTGGCCCTGTAGCAAGTCTCTTTGCATTAAACTCAGTTCCACTGATTTGGCAGAGCCGATAATTTATACACTGTGACATCTCCGCCGTGGATAGAGGTTGCGTAATTGCTCATTAAAGAAAAATACCAAAAAGCAAGCAACATTATTCTGGGCCCATGTTGTGAGAGAATGTGTTTACTGTTGAGTCATAGACTCGTACCGCACAGACACAACCCTTTTCATCCAACCAGTCTGAACACAATCCCAAACTGAACTAATTCCGTACCCCTGTAAACATTTCTTATTCATGCACTTAAAAATGTCTTTTAGACATTGTAATTGTACTTGCTTCCATCACTTCTGCTTGAGTTTTATTCCACTCATTAACCATCCTCTGTATAAAATATTGCCCCTCGTGTGTCTGGGAAATTTTTCTCTTCTCAGGTTAAAAATATGCCCAACTTCCCAAATCTGCCTTTGTCTCTGACGCCGTGAGAATGTCAGACTGAAAGCCATTCACTTACTCCAAAACTCACCAAATCTTCTCGCATCAATTTCCTTTCACCAAGCAGAATTCCAACCTGCTGCCATCCTTCACGTGTTGAACTTATCCCTCTTTCTTTTCTCTAACAAAATCTATCTAAAGACCTTGACTCATCGATCAACACGAAACATTGTAACTAAACTCGCGTCCACCACTTCCTTTGGCATTTCATTCCACACACAAACCACTCTCTGTGTAAAAACAAATGTTCCTCACGTCTTTTTAAAGCTTTTCTTGTCAACTTAAGAATATACCCACCAGAGGCCATTTGTAAGGAAAATCAACTAGACAACAAAGAATTTGGATATTCAGCATTATCAATTTCTGTTAATAAAGCAGACAGAGCTAATTTATTCCTGCTTACAATATAACGACTTTCAAACTAATACAAATTCCCAATCTTTAACTTGCAAACACAAGCAAGGTTGAAGATTACAGTCAGGATACTGTTCAGATTTTTTTTTAAAGAATGATAATTTAATGTTCCTCATAGCATGGCTATCAATCTCTCTTCAAAGAACATATAGATACCAAAACACTAATAAGTTATTTTGATGATAACAAGCCTTACATGTATCATGTGAAGGGTTTTACCATTTCCCCTTTCCAATACAGCAGGGAGGTAGAGTGAAACCTGTGAGGCATCATCATTCTTTATTTGGTAAAATCATCAGCTCGGGACTGAAATGGCCAATTACAAACCTTCAGTTCTGAGATGACTAGTTTAGATTCCCTACAGTATGAAAACAGGTCTTTCGGCCCAACAAGTCCATACCAACCCTCTGAAGAGGAACTTGTCCAGAACCATTTCCCTCTGACTAATGCACCTCATACTCTGGGCAATTTAGCATGGCCAATTCACCTGATCTGCACATCTTTGGACTATGGGAGGAAACCAGAGAACCCTGAGGAAACGCATGCAGACATAGAGAGAATGTGCAAACTCCACACAGACAGTTATCTGAGGCAGGAATTGAACCCAGGTCCCTGGTACTGTGAGGCAGCAGCATCAACCACTGAGCCACCATGCTACCCCAAAGAACAAGATTGTACTTCTTAACCCAATGTTTTTCACATGCAATGGTCAGAAAATCAGAAAATAGAATGAATGAGAAGAAATAGATAAACAATATATTTTAAACTTTTTAAAGATAAAAGCAAAGATCTCTGATAAGAAATATGAGGCAATTAGATATGGTGTGGACAGCTAATGATATTTTTACTAAATTATAACTTTTAAAAATATGCTGGTTTGTTTTCAGCTCAGATGACAAAATGATTGCAAGAAGAGAGTTCTGAAATGATTACTTGTCAACAGCAAGGGAGCCTTCACAGAATTAATATATCCAGATTCTCTATTGATGCACAAAAAGATCCAGAAAGGATCTAGGAGTCTTTTGAAAACTAGATCAAGGCCTTATTTAGTTGTGTGATGTGGGTATCATTGGTTGGGCCAGCATTTATTACCCATCTAGTTGCCACTTGAGAAGATGCTGATAAGCTGCCTTCTTGAACTGCTGTAGTCCGTATGCTGTAGGTATATCTGTAGAAACTTCCAGGATTCTGACCCAACAATATTGAAGGAAGTACAATATATTTTCAAGGAAAAATAGTGAGTCGCTTGGAGGGAAACCTGCAGGTGGTGATGTTCCCATGTATCTGCCTCCGCTGTCCTTCGAATTGAAAGTGGTCGTGGGATGTGTTGTCTTTGGTGACTTTCTGCAGTACATCTGTAGATAGTGCGCACTGCTGCAACTAAATGTCAGTGTTTGAGGAAGTAGAAGTTTCTGAAATGTGGTGCTAATCAAGCATGTTATTTTGTTCTTAAAAGAATATATTTCAAGATTAATGAGTAAGGAATACCTTAATACTGTAAATAGAAAACATATTTCTGACAAGTTTACGAGGGAAAATATAGTGTTCCCTAGTAACCTTATCCGCCAATACTAGGTAAGGTTATGGATAATCCAAAAAGATTTTACAAACACATGAAGAGCAAGAAGTTAACTGGAGAAAGGGTAAGGCTTCTTAAAGATCGACAAGGTCATCTTTGTGTAGAACCCCAGGAGATGGGAGAGACATTAAATGAAGATTTTGCATCAATTTTTACTGCGGAGAAAGAAATGGCAGCTAGAGAATACAGAAAATTAAAATTTCATGTTTAAAATACATTTCAGATTACTGAACAGTACATTTGGGAGATCGCAGAGAATACAAAGATGGGTAAATCTCCGCGGCCGGATCTAATGTATCCTAGAATATAGTGGGAAGTAAGGGAGGAAACTATAGGATCCAAGCAGAAATATTAGCATCAAATATATCTAGGGGTGAGGTAGCTGATAACTGGAAGGTGCTTAGTGTTGTACCTTTGTTGAAGAAAGATTGTAAGGGGTAATTGGGGAACCATAAACGTGTGAGTCTGACTTCTATCTTGGGTAAACTTTTAGAGTTATTTTAAGATAGGATTTATGGACATTTCGAGAGGCAAAAATAGATTAAGGATAGTCATCCTGGTTTTGTACAAGGAAAATTGCATCTCACAACTTTGTTTTTTTGAACTTTTGAAGAAAGTTACCAAAGAAGATTGATGAAGGTAGAGCAGTAGATACTGTTTACCTGACTTCCATAAAGCCTTTGATAAGGTTATGCATGGTAGACTAATTAGTAAAATTGCAACACGGGATTCAGGATGAGCTTGACAATTGAATACATAATTGGCTTAATGACAGGAGACAGATAGTGGTTGTGGGTGGGTTGCTTTTTGGACTGGAGGCCTGTGACCAGTGGAGTTTTACAGGGATCAATTCTGGGTCCTCTTTTGTTTGTCATTTACATCAATGATTTGGATGATAATACAAAAGGCATGTGTTAGTGAGCTTGCAGACGACAATAATATTGGTGGCAAAGTAGACAGTAAAGAAGGTTTTCTAAGATTACAAGGGGCTCTTGATCAAATGGGGCAATGGGCTGAAAAATAGCAGATGGAATTCAATCTGGATAAATGTGAGGCATTTACTTTGGTACAATAAACAAGGTTAGGACTTATACAATTAATGGTCGGACAGGGGGTCCAAGGGGGTGTAGGACATAATTCTTATGCAATAAATGGTAGGGCCTTGTGTAGCATTGCAGAACAGAGGGGGTCTAGGGGGTGCACAAAATTCTTTGAAGTTTACATCACAGAAGTTTAAACATGGTGGTTTAAAAGGCATTTAAAATGCTAGTCTTCTTCGCTCAGTTCTTTGAGCAGAGGTGTTGGGAAGTCATGTTAAGGTTGAACAGGACATTGATGAGGCCTATTTTGGAATATTGTGTACAGAGAGCAAAGAGGGACCTTTAAATTACTTTGGCAAGTTGTGTTAAAGAGAACCCCAAGGCATTCTATGAAACATTAAAAATCAGAGGATAACTCCGGAGAAGGCAGGACCAGTCAAGGTTAAAGGAGGCAACTTATGCTTGGCAGAGGATGTGGGTGAGAGCCTAAGTGAGTACTTTGCTTCAATATTCACCCAGGAAAAGGATACGGAAGATGGTGAGATTTGTGTGGAGCATGCTGATGTACTAGGGCATTTTGAGATCACATAAGAAGTCAGGGATCTCTCGAAGATCAGTATAGTGGAGACATCCTGAGGACCCAATGGTAGAGAGATAGGCAAGAGAGGTGATCGCTGGGGTGTTGGACAAAATCTTTGTATCCTCACTAGTCACTGGAGAGGTTGCGGAGGACTAGAAAGCAGCTAATGTTGATCATCTGTTTAAGAAGAAAAATAGGGATAATTCAGGAATATTTAGCCTAGTGAGTATCATTTGAGTGGTTGGGAAGCTATTGCAGAGAATTATTAGGGACAGAATTATTAGGGACAAATATGCACATTTGGAAAAGCATGCCCTAATTAGGAGACTGCAAGCTTTCATTAGAACAAGGAAGAGTTGGAGGTTTAACAGGATTGAGGAAGGGCTAGGTGTGAAAATGTCAAAAGGAAGGTCTGTGATCAAGGGTGGAGACAGGAGGGATTGTCTGAAAGAAGAGTGACTTTCCTAGCTCAAAGGGAATGATGATGGGGCAAGAAAAGGTCCAGAGAAACTGAAGATGTGCCTGGGGCAGGTGGGCTGCTGACTGAAGGGAATCAAACAGAAACAAACAAAGAAATGGGAACAAATAGAGACAAGAATTGTTGAACCCAGTTTTGATCCAGTGGCTGTAAAATTGCAAGGTGGGAGACTGTGTCCAAAATTTACGTTGAGCATCGCTGGGACAGTGCAATATATCAAGATCAGAAATGTCAGCATGCGAGCAAGATGGAGAATTAAAATGATAGGCCATTTTCAAATCTTCTCTTTCCACAAGTAAATTGCTAATATGATCCAGATAAAACAGCAAATCGGGGTGCTACTGTGGCTCAGTAGTTAGCACTGCTGCCTCACAGTGCTAAGGACCTGGATTCAATTCCAGCCATGGGATACTGTCTGTGTGGAGTTTGCACTTTCTCCAAATGTCTGCGTAGGTTTACTCTGTGTGCTCTGGTTTCCTCTCATTGTCTTAAATATATACAGATGAGATGGATTGGCCACAGTCGAATGTCCAGGAATGTGCAGGCTAGGGTCTGCGCGGACTCGATGGGCCATTTGACCTCTTTCTTCACTGTCGGTACTCGATGATTCTATGTGTAATGGAAGAAGTAATAGATCAAGAATTTAAAGCCTAATCAGGGTAACCACAGTGACGGGGATGTTATCAGAAATAATACATGTCAAATCACATGGTAAGCAATGATAGCAACAACAAAATATGAAGGGAAGGTTATATTTGATAAACGTGAGGAGGAAACAAAAATTGTTGATGCATTTGATTTAACGTACATGGGCTTTAGCAAACTTTTGATAAATTCCTTCATTGAAGACTGATCAAGTAAACCCCCACAATATTTCAGGCAAAATGGCAAAATAGGCTGAGAGGCAGGAACAGAGGAAGGTGGTCGAAAGGTGTTTCCATGACATGGAATCTGTTTTCAGTGGGATTGCAGAGGCCCTTCTATTTGTGGTGGATTTTCGGGATTTGGAAATAAATGCAGGTGATATGATCAAGGTGTTTGCATATGACACGAAAATTGGTCGAGTGGTCATGAGTGAGAAGGAGGATGTAAACTGGAAGACAATATCAACAGATTGGTCAGCTCTGCAAAGCAATGGTAAATGGAATTCAAATTGGTAAATCGTGAGAGAGTATGTACTTGGGGAAGACTAACAAGGATGACATTATGAACAAAGGACCATGGAAGGTAGTGAAGATCAGTTGGTATTTGAAATATAAATCCACAGATCCCTGTAGGGACAGGGCAGGTAAACCACTCCATATCACTGTTATCTTCTCCAATCTCAAAACTTTCCCTATCTCTGCATCCACTACATACTCCTCTCCCTTTACTGTCAGCTCTTACAACAACTTCTTCGCTCCCTATCTCATTGTCCAGAAAATTCGGGATTGGTGATGAGAGAAGAAAGTTTCATAGTCAGTTCTGGATATCGTCCCAGTTTAAGTAAGTTCTAACCATCCACAGAATAAATCTCTGAGCATTAATTTTTCATGCCCCCAGACCCTCAGTCAGTGCAAGAGGAAGAATTTTAGATTAACCTTTCAAACCTCACCATCTTCTGTCTAATCAAGTCACTGATTGTCTTTTCACAGCATTGTACAGTGTAAAGTGAAGCTGTTTTGATCTTCTCTCTGATCACACTCACTCCCAGATAGATCAGCCTGAGACACAGCCTGAACTTGCCTTCCCCGTGTATCCTTGTACAGCCTCGTGCCTCAGACGAAGCCAGTTTATAAACCGATTGTGATGTCAGGTCTCTCTCTGTGATGTACATGGTGAGGTCACACTGGTTCTGTGAGGTCAAACTTTGACCTGCCCAGTAAGGGCCCTCACTGCAATCAAACAGGGAGTTACTGAAACCCTCACTGTCATCAGGTTATAATATGTTCATATCCCAGAATGCACAAAGCTCTTCCAGACATCGATAGTAGGGTGTACCCATGCTGTGCACTGATGGGATTGTAACGATTCTTTGCACTTTCTCTTGGTAAGCCTTTTACTGTGGGTTACTCAGTAGCATCAGCATGGCAGTGAGGGGTGTGGGGAATGGCTGCAGCCTCCTGCAGGGTCTGGCCTGGTGAACGTGGCTCCTTCCGGTGATTGATGGGAGACTCACAGACTGACCCAGACTCCAGGCCATGTATTAGTGGATCCAAACACCTTTACAGAGATATGACTTAGACTTTAAAACCTTTTCGTACTTTTGACCTTCTGTCATTTCTACTGCTTTTTTTTAAATTCTGATTTTGTAACCAAGATGGCATCAGAGAATGGTGACTTTGTACACTTTCATTGTACTTATGTATTCCTATACGTGAGTACATATGACAATGATTGTAATTCTAATTCAATACTCAAACATTTGTCATTAATATCCACTCACTAGTGATCACCAGTGGTTGGAAGGAGCTGCTCTGTGAAGGAGCTGAGAAGTAACATAAGTCACCACTCCCTCCCATCTGTGTAATCTCCTCCAGCCCCTACAACTCTCCCTATCTGTTTAACCCATTCCAGCCCCTACACCCTCTCCCAATCTCTGTAACCTACTTCAGAGCACACACCTCTCCATACTTCTGTGACATTATCCTGCCCCGAAACACCACCCTATCATTGCACTGACATTTGTTAATCTCTGTAATCTCCTCTAGCTCTCCTTCCTACTCTATCTCTTTAACCTCTCACAGCCCCTACACCTCTTCCCCTCTCTGTAACCTCCTCCAGCACTCCACTCCTCTCTATTTCTGCATCCTCCTCCAGCCCGTCACCACAAGCTTTCTCTGTGATGTCCTGTTGGTGTATTGGAGATTGCTCATCAACGACAGACATGGTGAGTTTTTATTTAATGGAGAGATCCCAGGATATAACAGTCCCCTGAGAAGAAGAGCCCATCACACCAACACCAGAGGACACTTCCCTGTGTCTTCCCACTGAAACTGGGCTGGATTTGAATTTCTGTAGATCCAATGAATGAGTCACTTGACTCCAGGTCTATTTGCTGAAACAAGGTACTTTAAAGCTGAGAATAACTGGCCATAGTTGAGTTAATGATGGGAATCCAGACAGAATTCATTCAGAATCTGACAATAACTATGCACCCTGTAAACAGTGCTGGGGACATGACAGAGAACCAAACTTTTTAAAACCTTGGTCACCATTTTCTGTCATTTTGATTGCTTTCCAACGGCAGTTCGTGAGGATCCTGTCATTTACATCCTCACCTTTTGCTTCTTCTATTTTACCATCCCACCCCAAACCATAACTGCCCCCACCCACCCCCAAACTCCAAAACCCCAGTTCTTGCACCATTTTAGCTATTAATGTTGTGGAAGATAAAAACTGTCTACTAGGCCAGTAATTAAAGATAGAAGTGTAATGATTACAAAAAGGACAAAATAGTTTGCGAATCAATTTTCAATTAGATTACCTACAGCGTGGAAACAGGCCCTTCGGCCCAACAAGTCCACACCGACAAGAAACCCATCCCCCCCTCTATTTACCCCTGACTAATCCACCTAACACTATGGGCAATTTAGCATGGCCAATTCACCTGACCTGCACATTTTTGGACTGTGGGAGGAAACCGGAGCACCCGGAGGAAACCCACGCAGACACGGGGAGAACGTGCAAACTCCACACAGACAGTCGCCCGAGGCAGGAATTGAACCCGGGTCCCTGGCGCTGTGAGGCAGCAGCGCTAACCACTGTGCCACAGTTGAAGGATTAAAATGTATTATTACTGACAATAAAGGTATTTAGCTAAAAGCATAAAGCAGCAATCATTTTAAAGCAGACAACTTGTTAGTCAAGCAGACATTTTGTGGTCATAATCCAAGAGCTTTCATGAGTATCAGCCATTTTGGCTAGAATCCCCGGGAAAGAGCAGACAATCTGCGTGATCTGAACAAGCTGTCACTTACGTTGTGAAGTTATAAATGTGTACTGTATCTTTAAGGGAGCTGAAATAACTGGCTGGTACGAAGTGCTCTGAATGATTTTAATTGTAACACTGGATTGAAACAATTAACTGGAGCTTTGTAGTCATGGTACACAACAAATTCCAATTTCACCATTCAGTTTAAATTATGGCCGCAAACTGCAAAATCCAATCGACTTTGAAAATAATGTTTTGACCACACTGAACCAATGAGATGGTCCGATGATTTGGGGTGTAAATATCAGACATTTTGAAAAGTTAGCCAGAGCACAAAAAGCAGCCAGCATCAACACTTACAGAAAGACCTGCTCTCGGAAAGGTCCCTTCACCTATCAAAGACCTGGGAAGCAGAATACCGAAGAAGAAAACAAGGGTCTACAGAGATGAACCGAAAGCTTCCTGGTTTTGAAATAATAAGATGTGTTTTTATAAATCTTAATCAGAGTTTTTATCGTACTAGTATTGTAGAGGGGGAGGTAAAAGTTAGCTTTAAGAGAAAGGATTTGTAAACAGTTGCTGTCTCATGTTTTCTTTTGGACTTCAGGAATAAAATCATTTCTCTTTAAATTGTGAGATCTGAGACAGTTCTTTACACGCAGAATTTAACAGATTACAATAAATGTATTTAGCTAAAGGCGAGGTGAGCTTTTTGGACATGGCTGGTTTAAATTGGCAGAGGGAGTTACCTCATATCATGTCACATGCGCACTCACAAACACTCTCTCTGCCTTACATGCCCGTGCACACTTTCTACCTCCCTCACGCACATACATATGTACACACAGACATGTGTAAGTCTATGGAGTGAATTTGTATTTGCAGATTTGTATTTGCAGACAAATTCTATTTTGTTCAAAAAGCACACAATCTGTCAGTCAGTCAACGTTTTAAAAATTCGTACTTTGTCAATAAAACTCGCCTGACTCCAGGCTGGGATACCCTCAGACTCTAACCTCACACCTTTAATGCATTGTCTGAGCTGAGATGCTACCTTTTTTAATCCACTGATAAACTTTCAGTTACCTCAGGACTATGATTGAAGATATTTCTGGGATTTGCACATTAATCAATCAAAACCTGCATCCCCATTCCAAAATGATTAAAGACTTAACAACTATCTAGATTTGTCTATTACATTGCATCAGTTGTATGACACTTTGATCTTTTACTTATAAATTCTGTGTCCTATGGACCTACTCCATTAGCTACCTGATGAAGGAGCAGCGCTCAAACGCTTGTACTTTCAAATAGACTGATGAGACTATAACCTTGTATTTTCTTTTAAGATTACTTACAGTGTGGAAACAGGCCCTTCACCCCAACAGGTCCACACCGACCCGCAACCCACCCAGACCCATTCCCCGACATTTATCCCTTCACCTAATACTACAAGCAATTTAGCATGGCCAATTCACCTCACCTGCACATTTTTGGACTTTGGGAGGAATCGGAGCACCCGGAGGAAACCCACGCAGACAAGGGGAGAACTTGCAAACTCCGCACGCTGCTAACCAGTGTGCCACCGTGCCACCCACTTTGTCCACTCAATAACATCATCCCTACGTCTCCTATGCTCCAAAGGGAAAAAAAAAGTTTGAGCCTATTCAGTCTCCCCTCATAACTCAAACCTTCCAGTCTAGGTATCATCCTAGTAAATCTTCTCTGCATGATTTCTAGTTTAATAATATCCTTTCGATAATTGGGTGACCAGAACTGCACGCAGTACTCCAAATGTGGCCTCACCAGCATCATGTACAGCTTCAACAAGATTTCTCAACTCCTATACTCACTTCTCTGACTGATTTCTACAACAGTACTCAGGGCCCTGCCATCGTCTGTGTAAATACTGTCCTGTTTTGACCCACCAAGTGCAACACATTTATCTCAATTAAAATCCATCAACCATTCCTATGCCCACTGGTTCGGTTGTTCAAGACCTTGCTGTACTTCCAGATGGTCTCCTGCACTCCCCACTTACCACCAATCTTAGTGCCTACCGCAAATGTACTAACTAAGCCTCTTAGATTATACTCATCCATATAGTTTATATAAATAACGAATAACAGTGGACCCAGCACTGATCCCGGTGACACAGAGCTGGTCACAGGGCTCCAGCCTGTAAAACATTGCTCTACCAACACACTCTGTCATCTACCATCAAGCCAATTATGTATCCAGTTGGCTGGCTCTCCCTGGATTCAGTGAGATTTATCCTTACTCAAAAACCCAAGAAGAGATACTTTGTCAAAGGCTTTGCTAAAGTCCACGTAGACAATGACTACTACACTGAAAATGTGTTGCTGGTTAAAGCACAGCAGGTTAGGCAGCATCCAAGGAACAGGAAATTTGACGTTTCGGGCCAGAGCCCTTCATCAGAAGGGCTCTGGCCCGAAACGTCGAATTTCCTGTTCCTTGGATGCTACCTAACCTGCTGTGCTTTAACCAGCAACACATTTTCAGCTCTGATCTCCAGCATCTGCAGACCTCACTTTTTACTCAATGACTACTACACTGCCCTGATCACATTTCTCGGTCACCCTTAAAATTCCAAAACCATTGGTTAGGCCACAATTCGAATATTGTGTGCAGTCTAGGAGCCTGTATCTTAGGAAGGATATTTGCTAGTTTTCAGAAGATTTGTAGCTCAGGTTGAGGTTCTGAATGTGTAGGTTTGCTCACTGGAAGATTCAAAAGCAGGAAGGATGTGATTGTCCTGGAGGGAGTGCAAAGAAGATTCACCAGAATGTTCCTTGGCATGGAGCAATGTAGGTGTGAAGAGGGAGGCTGGATAAGCTTGGGCTGCTTTCCTTACAGCAGAGGTCAGGGGATAAGAGTACGAAAGGAGTGGGCGGGTTGGATAGAAAGCAAATGGCCAATAACAAAGTGGATTAATTTTAAGCTGAAAGGGAGGACGTTTGGAAGGGAAATACTACCCAGAGGATGGTGGGGGTCTGCACTGCACTGCCTGAGACAGTAGCTGAGGCAGTTTCAAAATTACTCACATTAGCATTTGAGTTGTCATGACATTTAAGGCAATAGACGAAGTGTTCGGAAATGAGACTTGTCAGTTTCAGTGTAATTGTGGAGGTCCAAACTGGATGGATCAATGCATCACCTCTGTCCTGTATGGTGCCATAATTCTAAGATTCTGAGGTTAAGGTCCTGAATTCCCTTTCTCCTTGTTTTGAGAAAATATTACACAGCGTACATTCTAGCTGTTGTTGTGGTCAATATTTTCTCAAGATTCTGTGTCAGAGTGCTCATTCACAGACAGAATCTACCAAATGTATAACTGAATTAACAAGGAAAGCAGTTTTATAGCAGTGTTTAGTAAGAATAGCTCCCAAGGAGCCCTACAATATGAAATATTGAAAGTCTGAATAACCTCAGCAATATGAAAATCATCACTGAAAAGAATATCAAAAGATATTTAGATATTGACAGGATTGATAGTGTGTGAAATAATGCAAGCATTGTTGTTTGAAGAGAAGTTGCAATTAACATCTGTGACCTAATATGATCAGATTAATCCAGTCTCTTGGATTATTGAAGGTGTAATCTCAATTTCCCGGTGGATATACCACACATTATAAAATAAAATATCTGGACCTGTCAGCTCCAATCCAAGAGAATTCTCCAATTCAGAAAGTTTGCCAGCAACAGAAAGGGAAAGGTGCTTAACAAACAATAAAATGTCTCTTCCAATGCAAATTGTAAAATCATACCATTCCACATGTGTATCTGTTGTTGTTCCTGGTAAGTCTTGTATCTTGAGTTTAAAGTGAATAGTTTGTCGATTCAGAAACTCCTGAGTAGTCTGCAGCATTGTCTGTTTTTCTATACTGTCCAGAATGGGTTTGCATTGATGATGTTTAGCTGAGCACTGGCCCTGTCTGGTCTAGAAAGTGTTTAGCAAGACCTCTCTCTCTCTCTGTGATAGTTCAGAGCCTGCTATTGGTTAGATGGGTTTTGTAACAACCTGCCTCTTACTGATACCTGGTGTTCCCCATTCCTTGATGTGAAGGGATTGTGTTGGTGGGTCTTGCTCAGGCAGCTTGCTCCAAATGGGAGCCCAGATACAACAGATGGGGAGTGGGTGTGTGTGCGTGTGCATGTGCATGTGTAAGGGAAGGGGTGTTGTGCAGTTCATTATAGAGTGAGGGTCAGCACAGATGACTTCTACCACCTTGCGGGTTTTCATTCGTCAGCGGATGTGTGGGAACGTGACATTTGTGAGGACGACTTGCTTGAGTGGGTGATGAGCACAAGGTTCTAAGTAAAACATATATTGCCAATGTTATTTGATTATCAAAAAGACATGTAACTTGTGCCACTTATTAAATGATGCACAGTGCTGTGGTGCAGTGTTTAATCAGACAAATGTTGAGATATGGAGTGTCGTGGCAGCAGCTCTCCCACAGAGGATTAAACAACTTGGCCAACTGGGGTGTTTCCCACCCTGCCCTTTGTTATTCTTATCCTTTGATGTTCTCAGGCTGATAATTCTGTTCTGTCCAGTGATGGAGCTGCCAATTGTGATGAGATGTGCCTTTACAAGGAATTTGTTTCTGTCCTGCTTCTCTTGAAGAAAGATGTTGTGAACAGGTTCCTGAATTATCTGCTCAATGGAGAGCAGAGTGAATTGCTTTGAGCTTTTTAAAAAATGGACAAAAGAAGGATAAATGGCTGGAGTCTGGCTCACAGAAACCTGGGGACTTCCTTTTCCTTTCAGGAAGTTTATTTGGAGTTGAAGGTGTTATATGCAACTCTTTGTTGCTGAAAAAAGCTTGAGGTCTCTCTGCTGCTAATTTAATTCTGTCGTTGTTCCTTCTCCTGGACTGGAGGGAATAATAAGGGAGGGAATTCTGTTTGCTGAACGTGAATGTTTATGTGATGCCACTGTATTGGATCAGTTGATGAGGAATAGTTAATATACTTTTTTTTAGTGTTAAAGTTATGTTAAGATACAAACCAAAAATGAACAATTAAGTGTGAGCTAAGAATAACGTATATTTTCCTTAAAGCCATGAAGTTTGACCAATCAAATCACGTGTGGAATGCAGCACTTTACACTTGCCTTTTAAGTAAGATAAAAGATGAAATCTAGACTATCTCCTTGCTATGTTTTAACGGATTTTGGTCTAGTCCAGATCACAGTAGAATTTGGAAAGACAACGGATTACAAATGGGAAAATCTTCAGTTCGTTGAACATGTTTGCTGCTAAGTTTACAAAATGACATGTTTTATTGGAGAAAAATTGATGTGACGATTTTCATAAAGGCAATTGCAGAGCACCAATGTTTATTCAATCAAATGCTCTGTAGATATATTATGTTTACTCAAATAATTGGGCCTGATTAATCTGCCAGCAGAGTTAGGTAGAGCAGTCCTTATTATCTTGACATTACTAAGGATGGATGTAGAGCTGGATGGGTCAACACAATTTCATATCTGTGCATTCTTAGATTTTGAAAACATTTTGTCAATCGGTAATTCATAATCTTTTCACAGCTAATTTTCCAGTGGTTGCTGCTCTTTAATATGTGAGGAAGGTTTCTTCCACCCTGGGAAAAAGTGCTATGCTGCCCATTCTCTCCATGCCAATCTTAGAAATTTTAACTACCTTATCTGCCTGTGCTGAGGCCTTCAGTGATCTGTGGAGCTGCACACCAATACTCCTAAGGGTTCTGCCATTCACTGTATAACTTTCACCTGCACTTGAACTTCCAAATAGCATCACTTCACATTCATCTGGATTAAATTTTGCCCATTGCCATTTTTTTCTGCCCATGCCTTCACCTGATCTGTATCCTGCTGCATCCTCTGACACTCTTCAGTATGCGCAACTTCATCAATTTTTGTATCATTCACAAATGTGCTAATTCGACCAGCTACATTTTCCTTCAAATCATGTATGACAATCACAAACAGCAGAGGTCCCAGCACTGATCTCTATGGAACAACACTGGTCATAACCCTCCATTCCGCCTCCGCCAAGCATCCTCCTACCAGTACCCTCTGTGTCCTATGACTAAGCCAGTTCTATATCCAACTTGCCATCTCACCCCGATACTATGTGACCCCACCTTTTGTAACAATCTGCCGTTAGGGATCTTGTCATCCCCTCAAGAAATTTCACTCATTTGACCAGGCTCATTTCCCAAAACCAGCTCCAATTAAATTCTGCCACATCCAAGCCAGTATCATTAAGTGAGTGCTAGTAACTCGTGCTGGCTGTTGGGAGGCCTGCAGAATACTCCCAGTATTGTGATGTCACCTTTCCTAATCCTGAGCTCTACCCACATTGCCTCACTGCACAAGCCCGCTGATGTATCCTCCCTCATATAGAGATGAGATACTCCTTTACCAGTAATGCAACTCCCCAAACACTCCTTCCAATCCCTTCTATTCACACCTGAAACATCTGAATCCAGGGATATCCAACTTCCAATCCTGTCCCTCTTTCAGCCAACTCGCCACAATCACAATAATGTCATAGTTCCAAATACTAACCGAAGCTCTAAGTTCCCCTACCGTGCCTATTATAGTTCTACCGTTGAAACATATGCATTTGAGAACACCTCCCTGGTACTTTTCAGCAGGGTTTCTCTGCCTGTTCTTGTTCTCAGTCATGTTTGTCTTGGTTTCTGCCTCTCCCTGAATTTCTGCATCGAGTTACTGCCCTCCTCCTCTGGTTCCCCTCCCCCTGCCAAACTAGCTTAAAAGCTCCCCAACTACTTTACCAAGTAAAACCCCACCCCACCTAATGATGTAAGTCCTGGTCTTTCCAGGTGTAACCCGATCAGTTTGTACAGGTCCTATCTCCCCCTGAACCAATCTCAATGCCCCCTGAATCTGAAACCCTCCCTCTCACACCATCCTTTCAACCATTTGTTCATCCTATATATATATCCTACAGTTTCTGCTCTGAGTTGCTTGTGACACTGATTGTAATCCTGAGAAAACTACCTGTGAGGTCTTACATTTCAACTTTCTTCCTAGTTCTCTATATTGTGCTTTCAGGACCTTCTTTTCCGTATGTCGTTAGTACAGACATGGATGATGACCACTTCCTGATCACCCTTCCTCTCCAGAATGTCTTGCATCTGCTCCAAGACATCCAGCACCTAAGCACCAGGGAGACAACACACCATCCTGGCCACAGAAATGCCTATCTATTCCCATTACAATTATATCAGCTGTAACTATAACATTTCTATGCCTATTTTGCCTTTCCTCTGTAGCAGAATTTGGCTGCTGTTATCCCCTAATAGGGCATTCCACTCAACAGCGTCCAATATACTATATCTGTTTTGCAGGTGAATAGCCACAGGAGATTCCTGCACTGGCCCTCCTGCTCTACCTGGTGATCACCCATTCTCTTCCTGCGCTGTGACCACCCCTCTATATGTGCTATCCACCATACTCTCCACCTCACGACTGCTCCACAGTGTCACCAGACTCCACTCCAACTCTGAAACTCGGGCTGCCAGGAACTGCAGCTGGAGACACTTCTTGCACACATCCAGGTTCAGGGCACGAGAACTGTGCCTGGTATCTCACAACAAGCAAGAGGAGCAAACTCCAATTTGTACCTTCCCTGCCATGTTTTTCCCCATTAATCTATTTAATCTTTACAATGTCAAATGTTTTAAGTACAAAAGTGAAGCTGCTCATGCTCTCTGCTCCGACATCAATTTCTTAAAACTTACCTATCACTCACAAACAGTTTCCAGAAGCTGTTTCATCCAGCCTACTTTACCGGGTGGGACTCTCTCTGTCAAAATACCTCTCAGAATGTTCTGTTTCCTCTCCTCTGAAACTTTACTCTTCAACTTTTTCTCATTTTTTTTAAATTTCAAAAACATACATTATTCATAAAATATTTTGATGATCTGTACAATTGGTCATGCCATATATACATAAACATCCCATTTCTTTGCATACAGAGACAGAGAAATAATTCATATAGGTAAAAAACAATGACTGCAGATGCTGGAAACCAGATTCTTGATTAGTGGTGCTGGAAAAGCACAGCAGTTCAGGCAGCATCCAACGAGCAGCGAAATCGATGTTTCGGGCAAAAGCCCTTCACCAGGAATAAAGGCAGAGAGCCTGAAGGATGGGGAGATAAGTGAGAAGAGGGTGGGAGTGGGGAGAAAGTAGCATAGAGTACAATAGGTGAGTGGGTGAGGGAATGAAGGTGATAGGTCAGGGTGGATAGGTAGAAAAGAAGATAGGCAGGTAGGACAAGTCGTGGGAACAGTGCTGAGCTGGAAGGTTGGAACTGGGGTGAGGTGGGGGAACAGGGAGTGAGGAAACTGTTGAAGCCCACATTGATGCCCTGGGGTTGAAGTGCTCCGAGGCAGAAGATGAGGCGTTCTTCCTCCAGGCGTCTGGTGGTGAGACAACGGTCCAACTACTCAGAGCATTCCGCGGTCAGGCCCATTCTTTGCAACACTGGGGACAGGTAGAACCTCAGTATGTAGTGACACTTGGTGTTTGTGTACTGGGGATCCACGCCCAGCTTGATGCAGCCACACACAAAGGTGGCCATCAGGGTGAGGGAGGCATTGGGTGCATTTTTTCCCCCGTTGCCCAGATCTTTATACACCCATCCCTTCGGACCCGGTCCATCTTTGAACTCCATATAAATTGGAAGGTGGTCCGGGTGACTGCAGTGGCACAGATTCTGGGAATAGGCCAGACCTGTGCCACATATAACAGCAATGACAGTGCCTCACACCTGATGACCCAATTTTTTCCCACGATGGAGTGTGACTGTTGCTTCCATCTGCCCAGTCTCACTTTGCTGATATGCTCCTCCCAAGACTTGGCGCACGCCCCAGCCCCTCCGAAACAAATACCCAGCACCTTCAAGTGGTCGGTCCTCATGGTGGAGGGGATCAAGGATTGGCCAGCCCAGTTCCCGAAGATCATGGCCTCGCTCTTACCTCGGTTGACCTTGGCCCCCGAGGCCCGTTCGAACTGGTCACATTTGCACAGTGGTTCTGAGCAGAAAACGGTGACTTCACCCATGTACAGGGAGGCCTTAACCTGCAGGCCCCCACTGCCCGGAATAGTCACGGCTCTCAGGCTCACATCCTTCCTGATGGACTTGGCAAACTGCTCTATGCAGCACACAAGCAAGGCAGGAGAGAGAGGGCAGCCCTGCCTGACTCCAGCTCTGACTGGGAAGCTACCTGATTGATTGAGACTGCACTGAAAATGTTGGTGTAAATCAGTCTGATCCAATTGCAGGTTCCCTCCCCAAAGCCCATTTTGGAGAGAACATCTCTCATATACCTGTGTGATATCCTGTCAAAGGCTTTCTCCTGGTCAAGCTGATGAGGCAGTTGTCCAACCCTCTGTCCTGCACGTAGACGATCGTATCCCTGAGGAGTGCGAGATTCTCAGCGATCTTCCTGCCTGGTACAGCACAGGTTTGGTCAGGGTGAATCACCGACCCCAGAGCAGACCTGACCCGGTTGGCGATTACCCTTGTAAAAATCTTGTTATCCGCATTCAATAGTGAGATTGGTCACCAATTTCTGAGTTCCTCCCTCTCCCCCTTCCACTTGTAGATGAGTGTGATGATGTCTTTTCTCTTGGATTCACTCATGGTACCTGCCCGAAGCATACTGACATACACCTCCAGCAGTTCCTGGCCAATCAAGTACCACAGAGTAGAATAGAGCTTGACCAGTAAGCCATTGCTTCTGGGAGTTTTATTCTTTTCGAAGGACTCAGCTCATCCAGAGATAGCTCCTGGGACAGCCTCTCCTGTATTTTGTCATCTAAGATCTCCATAATAGAGGACAGGAACGCTGTTGGTTGGCTTCACGTCAGACAGACTGGCATAGACGGATTTGCTTATCCTCATGACGTCAGCCTGAGATGATGTTATTGAGCCATCTTCTTCTTTCAGGCTGCTGAGCATGGAGCTCTCTTTGTGCACCTTCTGGAAGAAGAAACGTGAGCACATCTCGTCCTGCTCCACTGACCGGACTCTGGACCAGAAGATTATCATGGAGGCCTCCGAGGCAAAGAGCATGGTTTGCTGCCCTTCACCTCCTTGAGGTCCTCCGTGACAGTGACCCCCATCGTCTGCAGCAGGAGCAGGTTCTGCATACTTTCCTGGAACTGGGACAGTTTTCCCCACCTCTCTCTCGCCTCCTGAACACCTTTGAGGATGAAAAACCTCTTGATATTCCCTTTTACTGTTTCCCAGCAGTCCACTGCGGACTCAAAGAGGGGCTTCACGGTTCTCCAACCTGCGTAGTCTCTCATGAGCTCCTCAATGTTTCCCAGGGTCAACATCTTTGTGTTTAGCTTCCACGTTCCCTTACCAGCCCGCTGCTCATCCTGTAGGTGACAGTCGGCCAGCAGGAGGCAATGATCAGAGAAGAACACAGGCTTGACATCGGTGAATCTGACCGAGAGCATTCGACTTTTTCTCATTACTCGAGGAAGGAGGGATGGAACACAACTCTAATACTACTTTTGGGCTGACCGTTCCTGAACACCAGGTTCTTCCACGATACCCTTCTCACTCGCGCCGACTGCAAGGCCCACTCCCAGAATGCAAGCTGGCGATGACTCAGCAGCCTATAATTGGTTACTGTTGTGAGGTTAGCCATCTCAGTCATTGCAAAGGAATTCTTCATGATCATGTGATCAGTCCGAAAACCTGCACCTGCCTCACCAATGTCTTTCCCTCTCCTGTCATTTCCAAAGTGGAGAAATTTGCTCATGATCACTCAATGAGCAGCACCATTTCTGACTCATTGGGTAATGAACAGGTCTCTGCCCATGTACAGCAAGATAGTACCTAGCTTGGTCTGACAAAAAAGGGGTAGTCCACTTAGAACAGAGTTGAGGAGAAACTTCTTCACCCAGAGAGTGGTGGATGTATGGAATGCTCTGCCCCTGAAGTCTGTTGAGGCCAAGTCTCTGGATACTTTCAAGAAAGAGATGTATAGAGCTCTTAAAGGTAGTGGAATCAAGGGTTATGGGGATAAAGCAGGAACAGGATACTGATTGTGAATGATCAGCCATGATCATAATGAATGGTGTTGCTGGCTCTAAGAGCCGAATGGCCTACTCCTGCATCTATTGTCTTTAATTGACAAGTAACATTTAAATGACAGAAGCACCAGGCAATGACAATCTTTCCCAATCTCCATTGGCTGACGATGACATTGCCATCGCTGAACGAAGGGTGATCAACAATCTAAGCCAACCATTGACAAGAAAGTGACCTGATCCAGCCTTGCAATTGCTGTGGCCACAGGAGAATATCAGACACTCTGATCACTATAGTAATAAGCTCCCTCCCTGCCTCTCCAATCCATGTCCACCATCCAGAAAGCACAGCTCAGGGGTTGGGACAGAACGCATCCACATATGTGACTGAATGTGGATCTAGCAATACTCAGGAAGCTCCACATTGTCCAGGACAAACAGCTGATTGGTTGGCGTGCTACCCACCACATTCAGTGCTCACTCACTCCATCAACCGACAAACATCCCAGCAATGACACCACCGAAAGGTGAAAAACAATAACACTCTAAGCGTCATCCGTCAGCAAATTGTTCATCCAATGGCTGGGTGCCATGTGTTTGCAATGGCTGCAGATGCATAGAAATGCCATCACATGCACATTATCTTTCAAACTGGATTTCATTACGACTTGGTAATAAGTAATTGTTTCATCACTGTTGCCAGGTAAAAGTTCAACAACTCTCCTCCATTTTCTTGCACCACAGGGAATACTTACAAAAAGGCAGATACCCAGCACTACCACAGATGTGAACAGAGCAGGGCAATGAACTCTATCCTTGACACTAAACCATTACATTAGCACATTTAAAAAATAATCACTATTTCCACATCTTCAAAAAGCTATCTCTGAACCTTAGAGATTGTGAATGTCCAAGGGAGTGTGCCATATAGGAGAGACCAGGAGAAATGTCCAAGGCAAAAGGCTGCATGCTTGGTCCTGAAGCCTTGCTGAATTCAGATATTGGCTATCTCAGCGGATAGTCTGTGTGATGGTTTGTTTTGACGATTCCAATGAATTTCACATCTCTTGGAGTCACCAAAGCCAGGAGACAGATACTTTTGCCTCAGTTGTTGATGGTAGATACTAATCTCTGTGTTGGCATTCCCTACACCAGGAAACTATGTTGAGTCAAGTGCAGCATCTCTGATCTTCCATCGTGGATCAATTTTGGGAGTTTTATAATTATGTCAATACACTTAGTACGTCGATATCCAGTCATAGGAATTGGTCTAAAAAGGGAGCAGTTGACTACACCAGGGAGTTAGTTGGACATGGGGAGCACTATTTTCTGTTATTCATTCTAGCATGTGAGTATCACTGGCTAGACCAACACTCGCCACCCATCCATAATTGCCCAGAAAAATGCTGAGAGTCAAGGAAATGACTGTGGGTCTGGGTTTCTCCTGACAATCCACAATGGTTGGGTATCATTAGATTCTTAAGTCTATATTTTGGTCAATTCTATTTCCACTATCTGCTTTGACAGACATCAAACTCAACTCCCCAGAACATTACCTCGATCCCTGAGTTAATAAAATCTCTTGTGATTGAACCATTAGCCATCATCTCCTGAAACCTTTGGCATTGTTCTGAATCCACAGAAGTAGTCTCGGATAGCAAGCAATGGCACAACTTTTGCTTCTCCCAAAACAAGCTGGGGCACAATTCTGATGATTTCCATGGAAAACACTGGTTCAACAATGGAGATTCTTAGTGTGCTTTGGGAGTGGGATCTCTGATCACAAGGGGAGGAGCTTGGAAGCATACGCCTGGACATCAGGCAGCAACATTTGCTCAATCCCAGACAAAGTGCCTGATTTTTAAACCAGAAAGCAGCAATGACTTGTGCTGCATGGATTCAGATTTTATTTGAGTCAGGGCTGTGGTGTACCATCTTGGAAAGATGGAGGGGAAACCCATGGTAAATGTTGAAATGCTTCCGACTGCAATGAGTATCAACCTGGGACATGGCATTTGGATGCACTGCTGATAACTTTCATAGCTTAGGTTGCCAGGATTTTCAGAGGCGGGTTCTCAATGTCCAATGATTTGTGTTTTCATGTTGTCGAGGGCATTCATTCCTTGACACTGCTGTGTTATTATGTGCACTGTCATAAAATATGGATGTACACATCTAGGGTCAATGAGAGGGCTGCACTGATGGAATGAATTTTGCAATCAATGTCAGTGATAGGTGGGTCTCCCATTCTTTATTTTACTGATCTCAGGTGTCTTTGTTTGGATGTTGTAGTCTTAAGGGAAACTTGAGCAAGTTGGAGTAATCGATAGAATCAATAAAATCAGGTGTTTTCAATCCCACTATAATCCTGAGGACATGCCTGTGTTTTTGGGAGCAATCAGCTGCTCATGTTATAGAATCGTAGAATGTTACAGTACGGAACAAAGCCATTTGATACATCGTATTGGTACCAGATACAAGAGCTGCCCAGCTAGTCTCACTATCAAACCTATCTCTATCGGCCTTGAACTTCATCACTTGCAATAATATATCCAACTGGTTTTTGAAATTTCCTTTGGAATCTGCCTCCACCACTCTCCCACGCAGTGCATTCCAAATCCTAACAGCTTTCCAAATACAAGACATTTCTGCTCATCTCACTCCAAGCCCTTTTGTTGACAATCTTGAAAGTCTAATCATTAGTTACTGAAATACCAATTATTGAAAATATCAATCATTACCCTGTCAAAATTGCCCCTAATTTTGGATACTTTAATAAAGGTCACTTAGAGTCGTAGAATCATAGCGATGCACAGCATGGAAATTGACCCCTCGGTTCAACTCATCCATGCCGATCAGATATCCTAATCTAATCAAGTCACATTTGCCAGCACTTGGCCCATATCCCTTTGAACCCCTCCTATTTATATACCCTTTTTAAAGCTGTAATTGTACTAGCTTCCACCACTTCCTCTGGCAGCTCATTCCATACATGCACCACCCTCTTTCCCACAGAGTTGCCCCTTAGAACGCTTTTAAATCTTTTGTCTCTCACCCTAAACCTATGTCCTTTAGTTCTGGACTTTTTCTCTTTAGCCTATCCATGCCTCTCATGATTTTATAGACCTCTATAAGGTCACCCCTCAGCCTCCGATGCTCCAGGGAAAATAACCTTAGCCTATTCAGCCTCTCGCTGGAGCTCAAATCCTTCAACCCTGGCAACATCCTTCCAAATCTTTGCTGAACCATTTTAAGTTAACAACATCCTTCTGATAGGAAGGAGACCAGAAATGAACATAATATTCCAACAGTGATATAACCAATGTCCTGTACAGCCATAACATGACCTCCAGTACTAAGTACTCTGACCAATAAAGACAAGCATACCAAACACCTTCTTCACTATCCTATCCACCTGTGACTCCACTTTCAAGGAACTATGAACCTGCACTTTCAGGTTTCTTTGTTCAGCAACACTCCCCGGGACCATACCACTAAGTGTATAAGTCCTGCTCTGATTTGCTTTTCCAAAATTCAGTACCTCGCGTTTATCGAAATTAAACTAAATTTTCCCCTCCTCAGCCCATTGGCCCAGCTGATCAAGATCCCACTGTAATCTGAGTAACATTCTTCGCTGTCAAATACACCTCCAATTTTGGTATCATCTGCAAAATTACTAACTATACCTCCTATGTTCACATTCAAATTATTTATATAAACGACGAAAAGCATTGATCCTTGTGGCACTCCACTGGTCACAGGCCTCCAGTCTGAAAAACAACTCTCCACCACCACCCTCTGTCTTCTACTTTGAGCCAGTTCTGTATCCAAATAGTTAGTTCTCCCTACATTCCACGAGATCTAACCTTGCTAATCAGTCTCCCATGGGGAGCCTTGCCCAATGCCTTACTGAAGTCCATATGGATCATGTTCGCCGCTCCATCCTCATCAATCCTCTTCAAAAAACTGAATCAAGCTCTTGAGACATCATTTCCCATACACAAAGCCATGTTACTATCCCTAATCAGTCCTTGCCTTTCCAAATAATTTAAATCCTGTCCCTCAGGATTCCCTCCAAAAGCTTGTCCACCTCCAATATCAGGCTCACTGGTCTATAGTTCCCTGACTTTTCCTTACCACCTTTCTTAAACAGTGGTACCACGTTAGCCAACCTCCAGTTTTCGGGCACCTCACCTGTGCCTAAAGACAGTACAAATATCTCAGCAAGAGGCCTGAAATCATTCCCCTAGCTTCCCACAGAGCTCTAGGGTACACCTGTTTAGGCCCTGGTGATTTATCCACGTTTATGCATTTCAAGACACTTAGCACTTCCTCCTCTGTAATATGGACTTTTTTTTTCAAGATGTCACGATGTATTTCCCCACATTCTATATCTTCCATGTCCTTCCTCAGATAAACACTGATGCAAAATACTCGTTTACTTTTCCTCCATCTCTTGCGGCTCCACACATAGGCTGCCTTGCTGATCTTTGAGGGACGCTACTCTCTCCCTAGTTACCCTTCTGATTAGATTAGATTATCTACAGTGTGGAGATAGGCTCTTCGGCCCAACAAGTCCACACTGACACTCCGAAGAGCATCCCACCCAGACCCACTCCCCTACATTTACCTCTGACTAATCTACCTAACACCTGGCCAATTCAACTAACCTGCACATCTTTGGACTGTGGGAAGAAACCGGAGCACCGGGAGGAAACCCACGCAGACAAGGAGAGAATGTGCGAACTCCACACAGACAGTTGCCCAAGGCAGGAATTGAACCCAGGCCCCTGGCGCTGTGAGGCAGCAGTGCTAGTGACTGAGCCACTGTGCTGCCCCTAATTTTGTCCATAATGTATTTGTAAAAACCTTTTGGATTCTCAGTTAGATATCACTCAACACCAGGTTATAGTCCAACAGGTTTAATTGGAAGCACTAGCTTTCGGAACGACGCTCCTTCACCAAATGGTTGTGGAGTACACAATTGTAAGACACAGAATTTATAGCAAAAGTTTACAGAGCGATGTAACTGAAATTATACATTGAAAAATATCTTGATTGTTTGTTGAGTCTTTCATCTGTTAGAATGACCATGATAGTTTCACTTCTTTCATATGTAAATCACAAAACTTTTTTAAAAAGTTACATTCTCGAGTTAACAGTAACAATTGGTGTCAGCCAGATAATATGTTGAAGATGTTAGCCCCCTGTGTTCTGTTGTCTGTACCATAATGTTTAGATTAATTCTAATCTAAAAAGTGAGTTAACAGAGCCTTACATGGATTCATGCAGTTTTTGAGCAAAGTACAATGTATCTCTGCAAGTACAAATTCACCCCACAAACATATTTTCCACAGTGACTGTTGTTCTCCATATTGTTCACCAGGAGCGCTGTTGTCCATGTTATACACAGGCACTGCTGTTCTTTATATTATACACAGGGACTGCTGTTCCCTTTAATATACAGAGGGAATGCTGTTGTTTATATTATGCACAGGGACTGCAGTTTTCTGTATTATACAGACGGACTTCTGTTCTCTATATTATACATCTGAAATGCTGTTGTCTGCTGTTCCTTAAATAATTCACAGGCACTGCTGTTTTCTAAAATAGACAGAGGGACTGCTGTTTCCTATATTGGACACAGGGACTGCTGTTCTCTATATTGTATACAGGGGTAGCTGTTCTCTACTTTATACACAGTGACTCATGTTCTCTATAATGTACACTGGGACGGATGTTCTTTTTTTTAAACAAGGCATTCACGTTCTTTATGTTAGACACAGCATCTACTGTTCTCTACATTATACACAGACACTGGTGTTCTCTACATTATACACAGGGACTACTGTTCTCCATATTGTTCACAGGGAGTGCTATTTTACATATTGTACACAGGGACTGCTGTTCTTTATATTATGCACAGGCACTGCTGTTCTCTATACTATACACAGAGACTGCTGCTCTCATGATTAAATACATGGACTGCTATTCTTGACATTATATACAGAGACTGCATTTCTCTATAGTATACACAGGGACTGCTTTTCTCTGCAATATACAGAGGGACGGCTGCTATCTTCATTAAACACAAGCATTCATGTTCTTTATATTAGACACAGCATCTTCTGTCCTGTATATCATGCACAGGGGCTGCTGTTCTCCATTTTGTTCATGGGGAGTGCTGTTCTCCATATTGCACACAGGAACTGCTGTTCTTTATATTATACACAGACACTGCTGTTCTCTGAATTGACACAGGGACTGCTATTCTTTATATTTTGCACAGGCTCTGCTTTTCTCTGATATTGATGCAAAGGGACTGCTGTTCCTGATATAATACACAGGGAGTGCTGTTTTTCTGTATTATACAGAGGGTTCTGCTGTTCTCTGTACTATACATATGAAATGCTGTTGTCTATATTGCACATGGAACTGCTGTTCCTTATATAATGTACAGGCATTGCTGTTCTCTAAAACAGACAGAGGGACTGCTGTTCTCAAGATTGTACACAGGGCCTGCTGTTCTCTAAGATACACACAGGGAATGCTGTACTCTATATTATAGACAGGGACTGCTGCTCTATATTACATACAGGGATAGCTGTTCTCTATATTATACACAGTGACTCATATTTTCTATATTGTATAAAGGGACTGCTGTTGTCTATATGATATTGAGGGACTGATGCTCACTATATCACACACAGGGATAGCTGTTCTCTATATTATGCACAGCGACTTATGTTCTCTATACTATCCACAGGGACTGCTGCTTTCTGTATTATACACAGACCCTGGTGTTCTCTATATTATACACAGGGACGGCTGTTCTCTTTTTTAAACACAGGGATTCATGTTCTTTATATTAGACCCAGCTTCTGCTGTTCTCTGTATTTTCACAGGGACTGCTGTTCTCGACACTTACACAGAGATTGATTTTCTCTTTCATATGCACAGTGACCACTGTTCTCTAGATGATACATATGGACTGCTGTGCTCTATATTATACACAGGCACTGCTGGTCTTTATATTGTGCACAGACACTGCTGTTCTTCGAAATAGATACAGGGACTGCTGTTCCCTATATTATACACAGTGACTGCTGCTCTCTGTATTACACACAGGGACAGCTGTTCTCTATATTATACACAGGGACGGTTGTTCTCTTTATTACACACAGGGATTCAATGTTCTTTATAGTAGACACAGCAGCTTCTGTTCTCCATACTATACACAGGGATTGACGTTCTCCATATTGTTCACAGGGACTGCTGTTCTTTATGTGATGCACAGGCACTGATGTTCTCTGAAATTGACACAGGGACTGCTGTTCTTTATATTATACATATGGACTGCTGTTCTCTATATTTTACACAGTGACTCATACTATCTATGTTGGATACAGGGACTGCTGTTCTCTATATTGGATACAGGGACTGCTGTTCTCCATATTATACACAGACACTGGTGTTCTCTATATTGTACACAGGGATGGCTGTTCTCTCATTACCACAGGGACTCATGTTCTTTATATTAGACACAGCATCTTCTGGTCTCTTATTTGTACACAAGGACTGCTGTTCTCCATATTGTACAAGGGATGGCTGTTCTTTATATTGTGCACAGGCACTGCTGTTCTCTGAAATTGATACAGGGATTGCTCTTCTCTATATTATACACACAGACTGCTGTTCTCATTCTTAAACACAGGGACGGCTGTTCTAGGCATTATACACAGAGACTGCTTTTCTCTATTTTATACACAGGAACTGCTGTTCTCTGTATTATGCAGAGGGACTGCTATTCTCTGTATTATACCTATGAACTCCTGTTGTCTGTATTGCACACAGGGACTGCTGTTCTATATATAAGCATGTGCACTGCTGTTCTCTGAAATAGATAGAGGGACAGCTGTTCTCTACATTGTATACAGAGCCTGCTGTTCTCTAAGACAGACTCAGCGACTGCTGTTCTCCGTATTATACACCGATACTGCTGCTCTCTATATTACACACAGGGATAGCTGTTCTCTATATTATACACAGTGACTCATGATCTCTATATTATCACAGGGTCTGTTGTTCTATATAATATGCGCAGACACTGGTGTTCTCTATATTATACACAGGGACAGCTGTTCTTTGCATTATACAGAGGGACTGCTGTTCTCTATATTATACATATGAACTGCTGTTGTCTATATTGCACACAGGGACTACTACTCTGTATATTGCTTTTCCGTAGATTATATCAATGGACTGCTGTCCTCGATATTAGACACAGGAACTGCTGTTCTCTAAAATAGACAGAGGGACTGCAGTTCTCTATATTATAGTCAGAGACTGCTGTTCTCAATATTAAACACAGGGACTATTGTTCTCTTCATTATACAGAGGGACTACTCTTCTTTGTGTTATACACAGGGACTGCTGTTTTCTGTATTATACAGCAGGACTGCTGTTCCCTATATTATATATATGAACTGCTGTTGTCTATATTACACACAGGGACTGCTATTCTTTATATTGCTTTTTCCGTAGATTATACATATGGACTGCTGTCCTCGATATTAGACACAGGGACTGCTGTTCTCTATATGATACACAGTAACTGTTTTTCCCTATATTAGACACAGGGATAGTGTTCCTGATATGAGACACAGAAACTGCTGTTCTCCATATTATACACAGGCAGTGCTGTTTTCTGTATTATACAGAGGAGCTTCTGTTCTCGCTATTATTCTCAAGGACGGTTGTTCTCTTTATGAACACAAGGATTCATTTTCTTTATAGTATAACAGCATCTGCTTCTCTATATTATTCACATGGGTTGCTGTTCTTGACATTGTACATAGAGAGTACTATTCTCTGTATTATACAGACTGCGTGACTGCGGTTCTCTAGATTATACATATGGATTGTTGTTCTCTATATAAGACATAGGGAATGTTTTTCTGTATATTATCCATTTGAACTCCTGTTCTCTATATTTTACACAGGGACTGCTGATCTTTATATTGTGCACAGGCAATGCAGTTCTCTAAAAGAGATATAGGGACTGCTGTCCTCTACATTATACACAGGGACTACTGCTCTCTATGTTATACAGGGATAGCTGTTTTCTAGAGACTCATGTTCTCTATACTGTACACAGCGACTGCTGTTCTCTGTATTATTCACAGACACTGGTGTTCTCTATATTATCCACGGGGACGGCTGTTCTATTCATTAAACACAGGGAGTCATTTTCTTTATTTTAGACACAGCATCGGCTGTTCTCTATATTATACTCAGGGACTGCCGTTCTCGACATTGGACACAGAGTGTGTTTTTCTCTCAGTTATACAAAAGGATTGCCGTCCTCTATATTAGATACAGGGACTGCTGTTGTCTACATTATACACAGTGACTGTTGTTCCCTATATTAGTCAGAGGAACTGCTGTTCCCAATTTGAGACACATTGCCTGCTGTTCTCGACATTATACACAGGACTGCTGTTCACTTTATTAAACACAGGGACTGCTGTTCTCTTTATTATACACAGAAACTGCTGTTCTCTGTATTATACACAGAGACTGCTGTTGTCATTATTGCACACAGGGACTGCTGTTCTTTATAAAATGCACAGGCGCTACTGTTCTCTAAATTAGGTAGAGGGACTGCTGTTCTCTATATCATACACTGGGCCTGCTGTTCTCTAAAATAGACACATGGATTGATGTTCTCTATATTATATACAGTGACTCACGTTTTCTATATTGTACACAGGGACTGATGTTTTCTATATTACACGCAGACACTGGTGTTCTCTATATTATACGCAGGGATGGCTGTTCTCTTTACTAAACACAAGGATTCATGTTCTTATATGAGATACAGCAAGTTCTGTTCTCTATATAAAACAGTGACTGCTGTTCTCCACATTGTACAAAGGGACTGCTGTTCTTTATATTATGTATAGGCACTGATGTTCTCTGAAATAGACATGGGGACTGCTATTATCTATATTATGCACAGAGACTGCTGTTCTCATTATTAAACACAGACACTTGTGTTCCCTGTATTATACACAGACACTGGTGTTCCCTGTATTATACACAAGGTCGGCTGTTCTCTTTATTTAAAAAAGGGATTCATGTTCTTTATATTAGATGCAGCATCTGCTGCTCTCTATATTATATACTGGGACTGCTGCTCTCTATATTGCACACAGAGATATCTGTTCTCTATATTATGCACAGTGACTAATATTCTCTATATTGTACTCAGGGACTGCTGTTCTCTATATTATACACAGGGATGGCTGTTCTCTTCATTAAACACAGGGAGTCATGTTCTTTATATTAGACACAGCGTCTGCTGTTCTCGATGTTATACACAGGGACTGCTGTTCTCGACATTGCGCACAGAGAGTGCTTTTCTCTAGATTATACACGTGGACTGCTGTCCTCTATATTAGACTGAGGGACTGCTGCTGTCGATATTATACACAGGTACAGTTATTCTCTATGTCGTACACAGGGGCTGCTGTTCTCTATATTATACACAATAACTGTTGTTCCCTTATATGAGTCACAGGGACAGCTGTTCCCTATGTGAGACACAGAGACTGCTGTTCTCTCTGTTATACACAGGACTGCTGTTCTCTTTATTAAAGACAGGGACTGCTGTTCTCAACATTGTACACAGAGACTGTTTTTCTCTATATTATACAAAGGGACTGCCGTTCTCTGTATTATACAGAGGGACTGCAGTTTCTGTATTATACAGCCGGACTGGTGTTCTCTATATTATAAATATGAACTGCTGTTGTCTATATTGCACACAGAAACTGCTGTTCTCTATATTAAAGACAGGGATTGCTGTTCTCGACGTTGTTCACAGGGACTGCTGTTTTCTATATTATACACAGGGACTGCTGTTCTCTATATTAAAACAGGGATTCCTGTTCTTTATATTAGACACAGCATCTGCTGACCTCTATATTATACACAGGTACTGCTGTTCTCGATATTGTACACAGAGAGTGCTTTTGTCTACATGAAACACAGTGACTGCTGTTCTCTAGATTATACATATGGACTGCTGTTCTCTTTCTACGACACAGGGAATATTCTTCTCTATGGTATAAATATGAACTGCTGTTCTCTATATTTAACGCAGGAATCGTGGTTCTCTATATTATGCAGAGGGACTGCTGTTCTCTAAATTAGACAAAGGGACTGCTGTTCATTGTATTTTACACAGGGACTGCTGTTCTCTATATTATATACACGGACTGCTGCTCTCTATATTACATGAAGGGATACTTGTTATCTATATTATATACACGGACTCATGTCCTCTATATTGTGCACAGGGACTGCTGTTATCTATAATATAAACAGGCACAGGAGTTCTATTTATTTTGCACAGGAACGACTATTCTCTTCATTAAACACAAGGATTTATGTTCTATACATTATACACAGCGACATGCTGTTCTCTATATTATACACAAAGACTGCTGTTCTCTCTATTATACACAGGGATTGCTGTTCTCTTTATTAAACACAGGGACTGCTGTGCTCTATATTATATGTAGGGACAGCTGTTCTCTGCACTGTACATAGGGACTACTCTTCCATACAACGTACTCAGGACTGCTATCCTCTACATTTTACGCAGGCACTACTGTTCTCTACTATATCCTCAGGGACAGCTGTTCTCTATGATATGCACTGGAACTGCTGTTCTCTACATGTGACACAGGATCTGCTGTTCTCTACAGTGCTGAAAATGTGTTGCTGGAAAAGCGCAGCAGGTCAGGCAGCATCCAAGGAACAGGAAATTCGACGTTTCGGGCATAAGCCCTTCTTCAGGAAGGGCTTATGTTCTCTACAGTATACACAGGGACTACTTTTCTCCACATTAGAAACAGGGACTGCTGTTTTCCACAACGTAAGCAGGACTACAGAGTTTTACATTTAACACAGGGACTGCGATTCTCTATATTATATGTAGGGGCTGCTGTTGTCTACAATGTACACAGATTCTGGATCAGTGGTGCTGGAAGAGCACAGCAGTTCAGGCAGCATCCAACGAGCAGCGAAATCGACGTTTCAGGCAAAAGCCCTTCATCGGGAATAAAGACAGAGAGACTGAAGCGTGGAGAGATAGTACGCAGGACCACTGTTATCACTGTTTTACACAGGGCCCGCTGTTGTCTACTTGACACTCAGGGACAGCTGTTCTTTATGATATGCACTGGGTCTGCTGTTCTCTACATGAGACACTGGATCTGCTGTTCTCTACAATATAAATAGGGACTACTGTTCTCCACATTAGAAACAGGGACTGCTGTTTTCTACAATATTCTCAGGGTTTGCTGTTCTCCATATACACAGTGACTGGTGTTCTCTGTATTATACACAGTAACTGCTGTTCACTATATTACACACAAGTACTGCTGTTCCCCATTTGAAACACAGAGACAACTATTCTCTATATTTTTCACAGGGTCTGCTGCTCTCTTTATACACAACGACTGCTGTTCTCTACATTATACACAGGGATTGATGTTCTTTCTTCTTAACTGCACTATCCACCTGGGTGGCAATTTTCAGGGATCTATGCACATGGACACCAAGATCCCTCTGCACATCCACACTACCAAGAATCTTTCCATTGACCAAGTACTCTGCCATCCTGTTATTCTTCGCTCACATTCAGCTGCATTGAACTCCATTTGCCACCTCTCAACTCAATTCTGCAATTTATCCAAATCCCCCTGCAACTCATAACATTCTTCCAAACTGTCCACTACTCCACCGACTTTAGTGTCATCTGCAAATTTACTAATCCATCCACCTATGCCTGCTCCTAAGTCATTTATAAAAATGACAAACAGCAGTGGTCCCAAAACAGATCCTTGTGAAACACCACGAGTAACTGGACTCTAGACTGAATATTTTCCATCAACCACCACCAGAAAGCCAGTTTCTAATCCAAACTGCAGAATCACCCTCAATTCCATGCCTCTGCAGTTTCTCCAACAGCCTACCATGTGGAACCTCATCAAAGGCTTCACTGATGTCCAAGTAAACCACGTGAACTGCCCTACCCTTATCCACATGCTTGGTCACCTTCTCAAAACCTCAGTGAAGTTTGTGAGACACAACCTGCCCTTGACGAAACCTTGTTGACTATCTGAAATCAAATTGTTGCTTGCTAGATGATTACAAATCTTATCTCTTATAATCCTTTCCAAAACCTTTCCTACAACAGAAGTAAGGCTCACTGGTCTATAATTACTTTGGTCAACCCTCCTGACCTTCTTGAACAAGGGTGCAACATTTGCTATCCTCCAGTCCTCAGGTACTAAATCTATAGACCATGACGACTCAAATATCAAAGCCATAGGCACTGCTATCTCCTTCCCAGATGGCCAGAGAATCCTCGGATAAATCCCATCTGGCCCAGGGAACTTGTCTACTTTCACTCCTTTGAGAATTGATAACACCTGTGTGTAACTAACCTCAATCCTTTCTAGTCTAATATCTCATACCTCATTCTTCTCCTCTACAATATTGTCCTTTTCCTGAGTGAACATGTTCATTTAGCACCTCTCCAATCTCGACAGGGTCCACACTCAATTTCCCACTTCTGTCTTTGACAGAAAGAACCTTACAGCACAGCACAGACCCTTGATGGAACCGCTCGGCAAATAAAACAAGTTAGAGACAGAGAACATACAGCATTAAGCGCAGTACAAGCCCTGTATGGAACCGCTCGGCTAATTCCAACATAGAACATAACAGCTCAGTATAGGCCCTTGGTGGAACCACTCGGCTAATAAAGGAAGTTGGACTCGTTGAACACACACAGCATTATAGCGCAGTGCAGGCCCTTTATGTCACCACTCAGAAAATAACGGAAATTAGACAAATACAACATATAACATTACAGCACAGTACAGGCCCTATATGAAACGACTCAGCTAATAAAAGAAGTTAGACTCAGAGTTTACACCATTACAGCACACTACAGGCCCCTGATGGAACCGCTCAGCAAATTAAGTAAGTTAGTGTCATATAACATACAGCATTACAGCACAGTACAGGGCCCTCATGTCACCACTCGACTCATTCCGGACATTAGTCAAATACAACATAGAACATTACAGCACAGTACAGTCCCTATATGGAATGACTTGTCTAATAAAGGAAGTCCGACCCATAGAACATACAGCATTATAGCGCTGTACAGGCCCTTTATGTAACCACTCGACAAATACTGGACATTACACCAATTCAACAAAGAATATTACTGCACAATACAGGGCGTTGATGGAACCGTGTACGGCAAATAAAGCAAGTTAGAGCCATAGAACACAAAGCATTACAGTGCAGTACTGGTCCCTTATGGAATCACTCGACTAATACTGGTCATGAGACCAATATAACAGAGAACATAGCAGCACAGTACACATCCTTTATGGAACCACTCAGCTAATAAAGGAAGTTAGAGTCAAACAACAAACATCATTACAGCACAGTACAGGCCCGTTATGGAATGACTCAGCTAATAAAGCAAGTTAGACTCAGAGAACACACAGTGTTACAGCACGGTACAGGCCATTTATGGAACCATTCGGCAAATAAAGGAAGTTAGACTTGGAGAACATACAGCATTACAGCACAGGACAGGCTCTTTATGTAACCACTCGACAAATACTGGACATCACACCAATACAACAAAGAACATTACTGCACATTACAGGCCGTTGATGGAACTGCGTACGGCAAATAAAGCAAGTTAGAGACATAGAACATAAACCATTACAGTGCAGTACAAGCCCTTTATGGAAACACTTAACTAATACAGGAAGTTAGACCCGCAGAACATACAGCATTACAGCGCAGTACAGGCCCTTTATGGAACCACTCAACTAATACCGCACATTAGACCAATACAACGTAGAACATAACAGCACAGAACAGGACCTTGATGGAACCACTCGACTAATAAAGGAAATTAGAGTCAAATAACAAACACCATTACAGCGCAGTAAAGGCCCTTTGTGTCACTACTCGGCATTCCGGACATGAGTCAAATACAACATAGAACATTACAACACAATGACTCGTCTAATAAAGGAAGTCAGACCCATTGAACATACAGCATTATATCGCAGTACAGGCCCTTTATGTAACCACTCGACTAATACCGGACATTACACCAATACAACAAAGAACATTACAGCACAGCACAGGCCCTTGATGGAACCGCTCAGCGAATAGAGGAAGTTAGACTCGTAGAACAAACAGCATTACAGCGCAGTACAGGCCTTTATGGAACCACTTGACTAATACCGGACATTAGACCAATATAACAGAGAACATAGCAGCACAGTACACACCCTATATGGAACCACTCGGCTAATAAAGGAGGTTAGAGTCAAACAACAAACAGCATTACAGCGCAGTACAGGCCCTTTATGTCACCACTCGGCTAATACCGGACATTAGACAAATACAACACGGAACATTACAGCACAGTACTGGCCCCTTGATGGAACCGCTTGACAAATAAAGGAAGTCAGACTCATAGAATACAGCATTACAGCGCAGTACAGGCCCTTTATGGAACCATTCGGCTAATACTGGACATTAGACAAATACAACATAGAATATAACAGCTCAGTACAAGCGCTTGATGAAACCGCTGGGCTAAGAAAGGAAGTTAGAGTCAAATGACAAACAGTGTTACAGCACAGTACAGGCTCTTTATGTCACCACTCGGCTCATTCCAGACATTAGACAAATACAACATGGAACATTACAGCACAGTACAGGCCCTTGATGGAACCGCTCGGCAAATAAAGCAAGTTAGAGTCATCGAACATACAGCATTACAGCACAGGACACGCCTTTTATGAAACCACTTAGCTAATAAATGAATGTAGATTCATAGAACGTAGAGAATTACAATGCAATGCAGGAGTTTGTGGAACCATTCGACTAAAACAAGACATGAGATCAATATAACATAGAACAGCTGGGTAACAGTTAGAGGTGGGAAGGGGAGGAAGCAGGCAGTGCTGGGATCCCTTGTGGTTGTTCCCCTCAACAATAAGCATACTGCTGTGGATACTTTTGGGGGCGATGGCCTAGCAGGGGTAAGCTGTAGTGACCGGGTCTCTGGCACGAGGTCCAGCTCTGAGGCTCAGAAGGGAAAGGGGGAGAGGAGGAGAGCGCGAGTTATAGGAGACTCTATAGTTAGAGGGACAGACAGGCAGTTCTGTGAACATGGGCGAGACTCTCGGATGGTTTGTTGCCTACTAGGCGCCAGGGTCCGAGACGTCACAGACAGTGTCTTCAGAATCCTTAAGGGGGAGGGTGTGCAGCCAGAAGTCGTGGTGCACATTGGCACCAATGACATAGTTAGGAAGAGGGGTGGGGAGGTCATTCAGGAGCTCAGGGAGTTAGGCTGGAAGCTAAAAGCTAGGACGGACAGAGTCGTCATCTCTGAGTTGTTGCCGGTGCCACGTGACAGTGAGGAAAGGAATAGGAAGAGAGTACAGTTGAACACGTGGCTGCAAGGATGGTGTAGGAGGGAGGGCTTCAGGTATTTGGACAATTGGACTGCATTCTGGGGAAGGTGGAACCTATACAAGCAGGATGGATTGCACCTGAACCAGAAGGGCACCAATATCCTGGGAGGTTGGTTTGCTAGCACTCTTCGGGGGGGGGTTTAAACTAATTTGGCAGGGGGATGGGATCCGGACTTGTAGTCCAGCAAGTAGGTTAGCTGTTTTTCAAGTTGTCCAATAATGTAGGGAGGCTGTGGAGAAGGTAGCACTGACAGGGAATACTTGCGGACACAGAGATGGGTTCAAGTGTGTATACTTCAACGCAAGGAGTATCAGAAATAAGGTGGGTGAAGTTAAGGCGTGGATCAATACTTGGGACTATGATGTTGTGGCCATCACGGAAACGTGGATAGAAGAGGGACAGGAATGGCTGTTGGAGGTTCCTGGTTACGGATGTTTCAGTAAGATTAGGGGGGGGGTGGCGTTGCTAATTAGAAATGGTATAACGGCTGCAGAAAGGCCCCCAATATCAGCAGAGATGTGGAGAAACAGATCGGAAACAGAGTTTGGAAAGGTGCAGAAGCCACAGGGTAGTAGTCATGGGCAATTTTAACTTCCCAAATATTGACTGGAAGCTCTTTAGATCAAGTAGATTGGACAGGGCGGTGTTTGTGCAATTTGTACAGGAAGCTTTTCTAACTCAGTATGTAGATTGTCCGACCAGAGGGGAGGCCATATTGGATTTGGTACTTGGTAACGAACCAAGACAAGTGATGGGCTTGTTAGTTGGTGAGCATTTTGGTGATGGTGACCACAATTCTGTGACTTGCACCTTGATTATGGAGAGAGATAGGTGCGTGCAACAGAGTAGGTTTTATAATTGGGGGAAGGGTAAATAAGATGCTGCAAGACAAGATCTGAGGAGCATAACTTGTGAACATAGGCTGTCAGGGTAGATGTCGTTGAAATGTGAAACTGTTTCAAGGAACAGATCCGATATGTCCTTGATATGTATGTATAGGCAGGAAAGAGATGGTCGTGTGAGGGAATCTTGGTTGATGAGGGAGATTGAATGTCTTGTAAAGGGGAAGAAGGAGGCTTACATAAGGTTGAGGAAACAAGGTTCAGACAGAGAGTTGGAGGGATACAGGATAGCCAGGACGCAGCTGAAAAAAGGGATTAGGAGAGCAAAGAGAGGGCTTGAAAAATCTTTGGCGCGTAGGATCAAGGATAACCCCAAGGCCTTTTATGTGTATGTGAGAAACATGAGAATGACGAGAACGAGGGTAGGTCCGATCAAGGACAGTAGTGGGAGACTGTGTATTGAGTCGGAAGAGATAGGAGAGGTCTTGAATGAGTACTTTTCTTCTGTATTTACAAATGAGAGGGTCCATATTGTTGAAGAGGAGAGTATGAAACAGACTGGTAAGCTAGAGGAGATACTTGTTAGGAAGGAAGATGGGTTGGGCATTTTGAAAAGCTTGAGGATAGACAAGTCCCCCGGGCCTGATGGGGGACAGCCAGCACGGATTGTGAGGGGTAGGTCTTGCCTTACAAGTCTTATTGAATTCTTTGAGGAGGTGACCAAGCATGTGGATGAGGGTAGAGCAGTGGATGTAGTGTACATGGATTTTAGTAAGGCATTTGATAAAGTTCCCCTTGGTAGGCTTTTGCGGAAAGTCAGGAGGTATGGGATAGTGGTAAATTTGGCCAGTTGGATCGAGAACTGGCTAACCGGTCGAAATCAGAGAGTGGTAAATATTCAGCCTGGAGCCCAGTTACAAAAGTGGAGTTCCGCAGGGATCAGTTCTGGGTCCTCTGCTGTTTGTAATTTTTATTAATGACTTGGAAGAGGGAGTCGAAGGGTGGGTCAGTAAATTTGCAGTAAATTGGTGGAGTTGTAGATAGTGAGGAGGGCTGTTATCAGCTGCAAAGGGACTTAGATATGATGCAGAGCTGGGCTGAGGAGTGGCAGATGGAGTTCAACCCTGTCAAGTGTGAGGTTGTCCATTTTGGAAGGACAAATAAGAATGCGGAATACAAGGTTAACGGTAAGGTTCTGAGTAAGGTGGAGGAGCAGATGGATCTTGGGGTCTATGTTCATAGCTCTTTGAAAGTTGCCACTCAGGTAGATAGAGCTTGTAAGAAGACCTATGGTATATTAGCGTTCATTAGCAGAGGGATTGAATTCAAGAGTCGTGAGGTGATGTTGCAGCTGTACAGGACCTTGGTAAGGCCACATTTGGAGTACTGTGTGCAGTTCTGGTCACCTCATTTTAGGAAAGATGTGGAAGCTTTAGAGAGGGTGCAGAGGAGATTTACCAGGATGCTGCCTGGAATGGAGAATAGGTCATACGAGGATAGGTTGAGAGTGCTAGGCCTTTTCTCATTGGAACGGCGAAGGATGAGGGTTGACTTGATAGAGGTTTATAAGATGATCAGGGGAATAGATAGAGTAGACAGTCAGAGACTTTTTCACCGGGTACAACAGAGTGTTACAAGGGGGCATAAATTTAAGGTGAAGGTTGGTAGGTATAGGGGGGATGTCAGGGGTAGGTTCTTTACCCAGAGAGTGGTGGGGGCATGGAATGCGCCGCCTGTGGGAGTGACAAGGTCAGAATCATTGGTCACCTATAAGCGGCAATTGGATAGGTACATGGATAGATGCTTAAACTAGGACAAATGTTTGGCAAAACATCGTGGGCTGAAGGGCCTGTTCTGTGCTGTATTGTTCTCTGTTCTATGTTCTATTACAGCACAGTACAGGCCCTAGATGGAACTGCTCAGCTAACAAAGGAAATTAGACTCAAATAACATATAGCATTCTAGCACAACGCAGACCCTTTAGGGAACCACTCGGCACTTGCCGGACACTAGAACAATACAACATACAGCATTGCAGCACAATACAGGCCCTTTATGGAACCATTTGGCTAATAAAGGAAGTTAGAGTCGTAGAACATACAGCATTACAGCACAGCACAGGCCCTTGATGGAACCGGTTGACAAATAAAGCAAGTTAGAGACGTAGAACATACAGCATTACAATGCAGGACAAGCCCTATATGCAACAACTCGGCTAATTCCGGACATTAGTCCAATACAACATAGAACATCACAGCAGAGTACAGGCCCCTGATGGAACCATTCAGCTAATAAAGGAAGTTGGATTCATTGAACACACAGCATTACAGTGCAGTACAGGCACGTTATGTCACCACTCAGAAAATACCAGACATTAGGCAAATACAACATAGAACATTACAGCACAGGACAGGTGCTTGAAGGAACTGCTCAGCTAATAAAGGAAGTCAGACTCATAGAATACAGCATTACAGCACAGATGAGGCCCTTGGTGGAACCACTCGACTAATAAAGTAAGTCCGACCCATAGAACATACAGCATTATAGCGCTGTACAGGCCCTTTATGTAACCACTCGACAAATACCGGACATTACACCAATACAACAAAGAACATTACTGCACAGCACAGGCCGTTGATGGAACCGCGTACTGCAAATAAAGGAAGTTAGAGTCAAACAACACACAGCATTACAGTGCAGTACAGGTCCTTTATGGAACCACTCGACTAATACCGCACATTAGACCGATATAACAGAGAACATAGCAGCACAGTACACACTCTTTATGGAACCACTCGGCGATAAAAGGAAGTTAGAGTCAAACAACAAACATTATTACAGTGCAGTACAGGCCCTATATGGAATGACTCGGCTAATAAAGCGAGTTAGACTCAGAACACACAGCGTTACAGCACGGTACAGGCTGTTTATGGAACCGCTCGGCTAATATAGGAAATTAGACTTGCAGAACATGCAGCTTTACAGCGCAGTACACGCTCTTTATGGAACCATTTGGCTAATTCTGGACATCAGTCCAATACAACATAGAACATAACAGCACAGTACAGGCCCTTGTTGGAACCGCTCAGCTAATACAGGAAGTTCAGACCGTAGAACATATAGCATTACAGCGCAGTATAGGGCCTTTATGGAACCACTCGACTAATACCGGACATTAGAACATAGAACATAGCAGCACAGTACACACACTATATGGAACCACTCGGCTAATAAAGGAAGTTAGAGTAAAACAACAAACATCATTACAGTGCAGTACAGGCCCTTTATGTCACCACTCAGCTCATACTGGACATTAGTCAAATACAACATAGAACATTACAGTACAGTGCATGCCCTATATGGAACGACTTGTCTAATAAAGGAAGCCCAACCCATTGAACATACAGCATTATAGCACTGTACAGGCCCTTTATCTAGCCACTCGACTTATACTGGACATTTCACCAATACAACAAAGAACATTACAGCACAATACAGGCCGTTCATGGAGCCGCTCGGCAAATAAAGCAAGTTAGAGACATAGAACATACAGCATTACAGTGCAGTACAATCCCTTTATGGAACCACTCGGCTAATTCCGGACATCAGTCCCACACAATATAGAACACAACAGTACAGTACAGGCCCTTGATGGAACCACTCGGCTAATACAGGAATTAGACCCGTAGAACATACAGCATTACGGCGCAGTACAGGCCCTTTATGGAACCACTCGACTAATACCGGACATTACACTAATTCAACAAAGAACATTACAGCACAGCACAAGCCGTTGATGGAAATGCGTGGCAAATAAAGCAAGTGAGAGACATAGAACATACAGCATTACAGTGCAGTACAACCCGTTTAGGGAACACTCGACTAATACTGGACATTAGACCAATATAACAGAGAACATAACAGCACAGTACACACCCTTTATGGAACCACTCGGCTAATAAAGGAAGTTAGAGTCAAAGAACAAACAGCATTCCAGCGCAAACAGGCCCGTTATGTCGCCACTCGTCTCATACCGTAATTAGACAAATACAACATAGAACATTACAACACAGAACAGGATCTCGATGGAACTACTGAGCTAATAAAGGAAGTTAGAGTCAAAGAACATACAGCATTATATCACAGTACAGGCCCTTTATGTCACCACTCGGCTAATAAAGGAAATTAGACTCGTCGAACATACAGCATTACAGCGCAGTACAGGCCCTTTATGGAACCACTCGTCTAATACCGAACATTAGACCAATACTTCATAGAATATAAAAGCGTAGTTCAGGTCGTTGATGGAACCACTCGGCCAATAAAGCAAGTTAGAGTCATAGAACAGAAAGCATTATAGGGCAGTACAAGCCCTTTATGGAACCACTGGGCTCTTACAGGACATTAGTCCAATATGAAATACAACATAACAGCACAGAATAGGTTACTTTGATGAAACCACTCGGCTAATAAAGGAAGTTAGACTGTAGAACATATTGCATTACAGTGCAGTGCAGGCTTTTCATGTCACCACTCGGCTCATTCCGGACATCAGACAAATACAACATGGAACATTACAGCACAGTACAGGCCCTATATGGAATGACTCGTCTAATAAAGCAAATCAGACCCATAGAACATACAGCATTATAGCACTGTACAGGCCCTTTATGTAACCACTTGACTAATACCGGACATTATACCAATGCAACATAGAACATTACTGCACAATACAGGCCGTTGATAGAACCGCTCGACAAATAAAGCAAGTTAGAGGCATAGAACATAAAGCATTACAGCCCTTTATGGAACCACTCAGCTAATTCCAGACATCAGTCCAATATAACACAGAATATAACAGCACAGTACAGGCCCTTTATTAGACTCATAGAACATACCACATTCCAGCGCAGTACAGGCCCTTTATAGGCACTTGACTAACACTGGCCACTAGACCAACACAAGATAGCACATTCCAGCACATTACAGGCCCTTTATGTATCCACTTGGCTAATAAAGGAAGTTAGACTCAGAGAACATACAGCACTACAGCACCGTGCAGGCCTTTCATGGAACCACTCGGCTAATACCGGACATTAGACCAATACAACATCGAGCATTACAGCGCAGTACAAGCCCTTTATGATTTCACATTGCTAATAAAGGAATTTAGGCTCAGAGCATAGAGAATCACAGCGCAGCACAGGGGTTTATGTAACTGTTCGACTAATACCGGACATTAGCCCAATACAACAGAGAACATTACAGCACAGTACAGGCCCTATATGGAACGACTCGGCTAATAAAGGAAGTTAGACTCACAGAACATACCACATTACAGCGCAGTACAGGCCCTTTATGTAAGGACTTGTCTAAAACCAGACATTAGACCAACACAAGATAGCACATTACTGCACACTACAGGCCCTTTATGTATCCACTTGGCTAAGAAAGGAAGTTAGACTCATAGAACATACAGCATTAGACAATAGACGATAGGTGCAGAAGTAGGCCATTCTGCCCTTCGAGCCTGCATCAACATTCAATATGATCATGGCTGATCATCCTTAATCAGTATCCTGTTCCTGCCTTATCTCCATAACCCTTGATTCCACACTCCTTGAGAGCTCTATCCAACTCTTTCTTAAGTGAATACAGAGACTGGGCCTCCACTGCCCTCTGGGGCAGAGCATTCCACACAGCCACCACTCTCTGTGTGAAGATGTTTCTCCTCATCTCTGTCCTAAATGGTCTTCCCCATATTTTTAAGCTGTGTCCTCTGGTTTGGCACTCACCATCAGCGGAAACATGTTTCCTGTCTCCACAGTGTCCAATCCTTTTCATAATCTTATATGTCTCAATTAGATCCCCTCTCAGTCTTCTAAACTCAAGGGTATACAAGCCCAGTCGCTTCAGTCTTTCAGCGTAAGGTAGTCCTGCCTTTCCGGGAATTGACCTCATGAACCTACACTGCACTCCCTCAATAGTCAAAATGCCTTTCCTCAAATTTGGAGACCAGAACTCCACACAGTACTCCAGGTGTGGTCTCACCAGGGCCCTGTACAGCTGCAGAAGAACCTCTTTGCTTCTATACTCAATCCCTCTTGTTATGAAGGCCAGCATGCTATTAGCCTTCTTCACTACCTGCTGTACCCGCATGCTTACCTTCATTGACTGGTGTACAAGAACACCCAGATCTCTTTGTACTGCCCCTTTACCTAAATTGATTCCATTTAGGTAGTAATCTGCCATCCTGTTCTTGCCACCAAAGTGGATAACCATACATTTATCCACATTAAACTGCATCTGCCATGCATCTGACCACTCACCTAACCTGTCCAGGTCACCCTGCAATCTCCTAACATCCTCCTCACATTTCACCTTGCCACCCAGCTTAGTATCATTAGCAAATTTGCTTATGTTATTATTAATATCATCTTCTATATCATTAATATATATTGTAAAAAGCTGCGGTCCCAGCACTGATCTCTGCAGTACCCCACTGGTCACTGCCTGCCATTCCGAAATGGAGCCGTTTTTCACTACTCTTTGTTTCCTGTCAGCCAACCAACTTTCAGTCCAAGTTAGTACTTTGCCCCCAATACCATGCGCCCTAATTTTGCTCACTAACCTCCTATGTGGGACTTTATCAAAAGTTTTCTGAAAGTCCAGGTACTCTACAACCTACTGGATCTCCCTCATCCATCTGCAAAGTTAAATCCTCAAGAAATTCCAGAAGATTAGTCAAGCACGATTTCCCCTTCATAAATCCATGCTGACTCTGACCTATCCTGTTACTACTACCCAGATGTGTCGTAATTTCATCCTTTATAATAGACTCCAGCATTTTTCCCACTGAGGAAAGACTAACTGGTCTATAATTTCCTGCTTTCTCTCTCCCACCTTTCTTAAAAAGTGGTACAACATTAGCCACCCTCCAATCTGCACGAACTGATCCTGAATCTATCGAACTCTGGAAAATAATCACCAACACATCCACGATTTCTCGAGCCATCTCCTTCAATATTCTGGGATGTAGACCATCAGGCCCCAGGGACTTATCAACCTTCAGACCTAACAGTCTCTCCAACACCATTTCCTGGCAAATATAAATTTCCTTAAGTTCAGGTCCTTCAGCCACTGTTACCTCAGGGAGATTGCTTGTGTCTTCCCTGGTGAACACAGATCTGAAGTACCAATTCAATTCTTCTGCCATTTCTTTGTTCCCCGTAATATATTCTCCTGTTTCTGTCTTCAAGGGCCCAATTTTAGTCTTAACCATTTTTTTGCCAGGTTACAGTGGGGTATAGATAAGCTGCAGAGCTGGGCAGAAAGGTGGCAAATGGAGTTCAATGTAGCTAAGTGTGAAGTGATTCACTTTGGTAAGAGTAACAAGAAGATGGAGCACTGGGCTAATGGTCGGATACTTGGTAGTGTGGATGAGCAGAGGGATCTTGGTGTCCATGTACACAGATCTCTGAAAGTTGCCACCCAGGGAAATAGTGCTGTGAAGAAGGCATATGGCGTACTGACTTCTATTGGTAGAGGAATTGAGTTCCGGAGTCCTGAGGTCATGTTGCAGTTGTATAAGACTCTGGTGTGGCCGCATCTGGAGTATTGTGTACAGTTTTGGTCACCATACTATAGGAAGGATGTGGAGGCACTTGAACGGTGCAGAGGAGGTTTACCAGGATGTTGCCTGGTATGGTAAACTGCCACTCTCTCTCTCTCTCTCTCTCTGTCTCTCTCTACCTGCCTGCCACTATCTCTTTCTGTCCACCTGCCTCTCTCTACCTACCTGTGTGCCATCACCCTCTCTCTCTATCTGCTTGCCACTAGTTCACTCACACTGTCTCTCTCCCTATCTCTCTCTCTGTCTCCCCCTGTCTCTCCCTCTCTGCCTGCCACTCTCTCTCTCTCTGTATCCATCTGCCATCTCTCTCTCTCTCTCACTCTCTCACTCTGTCTACCTGCCTGTTACTCCCTTCCGATATTGTCATATGTATGCTTTCTACTCTCCCTCTCTCTACATGCCTATAACTCTCTCTCTCTTTTGTCTAACTACGTGGCGCTCTCCCTCTCCTGCCCTCCCTCTCTCTCTCCACCTGCATGTTCTCTCCATCTCTATGTACCTGATTCTATCTCTCACTCCTCTGTCTGCGACTGTCACTCTCTGTGTCTCTCTCTGCCTGTCTGCCACTCACTCTCCTGTATAACTGCCTGCCACACTCTCTCTCCCTGCCTAATCTCACTCTCTCTCTCTCGCTCTCTCTCTCTCTCGGTCTACCTGCCTGCCACTCTCCCTCTCATCTAACTGCTGGCCTTCATTCTCTGTCTCAATCACCCCCTCTCTCTTTCTCCATCTGCGTGCCACTCTTTATCTCTCTCTTTCAATCTACCTGACTCCCTCCCTCCACCTCTGATCTTGTCACACTCTCTCCCTGTCTCTCTCTACCTGCCTACCACTATCTCTTTCTCTCCACCTGCCTGCCTCTCTCTTTCTACCTGTGTGTCATCACCCTCTCTCTCTATCTGCGTGCCACTAGCTCTCTCACACCGTCTCTCTCTCTCTCTCGCTCTCTCTCCCCCTGTCTCTCCCTCTCTGCCTGCCACTCTCTCTCTGTATCTGTCTGCCACTCTCTCTCTCTACGTGCACATCTTTCTCTCTCTGTCTATCTACCTGCCGCTCTCTCTCTCTCTCTCTCTCTCTCAATACTTGCCTGCCACTCTCTCTGGGCCTCTCTCTCTCTTTCTCTAACCTTTGTGCCATTTCCTCTCTCTCTACCTGTCTGCCACTATCTCTCCCACTCTCTCTTTCTCTCTCTCTCTGTCCCCAGCATCTCTATCCCTCTCTACCTCTCTGCCAATCTCTGTCTCTCTATCTTTTTGTCAACCTGCCTGCTACTCTCTCTCTCTGTATACGTCTGCCGCTCTTTCTCTCTACCTGCCTGCATCTCATTCTCACTCTTTCTCTCTACCTATCTGCCTGTCTCTCTCTCTCTGTCTCTCTCTCTTTGTCTCTCCATACATGCCTCCCTTTCTCTTTACCTGACCGCCACTATCTCTCTCATTCTCTACCTGCCTGCCTCTCTCCCTATTAAACTGCCTGTCCCCTCTCTCTCTTTCTCTCTACCTACCTACCTCTGTCTCTCTCTCACCTGCCTGCTACTCTCTGCCATTCTCTACCTGCTTGCTCTCTCTTGCCACACTCTCTCTCTTTCACTCGCGCTCTCTATCTGACTGCCACTCGCTCTGTCTCTCTCTCTCTCTCTCCACCTGTCTGCCACTTTCTCACTCTCTCTCGATAACTGTCTGTCCCTTTCTCCCTTTCTCTCACCCTCCCTGCCTTTCTCTCTCTGTCTACACTCCTGCGCCTCTCCCTGTCTCTCTTTCTACCTGTCTGACACTGCCTCTCTCTCTCTCTGTCTACCTGCCTGATACTCTCTCAATATATATGTATCTGTTTGAATGTCACTCTCTTTCTTTACCTGTCTAGCTCTCTTTCTCCTGTTCTGCCTGCCTCTCTCTCGCTCTCTTTATTTCTCTCTCTCTGTCTGATCCTACCTGCCTGCCACACACACTCTATATACCAACATTCCTCTCTCTCTCTCTTGTCAAACTGCCTGCCTCTCTCTATCTCTCTCTCTTCTAACTGCCTATCACTCACTCTTTCTCTCTCTCTCTCTCCATACATGCCTGCCTCTCTCTTTCTCTCTACCTGCCCGCCACTATCTCTCACTGTCTCTCATTCTCTATCTGCCACACTTCCTCTTTAACTGCTGGTCTCTCTCTCGCACACACACACTCTCTCGTTCAGAACCTGCCTGCCTTGCTCTCTCTACCTGCGTGCCATCACCCCCTCTCGCTCGCTGCCTGCCACTATCTCTCTCACACTGTCTCTCTCCGCTCTCTCATTCTCTACTTGCCTGCCATCACTCTCTCTATCTGCCTGCCTCCCACTCTCTCTCTCCCTCATTTTCTCCCTGCCGGCCACTCTCTCTCTCATTCTCTACCTTCCTGCCTCTCTCTCTCTCTTTCTCACTCACACACACTCTCTCACACTACCTCCCTGCTTTTCTCTCTCTCTGTACATTCCTGCCTCTATCCCTCTCTCATACACTCTCTACCTGTCTGCCACTGCCCCTCTCTCTCTCTCTCTCTCTCTACCTTCTCACTACTCTCTCTCTCTCTCTCTCTCTATCTATATATATATATATGTATGTATGTCTGCCACTCTCTCTCCCTTTCCTGCTGAGCTCCCTTTCTCCCTCTGTGCCTCCCTTTCTCTCTCACTTCTAATTTCTCTCTCTCTCTGTCTGATCCTACCTGCCTGCCACACTCTCTCTCTATACCAGCATTCCTCTCTCTCTCTCATCAAACTGCCTGCCTCTCACTATCTCTAACTCTATCTCTGTCTCTCTCTCATCTAACTGCCTGTCACTCTCTCTCTCTCACTCTCTCTACGTGCCTGCCTCTCTCTCTCTCTCTGACTGCCTGCCACTCTCGTTCTGCCTGCCTCCCTCTGTCTCTCTCTCTCTCTCTCTCTATACATGCCTGCCACTCTCTTTCTGTCTCCCTGCCCACCACTGTCTCTCTCACTCTACGTGCCTACCTCACTCTCTCTGTCTCCCTCTACCTGCCTTCCACTATCTCTCTCATTCTCTACCTGCCTGTCTCTCTCTCTCTCTCTCTCTCTACCTGCCTGCCACTATCTCTCTCTCTTTCTCTCATTCTCCACCTGCCTGCCATTTTCTCTTTCTCTATCTACCCAACTGTCCCTCAATCTCTGTGTTTCACACACACACACACACACACACACACACACACACACACACACACACACACACACACACACACACACACACACACACACACACACACACACACACACCCTGCCTGCCTCTCTCTCTTTCTCTCTCTGCTTGCCACTCTCTCTCTCTTTCACTCGTTCTCTAAATCTGACTGCCACTCACTCTGTCTGTCTGTCTCTCTCTCTATATCTCCACCTGTCTGCCACTTTCTTATTTTCTCTTGATAACTGCCTCTCCCTTTCTCTCTTCCTCTCTCTCTCTCTCTGTCTGATCCTACCTGCCTGCCACACACTCTCTCTATACCAGCGTTCCACTCTTTCTCTCGTCTAACTGCCTGTCACACTGCCTCACTCTTTGTATGTGCCTGCCTCTCTCTATCTCTCTAACTGCCTGACACTCACTCTATGTATCTACTTGCCTGCCTCTGTCTCTCTCTCCATACATGCCTGCCTCCCTCTCTACCTGCCCGCCATTATCGCTCTCATTCTCTACCTGCCTGCTACTCTCCATCTTTAACTGCCTGTCCCTCTCTCTTTCTTTCTCTCTCTCTTTGTCTCTCTCTTTGATTCTCTCTCTCTCTCTCTCTTTCTGTATCTGCCCAGCACTCTCTCTTTCTCTACCTCCCTGCCTCACACTCTTTCTATCTGTTTGCCTCTCTCTCTCTTTCTCTCGCAACTTGCCAGCCACTCTCTTTCTCTCTCTTTACCTGCCTGCCATTCTCTCTTGCCACACATACTCTCTACCAGCCTGTCATCACCCTCTCTCTCTCTGTCTCTCTCTGTCCCTGACTCCCACTTTCTCTTTATAGCTCTCTTTACCTGCCTGCAATTCTCTCTTTCTCTGCCTCACACACTCTCTGCCAGCCTGCTTCGCTATCTTTGTCTCTCTTCCTCTCTTTCTTGTCTAACTGCCTGTCACTCTCTCACTCAATCTCTCTGACTGCCTGTCTTTCCCTCTCACTCTGTCTACCTGCCTGCCTCTCTCTCTCCCTCTCTCCATACATGCCTGTTTCCCTCTTTCTCTCTATCTGCCCGCCACTATCTCTCTCATTCTCTACCTGCCTGCCTCTCTCTCTCCCCATCTCTCTCATACTGTCCTTCTCTCACTCTCTCCATCTCCCCGTCTCTCACTTTCCTATTCTCTCTCTCCCCACTTTCTCCATCTCCACTCTCTCTATGTCTCTCTCCCTCTTTTTGTCACTCTCCCTTTCTTTTTTTCTCTATTACAGACTCAATGAGAAAAGCCATTCATGTTCCTTCACCACCCTCCTTCCGCACACTCATGGAGAGATGATTTCTTCCAGGACTGAACCCCCCGTGCCGGATGATGACTGCTCCAGGGAGTCAGACAGCAACTGCAGATGACTTGTTGGATCTCCCTGTGCACCACCTCTTGCATCGACAGCATTGGACTGTTCCAGTGTCTGTTTTTCTAAAGTGTCTCCAAGCAACAAGTGACAATCGATTGATAACAGTTTTCCTCCAATTCATGTTTAAGACACAAGCTGATGTTATTTTTCACGAATTGAGTAAAAAGATCCAAGTGTTCTAAAATGTGGAGTGACCTCCATCTCAAATTATGACACAGTCCACCTTGGGGCCTGAAAGTGAATCCCCTGCAGTAACTGTATAGTATCCAGCGGCACTGAGACAAATTCCTCCCAATGCCTGAAGGAAATGGTCAGGGAAGTGTATCTGTACCTTTCTGCCAGATAATGCCTCTTCAATATCTCCATTGTGTTTACCATCAAAGCCCCTCAGACAGTACCTTGACCAAACATTCACACCCTCAACACCTTAGAATGCAGCCCAGCTCCCCCTCAGACTGTCTTCATCCACAAACCCCTTCAGACAGTAAGGACCCATATCCACCCCAGTCCAAGACTGGAACCTAGGACCCCACAACATTACTTGGGTTTCTGGATTAACCGTAGAATTGCTACAGTATAGAAACAAGCCATTCGCCCATCGGGTCCACACTGACTGTCTGAAGAGCACCCCACTTAGATTCATGCCCTCTATTCTATCTCTGTAATTCTGCATTTCCCATGGCCACCCAACTAACCTGTACATCTTTGGATTGTGGGTGGAAACCAGAGCACCCAGAGGAAACCCAGGCAGACACTGGGAGAATGTGCAAACTTCACACAGAGAGTTGCTGGCAGCTAGAATCAAAGCCGGGCCCTTGGTGCTGTGAGGTAGCAGTGCTGTCCTCTCTCCCTAGATGCCATGTCATCTAACCTTTTACGAACCAGTCTCCCATGTGAAACCTTCACGTCTATCTTCTTGGTCACCCCTTCGAAACTCAATCAAGTTGGACACACCATTTCCAAAAACAAAGCCAAGCTGACTATCCCTAATCATTTCTTGCTTTTCCAAATGCATGTAAATTGTCTCTCAGAATGCCCTCCAACAGTTTACCCAACACTGCCATCAGGCTCACAGCTCCATTGATCAATGGCTGGTTCTTGCAGCCTGACTTCAACAATGGCACATCATTAATCACCCTCCAGCCTCCAGGCACCTCACCAGTTGCCAATGATTGGTCCATCTGACAGAAGGCTATCTACATCCTTCTGTCATCTCAGGCTATCCTCCTCAGTATTTATCACCCCAACAATCTTCACATCATTCAGGAACTTACTGATTAATCCTCCACCATTCAAATCGAAATCTTTTATATCAACCACATCAGCAAGACTCCCAACTGTAACTTCTGTGAGACAGGAATGGACAGAGATTTCCAATTGAGCCATCATTGTCTGCTTCCAGCCACTCAGCATTCTGCACCAAATTCCTTGGATCTTGAGTTTTTACGCACACTATCAGTTTCCAATATGGGTCCTGATAAAAGCCTTACTAACCTCCAAGCAGGTGACAGAAAAGCATTGCCCTTATTTACACACCCGGTCACCTGCTTGAAAAATGCAATCACATTGGTCAGACCTGACCTCCCCTTAACAAAACCATTCTGATTGTTCTTCATTAACTCCAGTCTCTTTAAATGCTGATTAATTCTATCTCCCAAAATTGCTTCCAACAGATGCCCTGCCAGTGATATTAGCCTGACTGGACTGTAATGGCCTGGTTTATTCCATGCTCCTTCTTGAATAACAATACCACATGGTCAGTCCACTGAGACCTCTCCTGGTGCCAGAGAGGATTTGAAAATGTTTGTAAGTGTCCCTGATGCTTCCTCCATTGCCTCACTCAGTAAACTGAGATACATTTCCACCGTCTTTCAAGATTTATCAAGTTTTAAGAAGGCCAGACCATTCAGAATCTCCTGTCTCTCTGCTAATTCATTTAGTTGTAACTCCATGATTTCATATTAACTTTATCATGATGAGCACCAACATAAGGCATCAATTCACTACACCCTCTGGGTCCAGCACAATTTATCACTGTGCTTCACAACATATTCTTCCTCTCATTATCAATTCACCCTTAATGTCACTGTAAAGTACTTTCAGATTTTTTTTTACACTCATAGCACTCCTCTCTCCCTCGCAATTAGCATGCGATGTGATTTAGTGGAGTGTGGGATGTCATTCTGTATGTCACCTACAGGACGAGCAGCGGGCTGGTAAAGGAGCATGAAAGCTGAACACAAAGCTATTGATCCCGGGAAACATTGAGGAGCTCAAGAGGGACTACGCAGGTTGGAGAACCGTGAAGCCCCTCTTTGAATCCCCAGCAGACTGGTGGGAAACAGTAAAAGGGAACATCAAGTGCTCAGGAGATGAGAGCGAGGCGGGGAAAAATGTCCCAGCTCCAGGAAAGTATGCAGAACCTGCTCCTGCTGCAGATGATGGGGTCGATGTCACAGAGGACCTCAAGGAGGTGCAGGGCCAGCAAGCCTCGCTCTTTGCCTCAGAGGCCTCCAAGATAATCTTCGGTGGAGCAGGACGAGACGTGCTCATGTTTCTTCATCCAGAAGGTGCACAAAGAGCGCTCCGTGCTCAGTAGCCTGAAGGAAGAAGATGGCTTGTTAACGTCATCTCAGGCTGACGTCATGAGGATCAGTAAATCCTTCTATGCCAGTCTGTATGACGCGAAGCCGACCGACAGCGCAGCCTCCCAGTCGTTCCTGTCCTCTATCATGGAGGTCTTAGACGACAGAACACGCGAGAGGCTGGGACCAGCCGCTATCTCTGGATGAGCTGATCAAGGCCCTTGAGTCCTTCGAAAAGAATAAAACTCCTGGAAGTGACGACCTACCAGTCGAGCTCTATTCCACTCTGTGGGACTTGATTGGCCAGGACCTGCTGGAGGCGTATGTCAGTATGCTTCGGGCAGGTACCATGAGTGAATCCATGAGGAAAGGCATCATCACCCTCATCTACAAGCGGAAGGGCGAAAGGGAGGAAATCAAAAATTGGAGACCAATCTCACTATTGAATGCGGATTATAAAATTCTGTCAAAGGTAATCGCCGACCGGGTCAGATCTGCTCTGGGGTCGTGATTCACCCTGACCAAACCTGTGCTGTGTCAGGCAGGAAGATCGCTGAGAGTCTCACACTCCTCAGGGATACGATCGCCTACGTGCAGGATAGAGGGTTGGACACCTGCCCCATCAGCCTGGACCAGGAGAAAGCCTTTGACATGATATCACACAGGTATATGAGAGATGTTCTCTCCAAAATGGGCTTTGGGGAGGGAACCTGTAATTGGATCAGACTGCTCTACACCAACATTCTCAGTGAAGTCTCAATCAATGGGTGGGAATCACTTAGCTTCCCAGTCAGAGCTGGAGTCAGGCAGGGCTGTCCTCTCTCTCCCGCCTTGCTTGTGTGCTGCGTAGAGCCGTTTGCCGAGTCCATTAGGAAGGATGCGAGCCTGAGAGGGGTGACTATTCCAGGCAGCGGGGGCCTGCAGGTTAAGGCTTCCCTGTACATGGATGACGTCGCCATTTTCTGCTCGGATCCGCTGTCTGTGCACTGTCCCATGTGCATCTGCAACCAGTTCGAGAGGGCCTCGGGGGCCAAGGTAAAGCGAGGCAAGAGCGAGGCCATGCTCTTCGGGAACTGGGCCGACCAATCCTCGATCCCCCTCACTGTCAGGACCGACCGCCTGAAGGTGCTGGGTATTTGTTTCGGGGTGGGGGGAGGGGCCTGGGGCGTGCGCCAAGTCTTGGGAGGAGCGTATCAGTAAAGTGAGGCAGAAACTGGGCAGATGGAGGCTACGGTCGCTCTCCATCGCGGGAAAAAACTTGTCATCAAGTGTGAGGCACATTCATTGCTGTTGTACGTGGCACATGTCTGGCCTATTCCCAGAACCTGTGCCGCTGCAGTCACCCGGGCCATCTTCCAATTTATATGGCAGTCAAAGATGGACCGGGTCTGAAGGGACTCGATGTATAAAGATCTGGGCAACGGGGGAAAAAAATACAACCAATGCCACCCTCACCCTGATGGCCACCTTTGTGTGTGGCTACATCAAGCTGTGCGTGGATCCCCGGTACGCAAACACCAATTGTCACTACATACTGAGGTTCTACCTGTCCCCGGTGTTGCAAAGGATGGGCCTGGCCTCACTGCTGCGGAACGCTCCAAGTAGTTGGACCATTCTGTATCGCCTGTCCTTCGTGGAGAAGTTTATGAAGAAAAACAACTTTGACCACAAGTCCATCAGGAAATGGTCAGCACGTAGCGTCCTTGAGACCCTTCGGGAAAAGGAGAGGGTGGATCCTGTCGAGCGGTTCCCTGAGCAGACTGTCCAAGCTATTTGGCAGAATGCCTCATCGCCAGAACTTTCCAACAAGCACCAAGACATGGCTCGGCTGGTGGTGAGAAGGACTCTGCCTGTGAGATCCTTTATGCACGCCCGGACTCTCAGCCACACAGCACGCTGCCCTCGAAGCGGCTGCTGGGGGGGTGGGGGAAGAGACTGTCACACACCTCCTTCTGGAATGTGCCTATGCAGAGGAAGTCTGGAGAGGAATGCAGTGGTGTTTGTCGAGGTCCGTCCCGACCAGCGCCGTGACACGGGACTCCGTGCTCTACGGCCTGTTCCCCGGGACGGACACTGAGATGAACATCAACGGCGCCTGGAGGATCATCAACTCGGTGAAGGACGCTCTCTGGGAGGTCCAAAACCTGATGACCTTCCAAGTGAAGGAGTTGATCCCCGACTGAGTGTTGCAGACTGGCACATTCCAAGGTCCAGGACTACGTGTTGAGGGATGCACTGAAGCTTGGGGAAGCTGCCACCAAGGCGCGGTGGGGAAAGACCACCATGTAACATCTGCCTGCCTCAGCACAGGGGACCGACGCAGTAAGGGGGCTCCACTGACCACCCCCCGCCCCCCACCCCCAGCTAAATATGTGGATATTGATCGTATAACCTATATATATGAATGATTACTCTGTCTCTGTATGCAAAGAAATAGAATGTTTATGTATGTATGGCATGACCAATTGTACAGATCATCATAATATTTTTTAAATAAATCTGTATGTGGATTAGCATAGGGAAACTCAGAAATAATGACTTCACGACTGTGCTGAGTGCGGGGCAGTGGGATCCATTTGGGATGAGCACTGGGAAGCTGAGGAATAAAGCTCAGTCCTGCAGCTGAAGATGTCCCTTTAAGCTGCAGGTCATCACTCGAACCCTGGGAAAAGGGAGTGGGTCCTCTTCAGTTCAATATACCATTGAAGACCATCGACTTGAACACAATCTCTGGAATCTGGACGTGAGAATCATTGCTGAGCATGGTCTGTAGGAAGCAGAGCTAGAAATGTACTGAACAATTCCAGATAATCGTCTTAGACCACAAGACGTCAGAGCAGAAATTAGGCCATTCAGCCCTTCTGATCATGTGATGTTCCCTCGGTATTGAACCTGAGAGTGCAATACTCCTTCAGTTATGACCCTCTGGTATTGGGGCTGGCTGACAGTCCTGACTCTCTGACAGTGCAGCACTGCCTCAGTACTGACCCTTTGACAGTGCAGCACTGCCTCAGTACTGACCCTCTGACAGTGCAGCGCTCCCTCAGTACCTATGCTTTGACAGGGTGCCATTTCCTGAGGACTGAACCTCTGACAAAGCGAAGGTCCCCCAGTACTGACCTTTGACAGCGCTGATGTCCAACAGTGCGGCATTCCCTCAGCACTGATTGACCGACATTGCAGCACTTCCTCAGTACTGAAACTCTGACAGAGCAGAACTCGCTCAGTAATGACCTCTGACACTGCGGTCATCTCTCAGCATTGACCCTCTGACAGTGCTGAACTCCCTCAGTACTGACCTTTTCACAGTGCAACACTCCCTCAGTACTGACCCTCTGACAGTGTAGCGCTCCCTCATTACTGACACACTGACAGTGTTGGCAGTGCCTCAGTTGTGTACCTCTGATAGCCCAGTACCCCCTCAGTAATGACCCTTTGACAGTGTAGTACTCCCTCAATGACCCTCTGACAGTGCAGCATTCCCTCAGTACTGAACTTCTGACAGTGTGGCACTAACACAATACTGACTCTCTGAGAGTGAGGACTCCCTCAGTTCTGAACATCTGACAGTGCAACGCCCCTTCAATACTGACCCTCTGACTGTGAAGCACTCCCTCAGTACTGACCCTCAGACAGTGCAGCATTAACTTAGGATTGACCCTCTGACAGAGCAGAACTCCCTCAGTACTGACCTCTGACACTGCGGCACTCTCTCAGTACTGACCCTCTGACACTGCAGCACTCCCTCAGTACTGACTTTCTGACAGTGGGGCACTCCCTCAGTACTGACTCTCTGAGAGTGAGGACTCCCTCAGTTCTGAACATCTGACAGTGCAACGCTCCTTCAATACTGACCCTCTGACAGTGCAGCACTCCCTCAGTACTTACCCTCTGACAGTGCAGCACCCCATCAGTACTGACCCTCAGACAGTGCAGCATTAACTTAGTATTGACCCTCTGACTGAGCAGAACTCCCTCAGTACTGACCTCTGACATGCAGCACTCTCTCAGCATTGACCCTCTGACAGTGCAGCACCCCATCAGTACTGGCCCTCTGACAGTGCAGCACTCCCTCAGTACTGACCCTCTGACAGTGCGGCACTCCCTCAGTACTGACTCTCTGACTGTGCATCACCCCCTCAGTACTGACCCTCTGACTGTGCAGCACTCCCTCAGTATTGAACCTCTGACTGTGCAGCACTCCCTCAGTACTGGCCCTCTGATAGTGTAGCACTCCCTCAGTACTGACTCTCTGAATGTGGAGCGACCCCGCAATACTGACCCTCTGACAGTGTGGTGCTCTCTCAACACTGGCCCCTGACAGTGCAGCATTCCCTCAATACTGGTACTCTGAGAGTGCAGCTTTCCCTCAGTACTGACCGTCTGACAGTGCTGCACTCCCTCAGTTCTGACCCTCCACAGCGCAGCACTCCCTCAGTACTGAACCTCTTCTTTTCTATTCCTCACGGTCTTGTGGAAATTTGGAGACATGGTATTTGTATATTCTGAGGAAGCATGAGAGAGATACACAAACCAAGTCCTGTCTGAAAATCACTGCAATAGGCCAGTTAGAGTCATAGAGTCAGAGATGCACAGCATCGAAACAGACCCTTCAGTCCATGCCGAACAGATATCCTAACCTAATTTAGCTCCATTTGCTAGTACTTGGTCCATATCCCCGTAAACCCCTCCTGTTCATATACCCATCCAGATGCCTCTTAAATGTAGCATTTGTACCAGCTTGCAGCACTTCCTCTGGCAGCGACCTGCATACCATTGAATAACTGCTCAAACATTCCTCGAGTCAACGCAGTCTCAAAACAACTCCAACCTACGAAATGCTTCCACTGATATTTTCAACCCAACCTTTGATACTCCGTTATGCTGATTCGAACAGAGGGGAAAAAAAGTCTTTGTGATATTCCAGCGTGACCTTGTAGGATAAGTTATTTTCAAATTTGGTTTGTATGTGATGACCACACATCGTTGCCTGGAAGGTGGGGCTGAGCTGTATTTGCCTGCTGCTGTCATCGGCTGTCTCACATTGACGTTAGGGACAGAGTTCCAGGATTTTGACCTGAATCATGCAAAAAGCTCTTTTACTGGAGTGTCCCTTTAAAATGGAAAATTGCTGTAAGACCAGGAGGACGCCAGAGCTGCTGTCTCCTCAGAGAGAGAGTGTGAGACAACGGGGGAGAGGTGGGGGGGGGGCGAGAGGGGGTGTCACACACCTCAGGTGAGGGGCGAGGTTGAGAAGCTGGGTCCTTCATGGAAACTTCAGGCATGATAGAAATTGAGCCAACATCACGAAGCAGCTAGCTATTGTAAATGACCCCCTTTAGGACGAAGGAATTCTATCACTTTAATACAGCAAGCTTGAGAATTCAACACTGAAATAAATCTGTCGGTGTTGGAGACTTGAAACATAAATACAGATTGCGTCTGTGAGGTGACAAGAGACAGAGACAGAGTTCATGTCTCTGTCCAGTGATTTCTGTGGGAAAGTTCCTCCAGAGCCGACCCTTTTGAGGAAGCGTCACTTGAAATGCAAATGGTTTCTCTCTCTTCAGCGATGCTGCCAGATCTGCTGAGTTTCCCCAGCAATCTGTGCTCGCGTTTGCTCGAGAATTTGAACTGACTCAATCATTCAGGTGTGACTGAGCAATTCAGTCCGTGTGCAGTGCCCTGAGGCTGCGTTTTGTTGAAAGTTGACAGACAGGTTTCAGGCTTAGTCAGATGTTGTATTCAGAGAGCGGAGAGCGTGAGGGAACAGGCACAGATAAAGGCATTTTACAAAAATCCATATCAATGTAACTTTAAGATGTTAATTCAGAAGGAACAGCTCAGATATAACTCTTCAGTTCATCTTCAGTATGTAAGTCATGGCAGTCAAAGACTTGTTGCAAAAACTGTACAGAACTGAAATTTAGTGACTATGTTTGTACATAAAGTTTTTTTATGAATAAAGTATCTTTTTGAAATTGATATAACTATTTTTTTAGAGGGGTTCGACCATCTTGAGCTTGTGGAGACATTGCCCCGTCCCTAATCTTTCTTAAATAAACACTAGACAAGTTAGATTCTCCCTGGAAATAAAATTCAAACGATCATCAATGGGGAGGAGATGGTGGGATTCTCACGGTGGCTCACTGGTTAGCACTGTTGCCTCACCCCACCCGGGTTCCATGCCAGCCTCGGGCGATGTCTGTGTGGAGTTTGCACATTCTCTCCATGTCTGCCTCCTGGTGCTTCAGTTCCCTCCCACTGTCCAAAGATGTGCAGGCTTGGTGGATTAGCTAGAGGGAATGAAGGGATACAGGGATAGAGTGGGGACGTGGGATGCTCTGCAGAGGGTCAGTGTGAACCTGATAGGCCAAATGGCCTACTTCCATATTGTAGGGATTCTGTGATCAATCTAGAGACCCAAATAATGTTCTGGACCCTCGGCTCCAATCTTGAAGTGGCTGTGGGTCATCACAGTGAGCAGAGGTTTGGAGATGAACTTGGTCTAAGGGGGCAACAGGTTTGCTTTCTGAGGTGTTGAGGGTATGGATATTTTGTCAAGGTACTGTCTGAGGTGCTTTGGAGATAAACATACTGAGGGGATGCTTTCTGAGGTATTCAGGGAGCACTTTCTGAGGTATTCAGGGAGCATTATCTGGCAGTACAGTGCACAGAAGGCAGAAGGGTACAGATACACTTCCCTGATCATTTTCTCAGGGCCCAAGGCACACTGGTGTGGGAATTTGAGACGGAGGCTACTCCCCATTTTAGAAAATTCAGATCTTTTTTAAACAATTGGTGAAAAATAACATAAACACATGTCTTAAACATGGATTGGAGAAAAACTGTTATCAATCTATTATCACTTGTTGCTTGAAGATGCTTTAGAAAAGCAGGCACCCAAACAGCCCAATGCTGTCGATGTAAGAGGTGGTGCACAGGGAGATCCAACAAGTCCTTTGCAGTTGCTGGAACAGTCATCATCCGAGATCAGGGTTCAGTCCTGGAAGAAATTATCTCTCCATCCAAACCTCAACCATGCCTGTACAGCAATCTGTCATTGTGTGTGCACGTGTGTGTGTGCATGTATGTGTGCACGTGTATGTGTGTATGTGTGGTCATATTGCCTACCCAAGAATGTAAAATCCTGCTACTGTTTCAGATTCACTGGGCCTTGATTTTCAAAAACTGGCAAAGACACAAAAGTGAAAGTTTTTAAAAGCTGCAAAACTGGCTTAACTGAGGTTCAGTGAATGCTGTAAAACTCCCAGAAGAGGTTAGGATGGAAGCAACAAGTAAAATTAGATTGAGAAGATATAGTGCTATTCAGGTGCAGAGGTATTGTCAGAATGTCTATTCAGGATTATCTAAGTCATTGGGATGATTCTTTTAATGAGAGGGAAAAAACAATTCCAGGTGTATCAAACGCACCTTGGAGATATTTTCTCAACTAATCTGTTCAGTGATTGTACGATACTCCTCTGGATTAGGTGGGACTAGAACCTGGATTTCCTAGCTCAGAGGTAAAGACACTACCACTTTCTACCTTCCCCAAGCTGTACAAGAGACATCAATTTCAAACAGCCAACGTGACAAGGTCTTCAAGAAGGGAAGGGGGAGAAACCAGGGAACTACAGACCAATCAGTCTAACAGCCATGGGTGAGTGGGTTTGGAGGGGGGCGGAGGGCATTATTGGAATCAATACTTAGGGACAGAATTAATCTGCACTTGGTGCAGGCAGGGATTAATCAAGAACAGAAGGTGCGGTTTTATTAAAAGAAGGTCATGTCTGACCAACTTGATTGAGGTTTTCAAAGAGGTGACTAGAAGTTTAGAAGTCAGCAATGCACTTGGTGTCATCTACTTGGGATTTCAGTGGGGCTTTTGATAAGGTCCTGCATGGGAGGCTAGTGGCAAAGTTAAGAGCCTATGGCTTCCAAGGAAATTTGGCAAATTGGATCCACAATGGGCTGAGTGGCAGAAAGCAGAGGGTGATGGCTGAGGTGCGTTTCTGTAACTGGAAGCTTGTGCCCAGTGGGATCTTGCAGGGGCCAGTACTGGGTCCTCATTGTTTCTGGGTTGATAGAAATAATTTTCACTTGAAAGGAGAATTGATCAGTCAGTTCACACATGATATGACAATTAGTGTAGTGGCAAATAGTGAGGAAGATAGACTTAGATTACAGAGGACAAACATGATGAACTATAGGACCCTGGGAAGCACTGAAGATCAGCGGGACTTTGTTGTGCATGATCACCAGTCACATTAGCACCGGGACAGGTAATAAACTCACCTTTCCCTGTTGAGAGCACAGAGTTTGAGCTGGGAAGTTATGTGGGAACTGTATAAAACATGGGCTAGGGGACAGCTAGCTTATTGTCTGCATTTCCGGAATCCACATTGTAGGAGGGATATTTTCGCACTCAAGAGGTTGGAGAAGAGATTTGCAAGGAAGTTGCCTAAGCTGGAGAGATTCAATAATGAAGAGAGATTGGAAAGATTGGGTAATTTTCCTTAGACCAGAGAGATTGAGAGGGGAGTGGCAGGCAGATAGGATCGTGAAGAAGGAATTTGGTATGCATCCCCTTATTAGTCAGAGCACTGAGTAAAGGAGTTTAGAGATCATGTGGCTGTATAGGACATTGGTTAGGCCACCTTTGGAGTATTGTATGCAATTCTGCTTTGATTCCATTAGAAAGGATGTTTGAAACTTGAAAGGGTTCAGAAAAGATTTTCAAGGATGTTGCCAGAGTTGGAGTGCTTGAACTATAGGTAGACATTGAATAGGCTGGAGCTGTTTTCCCTGGCGCGTCGGAGGCTGAAGTCTGACCTTATAGAAGCTTATAAAATCGTGATGGGTATGGATAGGGTAAATGGACAAGGTCTTTTCCCTGGGGTGGGGGAGTCCAGAACTAGGGGGCATAGGCTTAAGGTGAGAGCCGAAAGATTTACAAGGGGCTAAGGGGCAACTTTGTCATGCAAAGGATGGTGCGTGCATGGAAAAGGAAGTCAGTCTAGAACGACGCTAGTGACACATAAAATGTATCTGCATGGGTAGATGAATACTCCTCAATCACCTCATGAAGGTAAAGTGCTCTAAAAGCTAGTGGTTCCAAATAGCCCTGTTGGATTATGACCTGGTGTTGTGAGGTTTTTAACTTGGTCTATAAATAGGAAAGGGGTTAGAGGGAAATGGGCCAAGTGCTGGTAAATGAGATTAGATTAATTTCAGATATCTGGTTTGAAAGGATGAGTTGGACTGAAAAATCGGTTTCTATGCTGTACTTCTCTATGACTCTGTGACATCACTGAGATGTATAAAATAATGAGAGGTGTTGATTGGGTCGACTTTAAGACAATTTTCCTCTTGACAGAGGGATCAATTAAGACGGCGCGGCGTGGGCGGCGCGGTGGCACAGTGGTTAGCACTGCTGCCTCACAGCGCCTGTAGACCCGGGTTCAATTCCCGACTCAGGCGACTGACTGTGTGGAGTTTGCACGTTCTCCCCGTGTCTGCGTGGGTTTCCTCCGGGTGCTCCGGTTTCCTCCCACAGTCACAAAGATGTGCGGGTCAGGTGAATTGGCCAAGCTAAAATTGCCCGTAGTGTTAGGGGTAAATGTAGGGGTATGGGTGGGTTGCGCTTCGGCGGGTCGGTGTGGACTTGTTGGGCCGAAGGGCCTGTTTCCACACTGTAAGTCTAATCTAATCTAATCTAAAAAAAAAGACATATGTTGTAAAGACTGGAAGGTGGTCCAGATATTTAAGGTAAGGGGCAGTAGGTTTAAAGGGAATGTGAGTCATAAAGTCATACAGTATGGAAACAGACCCTTTGGTCCCACAAGACCATGCTCACCATAATCGCAAACAAAACCAGTCCCACTGCCTGCTCCTAGCTCATATCCCTCCAATCCTTTCTTGTTTATCCAAATATCTTTTAAATGTTGGAACTATCCCCACATCCATTAATTCCTCTGGAAGTTCATTTCACACACAAACCATTCTCTGTGTCAAAAAAAAGCCCCTCACATCCCTTTTAATCTTTCTTCTCTCACTTTAAAAATACACACCTTAGTCTTGATGTCTTGGGAAAAGACAACTAACATTGACCTTATATATGCCCCTTATGATTTTATAAACCTCTCTAAGGTCACCCCTCAACCTCCAAACCCCTTTCCCTATAATTCAAACCTTCCAGTCCTGGCAACAGCCTCGTAACCATTTTCTGAACACTCTCCACCTTAAAGATATCCTTCCTATAACAGGGAGACCACAACTGGACCCAGTATTACAGAAGAGACCTGTCCACCCTCAATATGATGTCCTAACTCCTATACCCATATGTCTGAGTAATGAAGGAAAAAGGCTTTCACCCAGAGGTTGGTGGGAAACTGGAATTCACTGCCGTAAAGATGTTGCAGGCAGAAGCTCTCAAAACATTGAAGAAGTATCAGATGTGCACTTGTAGCGTAAAGACATACAAAGTGGGCCGAGCACTGAGAAATGAGGATACCATAATTTTTAGACTTTTTTTTAGATTTTAGACTTTAGATGGTTGTTTTTGACTGGCACAGAATCAATGAGCTGAAGGGCCTTTTTTCTGCACTGTAGACCACTGTGACTCTAAAAACAGGACAATGAAGAGCCTTTGATTGCGGTGTTGGCACTAACAACTGTCCACATGGCAGTGCCACAAGGTTGAGCTTTATTCAGACACTCTGTCAGACCTGGATTTGAACTCTGTTCACGCTCCCTGCAGATGCTTCTGGACTAACGAAATTCCTTCAGCACTCGGCATTTATTTGACCTTACAGAGAGTATCTGAGGCTGCAGAGGGGAAATCTGATCGGTTGTTGGATGTGGGAAGGAGAAACACACATTTCCTGATTGAAAATGTAAAATCAAACAGAATTGTGAGAGTTTCTTTGAGAGAAGTAAGTATAAAGTCCAGACTGAAGTGATGACACTCTCTGTGAAGTCCAATTGCATGGGAAGGGGCTGGTCGCGCGGTGCTGGTTTTCCCGATGTGGGCCTTGCTCCACGGTAAACACGGGGTGGTTTATGCCCGCCTTCAGGGCCAAGGTGGTGAAGGTCCACTGAAACATTGAAAAAGGATGAGGAAGGGCCCTCGTGTGGTGCAGTGGGAGTTTCCCACTCCCTCGACTTAGTGACCCAGTTTGAAGTCCCACTTGTTATAGAGGTGTCTAATAGCAGGTTGATTAGGAAAGAAAGAAATGTTTTTAAAAAAAGGATGATTGTTTTTGGCGCAAGAAACTGGCAGGAAGTTGTGTTTAATTTGAATAGGTTTGCCCAGAAGGTGAATGAGTGTGGAAGCTTCCTGAGTTGTGGGTGGATGATGGGCCTTCAAAGAGATTTGTGTTTTGCTCGTATTGTTCACCATATCAGTACACAATGCAGTGTTCGCTCCCAGTGAGGAGATGCCGCTGTAAACTGGCTTTGAACAATATTGTATGAATCTTTCTGTTCAGGCAGGCTACGAGGCACTTCCATAACCAGAGGGGTTTGCATCCCAACCTCTGGCCTAGAAATACAGGCAAACCCATTGGATGTCAAGACCCTCTGCTACGTTTCTGAATTCTAATACGTACGTCATTTCAGAAAACTCAGCAGTGGGTTTTGTGGTGATTGTAACGAGGTCAGCTAGCTGGAGCTCTTACAGTATGAGCTCCCTGATTGGGGCTGTCAATCTGTTCCAGTCACAGAGCCCTGGCTGACATCAGGTAGTGTCAGAGAAAGTAACACTCCGGCTCTGAATGAGGTAGGACTAAAGTCAAGAACTGTTCATGTGTAAATAAAGAGTGATGAAGTGACAGATTGTGGCCTCTGTGGAGTTACTTCAGATTTAGTTCTGACTTCCTTCCAACTGTGTCCTTCAGGCATGTGAGTTGGGTAAGCAATGAAAAGTTGGCAATTTGAGTTGGTCAAAGAATGCAAGGACCAATATGTCCCATTCTGTTGTAGGAAGAGAATCTCAATGTTGAATATGTTGGTTTTCAGTGTAAGGTTGGGCAGCAAAGGATGGGAAGAGGAGCTCTGGATACATTGATCCTCTCCAAGAAATGGTTGTTCCGAATTGACTGGGGACCAGGGGGCCTTGAATGATGGAGGATCATGGAGCGTCCTGATTGACTGGTGGTCAGGAAGCCTGGAATGATAGAGAATCATGGGGGGTCCTGATTGGCTGGGAAGGGGAGGCCCAGCACCTGAACTGGCTGTGATTTGGGAGTCCTAGGGTTCTGGATTGGCTGGGGTTGAGGGATCTGATGGGGCCTTCTGGCTCGACAAGAGCTGGATTGGCTGGGGGCCCTGGGACAAGGAGCCCTCAATTGGCTGTGGTTTGGGGTCCAGTTTGTGAACTGATGTCTTGATTGTCACTGATCTGGAAGATCTAACTCGATTTCTGCTGTTCATCAAACTCAACGAGAACAAACTTGCTCCAATGTATGAAGGAGGCAACAACAAACAACAAACAACAAAGAAAATTCCAGCACAGGAACAGGCCCCTTAGCCCTGCAAGCCTGCACCAATCCAGATCCTCTATCTAAACCTGTCACTTATTTTGTAAGGGTCTGTATCCCTCTGTTTCCTGCCAATTCATGTATCGATGGGAACAGCACAGTGGCTCAGCGGTTAGCAGTGCTGCCTCACAGCACCGAGGACCAGGTTTGATTCTAGCCTTGGGCAAATGTTTCCTCCTGGTGCTCTGGTTTCCTCCCACAGTCCTAACCTAAAATGTGCATGTTAGGTGAATTGGCGGTGCTAAATTGCCCATAGTGTTAAGTGATATGTAAGTTAGATGCTTTAGTCAGGGGAAAATGTAAGGTAATGCATCTGGGTGGGATACTCTTTGGAGAGTGTCTGCAGACTTGTTGGGCTGAAGCACCTGTTTCCACGTTGTAAGATTTCTAATTCTAGTTATGTCTGTACTTTGTCTGGGCTGACATGGTAGCTCAGTAGTTAGCATTGCTGCCTCACAATACCAGGGACCTGGGTGCAATTCCTGCCTTGTGGAGTTTGTACATTCTCCCCGTGTCTGCGTGGGTTTCCTCTGGGTGCTCTGGTTTCCTTGAACAAATCAAAAGATGTGCAGGTCGGATGAATTGGCCATGCTAAATTGCCCTTAGTTTTAGCTGCATTTGTGAGGGGTAAATATAGGATAGGGGAATAGGTCTGGGTGGGTTACTCTTTGAAGGGTCAGTGTGAACTTGTTGGGCTGAAGGGCCTGTTTCCATACTGAAGGCAATCTAGATACATCTTAAATGATGCCATCGTGCCTGCCTCTTCCATCTTTGCAGGCAATGCATTCCAGGCACCCACCACCCTCCGCATAAAGAACTTTCCACACGTATTTCCCTTAAACTTTTCCCCTCTCATTTTGAACTTGTGAATCCTACTAATTGAGTCCCTACTCTGAGAAAAAGCTTCTTGCTATCCACCCTGTCTATACCACTCATCATTTTGTCAACCTCAATCAGGTCCCCCCCCTCAAGATCTGTCTTTCTAACGAAAATAATCTCTCTTCATGCCCTCCATACCAACAACATCTTGTGAACTTCCTCTGCTTCATCTCCAAAGCATCCACCATTTGGTAATGTGGCTACCAGGACTGTACACTCCATTCCCAATATGGCCGAACCAAAACTCTATACAACATGACCTGCCGACTCTTGTACTCAATACCAGTCCGATGAAGGAAAGCATGTTGTATACCTTCCTGACCACTCTATTGACCTGCATTGCCAATTTCAGGGAACAATTGACCTGAACACCCAGATCTCTCTGAACATCAATTTTCCCCAGGGCTTATCCTTGTGGGCGGCACGGTGGCACAGTGGTTAGCACTGCTGCCTCATAAAGTCTGAGACCTGGGTTCAATTCCCGACTTAGGCGTCTGACTGTGTGGAGTTTGCACGTTCTCCCCGTGTCTGCGTGGGTTTCCTCCGTGATCTTCCCTGCACAAAACTAAATTGCCTATTGCTGATAAGCCCATTTTCTTCCAAATGTTAATAGATCTTGTCCCTTAGTATCTTCTCCAGCAGCTGCCCCACCATTGACATCAAGCTCACTGGTCTATAATTACCTGGATTATCCCTGCTACCCTTCTTAAACAACAAGACAACAGTAGCAAATCTTCAGTCCTCTGGCACCTTACTTGTGTTCAAGGATGTTGCAAAGATATTGTGTGAAGCCCCAGTTATTTCCTCTCTCGCTTCCCTCATCAACCTGGGATAGATCCCATCTGGATGTGGGGACTTGTCCACTTTAATGCCTTTTACCCAACATTTCCTCCCTCCTTATGTCGACTTGGCCTAGAGTCATCAAACATCTCTCCCTAACCTCAACATTTGGCATGTCCCAGTCTTCGGTGAATACTGATGCAAAGTACTCGTTAAGAATCTCACCCATTTTCTCTGACTCCATGCATAACTTCCCTCCTTTGTCCTTGAATGGTCCAACCCTTTCTCTAGTTACCCTTTTGCTCCTTATATATGAAGAGAAGGCTTCGAGATTTTCCTTGTTTGCTAAAAGTATTTCATAACCTCTTTTAGTCCTCTTAATTCCTTGTTTCAGAATTGACTTTCCCGATATTCTTTCAAAGCTTGGTCTGTTCTCAGTCACCTAGAATGTATGTATGCTTCATTTTTCCTCTTAGCTAGTCTCACAATTTCACCTGTCATCCATGGATCCCTAATCTTGCTATTTCTATCCCTCATTTTCATGGTGATATGTCTGTCCTGCACTCTAATCAACCTGTCTTCAAAAGCCTGTCACACATCGTATGTGGGTTTACCCTGAAGCCCGAAGCTCATTTGCCTTACCTTCTACACTTCTCGCATTAAAACAAATGCACCTCAGACCACTTGTCACTTTGTGTTCATTGTCTGCTCCCTACCTACTCTGACTCCATTATCTAGTTCCTCACAAGCTTTAGTTACTCCCTCCTAACTTTCACTAACCTCCTCATATGGCTCCCTTCCCCCGTCCCCCACCACTTCCCCAACAGCGCTAGCAAAAGCACCCATGAAGACATTGGTTCCAGTCTGGCCCATATTCCAAATGGCTGCACTTTGCAGACTTTTTCGAATTTGGATCTTATATGATCACCGCAGTGACACCATCTTCCCGGCAAATCACAGATCAACCAGATCGTATTCTTTTTATTCTTCAAGATTATAAACACAATAATTCACCAATCAGCTGGAACAATGAAGCTAATTAGGAAAACAGCACTGACCCTCTGGCTGGGCATTACTCCCTCAGCACCAACCCTCTGACTGGGCATTACTCCCTCAGTGCTGACCCTCTGACTGGGCAGTACCCTCACAGCACTGACCCTCTGATGGAGCATTACTCCTCAGTGCTGACCCTCTGACTGGGCAGTACCCTAACAGCACTGACCCTCTGATGGAGCATTACTCCTCAGTGCTGACCCTCTGACTGGGCATTACTCCCTCAGCACTGACCCTCTGACTGGGCATTACTCCCTCAGTGCTGACCCTCTGACTGGGCATTACTCCCTCAGCGCTGACCCACTGACTGGGCATTACTCCCTCAGCACTGACCCACTGACTGAGCATTACTCCCTCAACACTGATCCACTGAGTGGGCATTACTCCCACAGTGCTGTCCCTCTGACTGGGCAGCACTCCCTCGGTGCTGACCTTCAGACTGAACATTACTCCCTCAGCGCTGACCCTCTGACTGAGCATTACTCCCACAGTGCTGTCCCTCTGACTGGGCAGCACTCCCTCAGCGCTGACCCTCTGGCTGAGTAGTACTCCTTTGCCATTGACTCTCTGACTGGGCAGAATCTGCAGGGCTGATCCTTCATCTGTGAGGCACTCCCTCTGAACTAGTCTCCCAATTCTATTTCATTGAAGGAATTATGGAAGGGGGCAATGCTGTCAAAGGCCCTTCAGCCCACTCAGGACTGTATACACTCATCCTACTTTCCCACATTACGCTCAGGGCCTTTGATGGTATGACACTTGAAGTGTTCATCCTTGAACTTATTGAAGGTTGTCAGGTTTCTGTCCTCAATTACCCTCTCAAAGAGTGCATTTCAGATGGTGCACCATCACACTCCATTGCTGTGAAAAAGGTTATTCTCCATCCTCCCCGAAACTTCCAGCCTTTTACTTTAAAATTATGTCCTTGGTTATTGACTCGGCTACTAAGAGGAGTACTTGTTTAACACTTTGCCAATGGCCTCAGGCTTCACACCCAGATTACCCCTTTCATCCTTAGTAGACTCAACTCTTTCCCTGGTTATTCCCTTCTCCTGATTTACTTCAAGAATATTTTGGGATTCTCCCTGATCTTTGCTCTCCTCTTTGCTTTCTTAAGCTTATCCCCACCCCACACACTCCCTCTCCTCTTGTTGGGCTTCTGTTGTTTTCTTCCTTTTGTGCGATTCCTGTTCATTCTTTCCTCACTTTGTGAGACGTGGTGAGGCTCCAGAAGAACACCGGCTTTACCATCAGATACTTGGTCTCCATCGAGGTCAAAGCAGCTTCTTGGATGTGGAGGCCTCCTCAAGGCTTCGTACATCTCACAACTGATCATTTCTGCCTAATTTGAAAATGATCCTCAAAAGGGCATCAGCATTTCCTTTCACAGAAATATGTCAATTTATTTCACTCTTCAAGAATGGTTAGGTCAGTTTGGTGGAGGCTAACTGGTAGAATGAGACTAACAGTGTGGGTTCAATTCCTGCATTTGCTGAGATTACGATGAAGGATTCTCCTTCTCAACCTCTCCCACTCTCCTGAAGTGTGGTGATCCCAGGTTAAATTACCACCTCTCCCATGTTGGCACAGTGGTTAGCACTGCTGCATCACAGCACCAGAGACCTGAGAGTTCAATTCCCGCCTCAGGCGACTGACTGTGTGGAGTTTACACATTCTCCCCGTGTCTGCATGGGTTTCCTCTGGGTACTCTGGTTTCCTCCCACAGTCACAAAGATGTGCAGGTCAGGTGAATTGGCCATGCTAAATTGCCTGCAGTGTTAGGTGTAGGGGTATGGCTGGGTTGCACTTTGGCGGGCTGGTGCGGACTTGTTGGGCCGAAGGGCCTGTTTCCACACTGTAAGTAATCTAATCATCAGAGAGTGGCACAATGGTTACTTTACCTGATGGCTCAGTCTCAATACCTTTATTTTTGAACAAAAGTAAAACAGTTTTTGCTCAAGCATTTCTTTAGGACAAATATAAAATATAAACACTTGAGCTTCATAAAATCATGAGGATTTTCCCTTAGGCGGGGGAGTTCAAAACTGAGAGTATTGTTTATCGTGAAAAGTCAATCGTGAGAAGACATGATTGATCACACGGATGATCACTGGAATGGTTGGTCTAACATATGAGGAATGGCTGAGGATCCTGGGATTGTATTCATTGGAGTTTAGAAGATTAAGGGGAGACTTAATAGAAACTTACAAGATAATACATGGCTTGGAAAGGGTGGACGCTAGGAAATTGTTTCCGTTAGGCGAGGAGACTAGGACCCGTGGACATAGCCTTAGAATTAGAGGGGGTCAATTCAGAACAGAAATGCAGAGACATTTCTTCAGCCAGAGGGTGGTGGTCCTGTGGAATTCATTGCCGCAGAGTGCAGTGGAGGCCGGGATGCTAAATGTCTTCAAGGCAGAGGTTGATAGATTCTTGATGTCACGAGGAATTAAGGGCTATGGGGAGAATGCTGGTAAGTGGAGTGACATCAAGTGTCACTAGGTACTGAGGTTCTACGTGTCCCTGGTGTTGTGAAGGATGGGTCTGACTTGCTGCACCAGAATATTCCAAGTAGTTGAACCATTCCGTATCATAGAGAAATTTACAAAGAACATGTTTGACTGCAAGACATCAGGAAGTGGTCTGAACATAGTTTCCATGAGATCCTGTGGGAAAAGGAGAGGGTGGATCCTGTCATGTGGTTCCCTGCGCAAACTGTTCAAGCCATTTTCCAGAATGGCTCTTAACCAGAACTTTCCAACAAGACATCACTTGGCTGATGGGGAGAAGGGCACTTCCTGTAATTTCCTTCTCGCAATTGCTCTCAAAGTGGCTCTGGGGAGACTAGAGACTCTCACACATCTTCTGTTGGAATATGCAAATAAAGACTGGGGAAAGTCTGGAAAAGTCTGGTTTTGTTGAAGTTTGTACTGAGCAGCTCCGCGACGCAGTCCTCTGTGCTCTGTGGCCTGTTCCTTGCTTGCACACAGAGACAAACATTCACTGCACCTGGAGAACTATCAAAGACACACTCTGATCTGCCTGAAACTTGTTGGTCTTCCAGAGCAAGGAGTTAACCCCTGTTCAAGTGTTGGAGACTGGTACATTCCAAGGTCCAGGGCTACATGCAGAAGGATGCACTAAAGCTCGGGGCAGCTGCCACCATAGTACATTGGAGAAAGACCACTGTCTGAGATCTTTCTGCCAAAGTGCAATGGGGGTCTGTTCAGGTCTCAGACCCTCCCAGCACCTCCAATATATATATAAATCACATCTTGGATAAATAAGAAATGTTTTGGATTTATTTGTCAGAATTGTTAGGAAAGTCAAACTCGAATGTTAGTTTTCCATATACAAAGACTACAAAACTGAACTGCTCGAGATACCATATATGTGCATAAAGATTTTTTCATGAATAAAATATATTTTTGAAACTAAAAATGTTAACTGTGCTTTCTCTGCTGCCAGACCTACTGAGTCTTTTCCAGTAATTTCTGTTTTTGTTTATAACTTAATCTTCTTCACTGGACACTCTGGGTATCGCTCTTCTGAGCTGGTCACACAAATGTTTTATAATCTTCTCTCAATTGGACCTTCTCTGTATCACACACTCTCTCACATATACACATCTTTAATAATCTCCACAAGTTGTAAGAGGCATTTGGATGGGTATATGAATAGGAAGGGTTTGGAGGGATTTGGGCCGGGTGCTGGCAGGTGGGACTAGATTCGGTTGGGATATCTGATCAGCATGGACGGGTTGGACCGAAGGGTCTGTTTCCATGCTGTACATCTCTATGACTCTATGACTAAGTCATTAAATAATCCCTCCTCCGATTCTCTCTGTATCACGTGCTCTGTTACATGCACAAACCTTCTATAATCTGCTTTCTGCTATATGCTCCCTCCATCATTTACACAAATCTTTAGTAATTTCCCCCTCTCTCACACACAAATGCACACACACACAAATCATTAATAATGCCCTCTTCTGGACTCTGTCTCCATCACAACATCTCTCACATGCAAAAATCTATATTAATCTCCTCTCTGCTATATGCTTTATCACATATTTTTAAAAATGTGATAAAGCATATAATCTCTCCTTTGCTTGGCACTCTCTCTCAACACACAGAGCATTAATGATGTCCCCTTTGCATCACATTCACTCACACACGCAAATCTTTAATAATCTTCACTCTGCTAGACACTCTGTGTCATACACACTCTCTTACTCATATATACCTTCAATCATCTCCCCTCTTCTACAGTTCCTCTGCTTCACACACAAATCTTGAATAAACTGTATGCCCCGCCCGCAAACGCTGCACTCCCTGTGTATCATATTATCTCTCTCACACACAAATTAATAATGTCCTGTCTGCTTCACTTTCTCTCTATCATACACTCGCTCACACAAAAATACTTCATAATCTCTACTCTGCTGGACTCTCTCTGTACCACTCTGTCTTACTCACACAAACCTTTAATAATCGGTTGTACTTTCTCTGTGTCACACATAGATCTTTAATGAACTGTCTTCCCCCATCCCTTGCTGCACTCTCTGTATCGGGTTGTCTCTTACACACATATTTTTACTAATCCGCCCTGTGCTGCACTCAGATGCACAGATCTTTAAAAGTGAACCTTCTGCTGCACTTTCTCTCTATCACACACAAATATTTAACAATGCCTCCTCCTCTTCTCACTCTGGATCACACTCTCACAGACATAACTCTTTAATGACATACCATCTGCTGAACTCGCCCACGATTTCAAAGGAAGCAAGTGTTCTGGACCAGACCAAATCCACTCAAAAAATATCAAGGAGATAGCCTCAACCCTAACTTTTTCCGATTTAAATACAGTGAAAATAAATACAAAAACAAAGATTGGCTTAACTGTAACTCTATCAAAATACTTAACAAAATAGCATTCTTTAATGACTACTGGTTGAAGAAAATTTCGGAAACAGATCTTCATTATTGACCAATTTTATTACTCAGGTTATTTCAGAATGTTCTTTATTAGTTTTGGTGTAGCCTTGGCAGGGTCCCGTGTTTCCGGGACTTTGAACAAACTTAATTTCCCCAAATGTTATAATCGCTTTTTAAGTTATAGAATGAGCTTCGATTGATGATCTGTTTTTTCCAACCGGCTGTCTGCCTGATCCAAACTGAGCTCAAAGGTTGGTCCCGGGTTTGGGAAACTGCAGAAAACATGAAGCAGTTTGGTACGATCGCTGTCGGGATACATTTAAAATGAGAGCAGACGACAGCGCTGAGGTTGGTTCTGTCTGGCCGCTCTTGCCAGTTTCAGTTACAGTCTGTACTTTGTCTTTTGTCTGTTTGTTCATTCATTGAGAGGTCGATGGGAATCACTGAACTCCAAACATGCCCCCGGGGACATTGTCCCACTGAGAAGGGCGGCTCACATCTGTTTACTCTATCGAACAAGATAGAGGTGATATGGGAAATATGTTTGAATACAGGTGGTAGACGGACTGGCTCCACAAGGATCAGCGCGTGATCTTGTTTGGAAAGAAACATGATAGCAGATATATTATCCCTTTTACTCGAGACTTACAGAGGTAGTCACTCAGCAATTGGCGTGATGGAAGTTAGATATTGGAGAACAAATACTGATATAGAGACCCCTCCTGGGATCAGATTTATATGATCCAATACCGAGACAAGGTTAAGGAAGTGGCGAAAGATCATCAAAGCGAAGAATAAAAATCGCAGTCAACGTCCAGAGAACTCGCCAGAAAACATTCCCAATGCACCGACGCCCTATTCCCCTCAGTATCCCAAACTTACTGCCCCTGTCCCGTCCTCAAATCGATGACATTTCTACTGTTGTCCCTTCCTGACTACGCAGGGACGCTGCCCAGGGACAAAATGCTGCAGCAGACTTGATCCAACCCCTGTTTCAGAGTCTGCTGTTTCATCCACCTCTAGCGTGTCTGACTCTGCACAAGGCACCAGATCTCACAATTTACAGAAAATTAATAATAAATAATTTGTTTGCCCATGGATTATGACAGGTGAAACCTCACTTGATAAGCCCTGGACCCACGCTGAAGTCCGTGGCATGGTCCGTTTAAGTGCCCAACGTTATTTTTTAACTGGCTATTACAAATCTACCTCAAGATGGGCAGACCTTAATTCATTTGTCATATGGAACACATTGGGCAACTATTAAAGACTCCAATTTATTTCCCCTGGATTGCAGACCAATGCAGAGTCACTAACAACTTGCCCTGGATTGTAGGGACTGCAAATGGAATAGCTGAGAAGCTCTTTAGATTTTGCCTACTTGATTAAGCAGCTTTGAGTCACAGCCAAGTTTTGTGAGGGGCAACTCCCTAAGTTTGACTATTCTGGCATGTCAATGCCTCCTTACCCTTACACGCAAGGAATACACAAAAGCAAAAAAAAACGGAGATAAGAACAAAATTTTCATTCGTGAGAGAAAAAGAAAATATTTTCCGTCAATGACATTCACTGAAAAAAGTGTTCAAAGGAAACTGTGAGTGTGTGTGTGTGAGAGAGAGACAGACAGACAGACAGAAACTGACTCAGCGTTGATTCCCTGAAGCTGGTGGACAAATTAACTCTTTACCGTCTGGTTTGAAAGTATATTGGCTTGTTGGTGATTGAATGTGTTTTGTTCCCTGGAGGTCAAGATTCGGGACTGTTTTAAATTTGATTCGCATTTTGGAAACTTACGATGATTTCTTTTAAGGGTGAAGGAACTATCAGTGATTATGAAGTGTAAATTCTTTTAAAAAATTAATAAAGTATTCACCTTCTCGTTCTTCTTACAGACCGTGACTGCCATACTAGCAATTTCTAACTGGTCATATGTTTTTATGTTTCATGAAATCCAAACTTATTTAATTCAAATCAGTTTAACATGGAGGAAAATGACATTGCAATCTTTCAAGAAGAGTGTCTTTTCCTTAGATTCTTGCACCATTTGACACCACTATAAACCCACTCTCAACTCCCCCATAATTTCATGCTACCACCAAAGATCAACTTCACCCCTTTTACCCCCAAGTGTTGGACTAGTCAAATAATTGACTAAAGGAAGTAAAAGCAGCAGCACTGTAACCAAATCAGAATCAATCTGCACACTGCTTTCCTATCAAAGTTTTCTGAAGCATATTTAGTTTGTAATTAATAAATCCATTAAATTTGATCTTATGGTATAGTACAGTGACATTAACATTTCAGCATCCTAGCCTCAGGTGCAGAATGACACTGTACCAAGATAAAAACAACTGTCTGCTCATTTCCGTTAAATAAAGAGTCTAAGCCTAAACAGTCTGAGGAAAATCACCTCAGACTATAACATTTGCTCATTAAGTGGAGGAATCACAGTGAACTTTATATGATTTAATTAAAAATGTAAAGCTGGAAGCATAAAAATGGAGCTAAAATATCTCAAACCAACAGTATTGTTTTCAGAAAATGGTACAAACAGTTTATTTTTAGTGTTTTTTTTGGATTTGTTTGCTTCCAGCTGATTCCAAACGCTACATCTCATTAGTGAGTACGGAGTGCCAGTCATTGATTTATTCAACATCAGATTCCCTTCCTCACTGAGGCTTCAAGTGTCATTTTAACATTATTTTGTAAAAAAAAAACAACATATGTATCAAAAGGTGCTATTGTTAATATCTGTGTTTTTGGATAATTATTATTTGTGCACAAGAAGCGTTTCATTAACATTAACCTTACCGCACTCTAATAAAATTAATGTGAGTAGACAAAATACTTATTAATGCAGCTGCAGTCATTTCACAGCCTATAACACGGTAAATGAGCAATGAACAATCAGAACCGCTAAAGGAACCAAATTTGGGATTTAAATTGACAGACTAGAACAAGGCAATTATAATGAATTTCAATGTTGGAAACTGCACATTTAACATTATAAAATTGGATTTTAAATAAATGAATTTCTAGTTTATATTGAAGACTCTTATCAAAATTCATACTTAATTGGAGGAAAACATGTAATTTAATAGCTGTGTTTTAATTTGCACATAATAGAACAATCCTGATATAATTTTATGCATGCAACTCCAATCGATTTGAATCATTTTTGTGGCATTAAAATCTGTTTGTTCTTATTAATTAACAGTAAAATGTCTCAATCACTTAGAGTCATAGAGTCTTTGAAATGTACAGCATGGCAACAGACACTATACTCCAACCCGTCCATGCCGACCAGATATCCCAACCCAATCTGATCCCACCTACCAGTACCCGGCCCATATCCCTCCAAACCCTTCCCATTCATATACCGATCCAAATGTCTCTTCAATGTTGCAATTGTATCAGCTTCCACCACTTCCTCTGGCAGCTCATTCCATACACACACCACCCTCTGAGTGAAAAAGTTACCCCTTGTGTCTCTTTTATATCTTTCCCCTCTCACTCTAAACCTATGCCCTCCAGCTCTGGACTCCTCGACCGGAGGGAAAATACTTTGCCTATTTACCCTATCCATGCACCTCATAATTTTGTAAACCTCTATAAGGTGACGCCAGGGAAAGCAGGCCCAGCCTGTTCAGCCTCTCCCTATAGCTCAAATCCTCCAACTCTGGCAACATCCTTGTAAATCTTTTCTGAACCCTTTCAAATTTCACAACATCTTTCTGATAGGAAGATCAGAACTGCACACAATATTCCAACAGTGGCCTAACCAATGTCCTGTACAGCTGCAACATGACTTCCCAATTCCTATACTCAATACTCTGACCAATAATGGAAAGCATACCAAACGCCTTCTTCACTATCCAATCTACCTGTGACTCCATTTTCAAGGAGCTATGAACCTGCACTCCAAGGTCTCTTTGTTCAGCAAGACTCCCTAGGACCTTATTATTAAGTGTATAAGTCCTGCTAAGATTTGCTTTCCCAAAATGAAGCACCTCGCATTTATCTGAATTAAACTCCATCTGCCACTTCTTAGCCCATTAGCCCATCTGGTCCAGATCCTGTTGTAATGTGAGGTAACCTTCTTCGTTGTCCACTAACCTCCAATTTTGGGGTCATCTGCAAACTTATTAACTGTACCTCTTATGCTCGCATCCAAATCATTTACATAAACAACAAGTAGTAGAGGACCCAGCACCGATCTTGTTCAGTTTGCATCTCTCAATTAGAAAATATGGTTGTATGAATCAATTTTTTAAACCATTTGTGAAACGCTGAATTACATAATCAAAATTAATTGGCAAGATCAATACTTTTATACATTGTCAGTGATCTGTGTCATTGCAATTTGAAGTAAAAGCTTTATAAAAAGAATCTAAGTTCTACTTGGGATCCTGAGCCTCTATCTGGCATTATTTAAGGATGGGGATGACAATGATTGGGATGATTAATGGGGATTTTATTCTAGGATTCTCACTGAGCCCCTAACATCTGCTGATAGTCTCCAAGACAGCCCCTAATTCTAAACCGAAGTAAAAACAATGACTGAAGATGCTGGAAACCAGATTCTGGATTACTGGTGCTGGAAGAGCACAGCAGTTCAGACAGCATCCAAGGAGCAGCAAAACGTCGATCTCACTGCTCCTTGGACGCTGCCTGAACTGCTGTGCTCTTCCAGCATCACTAATCCAGAACATAATTCTAAACCACGCCTTACTCTGAAGATGAAGAGTCCATTATCGATAACCAGCTTCAGAGCCGACATCATTGGGATGAGCAGCCTGAGCTATCGTAAGCCAGGGGCCATCCCAGGAATCAGAGTAATGAACCAAGGCCCTGACAGCAAGGCCCTGACCAGATCATTTTACTTAACATGACTGAAGAACAATTAAAATGTAAAGGCAGCAAAATTCTGGGAATGACCTGAATAAGAATGGCTTGTGTTATAAGACTGAAATAAGCAGCAAGCTGTCTGATGAAAGATGTATGCAACCCACAAAGGAAAGAATAATCCCTCTGCTGGGGCCTGTGAATATTGGTGAAATACTGAAATGCAGTTACAAGCCTTGGGAGTTAGGATGCTTATTGAGAGCAATTTGTGGCTTGTTATAGAACATGTGCAGGTGATCAAGTCTTTCATTGAGAAGTTGACTCACCTTTGTATGACACTATGTTTTTGCAATGTATTCCCTCTGGTGTCGCTGTCATGATTCGGACAAACAATATGAACTGGTCCAAGAATTTCCAGTCACAAATGAGGTGAGGGCTGGTCTTCTACTGGGATGACCAGAACGAGACTGAACCACGATCCAAGTTACAGGTGATACCAAATATGTTCAGCAACCTCGTGGGCCAGGCCCAGTGGGGTTGATAGAGACCAGCATACCAACCTCAGATGCCCACCCACTGAGCATTGCTGAGCAATCTTTTCCAGAGGGGTCCCTGGGAATGGGGACAGGCAGGCCCCAGTACTACACTAATGGCGGGCCCTTATTTTAACTGTGTCAGGTATGGCCACTGGAGAGCCAAGTGCCTTGGAACTAATGTAGGGATCGATATACTTGCATCCTAGCAACAGGAGAATCTGTTCATATCCACTGACTCTCATTGTGCTTTTCATGTGGATGAAGATTATGGAGCCTTGTGGGAACATAGAGGATTTTGTGGGCGGCACGGTGGCACAGTGGTTAGCATTGCTGCCTCACAGTACCAGAGGACTGGTTTCAATTCCTGCCTCAGGTAACTGTCTGCGTGGGTTTCCTCCGGGTGCTCCGGTTTCCTCCCTCAGTCCAAAAATATGCAGGTTAGGTGAATTAGCCATGCTAAATTGCCCATAGTGTTAGATGAAGGGGTAAATGCAGGGGAATGGGTCTGGGTGGATTGTTCTTCAGAGGGTCAGACTGGACTTGTTGGGCTGAAGGGCCTGTTTCCTCACTGTAAGTAATCTAATCTAAATTCCACAGGACACCCTATTGGAAATGCTGTTTTGCCGAACCAGTCTGGCAGTTATCAAAATGTTCGGCTCATGCTGATAGAGTCTCCAATGGAAATGGGTGAGTAGATCCTGCTTACACCTGACAATTCTGGTCTCATTGGGTTCTCAGGAAAACCTGGTGGAGACAATATAAAAGGACAGGTATGCCAGACCTGGGTAAGGTACAGAAATCACAGCGGGAAGTCCTGCTGAGGAGCACACACTTTGGCCTCAAATGTGGTGCTCCCTCAATACTGAAACCAAGCTCTTGGAGAGCCCTGTGGGACAGGTTTGTGCTCCTTTTTTGCTGTGGTTTATTTCAGTTAATTATTTGCATAATCGTGTATGCTTGGGCAAGGAGAGAATGGTTAATACTCTGTTACAAACTTGGTGGCATCCAGATTTTCAGAAAGCAACTCAGAAAAGAGCTGAAGCATGCTTGAATTTGTGAAAAAGCAGACATATACTCGAAAAGAGATTCCCTGAAGTTCAGGACCTACCCTTTGCCTGGTGGGCCCTTCTACTTAACTACAACTTGGCTTTCGGCTACACAGGCCCTGCTGTTCTGTCTCAGATACACAGGCCCTGCTGTTCTCTTGATATACACAGGCATTGCTGTTCTCTCTCAGCTACGGCGCTGCGGTTCTCTCTCAGACGCACAGGTACTGCTGTTCTCTCTCAGATACACAGGCACTGCTGTTCTGTCTCAGATACACAGGCACTGCTGTTCTCTTGATATACACGGGCCCTGTTGTTCTCTCTCAGCTACGGCGCTGCGGTTCTCTCTCAGACGCACAGGCACTGCTGTTCTCCCTCAGATACACAGGCCCTGCTGTTCTCCCTCAGATACACAGGCACTGCTGTTCCTCCTCAGATACACAGGCACTGCTGTTCTCCCTCAGGTACACAGGCACTGCTGTTCTCCCTCAGATACACAGGCACTGCTGTTCTCTCTCTGATACACAGGCACTGCTGTTCTCCCTCAGATACACAGGCATTGCTGTTCTCGCTCAGATACACAGGCACTGCTGTTCTCCCTCAGATACACAGGCACTGCTGTTCTCTCTCTGATACACAGGCACTGCTGTTCTCCCTCAGATACACAGGCACTGCTGTTCTCTCTCTGATACACAGGCACTGCTGTTCTCCCTCAGATACACAGGCACTGCTGTTCTCCCTCAGACACTCAGGCACTGCTGTTCTCTCTCAGATACACAGGCACTGCTGTTCTCCCTCAGACACTCAGGCACTGCTGTTCTCCCTCAGATACACAGGCACTGCTGTTCTCTCTCTGATACACAGGCACTGCTGTTCTCCCTCAGATACACAGGCACTGCTGTTCTCCCTCAGACACTCAGGCACTGCTGTTCTCTCTCAGATACACAGGCACTGCTGTTCTCCCTCAGACACTCAGGCACTGCTGTTCTCCCTCAGATACACAGGCACTGCTGTTCTCCCTCAGATACACAGGCCCTGCTGTTCTCCCTCAGATACACGGGCACTGCTGTTCTCCCTCAGATACACAGGCACTGCTGTTCTCTCTCTGATACACAGGCACTGCTGTTCTCCCTCAGATACACAGGCTCTGCTGTTCTCCCTCAGACACTCAGGCACTGCTGTTCTCTCTCAGATACACAGGCACTGCTGTTCTCTCTCAGATACACAGGCTCTGCTGTTCTCCCTCAGATACACAGGCACTGCTGTTCTCCCTCAGATACACGGGCACTGCTGTTCTCCCTCAGATACACAGGCACTGCTGTTCTCCCTCAGGTACACAGGCATTGCTGTCCTCCCTCAGGTACACAGGCACTGCTGTTCTCCCTCAGGTACACAGGCACTGCTGTTCTCCCTCAGATACACGGGCACTGCTGTTCTCCCTCAGATACACAGGCACTGCTGTTCTCTCTCTGATACACAGGCACTGCTGTTCTCCCTCAGATACACAGGCTCTGCTGTTCTCCCTCAGACACTCAGGCACTGCTGTTCTCTCTCAGATACACAGGCACTGCTGTTCTCTCTCAGATACACAGGCTCTGCTGTTCTCCCTCAGATACACGGGCACTGCTGTTCTCCCTCAGATACACGGGCACTGCTGTTCTCCCTCAGATACACAGGCACTGCTGTTCTCCCTCAGGTACACAGGCATTGCTGTCCTCCCTCAGGTACACAGGCACTGCTGTTCTCCCTCAGGTACACAGGCACTGCTGTTCTCTCTCAGATACACAGGCCCTGCTGTTTCCTCTCAGATACATAGGGCCTGCTGTTCTCTCTCTCGGATACATAGGCACTGCTGTTCCGTCAGTTACACATGCACTGTTCTGTCTCAGACTCAGAAGCACAGGCTCACTCTCAGACACACAGGCACTGGTGTTCACTCTCAGATACATCGGCATTGCTGTGCTCTCTCTGATACTAAGGCACTGCTATTCTCTCAGATAAACAGGCACAGCTGTGGGTGGCACAGTGGTTAGCACTGCTGCCTCACAGCGCCAGAGACCCGGGTTCCTCTGTGTGGAGTTTGCACATTCTCCCTGTGTCTGTGGGGGTTTCCTCCCACAGTCCAAAGATGTGCAGGTCAGGTGAATTGGCCATGCTAAATTGCCCGTAGTGTTAGGTAAGGGGTAAATGTAGGGGTACGGGTGGGTTGCGCTTCAGCGGGTCGGTGTGGACTTGTTGGACCGAAGGGCCTGTTTCCACACTGTAAGTAATCTAATCTAATCTATATTATGAGCTGTTCTGTCTCAGATACTCAGTCACTGGTGTTCTCTCTCAGATACACAGGCCCTGCTGTTCTCTCTCTTACACAGAGGCACTGCTGTTCTCCTCTACACCTTTCCTAATGCTTCCACATCCTTCCTGTAATGGGGCGACCAGAATTGTATACAATATTCCAAGTGAGGCTGCACTAGCATTTTGTATCATTACAGCATGACATCACGGCTCCAGAACTCAATCCCTCTACCAATAAAACCGTACCGTATACCTTCTCAACTGCACTATCATCCTGGGTGGCAACTATCAGGGATCTATGAACATGGACACCAAGATCTCTCATCACATCCACATGACCAAAAATCTTTTCTCTGACCCAGTATTCTGCCTTCCTGTTACTCTTACCAAACTGACTCACCTCATAATTACCTGCATTGAACTCCATTTGCCGCCTCTCAGCCCAATTCAGCAGTTTATCCAAATCTCCCTGCAACCTGGAACATTCTTCCACACTGTTCACCATTACACCGACTTTAGTGTCATCTCTCAATTTATTAACCCACCCATCGATGCCTGCCTCTGAGTCATGTGTAAAAATGACAACCAGCAACGATCCCAAAACAGATCCATGTGGCACACCACTAGTGATCAAACTCCAGGCTGAATATTTCTATCAATCACCACTAGTTGCCTTTCTAGTGAATTTCTAATCCAAACTGCTAAATCACCCTCAATTCCATGTCTCTGCATTTTCTCCAACAGCCTATCATGTGGAACCTTATCAAAGGCATTACTCTCGTCCATGTACACCACATCAACTGCCCTAACCTTATCCACATGCTTGGTCACCTTCACATATAACTCAATGAAGTTTGTGAGACATGACCTGCCTTTGACGCAACCATGTTGACTATGTCCAATCAAATTGTTGCTTGCTAGATGATTATAAATTCTATCTCTTACAAACTTTTCCTACAACCGACATAAGGCTCACTGATCTGTAATTACCTGGGTCATCTCTGCTGCCTTTCTTCTATAAGGACAATATTTGCAATTCTCCAATCCTGGTAAAAAAAACTGTAGACAACAACGACTCAAAGAACAAGGCCAGAGGCTCCACCGCCTCCTCCCTCACTTCCCAGAGAATCCTCAGATAAATCCTGTCTGGCCGAGGGGACTTACCTATTTTCACACATTCTGGAATTAATAACAGCACCTCCTTACTAACCTCAATCCTTTCTCCTCTAATACCCTGTGTCTCAGTCTTCTCCTTGACAATATTCTCTTTTTCTTGATTGAAAACAGTTGAGAAATATTTGTTTCGTACCTCTACGATCTCCACAGGGTCTTCTCTTGTTAGCGGAAGAAGAAGGCTTGTGTTGATGAGACAAGATGGTTCAGATGAGGCGATGGAGAATTTCAGATCAGCTCGGAAGGATTTAAAGAGTTAAGAAGAGCAAAGAGAGGACACAAGCAGTCTTTAGCAAATAGAATAAAGGAGAACTGAAAGCTTTCTATAGATATGTGAGGAATAAAAGGATGATGAGGGTAGGAATAGGACCAGTCAAAGACTGAAGTGGGAAGTTGAGTGTGGACCCTGTGGAGATCAGAGAGGTGCTAAACGAACATTTCTCATCAGTTTTCACTCAGGAAAAGGAGAATATTGTAGAAAAGAATGAGATACAAGATGTTAGTTAGAAAGGATTGAGGTTAGTAAAGAAGAAGTTTTATCAATTCTAGAAGGAGTGAAAATAAACAAGTGCCCTGGGTTGGATGGGATTTTTCCGAGGATTCTCTGGGAAGCTAGGGTGGAGATAACAGGTCCTTTGGCTTTGATATTTGAGTTGTTATTGTCTGCAGATTTAGTGCCAGAGGACTGGAGGATTGCAAATGTTGTGCCCTTGTTCAAGAAGGGCAATAGAGATGGCCCAGGTAATTATAGACCAGTTAGCCTTACTTCTGTTGTAGGAATGCTTTTGGAAAGGATTATAAGAGATAAGATTTGTGATCATCAAAGAAGGTGACCAAGCATGCAGATGAGGATAGGGCAGTTGACGTGGTATATATGGAAAGAACAAAGAGAACAAAGAAAATTTACAACATCCCGCTTTCCAAACCCTCCAAGCCTGTGCCGATCCAAACCTACTGTCTACACCTGTCAGTCAATTCCTAAACATCTGTATCCCTCTGCTCCCCATGTACTCATGCATCTGTCCAGACCCATCTTAAATGAATCTACCCTGCCTGCCTCTAGTACCTCTGCTGGCAACACGTTCCAGACACCCACGATCCTCCGTGTAAAATACTTGCCACGCGTATCCCCCTTAAACTTTCCACCTCTAATTTGAAAGTGTGACCTCTCATTATTAGATCCTTCATCCTGGGAAAAAGCTTGTAGCTATCTACTCTGTCTATATCCTTCATGATGTTGAAAACCTCAATCAGTTCCCCCTCAATCTCCTCTTTTCTAAAGAAAACAAACCTAACCTATTCAATCTCTCTTCATAGCTAGCACCTTCCATACCAGGCAACATCCTTGTAAACCTTCTCTGCACCCTCTCCAAAGTGTCCACATCCTTTTGGTAATGTTGCAACCAGAACTGTACTCAATATTCTAAATGTGGCCGAACCAATGTCTTGTACAATTTTAACATGACTTGCCAGTTCTTATACTCAATATCCCGTCCAATGAAGGCAAGCATATTCTGTACCTTCTTGACCACTCTATCCACCTTTGCAGCAACCTTCAGGGTACAATGGACCTGCACTTCCAGATCTCCCTGCTCATCAACTTTTCCCAAAGCGCTTCCGTTCACTGTATAATTCGCTCTAGAATTAGACTTGCCGAAATGCATCATCTCACATTTGTCTGGATTGAACTCCATCTGCCACTTGTCCGCCCAACTCTCCAGTCTATCTATATTATCCTGCATTTTTCGACAGTCCCTTATGCTTTGTGCTACTCCACCAATCTTTGTGTCATCTGCAAACTTGCTGATCATACCAACAGTGCCCTTTCTAGATCATGTATGTTTCTCACAAACAACAGTGGCCCCAGCACTGACCCCTGTGGAACACCACTGGACACGTTTCTCCATTTCAAGAAACTCCTTTCAACTACTACTCTGTCTCCTGTTGCTCAACCAGTTCCTCATCCACCGAGCTAGAACACCCTGCACACACCGTGTGACTTCACTTTCTCTCTCAGTTTACCATGGGGAACCTTATCAAATGCTTTACTAAAATCCATGTATATGACAGCAACAGCCCGTCTTTCATCTATCAACTTGATCACTTCTTCAAAGGACTCTATTAAGTTGGTAAGGCACGATCTCCCCCGCAAAAAAACCATGTTGCCTATCACTGATAAGCTCATTCTTTTCTAAATATAAATAGATCCTATCCCTCAGTACCCTCTCCAGCAACATTCCCACCACTGACGTCAGGCTCACTGGTCTATAGTTACCCGGAATATCCCTACTACCCTTCTTGTACAAGGGGACAACATAAGCTACCCTCCAGTCCTCCAGCACCTCACCGGTGTTTAAGGATGACACAAAGATATCTGTCAGGGCCCCAGATATTTCTTCTCTCACCTCCCTCAGCAACCTGGGATAGATTCCATCTGTTCCTGGGGATTTGTCCACCTTAATAACCTCTAGCATACCCAATACATCTTCACTTCTTATTTCAATATGATCAAGACTCATCAAATGTCTATCTCTAATTTCAGCATTCATCATGTTCTTCTCCTCTATGAACACTGATGCAAAGTAATCATTCAGAATCTCAAGCATTCTCTCAGGTTTGGCACACAGCCTTCCTTTATTGTCCTTTCATGGATCAATCCTTTTTCTAGTTACCTGCTTGCTTTTTATATAAAATGTTTTGGGATTCTCCTTAATTCTGCTCACTAAAGCTTTTTCATGACCACTTTTAGCCCGCTTGATTCGTCATTTACTAGTCCTACTCTTCCGATATTCTTTGCCCTCTTGGCTAGTCATACGATTTCTCCTGACATCCACAGTTCATGAATCTTGCCTTTCCTATCCTTTGCCTTCAATGGGACATGCCTATCCTGCACTATCTTTCACCTATCTTTGAAAGCCTCTCACATATCAAATGTGGACTTCCCTTCAAATAGTTGTGTCCAATCCACATGTCCCAACTCCTGTGTAATTTTGATATAATTGGCGTTGGCCCAGTTTAATACTCTTCCCTTAGGACCACTCTCTTCTTTATTCTAAAACATATAGAATTTTGATTAGATTAGATTAGACTTACAGTGTGGAAACAGGCCCTTCGGCCCAACAAGTCCACATCGACCCGCCGAAGCGCAACCCACCCATACCCCTACATATACCCCTTACCTAACACTACAGGCAATTTAGCGTGGCCAATTCACCTGACCCGCACATCTTTGGACTGTGGGAGGAAACCGGAGCACCCGGAGGAAACCCACGCAGACACGGGGAGAATGTACAAACTCCACACAGTCAGTCGCCTGAGTCGGGAATTGAACCCAGGTCCCTGGCGCTGTGAGGCAGCAGTGCTAACCACTGTGCCACCGTGCTGGTAATTGTTCCCAAAGAAATCCCTCAGCGCAACTTCGACCACTCTTTCCTGGCTCGTTCCCCAGTACCAGGTCCAATATGGCCCCTTCCCTCATCAGACGATTGACATACTGCTCTAGAAAACTCTCCTGGATGCTTCTTACAAATTCTACTCCGTCTGGACCTCTGACGCTAAGTGTATTCCAGCCAATGTTGGGAAAATTAAAATCTCCTATCACCACTACCGTATTGCCTCTACATCTTTCCATAATCTGTTTACCTATTTGCTCTTCTACCTTCTGCTCACTGTTGGGAGGCCTGCAATTTAGCCATAACACTGTTCTTATTTCTCAGCTCCTCCCATAATGCCTCACTACTCAAGCTCTCCATAGTGTCATCCTTTAGCACAGCTGTGATATCATCCCTGACCAGCAATGCAACTCCATGCCCCCACCCCCCTCCCTCTCCTGTATGAAGCTTCTATATCTTGGAACATTTTGTTACCAATCACGCCCTTCCTTCATACAAGTCTCTGTGATTGCAATAATGTCATACTCGCAGGCACCATTCAAAGTTCTCAGTTCATCTGCCTGACACACTATACTCCTTACATTAAAGTAAATGGACTTCAAGCCACCAGTTATTTTGTGTTCATCTTCTGTCTGCCTACTCTTCCTCTCCTTAATGCTATCTTCATGATTCTTACAGTCTCCAGTTTCCACCTCGCTGTTTACTAGTTGCTAACGTTTGATAAAGTTCCACGTGGTAGGCTGTTGGAGAAAATGTAGCGATATGGGATTGAGGGTGATTTAGCAGTTTGGATTAGAAACTGGCTTTCTGAAAGGAGGCAGCGAGTGATGATTGATGGAAAATATTCAGCCTGGTGTATGGTCAGTAGTGGTGTGCCACAAAGATTCGTTTTGGTACCACTGCTGCTTGTCATTTTAACAGATGACTTAGATGCAGGCATAGGCGGATGGAATAATAATTTGCAGGTGACACTAAAGTTGATGGAATAATGGACAGTTTGAAAGAATGTTACAGGTTGCAGGGGAGTTGGGTAAACTGCAAAATTGGGCAGAGAGGTGGCAAATAGAGTTCAATGCAGTTAAATATGATGTGATGCACTTTGAGAAGACTAACAGGAAGACAGAGCAGTGGGTCAATGAAAAGATTCTTGGTTGTGTGGATGTGCAGATGGATCTAGGAGTCCATGTACATAGATCCCTGAAAATTGCCACCTAGGTGGTAAGAAGGCATACGGTGTGTTAATTTTCATTGGTAGAGGGATTGAGTTCTGGAGCCGCAACATCATGCTGCAAATATACAAAATGCTAATTGGCCGTACTTGGAATATTGTGTACATTTTTGGTCACCATATTTCAGGAAGCATGTGGAAGCATTGGAAAAGATACAGAGGAGATTTACCAGGATGTTGCCTGGTCTGGAGGGAAAGTCTTATGAGGAAAGGCTGAGACTTGGGTCTATTCTCATTAGAAAGAAGAAGGGTAAGAGGGGATTTGATAGAGACATACAAGATGATCAGAGGATTAGGTAGACAATGAAAGTCATTTTCCTAGGATGATGTCGTTGGCTTGTATGAGGGGGCATAACTACAAATTGAGGGGTCATAGATTGAAGACAGATGTCAGAGGCAGGATCTTTCCTCTGAGAGTGGTAAGGGTGGAATGCCCTACTTGCCAATGTAGTTAACTCAGCCACAAAGGGAGTTTTAAACAATCCCTGGATAGGCACATGGATGATGATAGGATAATGTAGGAGGATGGGCTGAGAATAGTTCACAGGTTGGCGAAACATCAAGGGCCGAAGGGCCTGTTCTGCGCTGTATTGTTCTATGTTCTATGTAAATAACAAAGAGGATTGATGAAAGCTTTGACTATCTCCCTCATGGTTGACTGGTTATCAAAATTAGGTCACATGGAATACAGGTAAATTTACAGGTATCTATTTAGATACACAACTGGTTGGAAAGTAGAAAGCAGATGGTGGTGGTGGTGGAGGTTGCTTTTCAGACTGAAGCCCTGTGACCAGTGGGGTGCCACAGGGATCGGTGCTGGTTCCACTGATTTTGTCATTTATATGAATTATTTGGATGTGAACATAGGATGTATAGTAACTAGGTTTACAGACAGCACCAAAATTAGAGGTGTAGTGCACAGCGATGAAGGTTACCTCAGAGTATAACAGGATCTTGATCAGATGGGCCAATGGGCTGAGGAGTGACAGATGAAGTTTAATTTAGGTAAATGAGAGGTATGGCACTTTAGGAAGGAAAATCAGAACTGGCTTCATACACTTAATGGTAATGTCCTGGGGAGTGTCCAATTGGACCTTGGAACACGGTTCATAATTCCTTGAAAGTGGAGTCACAGATGGATAGGATGATGAAGAAGGCATTTGGTATGTTTTCCTTTATGAGACAGAGCATTGAATATGGGAGTTGGGAGGTCGTACTGCAGCTGTGAAGGACATTGGTTAAGCCACTTTTGGATTATTGTGTGCAATTCTGGTTTTCTTCCTTTTCGAAGCATGTTGTGAAACTAGAAAGGGTTAGAAAATACACGGGAACTAATGTAGTCTGCAATATGCACAGGATCTGCTATTCTCTATAATACAGACAAGGACTGCTACTCTCTGTAATACACACAAGGACTTCTGTTCTGTTTCACATACTCAGAAATTACTGTTCAGCATAGCATACACAGGGACTGCTGTTAACTGCAATACAGACAGTGGGCGGCACGGTGGCGCAGTGGGTGGGCGGCACGGTGGCGCAGTGGTTAGCACTGCTGCCTCACAGCACCTGTAGACCCGGGTTCAATTCCCGACTCAGGTGACTGACTGTGTGGAGTTTGCACGTTCTCCCCGTGTCGGCGTGGGTTTCCTCCGGGTGCTCCGGTTTCCTCCCACAGTCCAAAGATGTGCAGGTCAGGTGAATTGGCCAAGCTAAATTGCCCGTAGTGTTAGGTAAGGGGTAAATGTAGGGGTATGGGTGGGTTGCGCTTCGGCGGGTCGGTGTGGACTTGTTGGGCCGAAGGGCCTGTTTCCACACTGTAAGTCTAATCTAAATGTTGTTCCATATAATCTAACATTGACCCAATGGTGTTGGACTATTAATCCGGAGATCCAGGTAATGTGCTGGGGAGTCAGGTTCAAATCTTGCCATGGTGGACTTTGAATTTTAGAAAAATCTGCAAGTACGAGAGCAAAGATGGCCATGAATCCACTGCTGATTGTTAGAAAAACCCAACTTGTTCATGAATGAACTTGTTCATTTTGCCAGAGCGGTGAGGAGAGAAGGAGGAGTGAAGCAAGGGCTGCCGGAAAGGGTAAGGGATTAATTTATATTTATGCAGTGGCTAAACCTGAGATACTACACGGGAGTATCACCCTCCCGCACACCCCCTTCTCTAACCAGAAGAGAAAGACCCTGTAAGGTAAGGCTTTTATTTATTATCTTTCTTTTTCATTTATTTAAGTGCATTGTTTGGTTTTAGTTAATTCATATAAAGCTAAGCTTACAATGGCAGGGGACCTCAGACCCCTGGCATGTGCCTCTTGCTTGATGTGGGAGCTTAGGAATGTGTCTGCCGTTCCTGACTCTTACACTTGCAGGAAGTGTGTCCAGCTGCAGCTCTTGTTTGACCGCATGACGGCTCTGGAGCTGCGGATGGACACACTGTGGAGCATCCACGATGCTGAGGAGGTCATGGACTGGTCACACCAGAGGTTAGGATTGCTGAGGGAGACCGTGAATAGGTGACCAAAAGACAGAAAAAGAGAAGAAAAGCAGTGCAGGTTGTCCCCTGCGGTCATCTCTCTCCAAAACAGGTATACCGTTTTGGCTACTGTTGGGGGAGATGGTTTACCAGGGGAGGGCAGCAGTTGTCAAGATCCTGGCACCGTGGCGGGCACTGCTGTTTAGAGGGGTCAAAAAGGGTCGTAGGGTCATAGTCATAGGAGATTCTATTGTGAGGGGAGTAGATAGGCGGTTCTGTGGCCAAAAACGGGACTCCCAGATGGTATGTTGCCTCCCAGGTGCTCGGGTCAGGAATGTCACCGATCGGCTGCAGAGCATTCTAAAAGGGGAGGGTGAACAGCCAGTTATCTTGGTGCATATAGGCACCAACAATGTATGTAGAAAGCGAGATGAGGTCCTGAAAGAAGAATTCAGGGAGCTAGAAGAGAAGTTAAAGGGGAGGACCTCAAAGGTGGTGATCTCGGGATTACGACCAGTGCCACGTGCTAGCCAGTGTAGAAATGAAAAAAGTGGGCAGGTTGAACACGTGGGTTGAGAAATGGTGTAGGAGGGAGGGGTTCAGATTTGTTGGGTATTGGGACCAGTTCTGGGGAAGGTGGGACTATTACAAAAGGGACGGTCTACATCTAAACCAGACTGGAACCAATGTCCTTGGGGGAGTTTTTGCTCCTGCTGTTGGGGGAGGTTTTAAACTAAGGTGGCAGGGGCATGGGAACAGAAGAGAAAACAAGTAGGCAGCGAGGTGGAGACTGGAGACTGTAAGAATTATGAAGATAACATTAATAAAGGGAAGAATAGGCAGAGAGCAGGTGAGTGCAAAACAATTGGTGGTCTGAAACGCATCTACTTTAACGCAAGGAGTATAGTGTGTAAGGCAGATGAACTTAGGGCTTGAATTGGTGCCTGGTAGTATGACATTATTGCCATCACGGAGACTTGGTTGAAGGAAGGGCATGATGATTGGCAACTAAATGTTCCAGGCTTTAGACACTTCAAACAGGACAGGGAGGGAACTAAAAGAGGGGGTGGAGTTGCATTGCTGGTCAGGGACAATATCACGGCTGTGCTAAAGGAGGACACTATGGTAGTCTTGGGTAGTGAGGCATTATGGGTGGATCTGAGAAATAAGGGTGCAGTTACATTATTGGGGCTGTATTACAGACCTCCCAACAGTGAACGTGAGGTAGAACAACAAATAGGTCAACAGATTATGACTGGATGTAGAGGCAATAGGGTAGTGGTGATGGGAGATTTTAATTTTCCCAAAATTTACTGGGATACACTTAGCGTCAGAGGTCCGGATGGAGTAGAATTTGTAAGAAGTGTCCAGGAGAGTTTTCTAGAGCAGTATGTCAACAGTCCTATGAGGGGAGGGGCCATATTGGACCTGGTACTGGGGAAACAAGCCAGGACAAGTGGTAGGAGTTTCTTGGGGGGATTTCTTTGGGAACAGTGACCACAATTCTGTAAGTTTTAGAATACTCATTGATAAAGAAGAGAGTGGTCCTAAGTGAAGAATATTAAACTGGGCCAAAGCCAATTATATCAAAATTAGGCAGGAGCTGGGAAATGTGGATTGGACACAACTATTTGAAGGGAAGTCCACATTTGAGATGTGGGAGGCTTTCAAAAAAGGTTAACGGTAGTGGAGGATAGGCATATCCCGTTGAAGGCAAAGGACAGGAAGGGCAAGATTTGTGAACCGTGGATGACAGGAGAAATTGTACGACTCAACAAGAGGAAAAGGGAAGCATACATAAGGTTCAGGCAGCTAAGAACACAACGGGCCCTGGAGGAATATCGGAAGAGTAGGACAAGACTTAAACAAGGAATCAAGTGGGCGAAAAGGGGTTATGAAATAGCTTTAGCAAGCAGAATTAAGGAAAATCCCAAAGCATTTTATTCTTCTATAAGAAGCAGCGGGTAACGAGAGAAATGATTGGTCCACTAAAAGATAATGAAGGAAAGCTGTGCACCGAACATGAGAGAATGGGTGAGATTCTGAATAATTATTTTGCATCAGTGTTCACTGAGGAGAAGAACATGATGAATGTTGAGATTAGAGATAGAAGTTTGATTAGTCTGGATCACGTTTGCATAAGTAGAGAAGAGGGTAAGGTGGAAAATCCCCAGGAACAGATGGGATCTATCCCTGGATGCTGAGGGAGGTGAGAGAGGAAATAGCTGGGGCCCTGACAGATATCTTTGTGGCATCCTTAAACACTGATGAGGTGCTGGAGGACTGGATGGTAGCTTATGTCGTCTCCCTGTATAAGAAGGGTAGTAGGGATATTCCGGGTAACTACAGACCAGTGAACCTGACATCGGTGGTGGAGAAGTTGCTGGAGAGGGTACTGAGGGATAGGATCTATTTCTATTTAGAAAAGAATGAGCTTCTCAGTGATAGTCAACATGGTTTTGTGTGGGGGTGATCGTGCCGTACCAACTTAATAGAGTTCATTGAGGAAGTGACCAAGTTGATAGATGACGGAAGGGCTGTTGCTGTCATACACATGGATTTTAGTAAAGCGCTTGATAAGGTTCCCCATGGTAGACTAATGGAGAAAGTGAAGTCACATGGTGTGCAGGGTGTTCTAGCTGGGTGGGTATAGAACTGTTTGAGCAACAGGAGACAGAGAGTAGTAGTTGAAGGGAGTTTCTCGAAATGGAGAAAGGTGACCAGTTGTGTTCCACAGGGGTCAGTGCTGGGGCCACTGTTGTTTGTGATACACGTAAATGATCTAGAAGAGGGCACTGTTGGTATGATCAGCAAGTTTGCAGATGACACAAAGATTGCTGGAGGAGCAGAAAGCATAAGGGACTGTCAGATAATACAGGATAATATAGATAGACTGGAGAGTTAGGTGGAAATGATGGTTTTCAATCCAGAAAAATATGAGGTGATGCATTTCGGCAAGACTAATTCTACAGTGAATGATACAATGAATGGAAGAGCCTTGGGAAAAGTTGATGGACAGAGAGATCTGGGAGTGCAGGTCCATTGTACTCTGAAGTTTGATGCAAAAAGGCATATAGTATGCTTGCCTCCATTAGACGGGGTATTGAGTATAAGAACTGGCAAGTCATGTTAAAATTGTACAAGACATTGGTTCAGCCACATTTAGAATATTGTGTACAGTTCTGGTTGAAACATTACCAAAAGGATGTGGACACTTTGGAGAGGGTGCAGAAAAGGTTTACGAGGATGTTGCCTGGTATGGAAGGTGCTAGCTATGAAGAGAAGTTGAGGAGGTTAGGTTTATTTTCATTAGAAAAAGGAGATTGAGGGAGGGACCTGAGTGCGGTTTACAAAATCATGAAGGGTATACACAGGGTGGATAGAGACAAGCTTTTCCCCAGGGTGAAGGATTCAATAACCAGAGGTCATGCTTTCAAGGTGAGAGGTGGAAAGTTTAAGGGGGATACATGCGGCAAGTACTTCACACAGAGGGTGTGCGTTTGGAATGCGTTGCCAGCAGAGATGGTAGAGGCAGGCACGGTAGATTAATTTAAGATGCGTCTAGACAGATGCATGAGTAGGTGGAGAGCAGAGGGTTACAAATGCTTAGGAATTGATCGACAGATTTAGATCGTACATTTGGATCGGCTCAGGCTTGTAGGGCGGAAGGGCCTGTTCCTGGGCTGTAAATTTTCTTTTGTCAAAGTTTTGACAAAGGGTCAGTTGGACTCAAAACGTCAGCTCTTTTCACTCCTTACAGATTCTCCCAGATCTGCTGAGATTTTCCAGCATTTTCTCTTTTGGTTTCAGATTCCAGCATCCGCAGTAATTTGCTTTTATCTAGTGTAAATTTTCTTTGTTCTTTGTTCTATGACTTTTAGGGGAAGAAATTGCATCTTTACCTGCTCTGGTCTCCACGTTTCTCCAGACCCACAGCAAAGTGGTGGAATCTTAACTGCTCTTTGCACCATTAGGGATGGGCAATGAACACTGGCCTAGGCAACAACACCCTCATCCCAGAAATGAATAAAAAAATGATAAAATTTCACAAATTGGAACAGGAAAGATGGGCCAAAATGCATTCTTCTGTACTGTAACATGATATTGATTACTACGTGAGGTCCTGTGGAATGTAAATTGTGAAATTTATATGGAATATTTCTGTTCAACAAGTGTGGAGTTGGAAAAACACAGCCAGTCAGGCAGCATCCGAGAAGGAGGAGAGTCGATGTTTCCATCATAAGCTCTTCCTCAAGACCACCTGTGCGTTTCCAGCACCACACCTTTTTACACTGATCTCCAACATCTGCAGTCCTCACTTTCTCCCAGAATGATTTTGTTATAGAGCAAGAAAATGGTAGTTTTTTTCTGTGTCTCTGAACTTCACAGCATTTCTGTAATTGTGGTGATTTCTTAAAAGGACATGTTGCAAAGCTGGGCTGGAGAATAGATGGGTTTTGTGCACTAATGAACGTTTATTAATGTTATGTCACCAAGTCAAACAAATTTAAACTTTTTCAAAGAGATTCACTTAACTCCCCACATTTCTAGCTGTTCTGTTTAAGCTGAATTCCTAAGGCAACAAAGGTGATCGACATTATCCCAAACTGTAATCCCAGCATTTCAAGCAAATTATGTCAGTAATATTGCTCACATAAAGGTGGAAACCTGTTCTCTTGTTTTGAGGATATTGTGAAAGGAGTTGAAGCATTTTATATGAAATGGGAAGATGAAGCTGATTGGCTAGGCCATCATTACCATGGAGCTGCAGCAAAAACAGTTAGCTGTCAATCTTAATTCTCAGACCAGATAGGTGGACTCTAATTGGTCAAGGTGTCACCATGGAGATACAGCAGGGTTTGGTTGTCTCCATGATGCCTTTCTCATCAAAGAAGTGCAATGCCTGAAAACATTCCTTTTGCCGACATGAACCAGGAACTTGTGTAATTATATTTGTTGCCTCTAACTCATGCAGAGACACATCCAGCTGTTGATCTTAAATTGATTTCCAGTTTAACTCTTGGCATAGTTCAGATTATTTAATCAATGATTTCCAAAGCAGAATCATTTCTAATGAGGCTTACAAGCACGGGCTGGTTGAGCACAGGAAGCTTGCTGCCAGCAGAGAATGGTCAAATGGACATGTTTTCAGACACGGTCAGCCAGTTGTCAGGATGTAGGGCCGACATATCCGGCATCGCACCAGCATCAAAATCCATGTAATGTTATTCATTTGTGACTCACCTGTTGGCCTTGTGTGTAAAGGTGGTAACCTGCCTAATGACGGAGATGATAGAATTTGTTCTCGTGGTTCATTGCACCCACCAAGTATGGGTCACCCGAGAGACACAAAATTGCTGTCCCTTTTCAGTCCTATCATGTCTGTGACAGAGTCTGCACAACATGAATTGGCTGAATGCTTTGTGAAACTGTTATAATCATGCCTAAATCTGTTTTCCATTTGCACAGTGAAGGATTCCTTAACGTTCACGAAGACTATATTAGAGCTACAGTCTGAAAGTGATAGCATGCCCATGTGCTCTTTCAACATTGCCAGCTTATTTATCAGTATACAGAACAACTTAGCCATTGAAATGTAGACATATCACTTGTGCCTTATTCAGTGTTCACCAAACATCATCTCTTTTTCCCTTTCTGGTAGCACAGCAGCTTCACGGTGAGCACTGCTGCCTCACAGGGCCAGAGACCTGAGATAGAGTGGTCAAGAAGGCATATAGTATGCTTGCCTTCATTGGACAGGGTATTGAGTACAAGAACTGTCAAGTCATGTTAAAATTGTACAAGACATTGGTTTGGCTACGTTTAGAATATTGTGTACAGTTCTGGTTGAAACATTATCAAAAGGATGTGGATGCTTTGGAGAGGGTGCAGAGAAGGTTTATGAGGATGTTGCCTGGTATGGAAGGTGCTAGCCATGAAGAGAGATTGAATAGGTTAGGTATGTTTTCTTCAGAAAAAAGGAGATTGAGGGGGAACTGATTGAGGTTTTCAACATCATGAAGGATATAGACAGAATAGATAGCTACAAGCTTTTTCCCAGGATGAAGGATCCCATAATGAGAGGTCACACTTTCAAATTAGAGGTGGAAAGTTTAAGGGGGATACGCGTGGCAAGTATTTTACACGGAGGATCGTGGGTGTCTGGAACGTGTTGCCAGCACAGGTAGTAGAGGCAGGCAGAGTAGATTCATTTAAGATGAGTTTGGACAGATGCATGAGTACATGGGGAGCAGAGGGATACAGATGCTTAGGAATTGACTGACAGATGTAGACAGTAGGTTTGGATCGGCACAGGCTTGGAGGACTTGGAAAGAAGGAAGTTGTAAATTTTCTTTGTTCTCTTTGTTCTTTCCATGTGTACCAAGTCAACTGCCCTATCCTCATCTGCATGCTTGGTCACCTTCTTTGATGATCACAAATCTTATCTCTTATAATCCTTTCCAAAAGCATTCCTACAACAGAAGTAAGGCTAACTGGTCTATAATTACCTGGGCCATTTCTATTGCCTTCTTGAACAAGGGCACAACATGTGCAATCCTCCAGTCCTCTGGCACTAAATCTGCAGACAATGACAACTCAAATATCAAAGCCATAGGCTCTGTTATCTCCACCCTAGCTTCCCAGAGAATCCTCGGAAAAATCCCATCCAACCCAGGGCACTTGTTTACTTTCACTCCTTCTAGAATTGATAACACCCCTTCTTAACTAACCTCGATCCTTTCTAACTAACATCTTGTATCTCATTCTTTTCTACAATATTCTCCCTTTCCTGAGGGAAAACCGATGAGAAATGTTCGTTTAGCACTTCTCTGATCTCCACAGGGTCCACACTCAACTTCCCACTTCAGTCTTTGACTGGTCCTATTCCTACCCTCATCATCCTTTTATTCCTCACACACCTATACAAAGCTTTCGGGTTCTCCTTTATTCTATTTGCTAAAGACTGCTCGTGTCCTCTCTTTGCTCTTCTTAACTCTCTCTTTAAATCCTTCTGACCTGATCTTTAATTCTCCATTGCTTCATCTGAACCATCTTGTCTCATCAACACAAGCCTTCTTCTTCCGCTAACAAGAGAAGACTGTGTGGAGATCGTAGAGTTATGAAACAATTATTTCTCAACTGTTTTCAATCAAGAAAAAAGAGAATATTGTCAAGGAGAAGACTGAGACACAGGGTATTAGACGAGAAAGGATTGAGGTTAGTAAGGAGGTGGTGTTATTAATTCTAGAATGTGTGAAAATAGGTAAGTCCCCTCTGCCAGACAGGATTTATCTGAGGATTCTCTGGGAAGTGAGGGAGGAGGCGGTGGAGCCTCTGGCCTTGTTCTTTGAGTCGTCGTTGTCTACAGTTTTTTTTACCAGGATTGGAGAATTGCAAATATTATGTCCTCATAGAAGAAAGGCAGCAGAGATGACCCAGGTAATTACAGACCAGTGAGCCTTATGTCGGTTGTAGGAAAAGTTTGTAAGAGATAGAATTTATAATCATCTAGCAAGCAACAATTTGATTGGACATAGTCAGCATGATTGCGTCAAAGGCAGGTCATGTTTCACAAACTTCATTGAGCTGTATGTGAAGGTGGCCAAGCATGTGGATAAGGTTAGGGCAGTTGATGTGGTGTACATGGACGAGAGTAAAGCCTTTGATAAGGTTCCACATGATAGGCTGTTGGAGAAAATGTAGAGACATGGGATTGAGGCTGATTTAGCAGTTTGGATTAGAAATTCGCTTTCTGTAAGAAGACAACTAGTGGTGATTGATAGAAAATATTCAGCCTGGAGTTTGATCACTACGGGCGGCACGGTGGCACAGTTACGGGCGGCACGGTGGCACAGTGGTTAGCACTGCTGCCTCACAGCGCCTGAAGACCCGGGTTCAATTCCCGACTCAGGCGACTGACTGTGTGGAGTTTGCACGTTCTCCCCGTGTCAGCGTGGGTTTCCTCCGGGTGCTCCGGTTTCCTCCCACAGTCACAAAGATGTGCGGGTCAGGTGAATTGGCCATGCTAAATCGCCCGTAGTGTTAGGTAAGGGGTAAATGTTGGGGTATGGGTGGGTTTCGCTTCGGCGGGTCGGTGTGGACTTGTTGGGCCGAAGGGCCTGTTTCCACGCTGTAAATCTAATCTAATCTAATCTAATCACTAGTGGTGTGCCACATGGATCTGTTTTGGGACCATTGCTGTTTGTCATTTTTACACATGACTCAGAGGCAGGCATCGATGGGTGAGTTAATAAGTTGAGAGATGACATTAAAGTTGGTGTAGTGGTGAACAGTGGGGAAGAATGTTCCACGTTGCAGGGAGATTTGGATAAACTGCTGAATTGGGCTGTGAGGTGGCAAATGCAGTTCAATGCAGATAATTATGAGGTGAGTCAGTTTGGTAAGAGTAATAGGAAGGCAGAATACTGGGTCAAGGAAAAGATTTTTGGTCATGTGGATGCGGTGAGACATCTTGGTGTCCATGTACATAGATCCCTGAAAGTTGCCACCAGTGCCTATTTATCTGAGAGAACAGTAGTGCCCCAGTATTGGAGAGAGCAAAGCAGTGCCTGTGTATCTGAGAGAGAGCACACCAGTGCCTGTGTGTCTGAGAGTGAATAGCCAGTGCCTCTGAGTCTGAGACAAAACAGTGCATGTGTAACTGATGGATCAGCAGTGCCTGTGTATCCGAGAGACAACAGCAGGGCCTGTGTATATGGTAGAAAACAGTAGTGCCTTTGCACCTGAGAGAGAACACCCATTTCCTGTGTCTCAGAGAGAGAACAGCAGTGCCTGTGTTTACTCAATGCCCTGACTAATGAAAGCCAGTGTGCCAAAAGCCTTCTTCATTGTCAACTTGAACTGTGACTCCACTTTCAAAGAATGTTGCACCTGAACTCCATGATCCCTCTGTTCCATTACAATCCTTAAGGCCCTACTATTCACCATGAAACTCTGACCTTGATTTGAATTGTCAAAATGCAAGACCTCACACTTTCTCTGTGTTAAACTCCATTTGCCATTTCTTGGCCCACTTCCCCAGCTGATGGAGATCCTACTGCAGTTTCTGATAACCATCCTCAATGTCTACAATACAATCTATTTTAGTTTCATCTACAAACTTACTAATCATGCTTTACACATTCTCATCCAAGTCATTGATATAGATAGCAAATGACAATGGGCTGAACATTGAATCCTGAGGCACTCCACAGGCCTCCAGTCTGACAAGCTTCCTTCCATTATTACCCTCTGCTTCTTACCATCAAGCCAATTGAGTATTAAATTTGACAAATCCCCCTGGATTCCCTGTGATCTAACCTTCCAGAGCAGCCTACCATGTGGAACCTTACCAGAGATCTTAGTGAAATCCATACCGATAATGTCGACCACCCTGCTAGCATCAACCTTCCTGGTCACTTTATCAAAGATCTCTAACAGATTTCTGAGGCATATTCTCCCACACATAAAGCCATTCTGACTATTCGTAATCAAACCCTATCTTTCCAAAAGCCTCTCAGGATCTTCTCAAGTACCTTACCTACCACAGATGTTTGGTTTACAGGTCTATAGTTCCAAGGTTTCTCTTTGCAGGCGTTCATGAATAAGGGCAGAACACTCATTACCCCCAGTCTTCCAGGACCTAGCCCCGTGGCTAACGATAATGGAAACCTGTCAGCCAGGGACCCTGCAATTTCTTCTCTAGCTCTTGCAGGAAGGTGTCTCAAACATTTGAGTAACAGGGTGAATGTCGCCATCACACATGAACACCATCCAGTAAATCAATGAGTGGTTTTCTCATTAAAAGAATGCTGTCCCCACTGCAGGCTCCCACCAATGGGAGTGTGAATAAGGTGTTAGTTGAGCATTAATCTTCTAAGGATCTCAATTTCTGGTGGGCAGGAAGAGTGTCCACAGACCGCCCACATTGAAATTCATCTCGCGGAGGGGGGAAGGTGTCAGGGACTTCACCTGCTAATCTCCTGCGTGATGAATACTCACTGTCCCACAGTCTCTATACCTCTGTCCCCAAATCCAAACAAATCCAATGACAAATCAAAGGAATTGTCTTTATTCAGAGAGTGGTCAGGACTTTCCTTCATTGAGGGCACGGAGGTCACTGTAATAGGGGAGGTTAAGGGCAATCAGTGGTTGCAGGAGAGTGGATGGAGATTGATACATGTCTGATGTGATATGTCATTCTGACCTTTGTACATTGTTCATGTTGCTGTTTGAAACTGGTCACTGATACGACAGATTGTTTGCTGGGATGCACCTGCCCCTTTGCCTTGTTTGTTCACTCCTCTATTATTTGGCATCCTTTAAGTAAAACAGAAATTCAGTGTGATAAAACAAAGTTTTATGTTGAACAAAAGTTTGGCTACCTAAAAGTCATAATGTTCTCAGTTATTTTACTGCAGTATTATTGAAACCTAAAAGTACAGAGAAGGACATTTAGCCTTTCATGTTTTGAAACAGCAGACATGCAAAGTCCCACATCTCTAATTTAAAGCTACAAGTTTCTTATCCTTAATGAGCTCTCTGTCTGTCTTCAATTTATTTCTGGAAACAGTTTCCATCACCTTTTCCAGTCAAGTAATCAAAGATCCTGACTACTCTCTGAGTAAGAAAACAATCCTCCTCATCTGTCATCCTAGTGACATCCCACTGATGTTGAACTTCTGGTTATCCACTTCTGAGATTCCTCACATTGAGAATAACTTCCATTGTGTTGAGTGGCATTTTCACTGTGTTCCATAGAACAGAGTTCAAACAGGCCGAGCAACTAAAGACTGGGCATCCATAAGGCACTGTGGGGGACTATCAACAGCAGCAGAATTGTAGTCCAGCACAATCCGTAACCCCATGGTCAGGCATATCCCTCACTCAATCATTTCATTCATGAAGTTGCCAATAAGAAAAGTCGTGTGGGACTGTAAGAATCCGAACATGTACACTGACCAGTGAATAGGAGTTGAGAAATAATTTGGCTGATTTCTTAAAGAATACATCAAGGAAAGGGTACTCCATTTCAGTGGTACATTTCAGCATAAGATGGAAATTATAAAGCATTATAAAGAAATTCTTTAATGCAGATTCAAATCTCACAAACATATCATCTAAATGTTGGAAATATGCAAGGGATAGAAGCTAATTATCATGTCATCAAAGATGCATTATGCATGGTGACTGACAAACCATACTTGGATGCAGTGAAGTTTAAGAACAAATTGTATCGTATACATCATTCGGGAGGGTACCACCTTCACATAAGTCTAACAAGTAATTCACAAATGAATAACATGACACGTAGTTTGTTGCTGGTGGGATGCCAGATGTGTAAGCCCTACATCCTGACGACTGGTGGACCATGTCAGAAAACATATCCATTTGACCAAGCTGCCTGTTCTCAACCAGCCTCTAATGTAATCCTCATTGGAAGTGATTCTGCTTTGGAAATCATTTATTAGATAATCTGAACAACGATAAGTATTAAACTGGAAAGCAATTCAAGATCAACAGCTGGGATGACAGAGTGATACATTTGTGCATGAGCTAGAAGCAACAAATATAATTACGCAGGACCCTGGTTCATGTCGGCCAAAAGGAATGTTTACAGACATTGCACTTCTTTGATGAGCAAGGCATCACTGAGAGAACCAAACCCTGCTGTATCCCCATGGTGACACCCTGACCAATCATAGTCCACCGATCTGGTTTGAAAATTAAGATTGACAGCTAACTGTTTTTGCTGCATCTCCATGGTAATGATGAGCTAGCCAACCAGCATTATCTGCCCATTCTGTGTAAAAAGCTTCAACACCTTTTGCAATATTTTCAAAAGTATGGAACAGATTTCTACCTGTGTGTGAGCAACACAGTTTGTTTGAAATGCTGGGATTACAGTTTGGGATATGGTTGATTACCTTTATTGCATCAGAATTTCATCATAAACAGAGGGGTTAGAAATTTGGTGAGTTGGGTGAATCTCTTTCAAATAATTTAAATATGTTTGACTTTAAAACATAACAATTCAGATTTAACAGACATTCACTAGTGCACAAAACCCAGTTTTGAAAGCTGTTCTTTTAAGAAATCACCACAATTACAGAAATACTGATAAGCTAAGTTATTAAGTTCAAATACACAAAGAAAACAACCGGTTTCTTATTCAACAACAAAATTATTCCATATAAATTCCACAATACACACGATACAGGACCTCAAGTAATAATCACTGTAGTGTTACAGTGCAGAAGGAGGCATTTTGGCCCATCGTTTCTGTTCCAACTTGTTAAATGTTAACTTTTTTTATTCATTTGTGGATGAATGCTAGGTCAGCATTTATTGTCCATCGCTAGTGGCCCAAAGAGCAGTTAAGAGTCCGCCACGTTGCTGTGGATTTGGAGGCCAGAACAGGTAAAGAAGCCAGTTTGCTTTCCTGAAAGATATTAGTGAACAAGTGGTTTTATCCAACAATCAGCAATGGATTCATGTCCATCTTTACTCTCATACTTGCAGATTTTGCTAGAATTCAAATTCCATGATCTGCCATGGCAGCATTTGAAACTGGGTCGAGAGTGTGGTGCTGGAAAAGTATAGCAGGTCAGGCAGCATTCAAAGAGCAGCAGAATCAATGTTTCAGGCAAAAGCCCTTCATCACGAATGAGACTGTGAGCCAAGGAGGTGGTGAGATAAAATTCGGATAAAACTGAGATAAAATTTGAAATTCAGTCCCCACGACATTACCTGGGTCTCTGGATTAACAATCCAGCAATAACACTAATTGGCCATCACCTGGCTTGCAATATTAGATTGTGGTGAATAGCATTTACTGTCTATATTGGAGTGAGCAGCAGTCCCTGTGTATGTCATAGCGAGCATTAATCATTGTGTATGCTGTGCTGCGCAGCAGTTTCTGAGAACATGAAACAAAACAGATGTCCACGATGAATAGCAGTCCTTGCCTGTGTTATAGAGAACAACAGTTCTTGGGTGAATTTCGAACAACATTAGTTTCCGTGTATTTCCATAGAACAGCTATTCCTCTGTATAATTACAGAGAAAGCTGTCACTGTGTTTATTATGGAGAACAGCAGAAACTCCATAATACAGTAAATATATTTTCTACTGAATATCTGACTGTGTATATGAAACAGAACTGCAGACTCTATGTTGATTACAGAGAAGAGCAGTTCCTGTGTGTATTACAGGGAACAGTAGTTTCTATGTTTCTTACGGAGAACAGTTGTCCCGGTGTAAATTGCAGAGAACAGCTGTCCTGGGAATGATGTAGAGAATAGCAATTCCTGGCAATAAAGCAGGGAACAGCAGTGCTTGTCTGTATTGCTTAGATCTGCAGTCCCTATCTATACGATAGAGAAGAACAGTTCTTCTCTATATTGTAGTGATTAGCAGTACCCATGTATATCAACCTTGTGAATAGTACACCAAAGAGCAGTCTCTGCACACCTGAACAGCAATCCCTGTGTAGATTACAAAGAATGGCAGTTCCAGTATATATTAAAAAGGATAGCAGTTCCAGTGCATATTGCAGACAACAGTAGTTCCTGTGTATATTACAGACATAAGCAACCCCTGCGCATATTGAGACCAGCAGTCCCTGTTAATGTTACTGAACACAGAAGTTTCCCTGTAAATGGGAGTGAACATCATGCTGAACCTATGAATTCTAGTTCTGGACTTCCCCACCCCAGGGAAAAGACCTTGTCTATTTATCCGACCCATGATTTGGAGGTGCCAGTGTTGGACTGGCGTGGACAAAGTTAAAAATCACACAACACCAGGTTTATTTGGAAGCACTAGCTTTCAAGGCACTGCGTCTTCATCAGGTGGTCAATTTTATAAACCTCTATAAGGTCACCCCTCAGCCTCTGATGCTCCAGAGTAAACAAACCCCAACCTGTTCAGCCTCTCTCTTGCTCAAATCCTCCAACCCTGGCAACTTCCTTGTAAATCTTTTCTGAACCCTTTCAAGTTGCAAAAAACCCTACCGATAGGAGGGAGATCAGTATTGCGTGCAATATTCCAAAACTGGCCTAACCAATGTCCTGTACAGCCACAACATGACCTCCCAACTCCTATATTCAATGCTCTGACCAATAAAGGAAAATATGACAAACATGTCCTTCACAATCCTTGTCTACCATGATTCTACTTTCAAGGAGATATGAACCTCCACTTCAAGGTCTCTTTGTTCAGCAACACTCCCCAGGACATTATCATTAAGTGTATAAGTCCTGCTCTGATTTGCTTTCCCAAAATGCAGCACTTTGCATTTACCAGATGAAACTCTATCTGCCACTCCTCAGCCCGTTGGCCCATCTCATCAAGATCTCATTGTACTCTGAGGTATATCCTTCACTGCCCACCTCCAATTTTGGTATCATCTGCAAACTTACTAACTCTTCCTTTTGTGTTCACATCCAAATCATTTATATAAATGACAAATTTTTGCAAAGATCAAGAGTTTGTCATTACTTGGAACCCCAGGAGATGGCTGAGATACTAAATGAATACCAATTGTCAGTTTAGTTACTGTAGAGAAAGTAATGGAATCCAGAGAATGCATGAAATAAACTTGAATGTTTTAAAGGCACTTCACATTACAGAAGAAACCATTCAAGAGGTCTTAGAGAATATCCAGGTTGATAAAGCTCCAGGACCTGATCTAATGCATCCCAGAACCTTGTGGGGAATAAGGGAGGAAATGTAGGTCCCTTCCAGAAAGATTTGCATCATCTGTAACTGTGGGAGATGTGCCTGATAACTGGAAGGTGGCTAATGTTGTATATTTAGAGTCATAGTGATGTACAACATGGAAACAGACCCTTCACTCGAACCCGTCCATGCCAACCCGATATCCCAACCCAATATAGTCCCACCTGCCATATCCCTCCAAACCCTTCCTAGTCATATGCCCATCCAAATGCCTCTTAAATTTCACAATTGTACTGCCCTCCACCACTTCCTCTGGCAGCTCATTCCATACATGTACCACCCTCTGTGTGAAAAAGTTGTCCCTTAGGACCCTTTTATATCTTTCCCCTCTCACCTTAAATCTATGCCCTCTCGTTCTGGACTTCCTCCAACCGAGGGAAAAGACTTTGACTCTTTATCCTATCCATGCCCCTCATAATTTTGTAGACCTCCATAAGGTTTACAGCCTCCAATGCTCCAGGGAAAACAGCCCCACCCTGTTCGACCTTTCCCTATCGTTCAAATCCTTCAATCCTGGCAACATCCTTGTAAATCTTTTCTAAACCCTTTCAAGTTTCACAACATCTTGCCTATAGGAAGGAGACCAGATTTGCACGCAATATTTCAACAGTGGTCGAACCAATGTCCTGTACAGCTGCAACAAGACCTCCCAACTCCTGTTCTCAATACTCTGACCAATAAAGGAAAGCATACCAAACACCATCTTCACTATCCTATCTACCTGTGACTCCACTTTCAAGGAGCTATGAACCTGCACTCCAAGGTCTCTTTGTTCAGCAACACTCCTGCGGACCTTACCATTCAGAGTATAACTTCTGCTCGGGTTTGCTTTCCCAAAATGCGGCACCTCGCATTTATCCAAATTAAACTCCATCGCCACCTCTCAGCCCATTGGCCCATTTGGTCAAGATCCCATTGTAATCTGAGGTAACCCTCTTCGCTGTCCACTACACTCCCAATTTTGGTGTCATCTGCAAACTTATTAACTATACCTCTTATGCTCACATGCAAATCATTTATAGAAATGATAAAAAGTAGAGGGCCCAGCACCGATCCTTGTGGCACTCCACTGCTCACAGGCCTCCAGTCTGAAAAACCTTTCAGCCAGTTCTGTATCTAAAAGGCGAGTTCTCCCTGTATTCTGTAACCTTGCTAATCAGTCTCCCCCGGGGAACCTTGTTGAACATCTTACTCAAATCCATACAGATCACATCGACCACTCTGCCCTCATCAATCCTCTTGATGATTTGTATAAGAAAGGTTGTGAGGAGAAATGTGGCATAATGGATCTGTGAGTCTGACTTCAGTTGCGGGTATATTGTTGGACGTGATTATAAAGGATAGGATTTATGGACATTTAGAGAGACAAAATTGATTAGGAATATTCAGCATGGTTTTGGATGAGGGAAATCATGTCTCACAAACCTGATTGAGTTTTTCGAGGATGCTACCAAAAAAGCTGATGACGGCAGAGCAATGGACCCTGTTTATTTGGATTTTAATAAAGCCTTTGATAATGGTAGAACAATCAGCAAATTTAGATCACATGGGATTCAGGTTGAGCTTGCCAATTGGATACATCATTGGATTACCAGCAGGAGACAGGGAGTAATGGTGGAGGGTTGCTTTTTGGACGAGAGGCCTGTGACCAGCAGGGATTGTTGCTGGGTCCTCTTTTGTTTTTTGTTTATATAAATGATTTGGATGAGAATAGACTTGGTGACTTTACGGGTGACACCGGAATTGGTGGCACAATAGGCAGTGAAGGAAGCTTTCCAAGATTAGAACAGGATCATGATCAAATGAACCAATGGCAGATGGAGTTCAATCTGGATAAATGAGAGGTATTGCATTTCGGTACAACAACAAGGATAGGGCTTGTACAATTAATGGTTAGGCCATGTGTAGTGTTGTAGTGCAGTGGGACCCAGGATTGCATGGAAACAATTCTTTCAAGTTTGTGTGACGCCGACAGGCTAATGAAAAAGGTATTTGGCACACTTGTCTTCACTGCTCAGTCTTTGAGTCTAGGAGTTGGGGTGTTATGTGGAGATTATACAGAACACTGATGAAGTGCCTTCTGGAATACTGTGTCCATTTCTGGGTGTCCAGTTATAAGAAGGATGTTCAGAAGAGATTGATGAGAATGTTTGTGGGGATGGAAGTTTTGAGTTATAAACAAAAGACTAGATCGGTGGAGACCTTTTTCACTGGAGTTGAGGAGTTTGAGAGGTGATATGGAAGCAGTTTATAAAATAAGGAGAGATGGGGATAGAGTTGATGGTAGTTGTCTCTTCCCCAAGATGGGGAACTTCAAGACGAGGGGGCACACTTTTCAGGTGAGAGGAGAGAGATTTACAAAAAAGACAGACGGTAATTTTTTGACACAGAAGATGGTTCATGTCTGGAAGGAATTTCCTGAGAAGTGGTCGATATAGGTACAATACAAGATTTCAAAGATATCTGGACAGATGGGTGAATAGGAAAGGTTTGAAGGGCGATGGGAATAGTTTAGTTTGGGATTATGTTTGACATGGACTGGTTGGACTGAAGTGTCTGTTTCTATTAAGTTAGGTAATCTGTTGTGTTTTCGGATAGGTCAAGTTATTCTATATTCTGTTCTTTTTTACTTGTTTCATTCAGTAATCTTACAAATAAATTCTGTTTTGTTTAAAACTACGTGGTTTGACCAACTGCATCTCTCCTGGAATATCGTATTATTCCTGCTGAAAAAAATGATCAAAGTTAGGATCTGGGCTACTTTCCTGAAAGTTTTTGAGGTTGTCTGGCCTGGTCCATACCACAGTGGGGGGGAAAATAATTAATCTGGGTTCCATATTTCCATGTTCCAAGTTTTCTCGCCCTCATTTCTCCTTCAATCCCAATCTCTCCCATTCCCAATGTCTTCCTCAGAATTCCTAAAGTGTGGAATCAGGCCCTTCAGCCCAACAAGTCCACATCAACCCTCGAAAGAGTAAGTCACCTGCACCCATTCCCCATTACTCTACATTTACCTCTGACTAATGCACTTAACCTGCACATCCCTAAGCATTATCAGTAATTTATTATGGCCAATTCACCTGACCTGGACATCTTTGGTTTGTGGGAGGAAACTGGAGGAAACACAGGCAAACACAGGGAGCATGTGCAAACTCCACACAGACAGACGTCCAAGGCTGAAATCAAACCCAGGTCCCTGGCGCAAAGTGGAATCTGTGTACAGCGAGTTAGCTTTGTTAGTGATTGGGGAGGTTAGTGGACAGGGAGAACCGTGACGTCACTTCCGCCCCCACCGACCTCGGAGCCCCCGCGATCGCCGCCCCTACAACTGCCCCGGTGAAAACCACCACACACACAACCGCTTCCACAATCGCCGACGGACCCGCGACCCACGCGGCCACCGGGAATGACCACCACTCCTCCGTCGCCGCAACCATTTCCGCCCCTCCGGTTGCCGTCGACGCAGCCACTTCCGCCCCCACTGACATCACTAACCTGCAGGAGCACAAATCCTCAGGTTTCCCCGCCCCCACGCCGTCTTTCGTCACTACGCATAACCCCGCCCATAACCCCGCCCCCACGCCATCTCCCGTCGCTTCACGTAACCCCGCCCCCACGCTTATTTCCGTCACGACGCATGACCCCGCCCCCACGTCGAGCAACGTCACCACGTCTAACTCCGCCCCTACTTCGATCTCTGTCCCCGCCCCTAACCCCGCCCCCAGCTCCAGCTCCAGCTCCAGTCCCACACCAGGTCCTAGCTCCCAGCCCTGCCGGATTTTCACCATCCCTCCAGATCTCCCCCTCTCTGAGGATGAGAGATCAGTCCTCAGCAGGGGCCTCACCTTCGTTCCCCTACGCCCTCGGATTAATGAGTTCAACACGCGGCGAGATATTGAACAATTCTTCCGCCGCCTTCGCCTCCGTGCCTACTTTCACAACCAAGACTCCCGCCCACCCTCTGACGACCCCTTCTCCCGCCTCCAACACACCCCATCCACCTGGACACCCCGTGCAGGCCTCCTACCCGCCCTCGACCTCTTTATAGCCAACTGCCGCCGTGACATCAACCGACTCAACCTGTCCACCCCTCTCACCCACTCCAACCTCTCACCCTCAGAACGTGCAGCCCTCCACTCCCTCCGCTCCAATCCCAACCTCACCATCAAACCCGCAGACAAGGGAGGCGCGGTGGTAGTTTGGCGCACTGACCTGTACACCGCTGAAGCCAAACGCCAGCTCGCGGACGCCTCCTCTTATCGCCCCCTTGACCACGACCCCACCTCCCACCACCAAACCATCATCTCCCAGACCATCCAGGACCTCATCACCTCAGGGGATCTCCCATCCACCGCCTCCAACCTCATAGTCCCACAACCCCGCACCGCCCGTTTCTACCTCCTGCCCAAAATCCACAAACCTGCCTGCCCCGGCCGACCCATTGTCTCAGCCTGCTCCTGCCCCACCGAACTCATCTCCCAATACCTCGACACGGTCCTGTCCCCTTTAGTCCAAGAACTCCCCACCTACGTTCGGGACACCACCCACGCCCTCCACCTCCTCCAGGATTTTCGCTTCCCCGGTCCCCAACGCCTTATTTTCACTATGGACATCCAGTCCCTGTACACCTCCATCCCCCATCACGAAGGACTCAAAGCCCTCCGCTTCTTCCTTTCCCGCCGCACTAACCAGTACCCTTCCACTGACACCCTCCTTCGACTGACTGAACTGGTCCTCACCCTGAATAACTTCTCTTTTCAATCCTCCCACTTCCTCCAAACTAAAGGAGTTGCCATGGGCACCCGCATGGGCCCCAGCTATGCCTGCCTCTTCGTAGGATATGTGGAACAGTCCATCTTCCGCAACTACACTGGCACCACCCCCCACCTTTTCCTCCGCTACATCGATGACTGTATCGGCGCTGCCTCGTGCTCCCACGAGGAGGTTGAACAGTTCATCAACTTTACTAACACCTTCCATCCCGACCTGAAATTCACCTGGACTGTCTCAGACTCCTCCCTCCCCTTCCTAGACCTTTCCATTTCTATCTCGGGCGACCGACTCAACACAGACATCTATTATAAACCGACTGATCCCACAGCTACCTGGACTACACCTCCTCCCACCCTGCCCCCTGTAAAAACGCCATCCCATATTCCCAATTCCTTCGTCTCCGCCGCATCTGCTCCCAGGAGGACCAATTCCAACACCGCACAACCCAGATGGCCTCCTTCTTCAAGGACCGCAGATTCCCCCCAGACGTGATCGACGATGCCCTCCACCGCATCTCCTCCACTTCCCGCTCCTCCGCCCTTGAGCCCCGCTCCTCCAACCGCCACCAAGACAGAACCCCACTGGTTCTCACCTACCACCCCACCAACCTGCGCATACAACGTATTATCCGCCGCCATTTCCGCCACCTCCAAACGGACCCCACCACCAAGGATATATTTCCCTCCCCTCCCCTATCAGCGTTCCGCAAGGACCACTCCCTTCGTGACTCCCTTGTCAGATCCACACCCCCCACCAACCCAACCTCCACCCCCGGCACCTTCCCCTGCAACCGCAGGAAATGTAAAACTTGCGCCCACACCTCCACACTCACTTCCCTCCAAGGCCCCAAGGGATCCTTCCATATCCGCCACAAGTTCACCTGTACCTCCACACACATCATCTATTGCATCCGCTGCACCCGATGTGGCCTCCTCTATATTGGTGAGACAGGCCGCTTACTTGCGGAACGCTTCAGAGAACACCTCTGGGCCGCCCGAACCAACCAACCCAATCACCCCGTGGCTCAACACTTTAACTCCCCCTCCCACTCCACCGAGGACATGCAGGTCCTTGGACTCCTCCACCGGCAGAACACAACTACACGACGGCTGGAGGAGGAGCGCCTCATCTTCCGCCTGGGAACCCTCCAACCACAAGGTATGAATTCAGATTTCTCCAGCTTCCTCATTTCCCCTCCCCCCACCTTGTCTCAGTCGGTTCCCTCAACTCAGCACCGCCCTCCTAACCTGCAATCCTCTTCCTGACCTCTCCGCCCCCACCCCACTCCGGCCTATCACCCTCACCTTGACCTCCTTCCACCTATCCCACCTCCATCGCCCCTCCCCCTAGTCCCTCCTCCCTACCTTTTATCTTAGCCGGCTTGGCTCTCTCTCTCTTATTCCTGATGAAGGGCTTATGCTCGAAACGTCGAATTCTCTATTCCTGAGATGCTGCCTAACCTGCTGTGCTTTGACCAGCAACACATTTGCAGTAGTGGACAGGAAGTTAAGCATTGTTAGTGATCAAGAAGGCCCCTTCTGTCCACCTTCCCATGTAGACTCTCTTCCTAGAACTGAATACAAATTTTAATCCCAAGAACAATAATACTGCTCTTTTTTGTCAATGGTTTGGGAAATTCCCCAATTACCTTTGTTTTTGCATCACATGGGGCCATTTCTCCATGTCCAAGAGTATGGCTGTAATGGAAAATTATCCATTTATTGTGAAATTTGAAAGAAAATGCTTTACTCAAATTTAATGCTGTGCAGAGCTCTGTAAACAATACTTTGATGAGGTTTGCAGCCAGCTTGTATCTGTTTGAAATTTGTAAACATTCAATTCACCCTTGCGATAGTCAAACTCCACGAAAGCTGAAGCACTTTTATATTCAAGGCCAGGGGATGAGAGAAAAACAACTTGAGTTTTCTCAGTCTGCCCTTCGGAGCATAATAAGGAACAGTATGAAGCAAGTATCTGAACAGCGCTCAGGTACCCATTACATTGAGGCATCTAGCTGAATGTACAGAGGTAAATTCTGACAAATTTAAATTAATTTCCTTTCTTTGCTCTTGCTAACAGTTTAGTCAAGTCAATTTAATTTCCATGACAGGAGCTATCATAGTTAGTGATTGGGGAGGCTGGTGGACAGTGAGTTAGCATTGTTAGTGATTGGGGAGGCCGGTGTACAGGGAGTTAGCATTATTAGTGATTGGGGAGGCCGGTGTACATGGAGTTAGCATTGTTAGTGATTGGGGAGGCTGGTGTACAGGGAGTTAGCATTATTAGTGATTGGGGAGGCCGGTGTACAGGGAGTTAGCATTGTTAGTGATTGGGGAGGCCGGTGTACAGGGAGTTAGCATTGTTAGTGACTGGAGAGGCCGGTGTACAGGGAGTTAGCATTGTTAGTGATTGGGGAGGCCGGTGTACAGGGAGTTAGCATTGTTTGTGATCGGAGAGGCCGGTGTACAGGGAGTTAGCATTGTTAGTGATTGGGGAGGCCGGTGTACAGGGAGTTAGCATTGTTAGTGATTGAGGAGGCTGGTGTACAGGGAGTTAGCATTGTTTGTGATTGGAGAGGCCGGTGTACAGGGAGTTAGCATTGTTAGTGATTGGGGAGGCTGGTGTACTGTGAGTTAGCATTGTTAGTGATTGGGGAGGCCGGTGTACAGGGAGTTAGCATTGTTTGTGATTGGGGAGGCTGGTGTACTGTGAGTTAGCATTGTTAGTGATTGGGGAGGCCGGTGTACAGGGAGTTAGCATTGTTAGTGATTGGGGAGGCTGGTGTACAGGGAGTTAGCATTGTTAGTGATTGGGGAGGCCGGTGTACAGGGAGTTAGCATTGTTTGTGATTGGGGAGGCCGGTGTACAGGGAGTTAGCATTGTTAGTGATTGGAGAGGCCGGTGTACAGGGAGTTAGCATTGTTAGTGATTGGGGAGGCCGGTGTACTGTGAGTTAGCATTGTTTGTGATTGGGGAGGCTGGTGTACTGTGAGTTAGCATTGTTAGTGATTGGGGAGGCTGGTGTACAGGGAGTTAGCATTGTTAGTGATTGGGGAGGCTGATGTACAGGGAGTTAGTACTGTTAGTAACTGGCGTGGCTGTAGTACTGTGAGTTAGCGTTGTTCGTGATTGGGGAATCTGGTGTACAGGGAGTTAGCATTGTAGGAAATAAGAAATGTAGTTTTCTGCAGGCGATATAAAAATGTAGTTGTCGTAAGTGCTAGTGAAATGTAACTTCTGTAGATGGGGGAGGGGTGAGACATTATACAAACGGTCACGGAATCCTTGTAGCATGTAGTATACTTAAGACTAAGACTTTAATGAATATAGAGGGTCTTTTAAAGTAATAGTTTTAAAGAAATAGTTTAAGCTAGGGAAATAACTATGACGTGTTGTAGCAAGAGTATTTCAATATGATAAGAATAGCAAGTATAGGAATGTAGACATCCAGGCACGACTTGGTACAAAGATAAGGAAATTGAATAAAAAGTGAGGTAACTGACTTGTGATAGGATCAATGAGAAAGAGGAGACATGATTCAGCAACTCCCAAACCAGACAAAGAAAGTTAATAATCATACAACACCAGGTTATAGTCCAACAGGTTTAATTGGAAGCACACTAGCTTTCGGAGTGCTGCTCCTTCATCAGATGAGAATCACTTGCTCCGAAACTAGTGTGCTTCCAATTAAACCTGTTGGCCTATAACCTGGTGTTGTGTGATTATTAACTTTGTACACCCCAGTCCAACACCGGCATCTCCACATCAGACAAAGAAAGGCAACATGCTCTTTTACAGCGCATTTCTTCCGGACCATCGAAGTGTTCAAACTTGCAAGTTTGTAATAAATTGCCCTTGTTTCCAAGGCTTTGTCTCTGGCTGATTTATAAGTGTTTCTCACAGCATTATTAGGGATTGGGGAGGCTGATGTACAGTAAGTATTGTTAGTGTTTGAGGAGCGTTGGGGCAAAGTTCACATTATTTGCCTGGAAGCCATTTTCCTGACTTGGCTGAGAGTTCCATTTTATGTCCCCAGCCAGAACTTTGCTGGCTCTGCATGCCTTCCTATGAGGTAATGTGAAAGGTTGTCCTGACCTTCCTTCTCAAGATAGTGCCTCCTCCGTTTGCTGAATGATCAGCGCAGGCTGTAGAACTAGTCAAGTTGACATAGACTTTCCAATTAGTCTCCTTTCCTTCTCTAGTTATTGCCTCTTCACCGTCATTCAGCCAATTGGGGATATCTCTGCTCAGTGATAGCAGTCTGTGTAATCACAGCAAGTGGTGATACCGTTTGATCTGTCCACTTGTAGAATGCCGAATAGTGCTTTAGTTTTGAACTTTATGACTAACCTATAATTTCGTACCAACTTGTAACCATACCATGCCAAGCCGTGTAATTAATGATCAGCTCCTAGCTGTTTTCTTTATATAATCCTGTAATATCCTGATGTACTTCGGAATAACACCAAGCCACAGTTAGGAAGGTGAATTCCCCATGATATATCGTGTCATAAACTAATCAGTTCGCAAGGTCCGAGTCTGAGAGTTTTCTTCAACAGACCACTACAACATAGAACATGACAGTGCAGGACAGGCCCTTTATGGAACCACTCGTTAGACTCAGAACCTAGAACATTATAGCGCATGAAAGGCCGCATTTGGAACTCTCGGCTATTAAAGGAAGCTGGACTATTACAACATATAACATTACAGCGCAGTACATGTCCTTCATAGAACCACTTGTCTAATAAGGAAAGTTAGACTCACAGGAGCTAGTAAATCACAGCACAGTGCCATCCCTTTGTGGAACCACTTGGCTAATAATAGATGCTCGGCTCAAAGAACATAGAAAATAATCGGGTGCTCCGGTTTCCTCCAACAGTCCAAAGATGTGCAGGTTAGGTGAATTGGCCATGTCAAATTGCCTATAGTGTTAGGTGTATTAGTCAGAGGGAAATGAGTCTGGGTGGGTTACTCTTCGGAGGGTCAGTATGGACTGGTTGGGCCGAAGGGCCTGTAGGGAATCTAATCTAATCCAATCTAATTACAGCGTATTACATGCCCTTCATGGAACCGCTTGGCTAATAATGGAAGTTAAACTAATACAACATTAGTTTATTAGTTACAATGCAGTACAAGCCCTTTATGGAAATGCCCGGTTAATAAAGGATGTTAGATTAATATAACAAGTAACCCTCATACAGCATAGGACATTACAGCGCAGTTCAGGCCCTTTCTTGAACCACTCGTCTAACAAAGAATATTAAACTCATAGGATATATTACATTACATTACAATACAGTGCCTTTATGCAACCGCTCGGCTAATAAAGGATGTTAGACTCATAGAACATAGAACATTACAGCACAGTACAAGCCCTTAATAGAACCGCTCGGCTGATGAAGAAAATTTGGCTCACAGGATATAGTATATACTGATGAAGGGCTCTGGCCCGAAACGTCGAATTTCCTGTTCCTTGGATGCTGCCTGACCTGCTGTGCTTTAACCAGCAACACATTTTCAGCTCTGATCTCCAGCATCTGCAGACCTCACTTTTTACTATAGTGTATCACAGCACAGTAGGAGGAACCACTTTGTAGGAGGAACCAGTAGCCCTTTGTGGAACCACTCGGCTGATAAAAGATGTTGTTAGTCTTATAGAACATAGGACATTACAGCGCAGTACAGGAGCTTTATGGCATCGTTCGGCTAATACTGGACATTTGACCCATAGAACATAGAAAACCACAGTGCAGTACAGGCCCTTTATGAAACCATTAGTTAGACTCATAGAACGTAGAGCATTACAGCTCAGTCCATGCTCTTTCTGGAACCACTCAGCTACTAAAGGAAGTTATACTAATACAACATCGAACATTACAGCTCAGTACAGGTCTGTGGAACCACTCAGCTAATAAAGAATGTTGGACTCATAGGACATTTTACATTACAGTGCAATACAGTCCATTTATGGAACCGCACGGCTATTAAAGCAAATTAGACAACTTGGACATGATCGCGCTGTATAGCCCCTTTACAGAACCACTCGGCTAACAAATGCAGTTAGAACTAATGCAACGATGAGCATGACAGCGCAGCACCAGACGCTTAATGAATTGCTCAGCGAATGTCCGATTGTGTGAAATCTGATGTAAAAATGCTCCTAGGTGATTGAGACAAGTGGAATTAATGGGCTATTATGTGGCAGATGAAGAACAACATGCAGATGAGACAAACCTTGTGCGAAGATTTGTTGTTGTGGTTCTGTTCGCCGAGCTGGGAATTTGTGTTGCAGACGTTTTGTCCACTGTCTAGGTGACATCCTCAGTGCTTGGGAGCCTCCTGTGAAGCGCTTCTGTGATCTTTCCTCTGGCATTTGTAGTGGTTTGAATCTGCCGCTTCCGGCTGTCATTTCCAGCTGTCCGCTGCAGTGGCTGGTGTATTGGGTCCAGGCTGATGTGCTCATTGATTGAATCAATGGATGCGTGCCATGCCTCTAGGCCATGTAGATGTGATATTGTGCACTTTGTTGTGAAAAACAACAGCAGCATATCATTTGAAAAAATAATTTGCTGAAATGTATTAATCTATAATGGAACTTACGCTGTATTTTTGTTTCTTTCTGTGCCAACATCTGAGCTCCATGAAGAGCAGTGAGTTATAAATCCAGACGTCAATACTGGGAATGGAATTAGCACTCAGACCAGAATATATTGATCCACCAAGTGGAGAGTTGTAACATTGAAAAGGACCTGGATCTCGCTGTACTCCAATCACTGAAAGCAATATTTCCGGAACAGAACACAGTTAGGAAAATAAATGGTGTGTTGAACTTCATTAAAATGGGATTTGAGTCCAGAAGTGAGTGTGTCTTACTACAGGTGTACAGGGCCTTGGTGTGACCCCATCTTGAACATTGTGCAGTATTGTGTGTAGTTTTGGTCTCCTTACCTAATAAAGGGCAAACCTCACATTGAGGGAGTGCAGTGAAGGGTGAGTAGATTGTTCTCTGGGATGACAGGCTTGTTGTTGGAGCAGAATTTGGGATGAGAGGGCCTGTATTCCATGGGGTTTAGGAAAATGAGTGGATATCTCAGTGAAATATATAAATCTCTGACAGGGTGACACAGTTTGGAAGTAGGGATGGTAATTCCTCTGACTGGGAAGTCTAAAATAAGGGACCTCAATATTAGGTGCAGACGGCCACTCCACATTGAGATGAGAATAAATGTCTGCTCTCAGAGACTGGTGAACTTGGGCAATTCTCTCCTAGATCAGGCTGTGGGAGTCAAGGCACTGAATATAAATAAGGATTTCTAGACACTAAAGTAATGGCGGAGATCAGGAGAATGCTGTGGGGATAGAGGATCAGCCATCATAACAGATCCCGTGTGTTCCCGTGGGACGCTGTGTTATTGAAAATTGTACAATATCAATAATGGACACTGTAGGAAACAAACAGTGTAAGTAAGAAACCGCCAAAAACAACTAAAATTCAAAACAAAAATAACAGTTGCCGAACAAAAATGCTAGTTCAGTTTAAGTAACTCTTTAAATCATACAGTGTAATGAAATAATATAGTAAATGTAACACTTTCACACTACAGTCACTGACTACAGCAATGTATCTTTCACCAAAATCTTCACCAGAAAGCACATGAACCGACTGAACACTGTGATGGCGATGCGGAATTCCAGTTCTCCCCAAGATCTCCACCACCCCCCCTCTCCTCGTTTGAAATAAAGTTCTTTCTAAATGTAGACTACGATTCCCAGTTTCAGGCTGAGTTTCAAGGCTTGCAGAGCGGATTGCATTCCTGTTTTACCTGAACACACTGAGGGTGCATTTTGCAGACAGAAGATCCTGAGGCTGGGATTTGCTGATCAGCTGCTACCGGGGATTGAATCACGTCACGAGAAGCTCACTCTTTCGCACAAAGGTCCACAATTCACTAATCATGTTACAGCCACATCACAATAATATATACGCATTATGGGAGAACGTTAATGGGTGAGCAAAGTCAAAGGACCCAAGGAACTAATGCAGTTTACATTTCCTGATGGCAATCCCATTAAGGGAGATGTACGTTGTGTGGGAAAGGTACGTTGAGGAGAGGTTCAGCCATGATCTAGAATGGGGGAGGGCTCAAAGTGTTGAATGATCTATTCCTTTCCCAAAGTTTCTGTTCAATCTGTGGGAAAGCTCTCAGATGTTAGGAAGGAGGTCTCTGCAGGATCGACAAGACTGTGTTTCCCGTTCCCTTTTCTGATACTGAGCCTGGGGCCGGGTGTTCTTATTGGCTTTATCCTTTAAGTCCTCAGAACAGTTTGGTACAATTGAGTAACTTGCTTGACCATTTCAGAGACCATTGCAGAGGTTATCACATGTCTGTGTGTCTGGAATCACTTTTAGGCCAAACCAGGAAAGGACGGGTGATTCACTTCCAGAAAGCACATTAGTGAAATAAATTGCAGTTTACAATCAGCATTACCTTCAAGGTCACGATTACTGACACCAAATTTTACATCTCGCTATTTTATTAATTATATCTTCCACCAGCTGCCATAGTATTAGGTCTGGATTAGTAATCCAGTGATATTTCCACAACTGCACCATCTCCACATGGGGACCTGTCGGAAACCACACTGAGCAGGTTATTTCTGTGCTGTATGACAGCTCTGTCAAAAAGACCTCCCACCAATTCGACTGTTGTGAAGGGACTGAGGAGGTGATGATTGTTCACATTGTAATTATGCCCCTCTTAGAGGACTGGACAGAGTTGAGTAATCTTCCACATCGCCAGGGAGATGTCAGAGTTAGAGCTGGAATGGAACAGCTTCCCCAGGGACACGCTTGTTGTGCAGCACAAGACTTCAGTGCTATTGCAGGAATGGGGTCAGGGCCCATTGCCATTGTTGTATTTACCGTGTTTAGCTGTTCCTTCATGTCACGTGCAGTAAATCAAATTGTTTGAAGTCTGGCATCTGTGATTTGTGGGCATCATGAGGATGGTGCGGTGGATCATCCACTCAACACTTCTGGCTGAGGATGGTGCAGATGGTATATCCTTGTCTCTTACACTGATATGCAGGCTGTTCCAGTATATAGGAGGGGAATATTTGTGGAGTAGTCTCCTCCAGTGAGCTGTTAAAATGGTCCAGCACCATTCCTGACTGAACTACACAGAACAGCATAGCTTCGATCTGATCTTTTTTTTCTTGGATTCATTGCACCCTCTCTATCAGATGTTAGTTCTGCTGTTTGGAATGTAAACAATCAAGTGCAGTAGGTTTAACAGGTTACCATCAGAAGTTTCATGAAGCTTCAGGACCAATGAATTTGTACACCTTGTGTTACTGTTCACTTCTGGTGTATGGAAATCCATGTCAGACACTTGCCTAAACAAGAATGGCAGTATCTGTGGAGTGAAAGCAGGTTTAATCTTTCGGGTCCTGTGACTATTCATCAAAGCTCCTGGTGTCTCCAACAATTTTTGTTTTTGTTCCAGATTTCCAGTATCCACTGGTCTTTGCTATATTGAAAATATATTGAAAATATGTTGTGTGACTTTTCAATTTTGAAGGATCTCAGTGGGTCTGGCAACATCTGCAGAGAAAAATAATTAATGTTAATGTCTCAAGTCCAGTGTAAAACTTCTTCAGAAGTGAAAAGTGCTAATACCGGAATAAAGGCCTGTACTGCGCTGTAATGTTCTATTTCATATTAGCCTAACTTTGTTTATGGGACGAGTGGTTCCATGAAAGGCCTGTACTGTGCTGTAATGCTCTATCTTGTATTTGTCAAACTTCCGGTATTAGCCGAGAGGTTCCATCAATGGCCTGTATTGCTCTGTAATGTTCTATTTTGTATTAGTCTAACTTTCTTTAACAGCCGAGCGGTTCCACAAAGGGCCTGTATTGCACTGTAATGCCCCATGTTCTATGAATCTAACTTCTTTTATTTGCCAAGCGGTTCCATAGACGGCCTGTATTGCGCTGTAATGTTTTATGTTGCATTTGTCAAACATCCGGTATTAGCCGAACAGTTCTATAAAGGGCCTGTATTGTGCTGTAATGTTCCATGTTCTATGAGTCTTATTTCCTTTATTAGCCAGGCATTTTCATAAAGGTCCTGTTCTGTGCTGTAATGTTTCAGATTGTATTAGACTAGTGTCCATTATTAGCCAAGTGGTTCCATAAAGGACCTGTATTGCGCTATAATGTTTTATTTTCTCTGCATCTAACTTCCATTATTCTGTGAGCGGTTCCACAAAGGGCCTGTACTGGGCTGTAATGTTCTGAAATGTATTAGTTAATTTCCTGTATCAGCTGAGTGGTTCCATAAAGGGTCTGTGCTGCGCTGTAACGCTCCATGTTCTATGAGTCTAACTTCCATTATTAAGCAAGCGGTTCCATGCAGGGCCTGTCCTGCGCTCTAATGTTCTATGTTGTATTAGTCTAGTGTTCATTATCAGCCGAACGGTTCCATAAAGTGCCTGTTCTGCGCAGTAATGTTCCTTGTTCTATGAGTCTTATTAGCCAAGCATTTCCATAAAGGCCCTGTACTGCACTCTAATGTTCTCTATTGTATTAGTTTATCGTCTGATATTAGCCGAGCGATTCCATATAGGGCCTGTATGACATTGTAATGGTTTATGCTCTCTGAGACTACCATCCTTTGTTCGCCGAGCAGTTCCATTAAGGGACTGTACAGCGTTGTAATGTTCTATGTTGTATTAGTCATAATTCCTTTATTAGCCGAGAGGTTCCATAGATGGCCTGTACAGCGCTGTAATGTTCTATGTTGATTTGTCAAACTTCCTGTATTAGCCAAACAGTTCCATAAAGGGCATGTATTGCTCTGTAATGCCCCATGTTCTATGAGTCTAATTTCCTGTATTAGGCGAGCGGTTCCATCAAGTGCCTGTACTGCGCTGCAATGCTTTATGTTCTGTGAGTCTAATGTCCATTATCAAGCAAGCGGTTCCATAAAGGTCCTGTACTGTGCTGTAATGTTCTATCTTGTATTTGTCATATTTCCGGTATTAGCAGAGCAGTTCCATAAACAGCCTATACAGCGCTGTAATGCTCCGTGTTAAATTTGTCAAACTTCCTTTATAAGCCGAGCGGTTCCGCAAAGGGACTGTACTGCGCTGTAATGCTCTATCTTCTATGGGTATAACTTCCTGTATTAGCTAAGCGGTTGTGGGCGGCACGGTGGCACAGTGGTTAGCACTGCTGCCTCACAGCGCCAGAGACCCGGGTTCAATTCCCGACTCAGGCGACTGACTGTGTGGAGTTTGCACGTTCTCCCCGTGTCTGCGTGGGTTTCCTCCCACAGTCCAAAGATGTGCGGGTCAGGTGAATTGGCCATGCTAAATTGCCCGTAGTGTTAGGTAAGGGGTGAATGTGGGGGTATGGGTGGGTTGCGCTTCGGCGGGTCGGTGTGGACTTGTTGGGCCGAAGGGCCTGTTTCCACACTGTAAGTAATCTAATCTAATCTAATCCATAAAGCGCCTGTGCAGTGCTGTAATGCTCCATGTACTATGAGTCTAACTTCCATTATCGAGCAAGTGGTTCCATATACATCGTGTCCTGCTTTGTAATGTTCTATGTTGTATTAATCTAGTGTTCATTATTAGCTGAGCGGTTCCATAAAGGGCCTGTACTGCGCTGTAATGTCCCATGTTCTATTTGTCTAACTTCCTTTATTAGGCGAGCATTTCCATAGACGGCCTGTACAGCGCTGTAATGTTCTATGTTGTAGTTGTCAAACTTCTGGTATTAGCCGAGCGGTTCCATAAAGGGCCTGTATTGCGCTGTAATTTTCGTTGTTTATTGAGTCTTATACCAGACATGTGGACACTATTTAAGAAGCAGTTGTTGTGAGTGATGCACAAATTTGTTCCTCTGAGACGGGTAAGAAGGGGTAAGATTAAGGAAGCTTGGATGACGAGAACAGAGGAACTCCTCATCAAAAGGAAGAAGGCAGCTTATGTAAGGTAGAGGAAGCAAGGACATAGCACAGGTTTAAAGGATTACAGGCTTGCTAGAAAGGAGCTCAGAAATTGACTTAGGAAAGCCGGGAAGGGACACGAAAAAGGCTTGGCAAGAAGGTTTAGTGAGAAACCCAAAGGCGTTTTACTCATACGTGAGGAATAAGAAAATGATCAGGGAGAAGGAAGGGCCGATCAGGGATAGAGGGAACTTGTGCGTGGAGTCTGAGCAGATAGGGAAAGCCCTAGATGAGATTTTTCCTTCGGTTTTCACCAGGGAAAGGGAACTTGTTATAAATAAAAACTGAGAGGAGCTGGGGTACAGTCTTGACCAGATCAAAATTGATGATGTTGATGTGCTAGAAACTTTGGAAAACATTAAGATTGATAAGTCCCCAGAGCCAGACCAGATTTATCCTAGGCTGCTCTGAAGCAAGAAAGAAGGTTGCTAAGCCACTGGCCAGGATATTTGCCTCCTCACTCTCCACAGGAGTCGTACCGGAGGATTGGAAGGAGGCGAATGTTGTTCCTCTTTTCAATAACAGTTATAGGGAAATCCCTGGAAATTACAGAGCAGTCAGTCTTACGTCTGTGGTCAGCAAAGTTTTGGAAAGAATTCTGAGGGATAGGATTTATGAATACTTGGCAAAGCATAGTGTGATTAAAGGCAGTCAGCATGGCTTTGTGAGGGGCAGGTCATGCCTCAGAAATCTTATTGAGTTCTTTGAGGAGGTGTCAAGACAGGTCGACGACGGTCAAGCATTGGATGTGGTGTGTATAGATTTCAGCAAGGCATTTGATAGGGTTCCCCATGGTAGGCTCATTCATAAATTCAGGAAGTATGGGATACGGGGAGATTTGGCTATCTGGCTTCAGAATTGGCTGGCTGACAGAAGGCAGAGAGTAGTTGTAGATGGTTGTAGATGGAAAGTATTCTGCCTGGAGGACAGTGTTGAGTGGGGTCCCGCAGAGCTCTGTTCTTGGGCCTCTGCTCTTTGTAGTTTTTATAAATGACTTGGATGAGGAGGTTGAGGGGTGGGTTAGTAAATTTGCAGATGACACAAAGGTTAGAGGTGTTGTAAATAGTATGGAGGGTTATTGCGCGTTGCAGTGCGACATAGACAGGATGCAGAGCTGGGCTGAGAAAAGGCAGGTGGAGTTCAACCGGGATAAATGCGAAGTGATGCATTTTGGAAGGTCGAACTCGAATGCTGAATATAGGATTAAAGACAGGATTCTTGGCAGTGTGGAGGGATCTGGGTGTGCAAATACGTAGGTCCATCAAAGTTGCCACCCAAGTGGATAGGGTTGTTAAGAAAGCATATGGTGGTTTGGCTTTCATTAACTGGGGGGTAGAGTTTAAGAGCTATGAGGTTTTACAGCAGCCCTACAAGTCACTAGTGAGGCCACACTTGGAATATTGTGTCCAGTTGTGGTCGCCCTGTTATAAGAAAGATATAGAGGCTTTGGAGAGGGTGCAAAGAAGGTTTACCAGGATGCTACCTGGACTGGAGGGCTTGCCTTATGGAGAAAGGTTGAATAAGCTCGGACTTTTCTCTCTGCAGAGAAGGAGGAAGAGAGGAGACCTGATAGAGTTGTATGAGAGTGTGTGAGAGCAGAAAAGACAGGCAGACAGGGAGAGAGAGAGAGATAGCATCAGGAGATGGAAAAAGAAGGGGAGAATGGGAGAGGAAGGGAGAGATGCAGATGGAAAGAGAGGTGGGAGACAGTGGGATGTGAGAGAAAGAGAGAGGGGGAGGGGAAGACATAGCTGTAGGAAGTGGGGGAGAGAGATAGACCACGATGGAGAGATAGGGCACAGGGAAGAGGGTGAAAATGTGAGAGAGAGGGAGAGACAGTGAGGGATAAGGTGAGGTGGAGAGGAAGAGAGTGTGTGAGAGGGAGACGTAGAGGGTGTGTGTTAGAAAGAGAGAAAGCGAGTGTGTGAGTGAGAATTTATGAGAGACAGTATGTGTGAGAGAGGGTGAGAATGTGAGAAAGAGAGATGGTTAGAATCTGAGGGGGGGGGAGACTGAGAGAGAGAGAGACAGAGAGACAGACAGACAGAGACAGAGTGTGTTTCTGAGAGAAAAGGTGAGAATGTGAGATAGAGAGAGGATGAAAGTGTGTGTGTGAGAAAGAGAGGGTGAAATTGCATGAGAGTGAGAGAGCAAGATTGTGTGTGTGTGTGTGTGTGAGCGAGAGAGAGAGAGAGAGAGCAAGAATGTCTGAGAGAGATAAGAGTGTGAGAAAGAGGGAGATGATGACAGTCTGAGAGAGATCAAGGACAACAGTGTGAGTGTGAGAGAAAGAAAGAGAGAGAGAAGGGGGGTGAGATTGTGAGACAAAGAGAGAGAGGGTAGATCCAGGAGAATAAATCACAATCTTCTCAGGGGAAGAGCAGGATTCCCCTCGCTGAGACCGATGGATGAACAAAGACTGTCCCTACCAAAGTAGACCGTCAAAGGTTGGAAGAGGTCAGGATTGAACACTCCTCTACTGCAGCACAACAGCTGTAGAACCAGGAAAACACTCTCAGCTACTCCTGATTGGAAATTGTCTTTCTTTATCCAGTTGAATCTTGTATTGAATCTGAAACTTCTTAACGAAGTGAATAAACTCTGCAAGTGAGCTGTGGCCACAAACTTCCCAAACCCACCAGACACAGACCGGTGAAGGATGGAGGTTTTAGTGAGATGCGAGGGAGAATTTATCCTGATGTCCCAGCAATTATCTCTCCTGTAACCAACAGCGCCTGGGAAAAATAAAACTTGATGTGGTCCTGATGACATTGTTGTTGTGGCATCAGTTCGGAGCTGAGTGCTGTTCTGTGTTTTCAAACAGTTGGAGGCACTGGATGGTAAAAGGATGTCTCTGGATAAGGGCAGGATGATGTGATCATTAATAGACAGCAGGCACTCATCATCAGCGACAGACCGAACTATACAGGAGAGCCTTGTTTCCCCAGAGACTGGTGGTGGGAGGGGCCACAGAGTAATGCTGACCAATGAGGGCACACCCAGATACTGTTGCCCCTTCCATCCCTATGCACCGTCTTTTGTCGTGATCTGGAGATTGGTAATGGCTGTCCTAGTACCCATCAGGCTGGGGTGCCCCACTCAATGCCACCTCGAGCAGTCAAGCTGTGGATCTGGGTGCTGGCAGTGTCACGGTGGGGTTGGAAGGTGGGGAGATTGTGCCTGATGTTGGGAGTAGTGCCCGAGAGCATGGACAGAGGGAGCGGGGTTATAATAGAAACAAGAGACCCATGGATAGAGGGAGAAGGGTCTTTCATAGAAAGGTGGGAGCATGGATAGAGGGAGGGGGGCTTTCATAGAAAGATGGGAGCATGATAGAGGGAGAGGGGGCTTTCATAGAAAGATGGGAGCATGGATAGAGGGAGAGAGGGCTTTAATAGAAAGATGGGAGCATGGATAAAGGGAGAGGAGGCTTTTAGAGAAAGAAGAGGCACATGGATAGAGTGTGAGGGGGCTTTTAACGAAAGGGAGGGACAGTTGGCTTTTATAGACAGAGAGACAGTGGGCTTTTCTAGGAAGATGGGAGCATAGACAGAGGGAGAGGGAGCATCTATGGAAAGATGACACATATGGACGGGGGGGGGGGTTTATAGAAAGATCGGGGCATGGATAGAGGGAGAGTGGGCTTTTATAGTAGGATGAGGCACATGGACAGTGGTGGGGGGCTTTTATTGAAAGATGAGACACATGGATAGAGGGAGACGGGGCTTCTATGAAAATATGTGAGCATGGATAGAGGGACGGGGGCTTATATAGAAAGATGAGGCACATGGAATGATGGAGAGGGGGCTTTTATAGAAAGATGGATGCATGGATAAAGGGAGAGGAGGCTTTTACAGAAAGAAGAGGCACATGGATAGAGTGTGAGGGGGCTTTTAACGAGACATAGAAGCATGGATATTGGGAGAGAGGGGCTTTTATACAAAGATGAGGCACATGGATAGAGGGAGAGGGGACTTTTATAGAAATATGGGGGCATGGATAGAGGGAGAGGGGGCTTTTATACAATGATGAGGCATATGGATAGAGGGTGAGGGGCCTTTTAAAGAAAGATAGGTGCAAGGATAGAGGGAGAGGGGGCTTTTATGGAAAGATGGGAGCATGGATGGGGGGAGCTTTTATACAAAGATGGGGCATGGATAGATGGAGAGGGTTTTTTTATAGAAAGATAGGGCATGGATAGAGGGAGAGGGGCATTTTATAGAAAGATGGGCACAGGAATAAAGGGAGAGGGTTTTTTTCATGGAAAGCTGTGAGCATGGATAGAGGGAGAGGGGGCATTGGTAGGAAGATGGGGACATGGATTCAGGGAGAGGGAGCTTTTATAGAAAGATGGAGTATGGATAGAGGGAGAGGTTGATTTTATAGAAAGATGGGGGAATGGATAGATGGAGAGGGGGCTTTTATATCAAGATGAGACACATCGACAGAGGGTGAGGGAGCTTTAATAGAAAGATGGGAGAATGGATTGAGGGAAAGAGGGCTTTTATAGAAAGATGGTGGCAAGGATAGAGGGAGAGGGGAATTTTATAGAAAGATGAGGGACATAGACAGCAGGTGAGGGGATCTTTTAAAGAAAGATGGGAGCATGGATTGAGGGAGACAGGGCTTTTAAAGAAAGATGAGTCACATGGATAGAGGGAGAGTGGGCTTTTATAGAAAGATGGGGCATGGATAGAGGAAGAGGGGTTTTAATAGAAAGATGGGGGCATGGATAGAGGGAGAGGGGCTTTTATAGAAAGATGGATCATGGATGGGGGGCTTTTATAGAAAGATGGGTCATGGATAGAGGGAGAGGGAGCATTTCTAGAAAGGTGAGCTACAAGGACAGAGGAAGAGGGGGCTTTTATAGAAAGATGTGGGCATGGATAGAGGGGGTGGGCTTTTATAGAAAGATGGATCATGGATAGAGGGGAAGGGGCTTTTATAGAAAGATGGGCCATGGATAGAGGGAGAGGGGGCTTTTATACAATGATGAGGCACATGGATAGAGGGTGAGGGGCCTTTTAAAGAAAGATGGGAGCATGGATTGAGGGAGGGGGGCTTTTATACAAAGATGGGGCATGGATAGATGGAGAGGGGGCTTTTATAGAAAGATGGTGTGTGCATAGATGGAGAGAAGGCTTTAATAGAAAGATGAGGCACATGGACAGAGGGTGAGGGGGCTTTTAAAGAAAGATGGGATATGGATAGATGGCGTGGGGTCTTTTATAGAAAGATGGGGCATGGATAGAGGGAGAGGGGGCTTTAATAGAAAGATGAGGCATGGATAGAGGGAGAGGGGGATTTTATAGAAAGATGGGAGCATGGATAGAGGGAGACCAGCTGTTATAGAAAGATGATGCACATGGACAGATGGTGAGGAGGCCTTTGAAGAAAGTTTGGTGCATGGATAGAGGCAGAGGGGGTTTTGATAGAAAGTTGTGGCATGGATAGAGGGAGATGGGGCATTGATAGGAAGATAGGGGCATGGATAGAGGGAAAGGGATCTTTTATACAAAAATTTGGGGCAAGGATAGAAGGAGAGCATGCTTTTAAAGAAAGATGGGGGCATGGATAGAGGGAGAGGGGCTTTTATAGAAAGATGAGGCACATGGACAGAGATTGAGGGAGCTTTTACAGAAATTGGGGCATGGATAGATGGAGAGGGGGCTTTTATAGAAGTTTGGGGAATGGATAGAGGGAGAGGAGACTTTTATAGAAAGATGGGGTATGGATAGAGGGTGAGGGGGCTTTCATCGAAAAATGGGGCATGGATAGAGGGAGAGGGGGCATTCATAGAAAGATGGGGGCGTGAATAGAGGGAGAGGGAGCTTTTATAGAAAGAAGGGTGCATGGATAGCAGGAGTGGGGGCTTTTATAGACATATGGGAGCATGGATAGAGGGGGAGTGGCCTTTTATAGAAATATGGTAGCATGGATAGAGGGAGAGGGGGCATTTATAGAAAGATGGGATAATAGATAGAGGAACAAGGGGCTTTTATGGAAAGATGAGGCACATGGACAGAGGGGGAGGGGGCTTTAATAGAAATATGAGAGCACGGGTAGAGGGAGAAGGTGCATTGATTGAGGGAAACGGATCTTTAATGGTAAGATCAGGCATGGAAAGATAGAGGGGGGCTTTTATGGAAAGATGGAGGCAAGGATAGAGGGTGAGGGGCATTCCTAGTGAGATGGTGGCATTCATAGTGAGATGGGGGCATGGTTAGAGGGAGAGGGAGAAAGATGAGGCACATGGAAAGTGGGTTTTTATAGAAAGATGAGACACATGGATAGAGGGAGAGGGGGCTTTTATAGAAAGATATGACGCATGGACAGAGGGAGTGATGGCTTTTATAGAAACATGGGGGCATAGATAGAGGGAGAGGAGGCTTGTATAGAAAGATGGTAGTATGGATAGTGGGAGAGGGGGCTTTAATAGAAAATGAGGCATAGATAGAGGGAGGGGGGATTTTATAGAAAGATGAGGGACATGGACAGAGGAAGAAGGGGCTTTCATTGAAAGAACGGGAATAGATAGAGGGAGAGGGTGCTTTTATAGCAAGGTGAGGCACATGGATAGAGGCAGGGGGACTTTATGGAAAAATTAGGCTCATGAATAAAGGGAGAGGGGTCTTTTCTGGAAAGATAGGGCCCATGAACAGAGGAAGATGGGGCTTTTGAAGAAATATGGGGTATAGATCTAGGGGGCACTTTAATGAGGGTTGAGGAGAATGAAGCTGCATGGGTGGGAGTGCACTTTGACTAGGGGTGGAGGGAAGGAGGCGAAAGTGGATGTAAGCTGAAAAACTACAGGGGGTGGCCCAAAATTGTGGGAGGGGCAGAACCCTCAGGCATTTAATGTGGATATAACCTCCTCCTGGTCTGAGATATGGGGCCCCAGTAGGGTTATATACAGGACTTGGAGAGTGATCAAGAGGGCCTTTTATGCCCTGGTGGGAGTCATGGAGGTGGAAGGTTCAGGGGCTTCAATAACGCTGCACGGGGTGAGGGGTAATTACCAGTATTCAAGCCCTGGGGGAGAGAGTCTGAGGGGCAAAATGTCAGAAGAATGACCACGCCCCACTCCACCTGACACACCCCTTTCCAGTCAGACCCCACCCCTAACCACCCCGCCACTAACCCAGGTCCCACCCACACACCCAGACCTTCCCCCAAATAATACAAGTCAAAATTATTGCATCCGACGTACCATTTAATCGCTTAGAATTAGCGGCAATGCCGTTTTAGAAAAGCAAGCTCCTATTTATTATATTTGAGGGAAAAGGAGAACACATGACCATCTTCAAAGTATTTTTTAAAAAGAACACGCTTCTTCCTCCCGCAGGAACGTCCTGCTTTCCTGTAATTCAATGGATTCCTCTGTTCGAACGAATTTGAATTGATAGCATTTCATTTCCATGCCCTGACGATTTAAAGGAGTTACCTCGCTGCATCTTGTCATTTATTGGCAGTTCCAAAGAATCATCTGAGAGTTTGCGGGGACAACCATGAGATTCACACAGAGCGAAATATCTCAGCTGACCACTTCTTTCTGCAAGCTAACAATTGTGTAATTCCGTGAAGGGACAGTTACATCAGTTTGCCTGATTTAGGAGCAACAAGACGGAGATTTTAACCGAAATGTAAACGCTCAGAGATCTGGCTGGAGAAAGAGTGCTTTCGATACCAACGTCAGGGAAAACAGATGTCCCTTTATTCCATTTCCTGGGTTACTCTCCACAACATAACCAGAAAGCATGCGGGAAGGTAACACTGTGACTAGAGGAGGTGAACGTTAGTATTAGTCCTGAATATCAAACACTGAATCCATTGAATCTACAAGAATAAGAATAAAATGGTTATATTGTGTGTAAAATGACCAAGAATCTTGCCAACAAGCGCACAGTGCAATCTGCGCAAAAGCCTCTTCAAGTTTTTACACTTTGACGGTTTACTTAAAATATGGCAATGATATATGTTCGGTTAATAATCATTCATTTCTGTTTTTACGTACATTCCTGTTCCAAGCCTGCTGCATATTTCACCTCTACAGTTAGGGAAATAACTTATAGTTGTCCAAAATAACTTTCTGTGATTCTCATTCATCTCTCTACATTCACCAAATCGAGAAGTAAATGCAAAGAACAAAATCTACAATATTCATAATCGTATATTTTGAGATAATTTGCCCCTTGACTAGATTTGCTACAGCCTCAGAGCCAGAGATTTGCGAAATACATGTTCTACAGGAGATATACATTTATCAAGCACCCAAAGTAAATCAAACAACCCAAACTTAAAAAGTGAAAGGAAGTGACTTGTAAAACATAGAAACTAGGAGTTGGAGTAGGCCACTCGGCCCTTCGAGGCAGCCTCACCTTTCGGCATGATCGTTGTTGATCCTGTATCTCAACAGCATATTCCTGCTTTCTCTGTGTACAAGGTATCAGAATACGTGAGAGGTGGGAGTACTGTGAAGGTAGGACCAAGGAAGGGAGGGGAGAATATGAATGCAAACTAGTTAGGGACTTCAAGGGAATTGTTAGGGAATTGTGAAGAGCTTCTGTGCAAAGGGAAAGATTAGCCAGGGAAACTGTGGCCCGAGTATCGAAGGGCCAGGAGACCGGAAATGGAGCTAAATGGAACAATACACTCTCAAATGGCTTTGTGGAAGGGGAAACAGATAATTTTCCAGAAATGCTAGGAACTTGTGAAACAGATGAAGCAAAAGAAACTCCATTTCCAATGAGTAGAGAAGAAGATGTTGGAAGGCTAACTGTGAAGGGTTGAGAAATCCCACGGACAGGATGAGATGCAACTCTGAGTATTGCAGAGATGGGGAGAGGTACAGGGGAGGCAGTGCGAACTATCTTTCAAAATCTGATAGAGTCTGGTAAGTTTCATGTTGACTGACTATTTCGTAAGGGAGGAAGGAGAATGGAGAAATGCAGCCTTGTTAGTTTGAAGTCAGTCGGAGGTTAAATCTGGGAATCTTCATAAAGGGTGTAAGAAATGAAGAAGTGTGACAAAGTTAAACAGGGTCAACATGAAATTGGAAAAGGGAAATCACGTTTATCAGACAAGTGGAGAGTTTTAAGGGTGTTACTTGTAGCGATTGATAAAAGGGAACTGATGTATGGGGAGTGGTTTTCCAAGGTTCCCACATGTTAGTAAAGACCATAAGACCATAAAACATAGGAGTGGAAGTGAGGCTATTCGGCCCATCGAGTCCACTCTGCCATTCAATCATGGCTGATGGGCATTTTAACTCCACTTACCCGCATTCTCCCCGTAGCCCTTAATTCCTTGTGACATCAAGAATTTAAAAATGTAAATGGACCCCAAGGGTCAGTGCGAGTCCCCAACTCTTCCCAATTCATATCAATGATTCAAAAGTGGGGCCCAATTGTAACATTTCCAGATGTAGGAACATAAGATATGAGGAAGATCAAAAGGAGCTTCAAGACACCAAGAGACCATAAAATATAGGGGCAGATTTCGGCTTATCAGCCCAACAAGAGGATGTCGACTGCCCAAGGAACATGGTGGATATGGTATGATGTGAGGAAGCGTGAGGCTATTCACTCTGGGAGAAGACAGACAAAGACAGAAATTCTGACATGTTGTGGAGAGAAGTGGCCGGGAAAGGGATGGACAGGAGTGTTCAAGGTAAGCTGGAGCCTTGAGGTTCATATTTTACATCACCTTTCAGCGATGAGCAGGGAGAGAGCCAGACTTTAGACCGAGCTGGAACGAGGGTGGGAGTGGGGTGAAGGAACGGAGAGAGTGAATGGAGTGAAACCTTACATTGTGATACAAGCTGCTGCTATCAGAATCCACAATCCGCCCAGGGCTGAGTTTGCTGTCCCCTCATTGGGCACCACCACCAGCTTCCCGTTATCCCCTATCTCCAGTTTCACGTGGATCCCCTTTTTGTCCACCCCCTTCAGAGGAACATAGTTGCCATACTTCCACGAAGTGATCCTTTCCACTTGGAACACCTCGTAGGGCGGGATCAAGACCTCCTTCTCTCCAGGGAAACATGAGTACTTTTCGATTCGGACCCCATACCGGGAGCTGATGGAGAACATGGTGTTCGACTTTGTGTTGTCGTCAGTGAAGTTCAGGGCAACACTTTCATTCAGTGAAGAAGAGGCGTAGTAGCCAAATCGCATCTTTGACCCCTCAGTGCCCTTCGCCAACTTTCTGATCCCTCGATAAACCAATTCAAACTCTGCAGGAGAATGTGTTTTCAGTTTCTCCAGAGCAGTGGCCAGGAGGTAATGATAACTTTTATACACAAACCTCTTGTCATAGATGGTCTCGTTGGTTCCATATTGTCTGACTGCTTCATTGAATCGGCTGTAGAAGGGACTCTGTGTTGTATAGGCATAAAGTGCGACCATGTGCTCCTTTGTGAGCCCACTGGGAACAACGCAGTTCATTCTCTTCACTGCGTTGGCCCAAACATCCTCAAAGCCATGTTCCCGTGCTTCCTTCTGGATATGACTGATGGCCAGCTGATCGGATTCATTGCTCCAGCTGAAGATGTAAGCTGCAGAACTGTTTACCATGTCCAACTGGATAACATTCCCAAGACCCTGAGCTGTGGAATGAAATAGAAATGGGAGCTGGAATTAATTTCCACAGGAAGTAGAAAGACCTTAGGGACAGGACCGCGCCCTGCCGTTCAATAGGATCACGGCTGATCTGACATTCCTGAGGTCCACTTTCCTGTCCTTTCCCAAAAGCCATTGATTGACAGGTTCAATACGGTCATTAATAAGGCACACGACACACTTGCTTTTCAGAGTCGTGGTACAGGCGATAAGAGCAGGGAGGGGATGTTGGAACTGTATGGTTCTGGTCCTCACACTGTAGGAAGAATGGGATTGCAATGGAGAGTGTGCAGAGAAGATTCTCTGGGACACTCCCATGGGATGGAGGATCGCAGCGGTGGAGAGAGATTGGATAAGCTCAGGTTATTTTCTTTTGTGGAGCAGAGAAGACTGGAAGAAATAGGAACAGTCCCAGGCTGTTCGGCCCCTCATGCCTACTGCACGGGTACACCGTCTGAGAGAAGAAATTGCTCCTCAACTCAGCCTTAAATCCTCTCCAGTTAATTCTGTGTCTCTGCCCTTAGGTCCTAGATTCTGCCATGATGGGAAATATCCTCTCAGCATTGACCACAATGAGTCCCTTACAAATCCTGGGTATTTCAATGTGATAGTGAAGACTGGGTCTTCCAACATAATTACAACGGAGCAGGATTACGTTTTGGTGTAAAAGGGGACGGGGGGAATGGGGGAGGGTTCCAGGAAATGGAGAGGCAGCAGGGAGTGAAGTGAAGGACACACTCAGATCACCAACACCTTTGGTCACAGGTAAATTCTCTCTCATGGATTCAATGATTAATTCTTGCTCCAATTGTTCAGGAATGTCCCATCTGAAAAAGCACACTGGCTGTCCCTTTCCCAGCTCAGCCCCCACAATCCATCGCAGACTGCCGGGTCAGCTAAGATATCGCTAGAAAGCCTAGAGCACGTAGCTCAAACCCCCAGGGACCAGACTATCACCCAGCTCATGTCGTTCAAAAACTTGACGCGGAGTGGAAAGCAACAGATAACAAGGTACACAGGGAGTGTTCCTCACCCTGGAGACCGACGGTTCAAGTCTCAGCCAGCCTGGAGATGGGTCTGGACACTTTTTGAACTGCTTCGAGTCAGAGATGTACAGCACTCGCTTTCAAATACATTCCAAGTACATTAAGACTTCAGGAACCGGTGAGATTAACTGTGAGAATCTAGATATTGCTGGAGAATCTCAGCAGGTTTGGCAGCATTAGATTATTTACAGTGTGGAAACAGGCCCTTCGGCCCAACAAGTCCACACCGACCCGCTGAAGCGCAACCCACCCATTCCACTACAGGCAATTTAGCACGGCCAATTCACCTGACCTGCACATCTTTGGACTGTGGGAGGAAACCGGAGCACCCGGAGGAAACCCACGCAGACACGGGGAGAATGTGCAAACCCCACACAGGCAGTCGCCTGAGTCGGGAATTGAACCCGGATCTGGCGCTGTGAGGCAGCAGTGCTAACCACTGTGCCACCGTGCCGCCCACCATCTAAGGAGGGAAAGCAGAGTTAACATCTTGGGGTCCAGAGACCCTTTTCCAGAACAAACAGGAATCTGATATTCAGGCAGAATCAAGAGTGTATGCTGATAAAGCATACCAGGTCAGGCAGCATCCGAGGAGCAGGAGAATTGACGTTTCAAGCCTAAGCCCTTCGTTCCCGATGAAGTCTGAAAGATCGACTCTCCTGCTCCTCGGATGCTGCCTAACCTGCTCCGCATTTCCAACATACGTTCTTGACTCTGATCTCTAGCATCGGCAGTCCTCCCTTTCTCCTGGTTGATATTCTGGCAGAGAGTATTGTGCCGAAATTGGAAAACTCAGGGCTTGTTCCAAAATCCCATTGACGAGATGATCCCTGTCTGTTGTGCAGGTGCTTAAAGCACTTTCATCGTGAAAGAGTGTGAGTTACAATGAGAGACAGGCAGGGATCGGCTGTGGTGGGTTTGAACAGCAAGCAGATTTGAGAACAAACAAATTCAGAGCATTAAAGACAGAGAGGAATCTATTGATCGCCTGAGCCAATGTTACAAATACTTACAATGAAACCAGAGGGTGGTCAGCAGAGAAAGAAACAGATAGCTCATTACTCGTGTCTTCCCTTCTTTGTCCATCAAGATGAGCTGACTCCTATTTCTGAGCTGTGTTACTTCAGGAAGTCTTCTTATTTTCACAGAGTTATACTGAGTGTGACTGTACTGTCAATGTGTGGACTGAGTGATTTTGAAACTGAAACTACTGACACTGAGAGCATTTTGTTTTCAGGAAACAGGTTCCTGTATTTTGAATATATGTTTTTTGTTACGTTGTAAAGAAATGTGTGAAACCAGAAAGTAATGTCTTCAATTAGAATGTTCTTTCTCTCCTTTTCACATACCATTTCGTACTGATGCTTTGTCTTCATATCTGTCTTTCTAATCTCATTCTCATTCTCAGTATCAATTACTCTCACTGACAATTGGTGATGGAGTCATACAGCATGAAAACAGACCCTTCGGTCCAACTCATCCATGCTGACCAGATATCATAACCTGATCGCATCTCAATTGCCAGCACTTGGCCCATATCCCTCTGAACCCTTCCTCTTCATATACCCATTCAGATGCCTTTTAAATGTTCTAAGTATACCCGCCTCCACCACTTCCTCTGGCAGCTCATTCCTTACAAGTATCACCCTTTGCATGAAAAAGTTGCCCCTTAGGTCTCTTTTATATCTTTTCCCTCTCACCCTAAACCTATGCCCTCTAGATCTCGACTCCCCCACCCCAGGGTAAATACTTCATCAACTTACCCTCTCCTTGCCCCTCATAATTTTTAAAATCTCTATAAGGTCACTCCTCAGTCTCCGATGCTCCAGGGAAAACAGCCCCAGCCTGTTCAGCCTCTCCCTGTAGCTCAAATCCTCCAACCCTGGCAACATCCTTGTAAATTGTTCTGAACTCTTTCAAATTTCACAACATCTTTCCAATAGGAAGATCAGAACTACACACAATATTCCAACAGTGGCCTAACCAATGTCCTGTACAGCCGCAACATGACCTCCCAACTCCTGTATTCAATACTCTGACCAATAAAGGAAAGCATACCAAACCTCCTGAGCAACTCCAGCAAATCTCCCTGCCAGTATATTAGCCCCTTTTCAATTCAGGTGCAATCCACCCTTCTTATACATGGAACTTCTATACCAGAAGAGATGCCAATGATTTAAATAAAGTTAACCCTTCTCTCCTGCACCAGTTCCTCAGCCACACATTCATTTGCTCTATTCTCCTATTCCTCCCCTCACCAGGAGTAATTCAGATATTCCTACCATTGAGGACCTACTTTTTAAATTCCTGCCTAACTTTCTATATTCTCCCTTCAGCACATCATTTTTTCATTCCTGTCATTAGTTCCAACGTGTACAGTGATCTCCTGCTGGTCCAATTCCCTTTTGAGAATATGCTGCACTCACATCCTTGATCCTGGCACCAAGGGAGGCAAGATCAAGCTCAACAATGTTAGAGGCTCAGCAGCTTCTGCAATGTCCTTTCCTCAAAGCCCAGGGCCCTTGGCCATGACACGGGCCGCCTCAGGCACAGCCAGCCCCATGATCAGCTTTTCTTTCCCGCTGCCTCACGGTGATCCAGCTCCTTCTCTGTCGGACTGCTCTTCTCTCTCTTCCTGAGCTCCAGCTCCACTGCTGCAGTAGTGACAGCCCTCACCCCGCTATCTATACCTTTTCCAGTTATGATCAATTCTGATGAAGGAACCCTGCATCGGGAAAATTACCTCTAGTTATCGCCACAAATCCTGCCGCCAAGTTCCTCTAGCGATTTCTCTTTCTGTCCACGTTAACCTCCAAACAACATTTCCCGGCTGGGCCCTCATTTCTTATTGGCCGGAACAGTGTGATTGACAGACGCTTTGACCAATCAGAGCTGGGTGTAGAGCTGAGGCCCGCCCTGAGGGCTCACGCGGTGTGTCGAGGCGTGGCGGTTTAACCGACTGTGCGCGAGTCCGCGGGGGGCGGGGCGGTTAGCGGCTTGTAATTTCGTCATCGTTTAAATCGGTAACCGCGAGGTGGGTAATGGCGCTGTATCTGTGGGCTTCCCGCTGGAACAGAGTGAGAGGATTTTTTTAAATTAAAATCCTTCTAGTGAGGCTGAAGAAATAGTTTCAATGTGAGTCAACTGTTAACTGTTAATATTGAGGATAGAGTCACGTATGTTTGACCTTTGTTTGAGGATTCACATTATAGTCTCCCCTGGATTGGGAGGGGGGGTTCAGGAGACTGGGGGGGATTGACAACATTATGGCTTTCTTTCAAAAAGAGTTGCCATGGTGTGGGTTTGGGTGGGCAAATTTATAAGTTACACTACACCAGGTTATAGTCCAACATGTTTAGTTTAAATCCCAAGTTCTTTTGCCAGGTGATTGTTGAATGAAGAATAACAACATTAATCTCCAGAATTTTGAGTGTGCTAGCTAAATCAAAGGGCCATCATAGATAAACCATTAAAAAAGCTAAACCTATTTAATGTGGTTAAAAACCCTTTACAGCTTGGGCAAATGTTACATGGTGAGGCAAGAAGCTTTAGACACAAAGTTTACAAGGTATTTAGGAAATGGTGAGAAGGTGATTGTAAGAACAGTTATCTGGTGTGAAGCTTTGCTGTCAAATGTAAACAGATCCCTCAGTTTCAAAACAGTTACAAGGGTCTTATTGTGTATCAGTATTTGAGTGGAAATATGGCTCCATTTTCATGCAGAGTAGTGGCAACTGACCAGACACACTTTATTTGGTGTTTCTGAGCTCTTGACTGACATCATTAGGTCTGGATATTAAAATGGTTCTGACAAATCAAGTTGAAGATGAAACTAAGAACCTACTTCCTGTCAGTTCACTAATGTGATGCAGAGGCAAACATGTAACTTGAGCACGGCCTCAGACCAGAGCTATGGAGTCTTGTCAGATAGTGACTGTCAAGCACAGCTTCATGATTATTCAGCATTTGTAGTTTTTAGTCACAGTGACAAACAATACAGAAGTAGAACAATGTCACAAAGCAAGACAACATACCCTATTCCTCAATGAGAATATCAAGTTTAAATAAGAGCAATGACATAAATATTATCTTAATTGTATTGATTTGAATACAGAACTGACTAAAATTGTTATTGTAACTAGACTGAAGATATGATAAATAAACAGCTGGAAACACTTAATAAACTATTCAATTCAAAAAAGCATTCTCTTATAAAACAAAAATTGAGCAAACCGATCTATGGCTCTCTCAGGAAATGTTAGTCTTTGAGGCAGCGACAGGATAAATTATGAGCATAAGGAAATGTTAGAGGCGTTGAACAAATAGTGTTCTGTCTTCACAGTAGAAGTTATAAGATCCATACCAGATATACTTAATGGATAAATAAGAATGAAGACACTGAATATATTAATATTAGCAGAAAGAAAGTTCAGAGAAAATCAAGGGCTTTTTAATTTTTTTCTTGGGATGTGGGAATTGCTGCCTCAGGGAGGAGGGACTTGGGGGAGGGGCATTGGAAATGCGATAGGTGGAAGGAGGTCAAGGTGAGGGTGATAGGCCTCACCAGTTCCAAAACCGTAAAACCCAAATGGCCTCCTTCTTCAAAGACCATAATTTCCCCCCCGACGTGATCGACGATGCCCTCCACCGCATCTCCTCCACTGCATCTCCTCCACTTCCCGCTCCTCTGCCCTTGAGCCCCGCCCCTCCAATTGCCATCAGGACAGAACCCCACTGGTCCTCAGCTACCACCCCACGAACCTCCATATACATCGTATTATCCATCATCATTTCCGCCACCTCCAAATGTACCCCATCACCAGAGATATATTTCCCTCCCCTCCCCTATCAGCGTTCCGAAAAGACCACTCCCTCCGTGACAACTTTGTCAGGTCCACAGCCCCCACCGACCCAACCTCCACTACCGGCACCTTCCCCTGCAACTGCAAGAAATGCAAAACTTGGGTCCACACCTCCCCCCTTACTTCCCTCCAAGGCCCAAAGGGATCTTTCCATATCCGCCACAAATTTTCCTGCACCTCAACACACATTATTTACTGCATCCACTGCACCCGATGTAGCCTCCTCTATTGGAGAGACAGGCCGCCTACTTGCGGAACATTTCAGGGAACACTTCTGGACATCCGGACCAACCAGCCCAACCACCCTGTGGCTCAACACTTCAACTCCCCCTCCCACTCCGCCAAGGACATGCAGGTCCTTGGACTCCTCCATCACCCGACCATACAACACGATGGCTGGAGGAAGAGCGCCTCATCTTCTGCCTAGGAACCCTCCAACCACAAGGGATGAACCTAGATTTCTCCAGTTTCCTCATTTCCCCTCCCCCCCACCTTGTCTCAGTCAAATCCCTCGAACTCAGCACCACCTTCCTAACCTGCAATCTTCTTCCTGACCTCTCCACTCCCACCTCCACTATCACCTTCACCTTGACCCCCTTCCACCTATCGCATTTCCAGCGCTCCTCTCCCAGTCCCTCCTCCCTACCTTTTATCTTAGCCTGTTGGACACACTTTCCTCATTCCTGAAGAAGGGCTCATGCCCGAAACGTCGATTCTCCTGCTCTTTGGATGCTGCCTGACCTGCTGTGCTTTTCCAGCAACACATTTCAGTTCTGATCTCCAGCATCTGCAGTCCTCACTTTCTCCTTTCATATTCTCTGGACCTGATGGCCTTCATTCTAGGATTCTAAATGATACAAATGGTCCCGATTTTCTGAATTTTTTTGAGTCTGGATCAGTGTTAGCAGATCAGAAGTTAGCAAATGGAACGCAGCAGCTCAAGAAATAAGGGAAAGTGAGAACAGGAAACTTGCAGGCAGAAAGAGCTTGTCTTCAGTCTGATTATTAGATTTGTTGTCAAATGTACCAAAGTACAGGCAGGTCATTGTAAGCAAGGATGGACTGATCAGAAAGACTTGGACAGAGACTACAGGTTACATTGTGCAGTGCATGCTCTCAGTGAGAGCAACATTGGCAAGATCAGCAATGTTTGAGGCTAGAGAGACCATTCATCATCATAAGGGCTGGGAAGGAGGCGTTCCTGAACCTGCTGGTGTATGTGATCAGACTTCTGCATCTCCTGGCTGATGGAAGAAGTTGTGGGAGATCATTAATCTGCAAGGGTAAATGTAGGGGAATGGGTCTGGGTGGGTGCACTTCGGCAGGTCGATGTGGACTTGTTGGGCTGAAGGGCCTGTTTCCACACTATCAGTAATCTAAAAAAAAGTCATCTAATTTAATTACTGGGATGCAATTGATTCTCGACGATGTTAGCCACCTTTCTGCGACAGCGGGCTGTGTAAATGTAATCCATGGATGGAAGACTGGCTTCTGTGATGGTCTGCGCTGTGCACACCATCTTCTGTAGTTTCTCTTGCTGGGCGGAGCAGTTGCCACATCAGGGTGTAGTGCACTCAAACCGTATGCTTTCAATCGTACATTTATAGAAGTTGGTGTGGGTCCTTATGAACATGTCAAATTTCCTGAGTCACCTGAGGAAGGAGAGGTATTGTTGTACTTTCTTGACTGTCACATCTACATGAGAAGTCCAGGCCAGATTGATGGTTATTGTCACTCTGAGGAACTTGAAGCTGTCCACCCTCTCAACCTCAGTTCCATTGATGTGATGGGGAGATGTTCTCCTCCTTTCTTTCTATAGTCCATGATAAGTTTGTTAGTTTTGCTGACGTTGAGAGAGAGATTGTTCTCATTGCACCATGTCACCAAACTCTCTGTCTCCCTTCTGTATTTTGACTTGTTAGATATCAGTCCAGCTATGGTGGTTTCATCAGCGAACCTGCTGATGGCATTTGTTTGGAATTTGGCAATTAGTCGTACAGTACAATAGGGAGCTGAGGATCTATCCTTGGAGGCCCCAGTATTGAGTATTATTGTGGAGGAGGTGCAGTTCCCTATCTTCACTGATTGTGGTATTTGGGTCAGAAAGTTGAGGATCCAGTTGCAGAGATTGGAGCCAAAGTCGCAGAGTTTTGAGGTCCACCCAGCTGACGACTTCAACTTGTCAGTGGAGGAGGTTGAAGTTTTGGTCAGTACTTCCGGCAGCTGGTCCACACAGGATCTGAGTGCTCAGCTGGGGACACTATCCGGGCCCTTGCTTTCCTTGTGTTGACACCCAGGAAGACTGATCTGACGTATGCAGCAGTGACTGAGGGAGCAGGCGTGTCCAAGGTTGTCGAGGCAGGTGTCACCGTACCACTAGCATTCTGCTCAAACTGAGTAGAGAAAGTATTGAGTGCATCTGGAACGGATATATCACTGTCTATGATCTTGCTGTGTTTCATTTTGAATGTTGTAATATTGCTTAGGCCTTGCTATAGCTGGTGGGAGTCTGCCTGATAGGTTTAGGCCTCTAATTTGCTCCGCTACTGCCTCTTGGTATCCTGGTTGGCTTTGTAGAGATCACATCTTGATTTCCTGTATTGGCCTGGGTCATCTGACTTGAATGCCGTCCCTTTGGTCTTCAGTAGGGAATAGATTTCCTGATTTTGTGATGGTGGTGGTATACTTGTCCAAGGTTTCTGCTGAGTACTTGAACACAATCTAGTAAACAATTTCCATGCAGTTTCAGAGACTGCCTTCCACAGCTTTGGACCAGCATTGTACTTCCTTTTGTGGAGTGTCCTCCCATTTCAGTTTCTGCTTGTAAGCTGGAAGGAGGACCACAATGCTGTGGTCTGCTTTTCTGAAGTATGGGTAGGGGATGTAGTGGTAGGTGTCTTTGGTTGTGTAGCAGCTGTCCAGAATGTTTGGTTGTCTGTTGGGGCAGGAGATGTGGTGATACTTTGGCAGCACTCCTTTGAAGTTGGCATGGTTGAAGTCATCGACCACACTTCGATGTTGTGGCCATTACAGAGACGTGGGTAGAACAGGGACAAGAATGGCTGTTGCACGTTCCAGGGTTCAAATGTTTTAGTAGGATCAGACATGGGGGTAAAAAAGGGGGAGGCGTGGCATTACTTGTCAAAGACAGTATCACAGCAGTGGAATGGACGATGGAAGAGGACTTGCCATCTGAGGTAGTTTGGGCTGAGGTTAGAAATAGGAAAGGTGAGGTCACCCTGTTAGGTGTTTTCTACAGGCCTCCTAATAGTCCTAGAGAAGTAGAGGATAATATTGCGAGGATGATTCAAGAAAAGAGTGAAGGTAGCAGGGTGGTTGTTATGGGGGACTTTAACTTCCCAGATATTGACTGGGAGAGCTATAGCTCGAGTTCATTAGATGGGTCAGTGTTTGTACAATGTGTGCAGGAGGGTTTCCTGACACAATATGTCGACAGGCCAACAAGAGGGGAGGCTATATTGGATTTGGTTCTAGGTAATGAACCAGGCCAGGTGTTAGACTTGGAGGTAGGTGAGCACTTCGGGGACAGTGACCACAACTCGGTGACTTTTACTTTAGTGATGGAGAGGGATAATCGTGCGCCGCAGGGCAAGAGCTATAGCTGGGGGCAGGGAAATTATGATGCAGTGAGGCATGACTTAGGTGGTGTGGATTGGAAAAACAGGCTTCAAGAGAAGAACACTAATGAGATGTGGGGATTGTTCAAGGAGCAGCTACTGCGTGTCCTCGATAGGTATGTACCAGTCAGGCATGGTGTAAAGGGCCTTGTGAGGCAGCCGTGGTTTAGTAAGGAATTGGAGTCCCTTGTGAAAGGGAAGAAGGCGGCATATGTAAAGATGAGGCGTGAAGGTTCAGTAGGGGCGATTGAGAGTTATAAGGTAGCCAGGAAGGAGCTAAAGAGGGAGCTAAGAAAAGCGAGAAGGGGACATGAAAAGTCTTTAGCTGGTAGGATTAGGGAAAACCCAAAGGCTTTCTATAGGTATGTCAAGAATAAAAGGATGACTAGGGTAGGTATCGGTCCAGTCAAGGATAGTAGTGGGAAGTTGTGTGTGGAGGCGGAGGAGATTGGAGAGACATTAAATCAGTACTTTTCATCAGTATTCACTCAGGAACAGGACACTGTTGCTGATGTGAATATGGAATCACAAATAATTAGAATGGATGCCCTGGAAATATGCAGGGAAGAGGTTTTGGGAATATTGGAAAGGATGAATATAGATAAGTCTCCTGGGCCTGATGGCATTTACCCCAGGATCCTATGGGAAGCTAGGGAGGAGATAGCAGAGCCATTGGCCTGGATTTTTATGTCGTCATTGTCAACGGGAATAGTACCAGAGGACTGGAGGATAGCGAATGTGGTCCCATTGTTCAAGAAAGGGAGTAGGGATAGCCCTAGTAACTATAGGCCAGTGAGTCTGACTTCAGTGGTGGGCAAAGTCTTAGAGAGAATGGTAAGGGATAAGATTTATGAACATCTGGGTAGGAATAACGTGATCAGGGATAGCCAGCATGGTTTTGTGAAGGGCAGGTCGTGCCTCACAAACCTTATTGAGTTCTTTGAGAAGGTGACTAAGGAAGTGGATGAGGGTAAAGCAGTAGATGTTGTGTATATGGATTTTAGTAAGGCGTTCGATAAGGTTCCCCATGGTAGGCTAATGCTAAAACTTCGGAGGTATGGCATTGAGGATACATTAGAGGTTTGGATTAGGAATTGGCTGGCTGGAAGGAGACAGAGGGTAGTAGTTGATGGATTATGTTCATCTTGGAGCGCAGTTACTAGCGGTGTACCACAAGGATCTGTTTTGGGACCATTGCTTTTTGTTATCTTTATAAATGATCTAGAGGAAGGACTTGAAAGCTGGGTAAGCAAGTTTGCGGATGACACAAAAGTCGGTGGAGTTGTGGATAGTGAGGAAGGAAGTGGTAGGTTACAGCGGGATATAGATAAGTTGCAGAGCTGGGCGGAAATGTGGCAAATGGAATTCAATGTAACTAAGTGCGAAGTCGTTCACTTTGGTAGGAATAACAAGATGATGGATTACTGGGCTAATGGTAGGCTACTTGGTAGTGTGGATGAGCAGAGGGATCTTGGTGTCTATGTACACAGATCTCTGAAAGTTGCCACCCAGGTAAATAGTGCTGTGAGGAAGGCATATGGTGTACTGGGCTTTATTGGCAGAGGAATTGAGTTCCGGAGTCCTGAGGTCATGTTGCAGTTGTATAAGACTCTGGTGAGGCCTCATCTGGAGTATTGTGTGCAGTTTTGGTCGCCATACTATAGGAAGGATGTGGAAGCTTTAGAACGAGTGCAGAGGAGGTTTACCAGGATGTTGCCTGGAATGGTAGGAAGATCGTATGAGGAAAGGCTGAGGCACTTGGGGCTGTTCTCATTGGAGAAGAGAAGGTTTAGGGGAGATCTGATAGAAGTGTATAAGATGATTAGGGGTTTAGATAGGGTAGATACTAAGAACCTTTTACCGCTAATGGAGTCAGGTGTTACTAGGGGACATAGCTTTGAATTAAGGGGTGGTAGGTATAGGACAGATGTTAGGGGTAGATTCTTCACACAGCGGGTTGTGAGTTCATGGAATGCCCTGCCCGTATCAGTGGTGAACTCTCCTTCTTTATGTTCATTTAAGCGGGCATTGGATAGGCATTTGGAAGTTATTGGGCTAGTGTAGGTTAGGTAGGACTCGGTCGGCGCAACATCGAGGGCCGAAGGGCCTGTACTGCGCTGTATCCTTCAAAAAAAAACAATAAATAGGGTTTCAGGTAATTACATTTCTGGAGTGTTTGTGGCTCTGTAAATCACATCTAGGACATTCTTCACATTGCATGGGTGGTATGTGAATTGCTGTCCGGATGGCAGAGGTGAACTCTTGCCCATAGGAAGGTAGTAGGTATGGCATTTTACTATGAGGTATTCTAGTTCGGGGAGCAATGGTTTGTCAGAGTCGCTACATCTTATCACCAAGAGGTGTTGATCAGGAAGCATGCCCCCATTGTCCTTCGCTTTGCCTGAGAACTGCGTTTGATCCATGCAATGTTTAGAGAATTTGTCAGCTTGGGAATGGCAGGGCAAAGTCTTTGTGGAGCAGAGCACACAGTAGTCCCTCAGTTCCCTCTGGTCGGTAAGTCTGGATCTGAGTTTGTCCATTTTGTTTTTGATATTCACCAGCAGTATGCAGGGAGGGGTCTGTCATTGGGGAAAATGCTGGAATCTATTCTTAAGAAAATTTTTATACATTTGGAGACGTATCATCTGATTAGAACATGTCACCATGATTTAGCAAAAAGGAAAGATTATTTGATAAACTACCTTTTTGTGAGACTGAGACAAATCAGGGAAATAAAGGGACTTACGTATGATAGACACTTGGATTTTCAACAGGGATTCTATAAAGTGCCACACAAAAGGTAAATACTTAAGTTTAAAAATTCAAGAAGTTCAGGCAGATACATTAGTCTGAGTGAAGAATTGATTAATGGATGCGAAGCACAGCATTACGGAAGATGGAGCTGATATTCAACATGCTCCTTCCATTTTTGATGTTTCTGACTAACCTAAGTTATTACAGAGTATCAGAATGTGATTGAACTGAAACTATCATGGCTGAAAGTTCAAGTTGATTCCAAAAAAAGGAAATGAATGTTGATGGTTTCACAGATTCTTTGAAATATTGTTTCTTTTTTGATAAACAGCCTAATAATGTGCAAAAGCCTGTAGCTTTCACAGGAAGAAGCAACAGACAGGAAATGAATTGAAGTAGGGAAATGAATGACTGTCTTAAGTAACATGAAAGTAACAGATGGAGGAAGCTCTTGGAATCCTAGAAGTGTCAGATAGATATTTGGTGTTGAGGTGGATCAATAAAGGGACTTTGAGCAGGCTCTGCAGTATAAACGCAGGGTGTTGTGTGATTTTTAACTTTGTACACCCCAGTCCAATACAAGCATCTCCAATCATGACAAAAATAATAAACCGACAAAACTTAAGGCATGTGTGTACCATTCAATACAAAGCAAATTAACTAGCAGTACAAATTGAGATTTATATTAAGTGCAAGCTGCTGGCCCTAACTGAGGTATGGCTGGAGGTGACCCATATTGGGATGTGAATATTGAAGCAAGTGTCAGGATTAGGAAAGACAGGCAGCTAGGGGAAGAGTGGAGGAGTGGTTCTGTTAATTAAAGCTATTATTGGCAGAATAGAGAGGGGTTACTTAAAATTGAGAAAACCAGGACATAGAAACAATCTGGGTGGTGATAAGGAATTGTAAAGGCAAGAGGTCACTTGTGGAAGATGTGTACAGGGCCACCAACAGTAACAATATGGTTGCACAGTATATCAAGAATAAATAATTGGAATCACCAAAAGGGCATGACAGTCAGCATGGGGAATTTTAACATCTGTATAGACTGGAAAAATCGGAGAGGGAAGGATAGTGTGGATGAGGAATTTGTGAATGTTTTCAGGGCATTTTCTTAGACACATGTTTTGGCATCAAACAGAGAGCAGGCTATATTAGAACAGGTTTTGACCAATGGAATAAAATTCATCAGTAACCTCATAGTGAAAGCACTCAAGGTAGTAGTGGCCATAATATGATTAAAATACGTGTCAGGTTTACTCTTTAGTCCTTTTTCACAACATTTTCAAGATGTTGACTCACCCCATCCTTAATTATAGATTCCAGTGCTTTCTCGACAGTAGGTGTTCGGCTAACTGATCTCTAATTCCCTCATTCTGCTGTATCTCATTGCTTAAATAGCAGAATGTCATATATAATTCAACGTAAATCACGGTTCCAAATTGGAAGAACTTTGGAAGATTATTGTTAGAATATCGCAATATTGTCACCAAGTTATTTTTTATCTTCCAGGATGTGAGCCATCTGTTCATTTGCACCATTATTTGCTTTGTTGCTATTATTATACTTATGTTAATTTTGGTGGAGCTGTTCCATTTATTAGTTTTTCCATTTATTAGAGACGATATTAGTCTCTTTCTCAAGTATAAATAAATAATTCCTGATGAAGGGCTTATGCTCGAAACGTCGAATTTCCTGTTCCTTAGATGCTGCCTAACCTGCTGTGCTTTAACCAGCAACACATGTTCAGCTGTGATCTCCAGCATCTGCAGACCTCATTTTTTTACTTAAATAAATATCAAACCAATTCAAACTAATTATTAAGTCTATTCATCATTTCCTTTGTTTTTGTGGACAGTATCTTCATTATTAGTATTCAGTTGCTCCTGATCAAGACCAATGTTTTTTTCCTAATATAATTATAATTAATTTTTTGTGATGATTTTAATATCCCTCACAAATTTCCTTTTGTTTTCTTTCTTTTTAAGTCTTAGTCTCTTGTTTTAGCTCTACCATTTTTTGGATATTGCCCAGTTACCAGAATCTATTGTATTAAAGTGTTGTACATATGTACAGCACGGAAACGGACCCTTTAGTCCAACTCTCCATGCCAACCAGATATCCGAAATTAATCTAGTCCCATTTGCCAGCATATTCATATACCCATCCAGATGCCTTTTAAATGTTGTAATTGTACCAGCCTTCACCACTTTCTCTGGCAACTCATTCCATACATGGACCACACTCTGCATGAAAAGGTTGCCCCTTAGGTCCATTTTACATCTTGCCCATCTCACCCTACCTATGCCCTTTAGTTTTGGACTCCCCTACTCCAGGGAAAATATCTTGTCTATTTATTCTAGCCAAGCCTCTCATGATTTTATAAACATCTACAAGGTCACCTCAGCCTTTGTGCTCCAGGCAACAAAAGCCCCAGCATATTCTACTTTTAAGTCTTTTGCGACCTCTTTCAAGTTTCACAACACCGTTCCTATCGAATTGCACACAATGTTCCAAATTCCAAAGTGGCCCAACCAATGTCCTGGTACAGCTCAATATGACCTCCCAACTACGATACTCCACGCTGTGATCAATAAAATAAAGCACACCAAATGGGCTTATTCATTATCCTATCTACATGCAACTCCACTTCCAAGAAACTATGAACCTGCACGCCAAAGTCCCTTTGTTTAGCAATACTCCTCACGACCTTACCATGAAGTGAATAAGACCTGACCACAACGCAGTATCGTATATTTATTTAAATTAAACTCCATCTGGTACTCCCCAGCCCATTGGCCCATCTGATCAAATTCTGAGGTACCGTTCTTCACTGTCCACTACACTAACAATTTTGGTGTCATCTGCAAACTTACTAACTTATACCTCCCATGTTCATATCTAAATCATTTATATAATTATGAAAAGCAGTGAACACAGCACCACTCCTTGTGTCAAACCGCTGGTCGCAGGCCTCCAGTCTGAAATGTAACCCTCCATCACCATCCTCTGTCTTCTATCTTACAGCCGGTTTTGTATCCAAATGATTAGTTCTCCCTGTATTCCATGAGATATAACCTTGCTAACCAGTCAAACCTTGTCAACCTTGAGGAACCTTGTTGAATACTTTACTGAAGTCCACATAAATCACATCCACCACTCTGCCTTCAGCAATCCCCTTTGTTACTTCTTCAAAAAACTCAATCAAGTTAGTGAGATGTGATTTCCCAAGCACAAGCCATGCTGATTCTCCCTAATCAGTCATTGGCTTTCCATATACATGTAAATCCTGTTCCTCAGGATTCCCTCCAACAATTTGCCCACCACTGATGTCAGGCTCACCAATCTATCGCTCCTTGGCTATCCTTACCACTTTTCTTAAATAATGGCAACATGTTTGCCAACTTCCAATCTTTTATCACCTCACCTGTGACTATCAATGATACGAATATCTCAGCAGAGGGGTGCAACCAATTACTTCTCTCGCTTCCCACAGTTCTCGGGTACACCTGATCAAGTCCTGTTTTTATGTGTTTCAAGACATCTACCTCTGTAATATGGACATTTTTCAAGACGTCACCATCAATTTCCCAACATTCTTTATCTTCCATGTCCATCCCCACAGGAAACACTGACACAAAATATTCACTTCGTATCTTCCCCCATCTCCTGCTGTTCCACACATCGGCTGACTTGTTGGTCTTTGAGGGGCCCTGATCTCTCCCTAGTTACCCTTTTGTCCTTAGTGTATTTATAAAATTATCTTGGACTCTCATGAACCCTATTTGCCAAAACCATCTCATTACCCGTTTTTGCATTCCCGAGGTCCCACTTAAGTATATTCCTATTGCTTTTATACTCTTCTAAAGATTTACTCAATCTCTGCTGACTATGATTTGGAGATGCTGGTGTTGGACTAGGGTGTACAAAGTTGAAAATCACACAACACCAGGTTATAGTCCAACAGGTTTAATTTGAAGCACACTAGCTTTCGGAGCAACGCTCCTTCATCACCTGTTGAAGGAACGTCACTCCGAAAGCTAGTGTGCTTCCAATTAAACCTGTTGGACTATAACCTGGTGTTGTGTGATTTCATATTCTTCCATCTTCTTCTTGACCAAAACATCAATTTGTCTAGTCATCCACAATTTCCTAAACTTTCCAGTCTTGCCTTTCACCCTAATAGGAACATATTGTCTCTGGACTCTCATTTATCTCATTTTTAAAAACTTCCAATTTTCCAATCGTCCCTTTACCTACGAACATCTGCCCCCAACCAAGAAGTTTTGAAACTTCTTGCCTATACCGTCAAAATTGGCATTCCTATAAATTAAGTACTTTTACTTTTAGATCCTGTCTACCTTTTTCCATCTCAATTTAAAAATGAGTGAAATTATGGTCTCTGGCCCCAAAGTGCTCCCCAACTGACACCTTAGTTACATGTCTTATTTCCAAAGAGTAGGTCAAGTTTTGCACCTTCCCATACTTGTGGACACGTAAATTCCTCTCCATCCAACCCCTTTCTACTATGGCAGTCCCAATCTATGTTGGAAAGATAAAATCCCCTACCATAACCACCCTATTATTCTTACAGATAAGGGAGACCTTCTCACAAATTTGTTTCTCAATTGCTTGCTAACGTTTGGGGGGGTCTTTCGTACAATCCCAATAAGATGATCATCCCTTTCTCATTTCTCGGTTCCATCCAAATAACTTCCCTGAAAATATTCCCTAAGTACAGCAGTAGTGTTATTCCTAATTAGAAATGCCCCTCCTCCTCTTCTCCTCCGTTTTATCCTTCCTATAGCATTTGTATCCATAAGCTACCAGTCCTGTCCATCCCTGAGCCAATTCTTTGCAATTGCTATGTTTTCCCAGTCCCATGTTCCTAACTATGCCTTCATTTGTGTTCCCCGTTAAGCTTCTTACATTGAAATAAATGCAGTTTAATTTATCAGTCCTACCTCATTTACTGCCTTGTACCTCCCTGCCATATTTGACTTGTTCCTTTTCCCAACTGTACCAGCCTCAGACTGATCCCTTTCCTCAATATCTCCCTGAGAGGAATTGAAAGTATGGTAGTTAGGTTTGCTGATGACACAGGTAGGTAGGAAAGTGAGTTGTGAAGAGGATGCCAAAAATTTGTGTTTAAATTCAAGGGCAAGGAATTTGGGGGTTATGTATTGGGAAAGAAAGCTAGTTGGCAGTCAGGAAGCAGTAGGAATACATGGCCTTTGTTTTGAATGGCTTACTGTGACCAGGGCTATACCACAAGATGCGGTCTCCTCTACATTGGGGAGACTGGGCACCTCCTAGCAGAGCGCTTTAGGGAACATCTCCGAGATACCCGCACCAATCAACCACACCACCCCGTGGCCCAACATTTCAACTCCCCCTCCCACTCTGCCGAGGACATGGAGGTCCTGGGCCTCCTTCACCGCTGCTCCCTCACCACCAGACACCTGGAGGAAGAGCGCCTCATCTTCCACCTCGGAACACTTCAACCCCAGGGCATCAATGTGGACTTCAACAGCTTCCTCATTTCCCCTTCCCCCACCTCATCCTAGTTTCAAACTTCCAGCTCAGCACTGTCACCATGACTTGTCCGGACTGGTCCAACCTTCTTTTACACCTATCCACTCCACCCTCTCCTCCCTGACCTATCACCTTCCTCTCCTCCCCCACCCACCCATTGTACTCTATGCTACTCTCTCCCCACCCCACCCTCCTCTAGCTTATCTCTCCATGCTTCCAGCTCACTCACTGCCTTTATTCCTGATAAAGGGCTTTTGCCCAAAACGTCGATTTCGCTGCTCGTTAGATGCTGCCTGAACTGCTGTGCTCTTCCAGCACCACTGATCCACAAGAATCAGTACCAGAACTGCAGCTTTCACAGTAAATATTAATAGTTCAAAGAAGGAGCTAAATGTAATATTTGTAAATTTGCAAATGTCACAAAGGTCAGTAAGAAGGTGAGCTGTGAGGAAATTTCAGAGATGCATGGATAGAATGTTTCAAGCTCAGTATTTCAAGGAAGAAGTTGAGACTTCTTGTATCAGACTTTTGGCATAAGAGCATCACTGCCAATGTTTGTTTGCCAATCCTCCTTTGCCCGTGAGAGGATGATGATGAACTGCTTTCTTGAACTAGTCCTAGTGATAAAGGTACTCCCACATTGTTTTAAGGGAGCAAGTTTATGAAGCCACTGATAGTGAAGGGATAACTTGTATATTTACAAGTCAGGATATTGTGTGGCTTTGGCAGGGAGATTGGATGTGCATTAAACAATATAAAATGGAACAGGAATGGGCTGTTTGGCCTCCTCTGCCATTTAATAAGATCATGCCTGTTTCAGCATTCCTCACATTCACTTTCCTGCTTTATCACTGTGACCTTGAATCTCCTACTGATGAAGAATTTATCTCAGCCTGAAATATTTACAAGGAATGGAGAGAGAAACAGGCAGACAAACACTGACCAAAGCACAGAACGTGACAGAGAATACAGGTATTTGGATTTCCAACAAGCATCAGATCAGGTTAGTCTTCGATTTTAAAAATTGAACAGGTTATTGGTGAGAATAGTTGGGAAGTTAAATTGTGAAGAGGATGTAAGAGGTATTCAAATTGAATGATGTAGAGATGTTAAGTGAGTGGATGAAACTTTGACCAATTCAGTATAAAGTGTAATGTTTGTCAGGAAGAATCAATGAAGAAACATCAGTTTAACAGGAGATTTTGCAGGACATTGAGGTGGTTTTGGGTGCCTGGCATATTACTCCTATTGCGTTTACCTCAGGGGCAGCAAATGATTAGTAATCTAATCAAATGGCTCGGATGATTTATATTAGCATAACACATACTAGGGAGTGATTTACAGTCTTAAGAGTACTGGAGGTGTTTTGGGTGGTTTATAGGGACCAGGGAGTGAGACAGACAGAAGTTGTTTGAGCATAGAATAACAGATACCTGGGAGGGAGTTACAGACTGAAAACTAATGGAGGGGATCGCAGGTGGTTTATATCCAGAATAACAAGTACCTGGAAATGAGTTATACATGGGAATGCACTCGAGGGACAGATGGCCTGAGGAATGACAGATGGGGGTTAATTTAGATAAATGTAAGGTGTTACATTTTAGTAAAGCAAATCAGGGCAGTGCTTATGCAATTAGTGATAGAGGCCTGGAGACTGTTGCAAAACAAAGAGACCTCGGGATTCACATGCACAAATCTACAAGTGGAATCCCCGTGGTGAAAAAGGCATTTGGCATACTTGCCTTCATTGGTCAATGCATTGAGTATAGGAGTTGGGATGTCACGTTGCAGCTGTCGAGGACATTGCATAGGCCAGTTTTATAACACTGCATTCTATTTTGGTCTCCCTGCTATTAAAAGCAATTTAAACTTAAAAGGGTTCAGAAAAGATTTGCAAAACTGTGGCTGGGATTGGAGCGTTTGAGCTATATGGAGAGGAGTGTCGGCTGGGGCTATTTTCCCTGGAGTTTTGGAGACTTAGGAGTGACCTGATAGAAACTTATAAACTCATGGATAGGTGAATCGTGAAGGTCTTTATCCCAGGTCAGGGGAGTCCAAAACTGGAGTACATAGAGTTAAGGTAAGAGGTGGGGGTGGGGAAAGATGTAAAAGGGACCTCTGGCAACTTTCCCATGGAGAAAATGGTACATGTGTGGAATGAATTGCCAGATTAAGTAGTGCAGGCTTTAAAGTTATTTGGATGGGTACATGGATAGGAAGGGTTGAGAAGAATATGGGCCAGATGCTAGCAAATGGGACTAGATAAATTTAAAGTATCTGGTCCTCAGGGACAAAGGGCTGTGCTGTATTATTCTGACTCTATGACTCTGTCCTGAAAGCACTGAAGGACATCCAAAGACACTTAACACACTGAGAGAAAAAAATCATCATCATCTAAGCCTTAAATTTGTGTCCCTTTATTCTGAGATGATTCTCTTTGGTCCTTGATTCTCCCATGAGGGGAAACACCCTCTCAGCATGTATCTTGTCAAGCCACCTCACAATCTGTATGTTTCAAAAAATCACCTCTCCTTCCTCTAAATGCCAGTCAATAGAGTGAATCTGTTTCATCTTTGTTTCTAAAATCATCGCTCTGGACCAGGGATTATCCTATTGAACTCCTCTGAACTACCACCAGCGAAATAATATATTTCCTTGAACAATGAGACCGAAATTGCCCATTATGCCCTGGAAATGTCACCACAAGCAGCTTGCATAGATAGTAACACTTCCTGACGTTTATACTCCAAACCTTTAGAAATAAGTATGTTTTCCAGATTCCCTGCTACACTGATGTGTAAGCTTTCTGTAGGAGCAAATTACTGCAAATGCTGGAATCTGTACAGATACTTCTGTTATGATGCCATAGTTGCGTCCCAGCGAAACCTCGCTTAATAGAAATAATGGGGCCTATGGGAAACATGGGGTCAGGAGCAAACCAGCAAAAAGATATCACTCACGATGCTCAAACACCACCCAAAAGTGTAATGCAAAGTGTAATACAACCAGAATGGAGGTTAACATCATATTTATTAACAAACAAAAATAAATTGAACACAATAATACATTTTTTAAAAAAAAGCTGCTCTATACAGTACCTCGCACAGAAAGTTTTTTTTATTTCAAAAATATACTTTATTCATAAAATAATTTGATGGTCTGTACAACTGGACATGCCATACATATGTAAATATTCCATTTCTTTGCATACCAGAACAGAGTAATCATTCCTATTTACAGGTCTGTCCGATTACATTTTTTTCTGAGGCATCAGCAGAGCCCTCTGTGTGGGCCCTCTGTTCTTTTTTAGGCAGGCAGATGTTACACGGTCGCCTTTGCCCACAGCGCCTTGGCGGCAGTTGCCCCAAGCTTCAGCGTATCCCTCGACACGTAGTCCTGGACCTTGAAATGTGCCAGTCTGCAACACTCAGTCGGGGTCAACACCTTTAGCTGGAAGATCAACAGGTTTCGGACCACCCAGAGAGCGACCTTCACCAAGTTGATGATCCTCCAGGCGCAGTTAATGTTTGCCTCAGTGTCCATCCCGGGGAACAGGCCGTAGAGCACAGAGTCCCTCATCACGGCGCTGCGTGGTGCGAACCTCGCCAAACACCACTGCATTCCTCTCCAGACTTCCTCTGTCTAGGCACATTCCAGAAGGAGGTGTGTGACAGTCTCGTCCTCACCGCAGCCGCTTTGAGGGCAGCATGCGGTGCGGCAGAGAGTCCGGGCGTGCATAAAGGATCTCACAGGCAGAACCCTTCTCACCACCAGCCGAGCCATGTCTTGGTACTTGTTGGAAAGTTCTGGCGATGAGGCATTCTGCCAAATGACTTTGATAGTCTGCTCAGGGAACTGCTCATCAGGATCCGCCCTCTCTTTTACCCGAAGGGTCTCAAGGACACTACATGCTGACCACTTCCTGATGGACTTGTGGTCAAAAGGTGTTTTTCTTCATAAGTTTTTCCACGAAGGACAGTTGGTATGGAAAGGTCCAACTACTCAGAATGTTTCGCGGCAGTGAGGCCAGGCCCATCCTTCGCAACACCGGGGACAGATAGAACCTCAGTACGTAGTGACACTTAGTGTTTGTATACCAGGGGTCTATGCACAGCTTGATGCAACCACACACAAAGGTGGCCATCAGGGTGAGGGTGGCATTGGGCATGTTCTTTCCCCCATTGCACAGGTCTTTGTACATTGTGTCTTTTCGGACCCTGTCCATCTTTGATCTCCTCATGAAGTGGAAAATGGCCCAGGTGACTGCGGTGGCACAAGTTCTGGGGAGAGGCCTGACCTGTACCACACATAGCAATACTGAGAGTACCTCACACCTGATGACCAGGTTCCTCCTGGCAATGGAGAGCGACTGTTGCTCCCATCTGCCTAGTTTCTGTCTCATCTTCCTGATCCGCTCCTCCCAGGTCTTGGCGCACACCCTGAACCAAATATCCAACACCTTCAGGTGGTCAGTCCTGACGGTGAAGGGGATCGAAGAATGGTTGGCCCAGTTCCCAAAGAGCATGGCCTCGCTCTTGCCTCGGTTTACCTTGGCCCCCGAGGCCCTCTCGAACTGGTCGCAAATGCACATGAGTCTGTGCATGGACAGCGGATCCGAATAGAAAACGGCGATGTCATCCATGTAGAGGGAGGCCTTAACCTGCAGGTCCCCACTGCCTGGAATAGTCACCTCTCTCAGGCTCGCATCCTTCCTGATGGATTCGGCAAATGGTTCTATGCAACACACAAATAAGGCAGGAGAGAGAGGGCAGCCCTGCCTGACTCCAGATATTTGATTCCCACCCATTGATTGAGACTGCACTGACAATGTTGGTGTAGAGCAGTCTGATCCAATTACCGATTCCCTCCCCAAAGCCCATTTTGGAGAGGTCATCCCTCATATATGTATGCGATATCCTGTCAAAGGCTTTCTCCTGGTCCAAGCTGATGAGGCAGGTGTCCACCCCCCTGTCCTGCACATAGTCAATTGTATCGCTGAGGAGTGCGAGACTCTCAGCGATCTTCCTGCCCGGTACAGCACAAGCTTGGTCAGGGTGCATCACCGATCCCAGAGCAGACCTGATCCAGTTGGTGATGATCTTTGACAAGATTTTGTTGTCTATGTTTAACAGTGAGGTTGGTCTCCAATTTCTAATTTCCTCCCTCTCCCCCTTCCGCTTGTAGATGAGGGTGATGATGCCTTTCCTCATGGATTCACTCATGGCACCTGCCTGAAGCATACTGACATATACCTCCAGCAGGTCCTGGCCAATCAAGTCCCAAAGAGCGGAATAGAGCTCGACCAGTAAGCCGTCACTTCCAGGAGTTTTATTCTTTTCAAAGGACTCGAGGGCTTTGGTCAGCTCATCCAGAGATAGCGGCTGGTCCAGCCTCTCTCGTGTTCCGTCATCTAGGACCTCTGTGATAGAGGACGGAACGACTGGGAGGCCGCGATGTCGGTTGGCTTAGAGTCATACAGACTGGTACAGAAGGATTTGCTGATCCTCATGATGTCAGCCTGAGATGACGTTACCGAGCCATCTTCTTCCTTCAGGCTGCTGAGCTCAGAGCTCTCTTTGTGCCTCTACTGGAAGAACAAATGTGAGCATGTCTTGTCCTGCTCCACCGAGCGGACCCTGGACCGGAAGATTATCTTGGAATCCTCCGAGGTAAAGAGCGAGGTTTGCTGGCCCTTCACCTCCTTGAGGTCCTCCGTGACATCGACCCCCATCATCTGCAGCAGGAGCAGGTTCTGCATACTTTCCTGGAGTTGGGACAGTTTTTCCCGCCTCTCTCTGACCTCCTGAACACCTTTGAGGATGAAGAACCTCTTGATGTTCCCTTTTACTGTTTCCCACCAGTCCGCTAGAGACTCAAAGAGGGGCTTTGCGGTTCTCCAACCTGCGTAATCCCTGTTGAGCTCCTCGATGTTTCCCAGGTCAACAGTTTACTGTTCAGTTTCCACGTTCCCTTACCAGTCCTGTAGATGACCGTTGGCCAGCAGGAGGCAGTGGTCAGAGAAGAACACCGGCTTGATGTTGGCGGTTCTGACCGAGAATGTTTGGGACACAAACAGTAATCTATCCTTGAGCGGATAGACCCATCTGCCTGTGACCAGGTGTATCTGCGCTGTGCTCCGTCTGCAGAAGTGCTGAAGACGTCGTGCAGCTTGGCATCTTTGTTTGGATTGTCCATCTGCATCAATGATACAGTCTCCGGCCAGAATGACCGACTTGGATGTAGCCAGCAACAGTGGAAGCTATTGCAGGATGGCCAACCGTTCACTCTTATCCACTGGGACGTACACATTGATCAGTCTCACAGGAGCGTTTCTGTATGTAACATCCACGACAAGGAGGCGCCCGCCCACCACCTCCTTAACCTCGGAGATGGTGAAGTTGCTTCCTCGCAACAGAATACCCAGGCCTGAGGAGCGGTTATCGTTGCCCCCCCCGACCAAACTGATGGCCTGTGGGCCCACAAGCTCGCTCATCTCCTGTAACTGTTGAGGTGTGGTATTCCACACTCCTGCAGAAACAGGAAATCGGCTTTGACGTTGGCCAGGAAGGCTAGCGTTGAAACACATTGCGCAGCAGATTTTATGCTGCACACATTGATGCTGGCAATTCTTATCCCCATTTTAACAGTTTACGAGTTACAAGTGTTCATTTGCTGCTGCTGTTGTCTTTGTGGGGTAGCTGTCTGCATCCCTGTGGTGATGGCAAACTGCTGGACCCTCTCAGAGCTGAAGTAGCTGTCCGGCTCCACGCTGGGTCCATTTCCCCGCTCTAGTGTCTCCGGGTCGGGCCCAGGGTCCGTACAGTCCAGTTCTCCATCTGACAGCGGGACTGTCACAGGGCCGCTGCTCCCTGAAGCTGTGGACCGGTGGGTATCTCTTGGTTCTCACCGGGTGGCGGGAGGCCTTTACCCATCCCATCAGAGGGATCTTCATTTCCTGTTTGGGCAGTGCTGCCCTCCTTTATTCCCGCGGTGCTCTGTCTCTTTCTCTGGTGAATACCCTCTTTGCGCCCGTCATCACCGTTGGAAGCACTGCCTATGTCCTCGTCGTGTCGGTGTCGCTTCCCCCTTTGCCGGGTGGCTTTGGGGGCCTTGGGAGGTTTCCTCTTCCTGCTTTTGGCAGTAATCCAATCCTCTGCCTCCTTTGTTCCCTCCTCTTCCATTTTCTCCGTCTGTCTTGAAGGAGCTTGGATTGGCTGCTGCACCTCCCCGCTGTCTGCCGTCTGCTCCGTTACAGCCTGCCCTTCCTTCTGGGTGCCTCCAAACACCGTTTCTGTGCTGTTTTGTGTGCCTTGCTGGTCTTAGGTGGTCCACGGCTCATGTTGCCATCTCCAGCCATCTGTGCATAGGTGGCGGCCCCTCGTCTTGGGCAGGCCTTGTACATGCGGCCTGCCTCTCCTCACAGAATACAGTTCTTTGCCTCCTTACATTCTTTGGTTGGGTGGCCTTCCTGTTTGCAATTTCGGCAGATGGTCACCTTACAATCCGCCGCCATGTGGCCTGACCTCCCGCAGGTTCGGCACACTTTTGGCTGCCCTGTGTATGTCAGGTAACCTCTGCTTCCTCCGATGGCAAAGCTAGAGGGTGGGTGGAGGATGTTCCCACTGGCATCGACCCTTAGTGTTACCCTGACCTGTCGTTTGCTGGTCCAGATCCCGAAAGGATCGACCACATCGGTACTCTCTCCATCGACCTGGACGTATCTTCTCAGGAAGGTCAGGACATCTGTAGCTGGGACGTGGGGGTTGTATATCTGGATTGTTACAACCTGACTCCTCTGCGCAGGAAGCACACACAACGGGAGTGCTGACAAGATGGAGAACAGCGGCTCCCCTTCCTTTTCCTCGAAGACCTTCAAGAGCTATTCACACTGCTTCATGCTCCTAAAGGTGACATCAAAGTAGCCTGCGCCAGGGAAATCCTGCAGGCAGTACATGTCCGCTGCGGCAAACCCACAGCAATCGAGCAAAATCTTCTTGACAAACACCGTCCAATCAACTGGTGTATGCTCCTCCACCTTCTTGACAGTCACCCTGACTGTGTTGCGAACGCCCTGGCCCAGGATGCAGGCAGCGGTTGCGGCCATAGCTCTGAGGTTGGCTGGTCCCTGAATTGGCGTTAGGCCGAAGCCAGCATGAAGATCCACCAAGGCTTACATGGCTTAGAAAGGGTGGACGCTAAGAAATTGTTTCTGTTAGGTGAGGAGACGCGGACCCATCGGCACAGCCTTAGAATTAGAGGAGGTAAATTCAGAACAGAAATGCGGAGACATTTCTTCAGCCAGAGAGTGGTGGGCCTGTGGAATTCATTGCCGCAGAGTGCTGTGGAGGCTGGGATGCAAATGGCTTCAAGGCAGAGATTGATAAATTTTTGATGTCACAAGGAATTAAGGGCTACGGGGAGAATGCTGGTAAGTGGAGTTGAATTGCCCATCAGCCATGATTAAATGGCAGAGTGGACTCGATGGGCCGAATAGCCTTACTTCCACTCCTATGTCTTATGGTCTAAGAGCAGGTCAGCACAACCAAACGATCCTCCAACATCCAATCATGATCCAGCGATGATCTCCACTCGCTCTGATGACTCACAACTCGACCCCTGTCCTGATAAGAACAGACACTTGATCTCAGCCAAAAGGCCAAAGCTGACATTGGCAGCTGACGTTGGTGCGAGTGCAGAATGGCGTTCACATTCTGGTGCTCATGTGCTTATGCAGAACGGTGCAGAGATTTCAGTGCACACATCTGAGCATGTTCAGAACCAAGTGCATGACTGATTGGTGCTGAAATTGTGCTATTGCAATTTTCCCTAAAATACTGTTCCCTAGTTCTTTAGCAATGTTATAGCCAAATCATGCTGAAAAAATGCATGTTATACTGGACCTACCAGTACTGAAAACAAAATGCTGGAGATCACTGCAGGTCAGGCAGCTTCCATGGAGAGTAAGCAATTTAACATTTTATGTCTAGTTGACACTTCATCAGAGCTCAAAACATTAGCTTGCTTTCCATGGTTGATGCCTGAACCACTAGCATCTCCAGGATTTTTGTCTTCAGTGCAAACTTTCTTTGTTCATTTACACATTTCTGTGTTGCAGCTTTCCTTCATTTAAATAGTACTCTGTTCTCCTTTTCTCCCTTCCAAAACAAATGAATTGTCATTTCCCACATTCGACTCCATTTGTCAACCTTTTGCCCACTTACAGAACCTATCAATATCTCTCTGAAATGTTTGTATTTTTCTCGCAAGTTGCCTTTCCATCTATTTTCATGTTGACTGCCAATTTGGCTGCAGTACGTTCACTTTCTTCCTCCAAGTCATTGATCTATACTATAAACAGTTGCAGTCCCAGCTCTAACTCATGTGAACCCCACTGGTTACAGTTGCCAGTCTGTAAAATACCCCTTATTCCTACTAGCTATGTTCTGCCTATTAGTCATATCTCTCTGCTAATATACTACCTTCAACACGTTGTTCCTTATTCTCCATAACTGTTTCCCCAGATTCATTTTCTCAGAAGCTGATGTTCACTTTGACCTTTCTCTTCCTTTTCATATTTTAAAGAAGCTCTTATTGTCAGATTTTATGTTCTTCACTAGTTTACCCTCATGATTTACTTTCTCTCTTAGTCCTTTTTAGCTGGATTCTGAATTTGCCAATTCACCTAACCTGCCTCAGTCTATAAGGCTGTCACTGATTTTGTCTCCTTGCATGCTTTTTCTTTCAACTTTGTACTCTACTTAACTTCCCTGGTTAGCCATGATTTGTTTATCTCTCCCTTAGATTTTTTTCCTGCTTACTGGGATATATTTTTCAGATAACCATGCCTTCCTCCCTAATCTATTCACCCAGTCCACTTTAGCTAATTCTATCTCATTTCATTGTAATTCTCTTTAAGTCAAACACAGTTGTTTCCGACCTATGTCTTTCATTTTCAAATGGAATATTAAATTCTTTCATCTTCTAAACACTATTTCTAGGAGATTTTTACACTGAGATCGTTTATTAAACCTGCCTCATTACCATGTCCAAGATATGCTTCCTGGTTGTCTCCATGTGTCTCCTGTCTTTCTTTTTCTATGTAGGAGAGACCATTAGGTTTAGAAGGCTTTGAAAGAACCCTGGGGAGTTTCTGCAGTACGTCTTGTAGATTTTACGTATTCTTGTCATTGTGCATCAGTTTTGCACCGAGTGAACAAATATGTTGATGAATTGAGTTCTGGTCAGATGGGCTGCTTTATCTTGGATGGTGTTCACCTTTTTTTGATTGTTGTTGAGGCCACATTTATTGTAGCCATCCATGGGTATCTGATCACACTCCTTCCACTACCTGCTAGATGGGCAGGTTTTGTCAGGAAGTGAGAAGAGAAGAAATCTCAACTCAATAGAGATTTTCAATTTTCCTGCTCTTAATCATGCTATGATCGAGTTGAGCTTCTATTTATTGGAGCAAGCTGGATGTTATTCAGGGATTACATGTCCAGGGGAGTTGGTTAGAGCTCGTCTAGCTGGAACTTGCTTAATTTAATATTAATAGTCATTTGCCATCCCTAGCCATACTGCACTCCAGCAGGGACAGCTCAATTTAAAAAAAAGTCATGGATGTGAACATGAGTGGGAAAACTTTAAAAATTTACAGATTGCTTAGAAGAATTAACTTAGAATTGCATACAGCAAGGAGGATAGTCTAAAACTCAAAAAGGATGTTGACAAGTTAGTGAAGTGTGAGGATAGGTGGTAAATGAGGTTCAGCATAGAGAATGTGAGAACACTACCACCTGATGAAGGAGTGTCGCTCCGAAAGCTAGTGTGCTTCCAATTAAACCTGTTGGACTATAACCTGGTGTTGTGTGATTTTTAACAGTATAGAGAAGTGTGAGATAATGTACTTTTGTCATAAGAACATTGAAAGACAATATAAGGCGCAGTAAAATTCTAAAGGGATACTGGAGCTGAGGAATCTGAGTGCGCACATCCATAGATTGTTGAAGGTCGCTGACAGGTAAGAGCAATAAATAAAACATGGCATTCTTGGCTTTAATAATAGAGACAGTGTGCAAAAATAATAGGGACAGGGGTGTGATTTTGAACTTGTGCAGCTTGTTCGCACATTAGATCTCAGTGGATTATTACACACAGTTGTGGGTGCAATGTTATAGGAAAAGTCTGAATGTATTGTTAGTGTAGAAGCAGTTTGCAAACATGGTTCCAGATGAAGGCAGACTGAAGAAGATGGGACTGTTCTCACTGGAGAGAAGAAGGCTGAGAGGCGCTTTGATACAGGTTTGCAAAACTGTGAACAGGCTGGATAGAGGAGATGGGGAGACACTATTCCCTAATACAAGAAAAACGATCAAAAGGGCATAGGTTTAAAGTGATACACAAAAGGTGCGGTGGTGGGTTGGCATGTGGCTCAGTGGTTAACACTGCTGCCTCACAGAACCAGGGGCACAGGTTCGATTCCAGACTCGGGTAACTGTCTGTGTGGGTTTCCTGTGTGGGTTGCTGTGGTCCTCCTACAATCCACAAATGTGCAGGTTAGGTGAATTGGCCATGCTAAATTGCCCATGCTGTTCAGGGATGTGTAGGTTAGGTGCATTAGTCAGGGGTAAATATCAGATAGTAGAGTATGGAATGGGTCTGGGAGGGTTGGTGGAGACTTGTTGGGCTGAAGGGCCTGTTTCCACACTGTCGGGATTCTATTAAAAAAAAGAGGCAAACTTGTTGAGATTTCCTTTCGCACAGCAAGTAGCTAGGATATGAAAGTACTATCTGAAATGTGTCAAGTCAGATTCAATTGAGGCATTTAAGAGGTCATTGAATAATTATTTAGGTAGAAATTGTGTGGTGAGATAATTCGGGACGTGAAATGTGTAAGGCAGGCAATTGGTGCAATAGAATAGGACTGGTGCTGGAATAATGGCCTTCTCCTGTGCCAGAGCAATTCTGTGAATTTTCAAGAAAAGCAATGGAAGAAAACTTCTGTTGGGAAAGCAGAGCTGAACAAAATTTAATAAAAGGTTTCTTCAAAAAAAAACAAGTGATTATGAAATTAATGGGACTGAATGTTGATATATGCCCTTGATTGTCCAAGATAACTAAATCCCTTGGAAATGGTGCATGCGCGAGTTGTCATCTTTCAAAATGTGTAGATTCTGGAAAGTCCAGCAGTTTGGGCAGCAGAGACAAGCCACTATAAATGCCGGAGGAAACATCACAGAAGCGCTTCACAGGAGGCTCCCAAGCACTGAGGATGTCACCTAGACAGGGGACGAAACATTTGCAACACAGATTCCCAGCTCGGCGAACAGAACCACAACATTGGATGACTAATCTAATCCATGGTTTAAAAATAAAACCAAATCAAGACTTTTACAGAACCGTTTGATACATTGTGTCTGTAACAGCCCTATCTCTACAGATCTTTAAATTAATCACTTAGAAATACATATTCAGCTCTCTTTTGAAACTTTGTATGGGATCAGCCTCTAACACTCTCCCAGGTAGCACATGCCCAAATTCAAACAACTCTGGGTACATAAGTTTCTCTTCATATTGCTCCTATCTCTCTTGCTGACAATCATTAATTGGACTTGAGTTTATGACATATCAACTCATGGAAATAGAATACCTTCCTTTACCCTGTCAAAATTGTTCATAATTTTGAGCACCTCAATAAAGTCACCACTTAAACCTTCTCTTCTCCAAGCAGAATAAGTCCAATTTCTCAAATCTTTTCCTGTATCTAAAGTCCCTTGTTCGTGTTTCTTACCAATAAATCTCCTTTGCACTCTCTTCAGGGCTCAAATAAGCTGCCCAGAACTGAATGTCATTCTCCATATGTGGTCTAATCAATGATTTATAGATGTGTAGCATTACTTCCTTGTTTTATAATCCATGTTTCTTTAATAAACCCAAGGATCATGTAACCCACCTTAACAACAGTTTCACCTTGCCTGGCCACCTTCAGAGACACATGCATATGAACCTTGATGTCTCTCCACTCCTGTACAACCCCTAAAGTTGTATCATTGAGCCAATATTTCCTCACCATTTTAACTTGAGTAAAATGCATTACCTCACATTTCTCTGCATCGAAATTTATCTGCCAGGTGCCAGCATATTTGACCATCTTGTCAATGTCCCTGTTAAGTCACTCAGCATCATCATCACAATTCATTATTCTCTTTGGCTTCATGTCATCTCCAAATGTATAGATTTTGCCCTCAAAACCCAACTCAATCATTTATATAAATCAGAAAAAGCAAGTGAGGTACACCACCTTCAATGCTTCACCAGTCTGTGAAATGTGTTATGAAGGTATAGAGGTGTATTGTACTTGTAAGAGAGAGAGGAAGCTAGCAAGGACTGACTGAAAGCACATCATGCCCTGAACAATTTAAAAATATAACACTCAATTGAAACCAATAACTGGAGTTGTGTGGTCACGGAACAAAAACAAATTCAAATCTGGTCAATCAGTTTAAATTATGCCCCAGATACCAAATCCAATTGAATTTGAATATTACTGTTTGGGATGACATCAGTTTTGGGGTAGAAAACTGAACATTTTGAACAGTTAGGGGGAGAACTGCCAAGAAAACCAACAAGTATAGTTTGCTAGCTGAATAGCTGTCTGAAAGGTACTTGTTCAAATGAAAGACCTGTGAAGCAGAATACTACAGAAAGGATGACAGATGAAAACCTGCAGAGGAAGGTACAAAGAGAAAATTCGACAGCTGGCTGGTTTTGAAATTTGAACTTTTTTTGAAAATCTTAAATCGGGGTTTTTATCAGACCAGTATTGTAGAATGGGAGGTAAAAGATAGGTTTAAAAGAAAGGAGTTGTAATTAATGTTCTCTTTTGGACTTAAAAAAATAAAATTGGTGATTTTTACTTTACATATCGACCGCTGGGATAGTTTTTTGCCTCTCAAAATTTAACAGATTACAGCGCAAGATGAGCTTTTCTGTGAGTCGGGTTTAAATTAGCAGAGGCGTTTATCTCATGTTGGAACAAGCACAATTTCTGTTCCTATCCTCTATTTCCTATATTTTAGCCATCTGGTAATCCATGTTGCCCAGGACCTATCAATCCCAAATATTTCTAAGTTACTAACCAACCTACAATGTGGCACTGTATCAATTTCTGAAAGTCTGCTGCCCTCATCCACTGCTTGTTTCCTATTCTCAAATAACTCAATTAAATTTCAGACACAAATTTCCCTTAGCCAAACCATGTTGACTATCCAGTATTAACTTATTTTTCTGTGTATATTTACCCTATACTGTATTATGGCTTCCATCAGTTTACACAGTATTCATGTCAAGTTGACAGGTCTGGAATTTCCTGGGTTATCGTTTGTCTCTTTTTAAGCAATGACGTCAAATTTACAATCCTGGTACTAATCCCATGTTCACAGAAGCCTGGAAAATTTCTGTCAACGGCTCTCTCATTTGCTCTCTTACCTGTTTCAGCTATTTAGGATGTACTTCAGTCAGGTCTGGTGACATCTCTAGCTGAGCCTTTTCAGTGCCTGTACTTTCTCTGTCATTATACTGCACAGTTACTCAAAACACATAATTTCAACAGGGCCTTTACCCCCACTATTTTCCAATATGGTAAAGACAGAAGCAAAGTACTTATTGAGTGCCTGAACAGTAACCATTGCTTCAGTGAACATTTTGTCCTTATGGGCCTCACTCTATCCTTCACTAATCTTCTACTGAGATGTTTGAAGAACATTTTGCTGTTTGTTTTAACACAGCTTGCCACTCTTTCTCCTACCATACACACTATCATGCTTCCTCTCAGACTTTCTTATTCCAGCCTTAGCACCACCCCTACATTTGAGATCGTGTCCCTGATTTCTTTCACTTTTTCAGTTTGCATCACATGCTTCCTTTATTTCCAATTATTTTCTCATCAGTGTCCTTCGTTATTCAAGTTGTTCTAGCTTTGGATACCGTATATTTATTTCTCATGGGTATATACCTAGTTTGCGCCCTGTTCATTTCCCATTTGAGTGTCTCCTATTTTTCATCCACTTCTTTCTAAACCAAAATGCATTTCCAATCAATCTGCTCAAGTTCAGCTTTTAGGCCCCTGAATTTTACTTTTTTCCAATCTGACATCCCAATCTGTAATTCCATTATATTATATATTTTTATATTATGATTGCTATTTCTCATATGCTCCCCACTCTGATTTTCTTCACTTGGCCTGTTTCATTTCCTAGAACCAGATCCAGCACAGCTCTCTTCCTGATAGGACTGGAAGTAATTATTCCAGAAAGTTCTCCTTCATGCATCACAGGTTTCTCCCCTTCCGTGCTCACACAATACCTTGAGGGATGGTACTGGTGTAGTTACAGTGGAGGGACTGTTCCACATATCCTACAAAGAGGCAGGCATAGCTCATACCCAATGCAGATACCCATAGCTACCCATCTGATTTCTAGGAATTGGAGGGATCCAAAGCAAAAGTTGTTAATGGTTCCAAGTGGGTCGGTGGAGAGGTTGGTTGGGTCTGCGGGAGAGGGGGATACAGATGTAGAGAGACTGGATGACCACAGTGATGTTGAGTGTTGGGAGCCAGGGAATTGAAAATGATGGAGGGCATAAGTGGTGTCCTGAATGTAGGTGGGGAGTTTCTGGACCAAATGGGACAGGACACTTTTGAGATAAGAGGAGAAGAGTTCAGTGTAGCAGAGGCAATCATTTGACTGGGTTTTGAATGGATTTTGAGTAGGGGATAGAAACGGACGGTGCAGGGAACTATAAGGTTGGAGGCTGTGGATGGGAGATCTCCTGAACTGATGAGGCTGTCAATGATCTGAGACATTATGGTTGATGATGAGAGATGGGATCATGATCAAGGGGGCAAAAGGAGGAAACATCAGTGAATTGGTGTCTGGCCTCAGCAAGGTAAAGGTCGATGCACCAAACTACTACCATGCCTCCCTTGTCAGCTGGTTAGATGATTATGTTGGGGTTGGTGCGGAGGGAGCAGGAGGCTATGTGTTGAGAGGGAGAGAGATTGGAGTGGGTGAGAAGGTGGCGAGATTGAAGCAGTTGATGATGCGACACATTTGGGATGAAGAGGTCAAGGGAGTGTTGGAGACCAGGATGAGATGTCCAGGAGGATGGAGTTTGGAGGTGCTAGAAGGGATTGTGGAGGGTGGGTAGGAACGATGTTTGAAGAAGTAGGCATAGAGGTAGAGTTAGCAAAAAAAGAGTTTGATATCTTGAAATTTGTTGACATGTGGGTATAGTAAAATGAAGATGAGTTGTTTGCTGAGGACTGACTCTTTGTCCTCAGTGAGGGGGAAATCTTGGGGAATAGTAAATGCATGCAGGGCTTGGGACTGGAGCATGGCGTTGAACTGGAGTTTGAAGTTACGGTAGAGATTGGCTCTGTGGAGTATGAATGGTCATGTGATGGGTGGTGATATAAGCAGAAGCAGCACAGTTGGAAGATTCCATGGAAAGTGGCGTGGTCAACAGCATAGGCTGAAGTGGCGTGTTTGGCAGCGGTCATGGGGGTGGCCTGGTCAGTGGAGTCTGCAAGGCGGTGTTAGCAGAGGCAGCAGGATTGACCTTCGCAGAAATGACATTGTCAGCGGCAGAGGTGGAAGCGATGGTTTCAGTCTCTGCGGGGGTGTTGTGTTTGGTGAGATCAGTGGAGGCAGCATTCACAGATGTGACATAGTCAGCAGCATCCACAGGAATAATGCATTGTCAATGGCAATGGGGGTGGCTGGACCAACCGCGTGGTTGGTGGTATTTGGGGGATTCAGGAGGAGGTTGGGTAGGGTCTGGAGTGGTCAGGGACGTCTGGGGGTAGCTGTATTAGATTAGATTAGACTTACAGTGTGGAAACAGGCCCTTCGGCCCAACATGTCCACACCGACCCGCCGAAGCGCAACCCACCCATACCCCTACATTTACCCCTTACCTAACACTACGGGCAATTTAGCATGGCCAATTCACCTGACCCGCACATCTTTGGACAGTGGGAGGAAACCGGAGCACCCGGAGGAAACCCACGCAGACACGGGGAGAACGTGCAAACTCCACACAGTCAGTCGCCTGAGTCGGGAATTGAACCCGGGTCTCAGGCGCTGTGAGGCAGCAGTGCTAACCACTGTGCCACCGTGCCGCCCAATTCTTATGAGGTGGTTGAACAGTTTCAGAGCGGAGGGGATGACCAGGGAGCGGGACCCACTGAAATCTTTGTGGATCAAGGAGGAAAACCTCTTCAAGGTGGGCATCCTTGGCAGAGGCAGATATATGGAACAGCCCCTCTTCTGCAGCTACACCGGCACCATTCCCCACCTTTTCTTCCACTACATTGATGACTGTGTTGGCACTACCTCATGTTTCCAAAAAGCGCTCAAACAGTTCATTATCTTCACCCACATCCTCTACCTTAACATCAAATTTATCCCGACCATCTCTGATACCTCCCTCTCCTTCTGGGACCTCTCAATCTTCACCTCTGGCAACCGGCTTAGTACCAACATCTACTTGAAATCCGCCAATTCCCACAGCTACCTTGACTAAACCTCCTCCCAACCTCCTCTTGCAAAAATGCAATCCCACACTACCATTCCTCTGCAATATTTGCTCTCAGAATGAGCAATTCCACTCCAGGATACCTCAGGTGTGTTCCTACTTTAAGGGCTGTGTTTTCCCCGTCCCTGGGATCAACAATATCCTCAATTGTATCTCCAACATTTTCCATACCTCTACCCTCAAATCCGTCCTCCCCACAACCCTGACAAGGATAGAGTGCCCCTGGTCCTTACATACCACCCCACTAAACGCCAAATCCAATACATCATCCTCTGCCATTTTCATCACCTGCAGTCTGACCCCACCACCAAAATGATATTTCCTTCCCCACCCCTATCTGTTTTCCACAGGGAGTGTTCATTACCTCGTCAGTTCACCTCCCATCCGCACCATCTTCACATCTGTCACCTTTCCCTGCAGCCGCAGGAGGTACAACGCCTGCCACCACACCTCCCCTCTTCCCTCTGTCATCATTCTAAAAGGAATCATTCTAGGTCTGGCAGAGATTCACCTGCATTCCCTGATTTATTGCATTCACTGCTCCCGATGTGGTCTCCTCTACATCAGAGAGACCGAGTGCAAAGTATTTCAGAGAAGTGGTAGTAAAAGCCATGGGTAAGTTGTTGGAGAAGATTCTGAGGGACAGGATTAACATGTACTTGGAAAGGCAAGCACTGATTACAGATAGTCAATGTGGCTTTGTACATGGAAAATCGTGTCTCAATAACTTGATTGAGCTTTTTGAAGAATTGACAGAGCAGTCCGCTCTGTCAATGAAGGCAGAGTGGAGAACGTTGTCTGTTTAGATTTAGGCAAGGTGTCTGACAAGGTTCCGCATGGTAGTTTAGTTCGCAAGGTTAGATCATGTGGACTCCAGGGAGAGCTAGCCATATGTATATAAAAATGGCTTGAAGAAGGGAGACAGAGGTGGTGGTGGAGGGCTGGTTTTCGTAATGGAGGCCTTTACCACAAGTTTCGATGCTGGGTCCACTGGTTTTCCTACTTTATAAAAATCGTTTGATTGTGAATATAGGAGGAATGGTTAGCAAGTTTGCAGATTACATCAAAATTGGTGGTGTAGTGGAAAGTGAAGAAAGTTATCTTGATCTGATGGGCTAAGGAGTGGGAGATGGAGTCTCATTTAGGTAAATGTGAGATGTTGTATTTTGATAATGCAAATCCAAGCCAGTCTCATCCAATTAATGGTAGGATCCTGGAGAGTATTGCCGAACAAACAGACCGTGGGGACATGTGCATAAATTCTTGAAACTGGAGTCGTAGAAACTGGAGGATAGTGAAAAAGGTATTTGGTACACTTGTATTTATTTGTTGTTGCATTAAGTGTAGGAATTGGGACGTCATGTTGCAGCTGAATCTGTGTGTGAGGTCAGTCTTGCAATTTGCATTGTGAGTGGTAACATGATTTGGTGACACTAGCTGCACACAGCAGTAACAATTTGGTATGAAGACAAATTATCACAGTGGAAGCACTGTAAATGGTATCTCTGATTCCATACCTCTTGTTCCAATACATGCCACTACCTGCACAGCTTTCTCACAAATTGTTTAACTTATGGATCCTCGATCCTTGCTTCTAGCCACAGCATGCCCTGCAATCTCATTGCCCTGGTGTCATTAACTCCGATGGAGTTAAACCATTTGCCCTCATTCCATTTAAGGTACGAGGCAGCAGATCTGCCCAGCTCTGCCCTGGTTTCTGAATGCCTTTAGCTAATGTTCTCTTTACTGTCCGATTCATTCACACTAGTATTCCTAAGATCTGCAAATGATTGTTCCACTCCTCGACTAGATTGCATTCCCTACAGTATGAAAACAGGCCATTTTGCCCAATAAGTTCACATGAACCACAGAACAGTAACCCACCCAGACCCATTTCCATCTGACTAATGTAGCTAACACTATGGGCAATTTAGCATGGCCAATTCACCAAACTTGCACATCTTTGGATTGTGGGATGAAACCAGAGCACCCGGAGGTAACTCGCGCAGACACAGGGAGAATGTGCAAGCTCCACACAGTCGCCCAAGGCGGGAACTGAACCCTGGTCGCTAGCGCTGTGAGACAGCAGTGCTTACCACTGAGCTGTTGTGCTAAATCCATTGTCCAGAGAGGGCAGTGAGGTGGGAAGAGAAGAAAAACTACGAAGAGGAAGAAAAGTGAAGGAAAAGGGGAAGGGATTGGCAAGCAGAGGAGCTCCAACCAGAACGTCCTACTTTGCCACCATTTTGACTCCGTGTGATGGATTGGGAAAGAGGGAGGTGCAATGAGACCTGGATGTCCTCAAACCTCAAACTAAGCATGTAGCTGCAACAGGCAGTTACAAAGCAAATTGTATATTGGTTTTCATAGCGAGAGGATTTGAGTACAGAAGCAGGGATGCCTTGCTGCAATTGCTTAGGGCCTTGTTGAGGCCACACTTAATGCACAGTGTGCAGTTTCAGTCCACTTTTATCTGAGAAAGATTGCTTTGGTTATGAAGGGAATGCAACGAAAGAATATCAGACTTATTCCTGAGAAGGCAGGACTGGTGTATGAAGAGACATTAGGCCAGAGAGGACTATATACAGTGGAGTGATCAGCTATGATCAGACTGAGTGGCTTCTGTTTCCACACAAGTGCCAACTTTGGATCCTGGCAGAGTCGTACTTCCATTTAAATAAGAAATAGGTGCAAATATCGATCATATTATCTATTGGATCTGAAAGGATACGATCATTGCTTATCTATCTCAATTCCACTTTCCTTCAAATATTCAATATTCTTCAAACATTTGCTACATTTAAAATGTGACAGAAATATTTTTCTGTTGCAATCATTATTGTGCAGTGTATATGATCACTAAAATTTTTGATTTAAATCGTTTAAAGTTGATCCGACTTGCAATGTTACTGCATTGTGAACAATATGAATATTTATTTCTTGTACTGCTGTGGACGTGAAGCTGTTCATGTCCTGTACAGTTGGTCCTGCATCAGCAATTTATATGGTGTCACGGAAACCTGGTGAATCACAGGCTCCTGATAAAATAGAAACTAGCTGAATATTCAGGATGAATTGTCCTCATTACTAAGTAGAAGTGATACTGGTTTTGTTACATTTATTTTCGACAATAGATTCCTTTATGGCCAGTAGTTCTCAAGGTGGAGTTCACAAAACCCTGGACTGTGTAGAGACTTGCCAGAGGATCAGAAAACTCAACTTTTGAGCAGGTGAGAGAGCGAGAGTGTGAGAGACTGAGAATGAGAATGCAAACACAAGGCAGGAGAAATAAGGGAAGGAGAAAAAAAGACCTATTGACTGTTTTCCACAAATTAATGGAGTATATTGTTATCCCCACAGAATATCCGACTAGATGCTCACCCTGAAGCTTCTCAATATGCCCTTCATGGGGATAAATGTCTTGTCTGCTGTGGGCAACAGCGCTGTGTCTAAGTTGCTTGAATTGAGTATATGGAGGAGACCAGCTGCTGCTAGTTTAAAACCAGGGTCTAGTCCATTTGGACTTGACTCATGCTGTGAGCAAATAGCCTTTAATAATGTGGAAGTAAAAATTACTGAAGAAGAGGCCTTATGGGCTCAACATCAACTCTGTTACTCGCTCCACATATTCATACAGGCTTGCTGAATTTTTCTAACAATTTATTTTAATTTCAGATTTCCAGTATCTATAATATTTTGCTTTAATCATTATAAAACTTCCTGATCTGAGTATGCTTTTTTTTGGTTTTACTTCCCTTATCTGTCAGGCTGTCATCCAGTAACCTGTACGGTCTTGCCTCAGTCGTACTTCTGCTTTCCCTGTATGGTGGTTCGTAATCGGCGTCTATCTTTATTTTTACTACTTTGTGTTACACTTTGTCCAGCCTGAATATCTAAATGTTGTTATTGTGTCAAATTAGAAAGCCATTCATCCAGTAGACATGTGATTGATACAAGTGAAAGTGAGGACTTCACACAATTCTGAAATGAAACATGTCAAATAAATTCAATATTTTCAATGGACTAATAGGTTTGATCATGATGCTAAATTGCCTTGAATTTGATTTTCTTTTTTTTAACCCTCACATAACTAGAGCAAAGGCCCTGTCCTTAGGCTACTGAAGTGGGGAAGTATAACCTGTTTAATCATCTGTTGATGTGGTTACAGGTAGTTCTTCTATAATGGGATTGTTGCGTTTTTGTGCTTTATGGATAAATTGCTCTTTAAAAGCAACGCTTCAAGTCTTGGTGATGTAATTGCAATAAAACCAACCCACTTTTTTTTTTAAAAATCGGCTATAGAAACAGTGTCCTGAATTCATCCATTGCGTTACAGCAAATTCATGTTAATGAAGCGCGCGTTATAGCAGAATAACCTGTATAATTGGATGGAAAACCTGTCAATTGACTTACATTTTCAAATCTCTCACCATATTACAGTATTCTAAATTCCTCTAAATAATTCTGAGAAGCTGGGCTGAATTTGTTCAACTCAGTAAAGGTATTTCTGAGAATGTATTTAATGGGTTCAAAATGGAGGAAATTCATAATGTCATTACAGAACAAAACTGTATTGAGTCCATGCAACTAAATTTGAGAACTTGTTTCTCCTCAATGAAAATAATAGCCAACATTTAGCTGTTTTAACATTTAATTTGACCCTGCTCTCAAGACTGATGAGGTCAATAGCTATTTGTGTTGGAAGTGATGTGATTTGGCAGTTTACAGGAGGAAGCCATCTTTAAATTAAATCAATTAACACATACTAGAATGTTAGTGGAGTCAAGCCTTTTTTTAATCTCTCATTTGTTTTGAAGTTGTAGAAATTCAATTTGCAACAGTGACAGACCTACAAATTGTTCATCTAAGGAATTAATTATTAAAACTCTTGAATGTACCTTTTTAAGAATGTTTGCGATTAACCTTCCTTCACTAAGAACGTGCAGTTGGTTTGTTTTTTTTCTCAGTCTTTCCTTCAGTCAGTTCCTCAATTACAATGTGATGCCTTATTAAATCTTGGTATGTGGTAGATTGTTTCCAGTTTACCTCTGTGGAATTGTGAAACTGAGGATGAGTTCACTTGAAAAGAGAACACACAAGAGATGGCGGAATTCATGGCAAAGTTGGGAAAAGAACTGATTGGAATTTTGTTTATTGGGTATCGTGGGTCTGAGAAAATGGGACTACTGTGAGGGTATTGGTCTGCTGGGAAATGGAGCTCAGCAGAGAGTTTTTCTGAGATGGCACTGTGATTATGGGAAGAAGGCACTTGGAGATTGCCATCTGTGTTCTTGTTCTGAAAATGGTGGAACGTAATGTAGTTCAGGTGAGTGACTATTTAGAGAAAGGGAACTTCAGGATAATGGTGAGAACAGAATTAAGAGGAAAGCACTATCAGAGAGAAGAAATGGGAACAGTGGGCCCTTTCAGCAATCCATATAGAGTCATAGAGATGTACAACATGGAAACAGACCCTTCGGTCCAACCCGTCTACACCGACCAGATATCCCAACCCAATCTAGTCCTACCTCCAGCACCCAGCCCACATCCCTTCAAACCCTTCCTGTTCATATACCCATCCAAATGCCTCTTCAATGTTGCAATTGGACCAGCCTCCACCACTTCCTCTGGCAGCTCATTCCATATCCCTACCATCCTCTGTGTGAAAGTGTTGCCCCTTAGGTCTCTTTTATATCTTTCTCCTCTCACCCTTTAGTTCTGAAGTCCCCGACCCCAGGGAAAAGAATTCGTCTACTTACCCTCTCCTTGCCCCTCATAATTTTTAAAATCTCTATAAGGTCACCCCTCAGCCTCTGATGCTCCAGGAAAAACAGCCCCACCCTGTTCAGCCTCTCCCTTTAGCTCAAATCCTCCAACCCTGGCAAGATCCTTGTAAATCTTTTCTGAACCCTTTCAAATTTCACAACGTCTTTTCGATAGGAAGGAGACCAGAATTGCACGTAATATTCCAACAGTAGCCTAACCAATATCCTGTACAGCTGCCTCATGACCTCCCAACTCCTGTACTCAGTACTCTGACCAATAAAGGAAAGCATACCAAACGCCTTCTTCACTATCATATCTACCTGCAACTCAAGGAGCTATGCACTTGCACTCCAAGTCTCTTTGTTCAGCAACACTCCCTAGCACCTTACCATTAAGTGTATAATCCTGCTAAAATTTGCTTTCCCAAAATGCAGCACCTCCCATTTATCTGAATTAAACTCCATCTGCCACTTCTCAGTCCATTGGCCCATTTGGTCAAGATCCTGTTGTAATCATGAGGTATCCCTCTTCACTGTCCACTAAACCTCCAATTTTGGTGTCATCTGCAAACTTACCAATGATACCTCTTATGCTCGCATCCAAATCATTTATGTAAATGACAAAAAGTATAGGACCCAGCATCGATCCTTATTGCACTCCACTGGTCACAGGCCTCCAGTCTGAAAAACAATCCTCCATCCCACCTTTAAGCCAGTTCTGTATCCAAATGGCTAGTTCTCCCTGTATTCCATGAGATCTTGCTAATCAGTTTCCCACGGGGAACCTTGTCGAACGCCTTACTGATGTCCATATAGATCACATCTACCGCTCTGCCCTCATCAATCCTTTTTGTTTCTTCTTCAAAAAGCTCAATCAAGTTTATGAGACATGATTTCCCCCGTACAAAGCCATCTTGACTATCCCTAATCAGTTCTTGCCTTTCCAAATACATGTACATCCTGTTCCTCAGGATTCCCTCCAACAACTTGCCCACCACCGACGTCAGGCTCACTAGTCTGTAGTTCCCCGGGTTGTCCTTACCATCCTTCTTAAACAGTGGCACCACATTTGCCAACCTCCAGTTTTCTGTCACCTCACCTGTGACTATCAATGATATAAATATCTCAGCAAGAGGCCCAGCAAACACTTCTCTAGCTTCCCAAAGAGCTCTTGGGTATACCTGATCAGGTTTTGGGGATTTGTCCACCTTTATGCATTCCAAGACATCCAGAACTTCCTCCTCTGTTTATGGACATTTTGCAAGGTGTCACTATCTATTTCCCTACAGTCTATATCTTCCATATCCTTTTCCACAGTAAATACTGATGCAAAATACTCGTTTAGTATCTCCCCCATTTTCTGTGGCTCCACACAAAGGCCGCCTTGCTGATCTTTGAGGGCCCCTATTCTCTCCCTAGTTGCCCTTTTGTCCTTAATGTATTTGTAAAAACCCTTTGGATTCTCCTTAATTCTATTTGTCAAAGCTATCTCATGTCCCCTTTTTGCCCTCCTGATTTTCCTCATATGTATGCTCCTACTGCCTTTATACTCTTCTAAGGATTCACTCGATCTATCCTGTCAATACCTTACATATGCTTCCTTTGTATAGATTAGACTTACAGTGTGGAAACAGGCCCTTCGGCCCAACAAGTCCACACCGACCCGCCGAAGCGAAACCCACCCATACCCTTACATTTACCCCTTACCTAACACTACGGGCAATTTAGCATGGCCAATTCATCTAACCTGCACATCTTTGGACTGTGGGAGGAAACCGGAGCACCCGGAGGAAACCCACGCTGACACGGGGAGAACGTGCAAACTCCACACAGTCAGTCGGGAATTGAACCCGGGTCTCAGGCGCTGTGAGGCAGCAGTGCTAACCACTGTGCCACCATGCCGCCCACTACTGTTTTCCTAACCAAACCCTCAATTTCTTTCATCACCCAGTATTCCCTATACCTATTAACCTGTCCTTTCACCCTAACAGGAAATTACTTTCTCTGGATTCTCGGTATCTCATTTCTGAAGGCTTCCCATTTTCCAGCCGTATCTTTACCTGTGAAAATCTACCTCCAATTAACTTTAGAAAGTTCTTGCCTAATAGTGTCAAAATTGTTTTTTTATCTAATGTGGAACTTCAACTTTTAGATCCAGTCTATCCTTTTCCATCACTATTTTAAAACTAATACAATGATCTTTGCTGGCCCCAAAGTGCTCCCCCACTGACATCTCAGTCACCTGCCCTGCCTTATTTCCCAAGAGTCGGTCAAGTTTTGCACCTTCTCTAGTAGGTACATCCACACATTGAATCAGAACATTTTCTTGTACACACTTAACAAATTCCTCTCCATCTAAACCTTTAACACTGTGGCAATCCCAGTCTATGTTTGGAAAGTTAAAATCCCCTACCATAACCACCCTATTATTCTTGCAGATAACTGAGATCTTCTTACAAGTTTGTTTCTCAATTTCCCTCTGACTATTGGGGGGGGGGGGGAATCTATAATACAGAATAGCTCCACCCAGAATAGCTCCTCTTGATATATTTCCAGGAATATCCTCCCTCAGCACAGCTGTAATGCTATCCCTTATCAAGCACGCCACTCCCCCTCCTCTCTTGCCTCCCTTTCTATCATTCCTGTAGTATTTGTATCCTGGAACATTAAGCTGCCAATCCTGCCCATCCCTGAGCCATGTTTCTGTAATTGCTAAGATATCCCAGTCCCATGTTCCTAACCATGCCCTGAATTCATTTGCCTTCCCAGTTTGGCCCATTGCATTGAAATAAATGCAGTTTAATTTATTCATCCTACCTTATCCCTGCCTGCCCTGACTGCTTAACTTGCTTTTGTTCATATTGTCAGTACCATTCTCTGACTGCGCAGAATGACTCCATGTCATTCTCCTGCCTTTTCCTCATAATCCCAGTCAAGTGGGTGGACAGATTCCTATAGACAGCGAAGAAATACATCAGTTCCTGTCCCACGGCTTTTGCCAGTCTCATATGCACCAGACAGTGCATGTGATTCAAGCAAATAATCATGTCTCAAAATCAAAAGGAAGCCAATATCAGTGAGGTCCAGGTAGCGGACTATTCAAGCCGAGTAGCCAGCACAGTAAAATGAAAGCAGCCTCCAATACCAGTCCACAGGCTTGGGGACAGTTGGTTTGCTGGTCAGGGGTCCCATACCATTACAGTTTGGGTCCGGTGCAACCAGTCCTGGTTGTTGTGTGAACCTGATTAGAGAGCTTTACATATAACAGTCAGGGGTCTATTCATTTATCATTCAGGTCTGTCTGGCTAAATTGCTCAGAAGGTAGACTACGGTTTCTCCTAGGATTCCAGCCAAGAATAGCCAAGATGGGCTTGTCAGGGTCCATGCAATGGAGGAGAAAGTGAGGTCTGCAGATGCTGGAGATCAGAGCTGAAAATGGGTTGCTGGAAAAGCACAGCAGGTCAGGCAGCATCCAAGGAACAAGAGATTCGACGTTTCGGGCATAAGCCCTTTTTCAGGGTCTATGCAATGGGAAGGAGGCTGTGATACTTAATGAGGGGGAATTGCATCAGGAATACTGGGATACAGATGAAATTACAATAGTGAAATGGGCTGGTCATTGTACAGCTGGGTTAGGAGACAACTAACCTTCAAATAGAGGTGGGGAAAGAGAATGACTGTCATTCTGGACCATCATGAGGAGCTGGCCATCGTCCCAGGCTGAGAGGGTTTCCACAGGAGATTGACGAAACGAGATGATGAACTCCCAAAACAACGGACATCTACAGGAACAGGTAGGGAACAATGCTCAATGAATATCTGGAGAGACAAGCCTCCATCTTTCTGGGGAAGGCAAGGAGTTCCGTTCCATTTGCTCATCAGAAGAGTAAAAGCCATTACCATCGCAGACCTCACAGCAGACAGGGAGCTGGGAGTGTGCTGCCTCTGTACCTCCATTTAACAGAGCAGCTCTGGGATTGGTAAAGAGTTCTCATCCGTCATGGGCTGCATATCCAAACTGCTGTTTCTAAATAAACTACCCAGAAATTGCTAAAAGTCATCGATCTTAGATAATTCTGATCATAAACAGTCCCCAACTCAGCAAGATTGGTGCTAGGGAGGTAGGGTGGAAGTTGGGCATTATTAGGCTGGCTCTACCATAAATTCTGGGATACTGACTGAGCCCAAATAAAGACATTCCACAAAATCCTTTGAGGCCCCAACAAGGATGAGATTATGAAATAAAGTTTGTGGCACCAGATTTTGGGAGCAGAAAAATGTGTTGCTGGAAAAGCGCAGCAGGTCAAGCAGCATCCAAGGAGCAGGAGAATTGACATTTCGGGCATAAGCCCTTCTTCAGGAAAATAGGATTCCTGAAGAAGGACTTATGCCTGAAACGTCGATTCTCCTGCTCCTTGGATGCTGTCTGACTTGCTGCACTCTTCCAGCAACACATTTTTCAGCTCTGATCTCTAGCATCTGCAGTTCTCACTTTCTCCAACCAGATTTTGGGAGGTCAATATAAAATAACACAGATCATAATTCAATTTACTAGTCTAATGGATGACTAACCACTAGCTGGTTGATAGCTGTTGATAACTTTTAAGTATAAAACTTCTGGCTTTTCTCTATGTAAGTGTGAACAAGTGAGAGATTCAGAGCTGTAATCAAACCTCTCTTTTCTAAGTTCAGCCACTCTGCAAGCAGTTTCCTTGTTAATAAAGACCGATTGTTTTGTTGGAACAAGTTGCGTTGAACTTCTGTTGAATGTGGTAGAGTTTAGCTCTCATAGTCTTGTAGCTATTTTTAATTGATTTCTCACGTATCTGCTATCCTTGTTCTTCTAGTTGGAAGTGGCTGTGGGTTTAGAAGATGTTGTATAAACATTTTTGGTGGATTTCTCCAGTGCATCTCAGGCGCTGTGAGACAGCAGTGCTAACCACTGTGCTAACCACTGTGCCACCATGCCGCCCACACGGTATTGTTCGCCACTGACCTGCTCCTGAAGTCACTGTGATTATATGGCAAGTCTTTTTGAGTTTCTGGTCAATGATAACTCCAGTATGGTAATGATGGTTAAATGATGCTACTACTATTAAATGTCAAGAGGTGGTGGTTAGTTGTCTCTTATTGCCTGACAGCCACTGCCTGAATTTGTGTATCGTTAATGTTACATGCCACTTTTCATTCTAAGCTGGGATATTGTCCAGATCTTGTTGCATTAGAACATTTACTGCCTCATATCTGAGGAGTCACAAATGGTGCTGTACATTGTGCAATCATCAGCAAAAACCCCTTTTTCTCACTTGTGATCAGAGTGTGGTGGGGTAGATGGCAGCTGAAGATTGTTGAACCTTGGGCTCAGCCCTGAGGAACTGCTGCAGAGATGTCCTAGAGCTGAGATTACCAACTGCCAACAAACACCACCATCTTCCAATGTTTGGCATCATTCTAACCAGCAGTGAGTTTTGTCTGATTCCAATTTTGCTGGACTTCCTTGATGCCACACATGGTGAAATGTGGCCTTTGTAACCAAACGCTGTACCCAAAATTTCTCTTCAGCAATTTAGCTCTTTCATTTATATTTGAACTAAGGCTGCAATGAGGTGAGGAGCTGAGCGGCCCTGGCAGAACCCAAACTGGGCCTCACTGAGCAAGTTATTGTTGAGTATGCGCTGCTTGATAATACTGTTGATGACATATTCCATCACTTTTACTCATGATCGATAGTTGACCGATTCAGCGGCAATAAGCTGGTTGGATTTGTCCTTTTTATGTACAGAACATACCTGGGCAAATTTTCCACATTGCCAGACAGATGCCAATGATGTAACTGAAAGGCATTTTTGGAGTACTTGACTTCAAAGTTTTGCCAGAATGTTGCCAGGGCCCTTAACATTTAGCAGTTTCCCATGTCTCAACTGTTTCTTTCTATCATGTGGAGTGAATCGAATTGACTGAAGACTGTTATTTGTAATGCTAGGGAGCATTGGAGGAGGCTGAGATGGATCATCCACTTGGCACTTTTGGCTGAGGATTGCTGTGAATATTTCAGCCTTAACTTTTGCACTGATGTGTTAGGCTCTTCTGTAATGAAGATGGGGATATTTGTGGAGCCGCCTCCTCCAGTGAGTTGTTTAATTGGTCATTGTCATGGACAGATGCATCTGCAGCCGGCAGATTAGAAAGGATGAGGTGAAGTATGTTTTTCCCTCTTGCTGATTCCCTCACCCCTTGTCACAGACTCGGGTCCCCAGAACATTAGCTGACTTTCCTGAATTAATCATGTGGGATAATAATACTAGGCTGTTGCCCTCCCTCAAATCCCCACAAAAAAGTTCAGATTCCAATCTATTTTATACTAGCTTCTTAACAAGTGAGTCAGAAGAGAATAATTGTTTGGTGAAATATCAATAAGTTTTCAGAAACTTTGTTATGACACATCTGAAGTTAGCTGCTCAATGGTACAAACACCGATAACATATACATCAACTGAGCAGGTGGGATTTTTTGCTTCATTTTAGATTTTTCAACAAAGTCAAAAAATACCCCTAAAGTTATGGATTGAGAACCAGGCAGAATAAACATAGAAATCTATGATATCACTGACTTTTGATAGCTGAAGAGTTGAATTTGAAATAATTACCGATGAATGTTGGGAGACCAGCGGTAAAAATAAAAATCTCATTCGTGGTCAAGCTTTTAAAAAAAAAACATTTTGTCTTTCAGTTCAGTCACCAATGTAGTGACCAGTTAGCTCAGATGATTAACTATGCTTTTCTTGCATAGATGCTACCAGACCTGAGTTTCTCTAGCAATTTCTATTTTTGTATTTCCAGTATCTGTACATCATTGTTTTATACTAATGAAGGGGAACGTTGGGACATGTACTCCTGGAACTATTGGTTTGGAACCCGATATTAGATATTTTCTTATCAACCTGTTTAGCAATGCCACGGAGTATGTGGAATATAATCTGTTGGCTCATAGGTAGGGACAACCCCATGCATCACAAGAGCCCACAATGTATCTCTGTATCCTCTAATTTATGTTTTTGCGGGTGAGCATATGAATCATGTGTTTTTTCAGAATGAACTGCTGGGCTTGTGTGGGAGAGTCAATTTTATTTGAGATTGGTGCAAGGGGAAAGTTGGGTTCCCTGTTGCACGAGGCTGTGGATTTCTTTCCTGACTGTTTGCAACAACCTTGTATTTCTGCTTGATAGCACTGCAAGATTGATACTTTTGATTTGTCCAATGGATTTTAAACTCCATAGTCACTGTCTATCTCCATTTCAGTGAACATATTGCAACAATGGCTGAAGGGGACAATGACATATTTGAAATGCCAACTCTCGGAAGGCCGCTCCGCACAGGGATGTTGTATGATCGACGCAGTGACACTTTCATCCCAGGTAATGCTGAGGTCAGCCAGGAGCTGAGCTGAACGTTCACCACAACTCTGATGAAGGGTCATCTAGCTTGCTCTCTCTCTAAGGATGCTGCCTGATCCTTTCTGTCAGCATTTGTTATTTTCATCTGAGCTGAACACAATTCAGCAGGGGCTGTGAAACCATGAGGGACTAAGAGAAAATGCTATGGTGCAGGAAACGCAGAAAAGAGATGTAGCAAATCACAAAAGATAGCAATGAGTTAAGGGTTAAACTGTACTGGATAAGAGCATGAACTGTGCAGATTCAAAAGAGGTATGAAAAAGGGAAGGTAGTTATCTGAAAAGAACAAGTGTATAGAGTTATATGTAAAGGGACAATTAAGTGAGCTATTTACTCAGAGCTTGTGCATTCCCAATGGGCCAGATTCTTTGCTGGAGGAACATTACAATTTTGTGATAATTCCAAAAGTATCCATGACATAGCCCTAAGACAAACACATTACAACTTTACAACACAAGCCTCGGTGGCACAGTGGTTATCAGTGCTGCCTCACAGCACCAGAGACTCGGGTTCAATTCTCACCTCAGGTGACTGTCTGTGTGGAGTTTGCATGTTCTCCCCGTGTGTGCGTGGGTTTCCTCCGGGTGCTGTGGTTTCTTCCCACAGTCCAAAGATGTGCAGGTTAGGTGAATTGGCCATGCTAAATTGCCTGTAGTATTAGATGAAGGGGTAACTGTAGAGGCATGGGTGTGGACTTGTTGGGCTGAAGGATCTGTTTCCACACTGTAAGTAATCTAATCTAATTTAACACATTGAATTCTTGTGATGAGGGAGCATGAAGTGATTGGTGAACTTGATGGGCTTTCTCTTGAATTGAGAACAGCTGGATTGGAGACTATCTGGAGACAAGCTGGTGATCAGGGGCAGAGCAGAGATTTGAATGAGTGAGCATAGAGAGTTGGAGTGGGAGTGAAACTTTAAATACGACAGGGGAGTGGAGACGCAAAACATAATTAATGTCAACCGGAGGTTTCTAAGAAACTAAAACTTGAAATGAAACAGAAAATTCTAAAGGGGTGGAAGTTGACAGTCAGGGTTGGATCTTTTTTAAAAATCAGGAACTGAAAGCCAGAGCTGAGTTTGCAATATAATCATAGAATCCCTATCGTGTGGAAGCTGGCCATTCAACTGATCAGGTTCACACTGACCACAGCTTCCCACCCAGACCCACCCCCACCCTGGCTAACCCACCGAGTCTGCACATCCCTGGACACTATGGATAATTTAGCATGGCTAATCTACCTAACTTGTACATCTTTGGACAGTGGGATGAAACCTGAGTACCTGGAGGATACAGGGAGAATGTGAAAACTCCACACAGCCAGTCACCCAAGGCTGGAATCGAATCCAGATCCCTATTGCTGTGAACCACCATGCCACCAAAAAAATAGAAGAGGGTCAGTGTTAAAGGGAGTATTGGAAAAGAGCAGGTGCAGAGAGAGAGCTTATAAAACAATAGGAGTTGAGATTGGGAAGAGCCGGACCAGAAAACAGAGTAGAAAAAGAGCAGTGAATTAAAATTAATAGGAGCCAAAAGCCAATGTAAAGATTTAACAAGAATTGGCATTAAGAGCCAAAGTCACAAATGTTTTTGCAACGACAATAGAATAGCAAAATTTTGCAATCTGTCCTGACTTTTCAAATCAAAACTGCATTATCGACGTACCATGTGCTCATGTGGCTATCTGTGCCTACAATTCACCAACATTATCTGCCACATTTTGTTTGTTGGGCAGCAGATTTATACACCTCATTTATACTTTTAATATATTCACTCACAGCCTGAACATCAGAAATCATCTTGCTTCTTGTTCTATTGCCACGTGACTTCTTTTGCCCTTAATACAATATCCTACTTCCTGTCCTCCTGCTAATTTAGTTCAAACTATCCCCAACAATACTTGCAAACTCTAAGGGCATTGTTCCTGGTTCTATTAAAGCTGCTACATTGCAAGAACGTCTGAACCTTCCCAGAACCAAAACTCCCAGCAACTTGAAAATTCCGTTCAGCACCAGCCTTCTGGTAACACTCTATCTTTGCAGAAATGTTTCAATCCTAGTCAGGCAAAGCAAAATACTGCTGATGCTGGAAATGTGAAATAAACTGAGAATGCTGAAGAAACTCAGCTAGTCTGGCAGCATTTGTGGAGAGGGAGCAGAGTTTTCATTTTGACCCTTCTTCAGAACTGTTCTGGCATCCTGCGAGACACTAGTCACTCTGTTGTAGAGGAAACTTAAAATCCCAAATATTTACGAAAAGAATGAAACCACAAGGTTGTAGTTTACAAACAAATTGAAGATGCTTCATGAAGGAAGCGATGATTGTGATGATTGTCTGACTTTTTCTTTGTCCTAGGAGACACATTTCATTTTTTTTTCACTCTAAGTAGCCCACTTCAGAAAGATAAGGATTGGCACAACATAAAATATTAATGACAAAAACAAATGTAAAAGTATGACAAAAATGTAAATTGCTGAGCAAGGAGAAAGAATGTAAAAATAATAGACTCATAGTTTTCTTTGAAAAATTGAGTTTAAAATGTGTGAATGACAGAGGACGAGAAAACACTTTTGTTTCAGAGCTATAATGAGACAGACTAGGTGACTAGCTCTGATCATCAGTGAAGGGTTGGGATGAGCTAAGGAGCTGGGTTGAACTAATGTAGACATTCAAGTTGCATCCAATGGTGTATCCAACAGAGCCTTGGTGAATTCTGGCAAAAGTGCCCATTGGAAGCTGTGTGTGTGTGTCAGTGTGTGTGTCTATGAGAGATTGGAAGTGGGTATTTGATTCCTACCTAGTCACAAGGATCACACTTATTCACCACATTCACTGTGTAATTGTGAGACTGAACATGGGTTGCTACTTTCTGCTTCTGTAAGTACGGCCTTCTTTAAGTGCTGCTGCTCAGACAGTTCAGAGCCAACTCAATATAGTCCAACAGACAGTGAAGGAATCCAACAGTGATACTCTTTAACCATTGCATCGCTGTATTCTAGAAATCTATTTTATCATTGCAGGTGTCACCTTATGGGACTTGGATGACCTCTTGAAGAACCTTGATGTCCGACCCAAGCCCAACACAAACTTCAGCATTATTTGTTCAGACTCCATTGAGGAGAAAGCGAGCCACTTAAATGTTGAAGCCTCACTCAAGGCCAGCTTCCTGGGGGGACTGGTAGAGGTGGGCGGCTCTGCCAGATATTTGCAGGACAGCAAGTCATCAAAGCAGCAAGCCCGAGTCACCTTGAATTATCAAGTAAAAAATGAGGTCTGCAGATGCTGGAGATCACAGCTGCAAATGTGTTGCTGGTCAAAGCACAGCAGGTTAGGCAGCATCTCAGGAATAGAGAATTCGACGTTTCGAGCATAAGCCCTTCATCAGGAATAAGAGCAATGAAGGGCTTATGCTCGAAACGTCGAATTCTCTATTCCTGAGATGCTGCCTAACCTGCTGTGCTTTGACCAGCAACACATTTGCACCTTGAATTATCAAGCAACAACCCGCTTTGAGCAGCTGACTATGAGACAGTTAGGTCCCAAGAATATTGCCTACCCATCTGTCTTTGAACAAGGTTCAGCGACTCATGTTGTCACCGCCGTGTTATACGGGGCTCAGGCATTCTTTGTGTTTGACCAGGAATATTCCTGCAATGACAACAAGCATGAAGTAGAAGGCAACCTACAGGTGATGATTAAAAAGATCCCATTCCTCAGTATCGAGGGAAAGGGTTCCTTGCAACTCTCAGATGATGAAAATAAAATTGTTAAGAAGTTCAACTGCACATTTCATGGTGATTTTATGCTCATTCGGAACCCAGTGAGCTACCAAGATGCCCTGAATGTTTATTCAACACTCCCTGAGTTACTGGGCGATGATGGAAGGAATGTGGTACCCCTCAGAGTCTGGTTATATCCTCTGAAGATGTTGGATTCAAAAGCTGCCCAAATTGTGCGAGAGGTTAGTGTTGGACTGGTCAATTGGTGTCAGTTACTCTTTGACCAGTTTCTTGACATAGAGATGAGATGTAATGATCTTATTAAAAGCGTAGCTGCCAGAGAATTCTCCAAGATAAAGGTAAAAATCCTCATGTTCAAGGGAATGTGCCTAGAATACCAAACTATCTTTAAGAAAGACCTGGGGAAAGTGCTGACATCTATCCGGGGAACAGGAGAAGAGGAAAGTCGTCTAGCCAATATTTTGCAACAGAGAGAGCAATCACCATTCAGCAACAAATCACTGACAGCTTGGATGGAGAAGAGGGAGAAGGAGATAAACACAGTGGGTGGATACCTAACTATGTTTCAAGGTGTAGATGTTCTGACCTCCAGCCAATTGGACAAGTACTTGACAGATCCAATGGTTGAACATGTTGTCTGCTTCACCTTCACTTCATTGTGGTATGAAGATATCTATTTTCAAGAACTATCCAACTACCTCAAGACCTCATGGTCTTTAACAGTATCAGGCCACACATCGCAAACTAACACAAGTCAACCGAGTGAAGATTGGTTCTCTCTCGGATCAATCTCCCAGCAAATGAGGAAACAGGCAAAGCTTTTTCTGCAGTTTATCCAGTCCAATGCATCCTTTATGAAAAGCACAAACTTGAGGAGCTGCTGCAAGATTGCAATTGCCTCAGTAGATGACAAGAATATTACTGGAGCCTCAATTTTTCTGTATGAGCAAGGAATATTGATAAATAAGGAATTCAAGCCACAGAAACTGGACACCCCAGAGATCATTGGGACAAGTGACAACAGTGTGACATTGAAACTCAAGGTTCCTGAAGATAACACTGGACTGGGACTGATGTTCCTGGTGGAATTTAGGTGTATCCAAGACGAGGTTTGGTCCTGGAAGTGCACGCAGGATTCTTCTGAAACCTTCACGGTGACAGGATTACAGCCACACTGTCAGTACCAGTTCAGGGCTGCTCATATACACAAGTCATTCATAGGCTTATTCAGTGATCCCACTGTCAGTGTCCTCACTACTACTTCTCACGGGCTTTCAGCATCCAAAGCTCCTCCTGTGCGAGTTGGTGATGGTGCAAATATTGAATATCAAAAAGGTGAGAGTCAGGAGGACTCAGAGAGTCTGATCAGTGAGATTGAGTTGTATAATCTGGTTTTAGGTCCCATCCGACCTAGCAAATAGAATCTCAGAATCCTTACAGTGTGGAAACAGGCCAATTGACCCAACAAGTCCAAACCGGCCCTCCGAAGACTATTCCAACCAGACTCATTCCCCTACCCTTTTACTCTACATTTCCCTTGACTGATGCATCGAGCCTACATATCTCTGAACTATGGGGCAATTTAGCATTGCCAGTACACCTAACCAGCATATCTTTGTACTAGGGGAGGAAACCAGAGCACCCAAAAGAAACTTAGGCAGACACGGGGAGAATATGCAAATTCCACACAGACAGTCGCCTGAGACTGGAATCGAACCTGGGTCCCTGGTGCTGTGAGGGAGCAGTGCCAACCTCTGAGCCACTGTGCTAATTGTCATTCTACAAGGGAACTGGCAGAATTGCTCCAAGTTAAGAGATGCTGATCCTAACCTCCAGAAAAAGGATCCCAACTCAAGTGGCAGAAACTGCTCACAAAATGAGCATACTAGTGATTGCTGAGAGGCTGGAATGTACCAGCTAACTCTGAAGTAGAAATCGGAGTAACTGTACATACTCCCTTTCCAATTAGCCCCTAAATATGCACAGTTCATCAATTAGGACGACCACAAAATTGAAAAGCAATTCTCGGTGAATGAGAACTGCTGGAGAAAGTCAGTTTTTTGATGAAGGCAGAACATCAACGTATCCAATTATGATCATTGGCAAGTAAAACTCTGGGAAAAATTATTTGATTAATTGCCTGATCTACTACATCCTCAGTGGGGACTGGGCCGATCAGTTCCAATTAACTAGCAGCACTCGGGGGTTGAGTGTTGAGGGAAGGTTCTCTGTAATCCAGCGTGTAATCAATCAACAAGAGGGATTTTCGATCCTATACTCTCTTAACATTGTCGAAATTGATGAAATTTTATTGAACTGTTTTGAAGATTTGTTGGTTTACAGTCCAAATCTTTGCATATGCAAGAACTATGTGTAGTAACAAAATTGTCCTCTGTTTCTCTGCTGGAGGATATTGACCTCCCTTTCATTGGACTCCACCTTCCGAATCACTCAATCGTTCCTCGGCAAATGATCAACTGTGCGATGGTCAAATATTTGCGATCTTGGAAGTTCTTCAGAATTCACAAATCAACTTTCCAAGAGATGATTGTATCCATTTTGCATTCGACTTTTTCCAACTTATTCCTTGTCAACTCACCTCCTGGGCCACACAACAGAGGGAAGGTGAGAGGAAGGATATAGGCCAGAGCCTGGAGGACTGGGAGAGACAACAAAGCTGTTGGTAGAAAATACAGAGGGAGTTATAATCTGAACAGATTGCTTTGGGACATGACCAACATCAGCCTCAATTATTAATCATCTGAAGGGCTTATACCCAAAACATCGATTCTTCTGCTCCACAAATTTTCTGCTCCATGACCTGCTGTGCTTTTCCAGCACCACACTCCTGACTCTGATCTCCAGCATCTGCTGTCCTCACCTCCTCCTGGATGAGTCGCCATCCTCAGTGCTTCTATGAAAAGCTATTGTGGCTCTCACTGACTCCACCAAGAACTGCTTCTGGATGAATTCTGTTTGCTTGTGGCTTCATAAAGGATCCTGAGATCAATTCAAAAAAATATTTGCGTTGTCAAGAAATCTTTGTTTCCATCTACAAAACAACTCCCAGATCCATCCCTGCCTCTGCTCATAATTGATGAAACAACCATTCCATCCATTGTTTCCCCGTACCCTCGTAGCCAGCATCATATCGGCCTAACACCAGATTATAAACCCCATAATTTATTTGGTACAAACTTATTCTATCCTCCTGGTTTACATATCCAAACAAATCCCAATAATCCCTGATTATCTGGTGACGACAGAAACCAACACAGGCGTATTGTCCTCCAAACTCTTGACTTTAAATTCGTACTCATGCATTCAAAATGTTCCATGTTCCTCCACTGATTTCTTTATTTTTTAGACTGATGTGAATCTTGTTTTATAAACTCTATATGGAAGTGTTTGATGTCCTGCAGTGCTGTAAATGTCACCAGAGTATGATGGTAAAAAGTAGTTATAGATTGCATTGCATTAAATCAGATGCAATGGCGGATAGGGATGACAGAAACGACTGGGAACAGTTTAGGTTCCAGCGAAGGCTGATGAGGAAACTGATCATGGGAGGGAGAGAATATGAATGCAGTCTTGCCTTGAAGCCAAGCGCCCTCTTATGTTCCCAGGCCATTACCAATCTCATTTGTCACATTCCGAACAGCATTCACAAACCATTCCAGTCCAGCCAAATACAAACTGTCTGACTTCTTGAGTTTGGTCTGACTCCAGAACTGGTCCAATTGCCTCCATAAAATGCTACCTCCCCCCGCAAAACAAGTTTCCAGCCCCATGTCCAACCGTCCAATAATTCCCTTCAATTCTCACCAGCACACCATGGGACTGGCAGTAATCCTGCGATTAGCAGACCCGGAAGGCGCGCTAGGTTACCTGGGTAAGGTTTTTTTTCTCTCTCCCCTTATTTAAACGCACAGGCGAGTCACCCGAGGCACTACACGAGTAGTGCCTCCCACCCTTCCACCTCCTCTAACCTAATAATAAGACCAATTGTGACTAGCGGGTAAGTGCTGCATTTTCCTTGTTTGTTTCTTTAGATTTAGTTGGTTTTTGTTGTTTTTTTTAAGGAAAGCTTACTTTTAGAGGGATGGCAGTGCAGAGAGGGCAATGTTCCTCTTGCAACATGTATGAGGTGAGGGAAGCCATCAGCGTCCCTGCTGAGTACACTTGCAAGAAGTGCACCCATCTCCAGCTCCTCCAAACCCGTGTTAGGGAACTGGAGCTGGAGTTGGATGAACTGCGGATCATTCGGGAGGCAGAGGAGGTCATAGATCAGAGCTATAGGCAAGTAGTTACTCCGAAAGTTCAAGATAGATGGGTGACAGTGAGGGGGAGTGGGAGGAGGAAGCCAGTGCAGGGACCCCCTGCGGTCATTCCCCTCAAGAACAAGTATACCGTTTTGGATACTTGTGGGGGGGATGACTTACCAGGGGCAAGCAACGAGGTTCAGGCCTCTGGCACGGAGCCTGGCCCCGTTGCTCAGAAGGGTAGGGTGGAGAAAGGTAGAGCAATTGTTCTTGGGGACTCGATAGTGAGGGGTACAGACAGACGGTTTTGTGGGGGCGACAGGGACTCACGTTTGGTATGTTGCCTCCCAGGTGCAAGGGTACGTGATGTCGCTGATCGTGTTTTCCGGGTCCTTAAGGGGGAGGGGGAGCAGCCCCAGATCGTGGTCCACGTTGGCACCAACGATATAGGTAGGAAGAAGGGTGAGGATGTAAGGCAGGCTTTCAGGGAGCTAGGTTGGAAGCTCAGAGTTAGAACAAACAGAGTTGTAGTCTCTGGTTTGTTACCCGTGCCACGTGATAGAGAGTCGAGGAACAGGGAGAGAGAGCAGTTAAATGCGTGGCTACAGGGATGGTGCAGGAGGGAGGGATTCCGGTTTCTGGATAACTGGGGTCCTTTCTGGGGAAGGTGGGACCTCTATAAAAAGGATGGTCTACACTTGAACCTGAGGGGCACCAGTATCCTTGGGGGGAGGTTTGCTAGTGCTCTTTGGGAGGGTTTAAACTAACTCCGCGGGGGCATGGGAACCAGGACTGTAGCTTTAGGGTACAGGACCTTGAGTGTAGGGAGGTTAGGAATAATGCAGCGATCTCTAAGGAGGGTGCCTGTAACCAGAAAGGTGGATTGAAGTGTGTATACTTCAATGCCAGAAGTATAAGGAATAAGGTAGGTGAACTTGCAGCGTGGGTTGGTACCTGGGACTTCGATGTTGTGGCCATTACAGAGACGTGGGTAGAACAGGGACAAGAATGGCTGTTGCACGTTCCAGGGTTCAAATGTTTTAGTAGGATCAGACATGGGGGTAAAAAAGGGGGAGGCGTGGCATTACTTGTCAAAGACAGTATCACAGCAGTGGAATGGACGATGGAAGAGGACTTGCCATCTGAGGTAGTTTGGGCTGAGGTTAGAAATAGGAAAGGTGAGGTCACCCTGTTAGGTGTTTTCTACAGGCCTCCTAATAGTCCTAGAGAAGTAGAGGATAATATTGCGAGGATGATTCAGGAAAAGAGTGAAGGTAGCAGGGTGGTTGTTATGGGGGACTTTAACTTCCCAGATATTGACTGGGAGAGATATAGCTCGAGTTCATTAGATGGGTCGGTGTTTGTACAATGTGTGCAGGAGGGTTTCCTGACACAATATGTCGACAGGCCAACAAGAGGGGAGGCTATATTGGATTTGGTTCTAGGTAATGAACCAGGCCAGGTGTTAGACTTGGAGGTAGGTGAGCACTTCGGGGACAGTGACCACAACTCGGTGACTTTTACTTTAGTGATGGAGAGGGATAATCGTGCGCCGCAGGGCAAGAGCTATAGCTGGGGGCAGGGAAATTATGATGCAGTGAGGCATGACTTAGGATGTGTGGATTGGAAAAACAGGCTTCAAGAGAAGAACACTAATGAGATGTGGGGAGTGTTCAAGGAGCAGCTACTGCGTGTCCTCGATAGGTATGTACCAGTCAGGCATGGTGTAAAGGGCCTTGTGAGGCAGCCGTGGTTTAGTAAGGAATTGGAGTCCCTTGTGAAAGGGAAGAAGGCGGCATATGTAAAGATGAGGTGTGAAGGTTCAGTAGGGGCGATTGAGAGTTATAAGGTAGCCAGGAAGGAGCTAAAGAGGGAGCTAAGAGAAGCGAGAAGGGGACATGAAAAGTCTTTAGCTGGTAGGATTAGGGAAAACCCAAAGGCTTTCTATAGGTACGTCAAGAATAAAAGGATGACTAGGGTAGGTATCGGTCCAGTCAAGGATAGTAGTGGGAAGTTGTGTGTGGAGGCGGAGGAGATTGGAGAGACATTAAATCAGTACTTTTCATCAGTATTCACTCAGGAACAGGACACTGTTGCTGATGTGAATATGGAATCACAAATAATTAGAATGGATGCCCTGGAAATATGCAGGGAAGAGGTTTTGGGAATATTGGAAAGGATGAATATAGATAAGTCTCCTGGGCCTGATGGCATTTACCCCAGGATCCTATGGGAAGCTAGGGAGGAGATAGCAGAGCCATTGGCCTGGATTTTTATGTCGTCGTTGTCACCAGGAATAGTACCAGAGGACTGGAGGATAGCGAATGTGGTCCCATTGTTCAAGAAAGGGAGTAGGGATAGCCCTAGCAACTATAGGCCAGTGAGTCTGACTTCAGTGGTGGGCAAAGTCTTAGAGAGAATGGTAAGGGATAAGATTTATGAACATCTGGGTAGGAATAACGTGATCAGGGATAGCCAGCATGGTTTTGTGAAGGGCAGGTCGTGCCTCACAAACCTTATTGAGTTCTTCGAGAAGGTGACTAAGGAAGTGGATGAGGGTAAAGCAGTAGATGTTGTGTATATGGATTTTAGTAAAGCGTTCGATAAGGTTCCCCATGGTAGGCTAATGCTAAAACTTCGGAGGTATGGCATTGAGGATACATTAGAGGTTTGGATTAGGAATTGGCTGGCTGGAAGGAGACAGAGGGTAGTAGTTGATGGATTATGTTCATCTTGGAGTGCAGTTACTAGCGGTGTACCACAAGGATCTGTTTTGGGACCATTGCTTTTTGTTATCTTTATAAATGATCTAGAGGAAGGACTTGAAAGCTGGGTAAGCAAGTTTGCGGATGACACAAAAGTCGGTGGAGTTGTGGATAGTGAGGAAGGAAGTGGTAGGTTACAGCGGGATATAGATAAGTTGCAGAGCTGGGCGGAAATGTGGCAAATGGAATTCAATGTAGCTAAGTGCGAAGTCGTTCACTTTGGTAGGAATAACAAGATGATGGATTACTGGGCTAATGGTAGGCTACTTGGTAGTGTGGATGAGCAGAGGGATCTTGGTGTCCATGTACACAGATCTCTGAAAGTTGCCACCCAGGTAAATAGTGCTGTGAGGAAGGCATATGGTGTAGTGGGCTTTATTGGCAGAGGAATTGAGTTCCGGAGTCCTGAGGTCATGTTGCAACTGTATAAGACTCTGGTGCGGCCTCATCTGGAGTATTGTGTGCAGTTTTGGTCGCCATACTATAGGAAGGATGTGGAAGCTTTAGAACGAGTGCAGAGGAGGTTTACCAGGATGTTGCCTGGAATGGTAGGAAAATCTTATGAGGAAAGGCTGAGGCACTTGGGGCTGTTCTCATTGGAGAAGAGAAGGTTTAGGGGAGATCTGATAGAAGTGTATAAGATGATTAGGGGTTTAGATAGGGTAGATACTAAGAACCTTTTTACCGCTAATGGAGGCAGGTGTTACTAGGGGACATAGCTTTAAATTAAGGGGTGGTAGGTATAGGACAGATGTTAGGGGTAGATTCTTCACACAGCGGGTTGTGAGTTCATGGAATGCCCTGCCCGTATCAGTGGTGAACTCTCCTTCTTTATGGTCATTTAAGCGGGCATTGGATAGGCATTTGGAAGTTATTGGGCTAGTATAGGTTAGGTAGGATTCGGTCGGCGCAACATCGAGGGCCGAAGGGCCTGTACTGCGCTGTATCCTTCTATGTTCTATGTTCTATTACTGTGTTACCGATTCTGCTGTTTAGTCGGAGGTTTCACTGCCTGATGTCTGTTTATGGATCACATTCCTGCCTTCCTTCCCAGGTCTTTGATACCGGTAGGGAGTGGGAGCACTCTCTTCTGATCTCGTTCCAGCAGAATAACCTGCAGAATCTAGTGAGCAAACTCGAGCTCAGTCCCCATGTTATAACAGAAACTGCCTCTAGTGAAGAGGTGTGGTTTCTGGTGACATTTAATAATTTTCACAAGGTTCAGTGGAACAGATGAGGCCAGTTAAGGATGTTGATTGTGGATCGAGGGCTAAGACCGACGAGTAAATTAAATCCAGCGATTCCAACATTGTAATTAAGGATAATTCTGCACACAAATAATGCCGGAACACTTGAGCTCCCTCCTGTGCATGGTCATTCTTGCGTGATTCATAATTTTATTTTAAATGTGAGATAAGGAGAGTTTGGTTAAATGTGGATATGAAGAATTCTGACAATGATGGAAAATGAAGGATTTGGAGATGACCATCAGTGAACCCCAGCATCAGTGAACAAGAGAACAGACTCCAGGGACTACAGTGGCTCAACAACAGCAAAGCTCAAAGAACAGAACCTCATCTAAAGTGGTCATTTTCTGGACTCAACATTTGACTTAAATCATTTTAGATCAGAACATCAACTTCTTTGTTGTATCACATTCTGTTGTTTTTTTATTAAATATATCTTCTTTATTTCCCCTTGTTGCAGTGAGGGCCAGTCATGCAGCCATTCATTAAACTTGTGTTTTTATCAGCATTCCTACTTTCACTGTAACACATTCTGTCTTGTGTGCTCCAGGATCACAGGCCTTCACTTCTGAATATGATGCACCCTCCTACACTTTTGTTGTTTTTCAAACTTTCTTCAGTTGGGATGAAAAGTTATCAGCTTGAACTGTTCTGTCAGCATCTATTCTCTCTGACCTGCTGAATATATCCTCAGGTTTCTGCATTTTATTTTAACGGAACAGAGTCCAAGGAATTAATATCCTGAACAAAATTAAATTTTCCAAACAAGAGGAACTAGAAGTGCTCACCTTATCTGACATACTCCATGACTATCTGAAGAGATATAAGCAGCCCCTATTCCGCATTGAGGAAACAACTGAGGTAAATTAGACAAACGACAGATCAGACAGTGAAATTCCAATATCGGTTACAAAAGGAGCTCCAAATTCTTGAGGATACAGAACAAGAACTTCGGAAACAGAAATAGTGAGGGAAGAAATGGGACTGGGGAATGAATATTAATATACGTCCCGAGATTAGGGTAATGTCTCTCGTGGTAGCAGGAATACAATTAGTATTGGCCTTGGCCGAAGAAGCAATGGATTGTAGACCCTGTCATTGTGACATGCTAAAGAAAAAAAAGAGCATGGGTCCTGGTAAGAGAATGGAAACTGCGAGCAATGCCAGTACTTGGACATACTGTTTTAACCGGGAGAAAGTGAGGACTGCAGATGCTGAGGATCGGAGCTTTTCCAGCAACACATTTTTAAATGCTGTTTTAACCAAACAGGTTTCCTGAAATCATGGGATTGACCAACGTGAATGAGACGAGAAATACCAGGCCAGGAAACTGTTTGTAAAATTTGGCTAAAGCTCTTTGGTTGACAGCCCTTTTCCAAATGAGGCAACTTGAACATGAAAAGGAATAGAAACAGTTTAAATTACGATTAAAAGTAGACGAAAGAGGAAAAGTACAAATGGCTTTAGCAGAGAAATAAAACAAAAGGAAGGGAAGGGCTGAGCATAACAAAAAGAAAAGGATAGAATCACTTTAGCAGATCAAAAAGGAGAAGAGAGCGAGGAAAGGCAAAATAAAGAGAGTTTGACCTTCAGAAACAGGCACTTAAACAGGAAAGTTGGTTGAAAAGGATGGATATGAAGTCGAAGATAGGCTTAGTGAGGAGAATAGTGAGGATGTGCAAACCCATCGCAGCCAAGGGCTGGTGGGGATCTGTTCAATTATATCCAAGCATTGCCTTAAATTGAGGAGAAGGATGTAGAAGAACTTTTCATCGTATTTGAGAAAGTTGCTTTCCAGCTCAGCATGTCCCCATGACTTGTCGAGACTTGTCCTACCTGCTTAGCTCCTTTTCCACCTATCCACTCCACACTTTCCTCCCTGACCTATCACCTTCATCCACTAAGGTCACATCAGGATATGTGTTTGGTATGGATGAGTTGGACCAAGAAGCACGTTTGCATGCTTTACTGCTCTATGTCTCGAGAATCATGCTTAATAAGACCTTTATCATATCAAATTAGAGTTAATGTTGACCTATTAAAGGCGATATTTGGTCAGGTAAGAATAACTTACTCAAGGAGATAAATTACAAGGAGCATCTTATTCGGGAGAATGAGCTGGGTAATCGGAAGAACTGAGAGGGGGGTTCAAACAAGAAATGGATTCATCTCAGTAACACAGGATGGTCAGTTCTGCAATCAAAGCCCCGCAATCAAAGCCCATCTTAATTCCACCTCTCACTTCGTTTCCGACATCACCATCCTTTTCCTGCTCTATTACTACAATGAATCAAGCCACAAACTGGAGGAACAACACCTCCTGTTCCGCCTGGGCAGCCTACAGCCGGAGGACTCAACATTGATTTCTTCAATTTGAAATAACCTCTGTTCCCATCATCCAGCTTCCTTTTCAAACCCACCCAACCCCTCAATACCAAGCTCCCTTCCAAGCCCCGCCCCCTCCCTTGCATTCATTTCAACCACCTACCAGATTCATCCCTCCCATTGACCAATCAGGTTTACCCTCTGCCTGTCTTCACCTGTCCCCAACTCACCACAATGCCCCGCCTTTATCTGCAGCTTCCCCCACACCCACACCAAGTCCTGAACAAGGGTTACACCAAAAATGTTGCCTTCTCTACCTCCTGATGCTGCCTGGCTTGGCGTGGTCTCCCATCCACCCCGCTCCCCACGCTTGTGTACCTTGTTATTGTTTTTGGCATTCTTACCTGCCATGTCATTTCACTTAATTCTGCGAAATCTATAATTTCTTTGATCATCACATTAGATGGTAACATTTACCACCAGAATGTCTAACAAGTTCATTAAGATATTACAAGACAAGATTTATGCCAGTCCAAGAAAGCAAGGAAATCAGTGGATGATATTGAAACATGTGGAATAAAAGAGCGAGAATGTAAAATTGAGAATTTGGAGTACAACATGTCCGTGTAGATCACTGTGCTCAGTGGATGATCCAGGAATTGTTGATAAAACATGCCAGGAGGGGGTAAGAATTTGTACAAAGTAAATGTGTGGAGTTTACAATCTAGAGGCAGGCCGATAAGATTCCAGGATGTGGGGATGCAGAGGTAACAGTGGAATTGGTTTTAAAACATCAATATTTATTTCCCTGCGTTCTCTAATCTGCATTCCTTTCTCAACAGTCACAGCAGTTTCACCAATTATGAGCTGAGGTAGGGATGGCTTTAAGAGCTGTGTTGCAGATGGAATTAATAATTCTTGTTGATGATGCGAATGCCCTTTTGAATTTATCTCAAGCACCAATGTGAAACCATAAGCAAACAGGGTTCATCCAAAGTCAGTTCCCACTGAGCTCCATGGAGGCAGTGAGAGCCACAAACTATATTCTTGGAATCACTGAGGGTGTCGGCGCATGGCTCACATCCAACCGCATTCCCGAGCTTCGGATCCCGTCTGTCATAGAGCCTTCTGATTGGGCTGTGGATTTCCCCATCAACACTGCAGCTGATTGGTGGAAAGAAACAAATAAAGAAAGGGACTGATGGCAGCTTCTGGGCGAGAGAGTGGGGGAGCTGAATGTGAACAAAGTGCAGCTGAAAATATATATGTCATCAAATACACATTTTTAAAAAGTATATCATTTAATCTTTATAAACAAGAACATTCTCATGTTTTTTACTTATGATCCATCATCTACGGCAGCTAATGTTGACTCTCAGTTATTTGGATTTATTTATCAATTGAGCTACTTTTATAACTAGATATTTCACAGCATACTTTAACTGGTCTCTGAAAGTTTTCTGCGTCACCACATAAATACAAGCATTTGTGCAGCAACTGAAGTCTCGCAGCATGTATGCGAATTGTTCAAAGAGATAATAAGCAGAAGAATCTAAGAAATGACTCGCACGAAAGAAATGTAAAATATACCCCAACCAGAGAAGGATGAAGCTGGCAGATATGGCAAAGAGTAAAATCACAGATTTCTTTCTGCTCTCTGTCTCTGGGTCATTCTTTGTGTTTCCGTGACCCCTCAGTCTCTTATGCACCTTAATGGCCTCAAAGATATGTCTGACAGTCAGAATGTTGATAAAGAGAATAAAAATGAATGGCAAAAATGGTGTTAAAAATTGTTCAAAATATTTAAAACATGCCCATTGCTGGCCATATGTATAACTGTAACTAGTAACACAATACACTGGAACATTGTTGATGATCTTCCAAGGTCTAAATCGAAAGTAGTTGGGAATATTCTTTAAACAAAAGAAAATACAGATTGTTGCTAGAATCCTCATTGCAGTTTTCTCTGTACAATTTTTTTTTCATTTGATGTAAACAAATGATGACAAATCGATCAAAGGAAAAAGCAGCAGTGAACCAGACAGAACAATCAATGGTCAAGCATTTCAGGGCATAGATAACGCTACAAACAGGACTGATGTCCAGAAAACACCGCGGATAATAATAATACATAAATCGATTAAGTACGACTTCAGAAGGAATGAACAATAGATCAGATGTTGCCATGGCCAGCAGACGGCGAGTGCTGTATGGAGAAAGACCACTCTTGCCCCAAGCTAAGAATACAATCACCACTAGACTAACTGTAAGAGAGAGAAAGGAAACAAGAAGACTTGAAGTTACTAATGAAACATTCTCAACGCCTGAGCCCAGACTGTAAGTAATCGCTGCAAGATAATTGTTGCTCTGTGTCATATGAAATTTAAAGAATCTGAACAATAGCGTAGACACTTATATAAATGAATTATTTGCACTTTTAAAAGACAGAGGGAAGAACATGAGCAGCAGATTGCTCACAGAAATATGACGACGTACTCAATGTGTATTTTTTTAGATTGGCAGTTTTTATAGGTGTTATAGGTCACTCTGACTGGCTGGAGTTTCCCACAACACCCACGCAAATACACCTGGGATCAGTGAAACAAAGAACAGGAGACACCTAACACAAACAGGGTCTGCAAAATTCCTGCATTCAGTTTTGGAGTCTCCACAGCTCAGATTGCCTCCAGAGTTTTATATCCACACTGTATGAACAATAGTAATGGGTAACAGTAACAGTAAACAGTAACAACTCCACAGTGTCTGGAAATGAATGCTGTCTACAATGTGAATGAACAAATGACCGGACACTGAGTACTTTGTGTATGGAATTGAACATCCTCACAATCTGAAGTATGAAATTATTCAGCAATGAGTCCAAGCAACATGTCCCAGGGTGGATTCCCACAACAATCCGAAGAACTACTTTAACAGTTGATATGACTCCCCTCTCATGTTCACAATCCTGGCCCAAATGGAAGCAGAATCCATGCAGCATCGGTCATTGCAACTTTTTAGTTTGCAAATGACATACTTTACCTGGGATTAAGCAAAGCTTGCTGCCTGATGTTCAGACTCATGCACTCAAGCTCCTCTCCTATGCCCTCTCCATGTGAACGGAGATCCCCCTCCCAGATTGGAAGCACCCACCGGGACTAGGAATTTCCATAGCACTGCATGGAAATCACCAGAACTGTATCACAGCTTGTTCTCGGAAACTCAGACATTGTCATATTGATGTGCATGGAGACCTCCATTTTCTTTCATCCTGTAAAGGGATGTCGGTGTCTCTGGCTAGGCCAACAATTACAACCCTTCTCTAATTTCCAGACTGACTCTCCGGATTAACGCTAATGCTAAAGCTTAGGGGAGATGATGTCCAAATGATCGTATCACCATAGTATTAATTAAAATCCAGGTAATATATTGGGGAGCTGGGTTCTATGTCTACCATGGCAGACTGTGGAATTTCAGTTAAACAAAAACTGGAGTTCCAATGTCTGATGATGACAAAGCAACAATTAGCAGTTGTTGGGGGGCAAAAAGAAAAAAAAACTCATTCCTTTTGTGAGGATAATCTGAGATCCATACTTAGTCTAATCTAGATGTGACTCCAGATCCACAAGAATCTAGTTGACTCTTACCTGCCCTGTGGGAAATTAGGGAAGGGTGGTAATTGTTGGCCTAGCCAGAGACACCCACATCCCTTGAAAGAACGAAAGGAAATGAAGTCCTCATGCACAGCTAACTCCCTGGCACAGATGACGTCTCCCTTTTTAGACCATTCTCTGGATTGGATATCACCACAGTAAATCCACTATCACTGAAATATATCTCCCAGAATTGATCCATTTTCGAAGGTAAGAGATCCTACCAATGATCCAGTGCAGTTATCTAAAGTAGGGAACAACAAAGCAAAGACCAGTACAAAGCACAGAGAATCGAGGCAAAAGGATCTGCCTCTTGGCTTTGAGACCAGCAAGAGTTGGGAAATGCATTGGACTCAGTAAAATAAGTGATGTCACGGATTATCCGCTGGGACATCTGATGCCCTAAATTTGGTAGGACCTCAGCAGCAAAAAGGATCCAGCCTTTCCCCTTGGACAATTCTCATGCTCTCTGCCATACAGGATATTCCTATGGACAGTGATCATCCCTTTGGTTCAGAGGTATCTCATGCAGATTTAGGAATAGTGATTATTTTTAAAGATGCTAATGTAATCTGAGCTTTGGGAGCTAGCCCAGTTGTATTCCCTTTGTGATGGTGTTGGCAATCTGGCTTTTTGAATATTTACATTCCCTGGTGTACAGAAAACCCACAGTGTTTTCGGGGAAGAATTGCAGAATGTTTTCCCAGCAACAGTGATGGAATGACAATAGTTTAAAGTCACAACGAAATCCAGCTTGAAGGTGAGCTTTCATGTTGTGGCAGTTCTATGTAGCTGCTGCCCTTGTTCTTCCAGGTGCTGTAGGTCATAGGCTTCTGAGGTGCTGCCAAAAAGAGACTTGGTCTGTTATTCGTTTGCATCTTATAAGTGATACTCATTGCTGGTCATGCAGTCTTTAGTTTAGGAAGTGAATCCTGAATGCAGTGATTGGCATACCGATCAATCATCTGTATGTCCTGCACAATCTGGAGATTAGTTATTGCTTTAAGTGTCAGAGTTCCGGGGTTCAAATCCCAGATGATTTCCCAAACTGTTACCATACGGTGGTAAACCCTTCTGCTAATTAAACCAAGGACACAGAAATCTGTTAAAGTATGAATGACAGAGAACTCCCCAAATTCCACTATTTTAAGAAAAAAGAATCAATTTTATTCCGTTTCTTCAAAGGTGAACATTAGACAGCAACTATTCACAGCTCTAAGCTTCTTTTCTCGAAATGATGCATGCATGAGGATCAGTGGTCGGCACAACATCGTGGGCTGAAGTGCCTGTTCTGTGTTCTATGTTCTAACATCCTTACAATCCTGGGTGGAGACGTTTCTGGACAAAGCCATGATGCTCCCAGATGGAAAGTTTTCTGTGGTGAATCTGAAAAGGTTAATAAGGTTCCTTATGGAAATGCCGAATTTCCCAAGCATCCTGAGGAAGAAGGGGCATTATTGTGCCTGCTTGACCATTGCATCTCAGTGGGTGGTCAGGACAGATTGTTGGTTATTGTCACTCCCAGGAACTAGACGCTCTCGATTGTATCCAACTCAGCTTCTGTTTTGATTTCTGATTTCAAATATCCACAGTCCTTTTACGAGATATTATTTTCCCAGTTCCACAATGGCCACCTCAGTTACCTATCATTATGAAAAACAAGGCAATATTTCAAAGATGCATTTTTCATAGAATGACATACTCGTGTATGAAGAGGGCATGTCAACAATCCATCAACATCCTTTCAGCTTGTGTTTTTTTTTCTGGTTATGGAGTCACAGTCTGATACAATCTGGAAAAAGGATCTTAGGCCCAAACTGCTCAATGCTGACCATGTGCTAGTTCCAATTGCCTGCATTTGGTCTATATACTTCTAAACCTTTCCCATCTCTGTACGTATTCAAATGAATTTTAAATGTTGTTATTGTACCCCCCTCAATCACATTCTCTGACAACTCATTCCATTCACTCTCTGTGTGAAAAAATGCCACCCCCCCCCCCCCAGGTCCTTTCTAAATATTTCCCCTCTCACCTTCAACATCTGCCCTCCAGTTTTCAATTCTCCGTCCCTGGGAAAAAGGCTACAAGCATTCATCCTATTTCTCCCCATCATGTGTTTATACACCTCGATAAAGTCACCCCTCATTCTCCTGCTCCAACGTATAATTCAGATGCTGCAGATGGCCCACTGAACTTCATGGACACTTTGTCATAAGTTGGTCGATCTGTTTGAAGTCTGCCCCATTTAACACAGAGATAGTGCCACATCACGTAATGCGGTGTCTTTTCAATGTGCGGCCTGCAGATTGGTATCAATAGTTTTTCCAATGTCCCACCTTAGTCAATAAGTGGTGCTACTGAGCCTGTCTTGGTGATGGACACTGAAGCCTCCTCACAGAATCCATTCTCTCTCCTTTCCACCTTCAATGTTGTGTACAAACAAGGAAATTCGAGTGATGTGGTAATTGATAATCAGCAGAATGTTTCCGTGCCCGTGTATTACCTGATGCCATGAGGCTTTATGGAGACAGGCATTAATGTGAGCACTGCCACGGTATCCAAATCCACCCAACCACTCCCCCCCACCCCGCGCTGCTCCCACTGCTGGCTCTGTCCTGCCAGTGGAACATGACGTGCCCTGAGATGATCATAGTGTTGTCTGGGATATTGTCTGGAAAGTGGGATTCCATGAGCGAGACTAATATCGATTGTTGCTGGATTAGCCTGTGACAAATATACTGCACGTCAGGTTTAAGTTTGTACAATAGTTAACTCCATTTTATTTCTTGGAATTTTATAATCAAACCAAACTTTTTTTTACCATTGGATATTATTCACTTCAATAATCAGAATGCACTCCTAATTATTTCTAACTTTAATAACTGTAGTAACAAGCTGATTATTGCTCAGTTCAATAACCGCAGTAAACAGCTGATTCATGTTCCAAAGAGTAAACACGTGATTTTTGCACGACTATTTCCATCAAAAATATAATTGAAATGGCCAGAATCTATATACAGTCTTCCTAGATCACACTGGCACCTCCAGTAAAGAGTGGCCAGCTCCTAAATATCTCCAGCCAGCTCCCAAACTGGTTCTGGATAGATATGAAAACATTTCCTCTCAACAGGCAATTTAGATTCGCCCTTGAACAAGGGGGAAGTGCATGCAGCAGATTGGCCAAAGGATTCGCCCAGAGCTTCCAATGACCATGTCTGGTAAGTTCGGCAATGTTGATGACAGCTAGTATGCTGCATAAGCTTCATAACTCTCCACTTTGGAGCAGATCTTTATTGAAGGTCTTAGAAAAGTGATGGATGAAATGGCATCTTGCATTGAATCCGTCATCAACAATATCCAGTGCATGTCAGCTCCATCATCGCAGTGTCCATACATAGTTGTGCATCTACATGGATGTCCAACATGATGCCTACTAACATCATTGTGTGCGACTCACACTTGAAATTTTATGAAGATGTTTTCAATATCGTATTGATCATTAACTGCAGAGTGTCATTCTTGAAGATGATAAATCATAGTCACTTGATTGCCGAAGAAATAAATCCACCCACTTGTTTCGTTCAATTTTAAGACTGAAATCTAATGAAAACATAGCACCCAAATGATGAGTCTGATTATCACAGCAGGATCATATTATTACCTAGTCAAAGCACTTTTAAAATAACCAAGTATTTCCCCTTGAATGCACCTAATTGTTTCCTTGGCAATAATTATTGTGTCATGTCGCACTACAGGTAACCACCACTTCACTATATACATACACACAGGCACTCCAATACCCACACATACACACGGTCACACATATGCACAGACATGCACACAGACACTCACACACACACACCCTTACAGACTCACATACTCCCACACTCACGCATGGATCCTCTCAGAGACTTAGATCCCTCTATGCTCACGCACGCACATATACACTGTCTCTCACATACACTCACAGCCCCCCCCCCCCCGCCATTCCTAGACAAACACACACACTCCTACATAGGAACACTCACACATGCACTCCCTCACATACTTAAGGCACTCTTCACTCAGGTACACACACATATACACTCTCTCTCACATCGCAAACCCCCTACCCAGACGACACACACAAAGACCCACATGCACATACGTACATATTCTTTGTAGGGTGAATTTGGACTTGAAAAGCTACATTGTACTTTGGTCAAAAACTGCATGAATTCATGTAAAACTCTAACATAATACTTTTAGATTACAATCAGTGTAAACATTATGGCACAGACAGAGAACACACGGGGATAACACCTTCAGCATATTGTCTCGCTAACATCAATTGTTACAGTTAACCTGAGAATGCAACTTTTTAAAAATTATTTTGTGATTTACACATGAAAGAAGTTGAACTATCATGGTATTCGAACATACGAAAGACTCAACAAACAATCAATGTATTTTTCAACGTATAATTTCAGTTACATCACACTGTAAACTTTTGCTATAAATTCTGTGTCCACCTAATGAAGAAGCAGCACTCCGAAAGCTGGTGTGCTTCCACTTAAACTTGTTGGACTATAACCTGATATTGTGTGAGTTTTAACTTTGCTCATCGGCATCTCCAAATCATGATAGCATGAGGAGTACTCGCTCTATTCAGGATAAGATAGTTCGATGCCTTTTTATAACTGAAAAAAAATACAAGTTTAGTACAGATAATGGAGGGACCGTCGGGTCTATCTTTGTGACTTTCTAGAGTATCTGGGTAATTCATGATTACATAGTTTGGTCCTGAACGTAAAGGCTGGAAACCATTTAGTTGAATGAGGTGGATCTCTTGATAAAAAAACGTGGTCGACATCCCAGAATTGTTGTACCCATACAACAGAAGGGACAATATTACTGCCATTAGGAATGTCATAATGAAGGTGGGTGCTGTTACCCACCCCACAAAAGATTTAAACACCAGTGGTAATTGAATCACATTCCTCCTTAAGGCATACACATGGGATGCGGGGTCCTTCAGGGAAGCAATGACAACTGATACGTTTAATCATAGCACAGGTGATAATTTTAGGCACTCTTACAAAAGCACATCCCCATCTATACACTCCCATTACTTACTCGTGTCGCAATTTGAATAGGATATCAAGGAATTATTGGAGAAAGTCCATAATCCTGTAAATACTTTCGAACCATTATTAATTAGAAGGATAAAATGGTTCAGGGAGTCTATTATTGAAGTAAGGGCGTAACGTCATTCTCTCCAAATATTTTAACTCCCCCCACCCCCACCCCCTTTTCTCTTTTATTACGTGATCTATCTGAAAAGGGACAAGGCTTACCAGGGATGCTCATCATATATATGAAATCAAACTGGCACACAGAACCTTTACAAGGTAAAGACCATATGGACGTGTTCTGTAAATGAACTGTTCAATCTTTTTGATGCGTTTGACCACTAAAATCATCATTCTTGGTAACATTCAGTCTCTCGGCAGATGAGAACATCTTCCCAGCTTAGATGGTCCACAATCTCTGGTGCTCAGGATTGCACAGGAAAACTGTCCATTCTTGTGCATCAAAGCTGGAAAGGGCAAGTTGGATTTTTATCAAAACCCCCACTCACTCCGCCAGCCCCCCCCCCCCCCCCCCCGTCTTGCAACGTTTGGCGACCTTAGCAGCAGTTCGGGTGGTGAGGAGGACCAGGAAGGGTCCTTCCCAACAAGCCTGGAGGTCATGTGGTGTCCATTGTAACAAATTGATCTAACTAAAATAGCCTACTTGAGTAAACGTGTTGCCCACACTGGCCAAACGCTCATTCATTTTATTCATTGCACAACATACTCCTTTCCTAACCATTATTTTCTTACTTTATATGGAGGAGCCCTGGCATGGGCGAATTAAGCAAACCTATTTTTTTTATAAATCCAGCTTTGCTAAGAGGTAATACTCTCCGAAGTTTTGCTACCAAAAAAACCATCAATATTATCTAAAATTTATATTAGTGCCGCAATGTATTGTATTCTTTTTAAAAACATGCATTAACCTTGTGGCTAATCAAATGGACTGATCTACAGCTGTAGTTAACAGTATTTAGAATTAAGCGTAGAAACCTGGTAGTGATTTTGAGTTGAAATGTTTGTGATGAGTATTGGCTGGAGGGAAATACTGTGCCCAAATTACGACAAAAAGCTTTCAAACTACACTGAAATTTTCTAATATTGAGCTAACCCTAGGACTTGGAAATTGGTACAGTCTTAAAGCTATAAACCATCATTACTCAGTATCAACTATCTAAGTGAAGATAATTGCTCAGCCAGACACGCCTCTTTCGATCTAACAGCCCAGTCCAAAGATAAATCAAATCAACCAGTGCGCATTCTTATAAGCTCCATACACAAAACAAAGATATTTACACTTAGTGTCTATGTATGAAATCAAATCACTTGATAATTCAGTCAGTAGTATGTTGCAGTATGAAGTGCCTACATTATTTCAGAAGTGGTAATTTTCAAATTACTTTCAAATTTCTCAACAATATGGAAAACGATGCAAGCACTAAACCTGCTTATAGTCAGTAGGCAAAAGAGAAATCAACCTCTACATTGTGAATTGGCATTGAACAGACGGTCTCATCCCCTTATCCAGGTCGAGCATATTCATCCTCAGTGTCTAACCGGGTTTCGCTGGGGACCCAATGGGATCAAAAGTTTTGGGTGTAAGGCTGCCTGCTTGGCAGCTGCATATACTTGCCCACTATATTTAAATCTGTATCAGTTTCATCAGAATGAGCTGACCATCTTGATAATCGTCACATTGATTGGAAACAATAACATTTTTATAGCACAGGCCCCTTGGGGGGGTGGGGGTGGGGGTTAAAGCTCTTCAATGTTCCCACAAAGCTCGAATACCGTGGATCATATTTAAAGCACAATGAAGAGTCTATGTATATTAGTAGATTTTCCTTTTGATAGGATGAAAGCATGTCGATTCCCAACATCATTTCCGAGGTAACATTAAAGACTCATTACTCCCCATTGGCCACATTTCAACTGTTAAAGCAACGGCGAAGCATGGGGTTTTTGCTGTCTTATTCCCAGTCTCAAAGATGAAGTGCTGGAGAATTCCTGTCCCCATTTTCAGGATCCCCTCAGGAAAAGTTTGTCCAGCAGTGGTGGTCGGGTTGGTACATGAGGTACATTCCGCACTCAATGGGTATCCTGATTCTGATCAACCATATCAGGGCTAACATATGGCTTTTGGAATCGAGAGGGCGCTGGATATAATATGTTTTATCTGTGATTTGCATCTTGGTTCTGTCCCGTTCTGGCCATCCCAATAAAGAAAACATAGCTCACCTCATTTGCGATGGGAAATCCCTGGACTGGTTCGTACTGTTGGTCTGGATCATGACAGTGACTCCAGGCTGAAAACATTTCAAAAACACAGGGTTACAAAAAGGTAATTGGTCGTCTTGATGATTGTTCAATTGTTTGTCACTTCCATCAGACAGATAACCATATCTTTCAGTCTTGTAACACAAGCCATTCATATTCAGGCTACTCCAAGAATATTACTGCATTTACATCCGTATCACCCTTGGACATATTGAGCGAATTTGGCCAGTTTGGTCTTGTGGTCAGGCGCATGCTTCATTGACGAATCTCTAGTTCCTGGGATGGGGCCTGGTTTAGGATGACGCAGGCCACTTATCCCCATGATATCTTTCAAAAGAAAGATTTGTAACAGGAGGGTGATTAAAATTAAGGTTGATGTCAATCAGGAAATGTTAGGGGCTCAGCGGTAATATAGGATCAAAATCCCAATCCTCAAAACGGGTCGGTATGCCAGACATCGGCTCTGGAATCCGAATAGAAACGAAGTTCTTTATTTGATAGTATTGTTACTTTAACCTTATTTATGTATTCTTCAACCTTAGTGGCCTTGCATTGTTTTCTCATGTGCATATATATAGGGATACATATATATATATATATAGATAGATAGATATATATATAGATAGATAGATAGATAGATAGATAGATAGATAGATAGATAGATAGATAGATAGATAGATAGATAGATAGATAGGTAGATAGATGGAACTCCCAAAAGCTGGGGAGGTGACTCTGAATGGGTGTGTGTGTGTGTATACACACACACACCCATTCAGAGTCACCTCCCCAGCTTTTGGGAGTTCCATCTATCTATCTATCTATCTATCTATCTATCTATCTATCTTTCTATCTCTCTCTCTCTCTCTCTCTCTCTCTCTATATATATATATATATATATATTTGCGTGTGTATCCCTATTCCCCAATCACATGCAGAATTTCTTCAGTAAGGAAGCTTTCCATTATTTAATTAACAATGAATTAATGCAGCCATATTTAAAGTTACCCATGAGGCAATAGGACAGGTCATTGACAATGCGTAAAGAAATAAAACCAAGCGACCAGTTAAATTTGATTCAGGCTAATACAATTCATTATAAATATTATAAAGTATTAATTTAAAATAATAAATAAATTAATCTTATCTGAAATTCAGGGTCGGAATACAATAAGGCATTTTAAAAACTGTACTCTGCTGCTTTATCCTTCTTATTGCATCATTCTCTTCCCTTCTGTAGTTGATCTCCGAGGCTCTCTTTTCATTTTAACCTTGTTTAACCAATTTATCAATTTATGTTTGTTTAACTTTAAAACCTGTTCCTAACTCTGCATTTTGGAATCTTGATTGTCATAATCTGAAAGTCAGTTTTAGGAAATGAATTTTTAGCTAATCAAAAATTGCAAGAGGAGAATAATTAAATAGTCGATTTGCCTCTTTCACTTCTCCTGGTGACTGTATCACATGCTTGTGACATTATGGAGCCTGCTAACTCCATGGCAATGAGGCAGTAATGCTCCAAAAGAAGTAGTGATTGATTTACCACCCTATTCCTTGATATGTTTGGCTGTCCCTGTTGTCCAAAGGGTGGAATGCGGGGTGACAGCAGTAACTGCTTAAGTCAGGCATTATTCTATTTGCATTTGTTAGGGACACCTAATGGTGTGGATAGAATTAAGTTTGGATTTTGGAGAGACCACTCAGTGAAGTGATGCAAAGCATACTTTGCGCATTACTGAGTGTAGCTGAAGAAGAGTCTGGAAAATAAGTTTTCATTTATTTTAGTGGACATTGGAGGATCAACAGAGTTTAGTTCTCTTGGTCTTGTTTTGAGAGCAAATCTCCTCTGTGATAATATAACAATGGTCACTTTATTTTACATGAAAATGGTAATTTTACATTTTATTTTCTTACTGTCATCCATATAGACTGGAAATTCCGTCATTCAGTACTTAATATTTAAAATGTAAAATGTGCACAGTTCCCAATTTTGAAATCTACTATAATTACCCAAAAAGTCCAAGGTTAGGTTTCTTAAGGGGTCCTGACCAATCTTTGCTCAATTACAATGCTATAGGTCATGAAATAACTTGGTCTGCCTTAAAAGGTGTTGTCTATTCGAATGAAAAAAATTCTAATGCATGAATAATGGCTGAATCCAAAGACACAGATATTAACATTAGGATAGTATTTTCTTTTTCAGATGATTTATCACAATTGAATTTTGAACTGGAACTTCAATGGTCATTGAGGAAGAGGACTCCCTCAATAAGACTACAACTGTTCTTAACAACGATCACCAATAAAACACAGCAGACTTAAAATTAAGTAGAAACAAACGAGTCTGTGCAAGAAAGGTTATAATGTTGTCTTCCTCCTTATTAAACTGATTTGAAATCGAGAAATCCTCTCATTTCCTCCAAACCAAAGCCATGGACACCCGCATAGGCCCCAGCTATGCCTGCCTCTTCGTAGGATATGTGGAACAGTCCATCTTCCGCAGCTACATTGGCACAAACCCCACCTTTTCCTCCGATACATCGATGACTGTATCGGTGCTGCGTCGTGCTCCCTCGAGGAGATTGAACAGTTCTGGACCATCTCAGACTCCTCCCTCCCATTCCTAGACCTTTCAATTTCTATCTCGGGCGACCGAATCAACGGGCATTTACTGCAAACCGACCGACTCCCACAGATACCTAAACTACACCTCCTCCCACCCTGCCCCCTGTAAAAATGCCATCCGCTATTCCCAATTCCTTCGGCTCCACCGCATCTGCTTCCAGGAGGACCAGTTCAAATATCGTACAGCCCAAATGACCTCCTTCTTCAAAGACAGCAATTTCCCCCCAGACGTGATCGACAATCCCCTCCACCATATCTCCTCCACTTCACGCTCCTGCGCCCTTGAGCCCCGCCCCTCCAATCGCCACTAGGACAGAACTCCACTGGTCCTCACCTACCACCCCACCAACCTCCACATACATTATATCATCCGTCGTCATTTCCGCCACCTCCAAACGGACCCCACCACCAGAGATATATTTCCCTACCCTCCCCTATCAGCGTTCCGAAAATACCACTCCCTCCGCGACTCCCTCGTCAGGTCCACACCCCTCACCAACCCAACTTCCACTCCTAGCACCTTCCTCTGCAACCGCAAGAAATGGAAAACTTGCGCCCACACCTCCCCTCTCACTTCCCTCCAAGGCTCCAAGGGATCCTTCTATATCCATCAGAAATTCACCTGCACCTCCACAAACATCATTTACTGCATCTGCTGCACCCGATGTGGCCTCCTCTATATTGGGGAGACAGGCCGCCTACTTGCGGAATATTTCAGGGAACACCTCTGGGACACCCTGACCAACCAACTCAACCAACCCGTGGCTCAACCAACCACTCCCACTCCACCAAGGACATGCAGGTCCTTGGACTCCTCCATCGCCAGACCATAGCAACACGATGGCTGGAGGAAGAGCGTCTCCTCTCCCGCCTAGGAACCCTCCAATCACAAGGGATGAACCTAGATTTCTCCAGTTTCCTCATTTCCCCTCCCTCCACATTGTCTCAGTCAAATCCCTCGAACTCAGCACCGCCTTTCTAACCTGCAATCTTCTTCCTGACCTCTCTGCCACCACCCCCACTCCCGCCTATCACCCTCACCTTGACCTCCTTCCACCTACCGCATTTCCAGGGCCCTTCCCCCAAGTCCCTCCTCCCTAACTTTTATCTTAGCCTGCTGGACACACTTCCCTCATTCCCGAAGAAAGGCTCATGCCCGAAACGTCGATTATTATGCTCTTTGGATGCTGCCTGACCTGCTGCGCTTTTCCCGCAACACAGTTTCAGCACATGTTAACTGCAGACTTGCTTCCCATTGATAGTTATACTTCTTTGAGTTTTATCCTTTACTTCTCCCCCACTTCGTCTTCAGTGCATGACTAATCTTCTAGAGGATGTAACTATGAAGACACACAAGGGAGAGCCAGTGGATGCAGTGAATCTGGACTTTTAAAAGCCTTTGATAAAGTCCAAGATAGGAGATTTGTGAGAAAAATAGGGGCACATATTATTGTGGGCAAAATATTAACTTGGATTGAAAATTGACTGGCTGACAGGAAGCGAAGTGTAGTGATCAATGGGTCCCTTTTGGCATGTCAGGTGGTGACCAGTGGGGACCACAAAGTTCGGTGCTGGGACGGCAGCTGTTTACCATATACATTAATGATATAGATAAAGGTATTGAACGTAATATTAGCGAATTTGCTGATGGCACAAACCTGGATGCCAGGGTGAAATGTAAAGTGGATGTTACAAGAATACAGGGTGACTTGGACAGACTAGGTGAGTGGACGAATGCATGGCAGATGCCGTTTGATGTGGATAAATATGTGCTTATGCACTTTGGTTGGAAGGACAGGAAGGAAGATTACTTTCTAAATGAAGTTGGTGAAAGTGAGGACTGCAGATGCTGCAGATAAGAGTCACGATTAGAGTGGTGCTGGAAAAGCACAACGGGTCAGGCAGCATCTGAGGAGCAGGAAAATCGGTGATTTGGGCAGGAACCCTGCATAAGAAAAAAGCCTCATTCGTCATGAAGGGCTCCTGCCAGAAATGTCGATTTCCCTGCACCTTGGATGCTGCCTGACCTGCTGTGCTTTTCCAGTATCACTCAAAACCTGATACTATCTAAATAGAATACAGTTAGGTAAAGGGGAAGTACAATGAGATCTAGGTGTTCTTGTGCATCAGTCAATGAAAGCAAGCATGCAGGTACAGTAGGCAGTGAAGAAACCTAATGGCATGCCGACCTTCATAACAAGAGAAATTGAGTATATGAACAAATAGGTCCTTCTGCAGCTGAGCCTGCATCTAGAGTACTGTGTGCAGTTTTGGTCTCCATATTTGTGGAAGGACATTCTGTCTATTGAGGAAATGTAGCATACGTTCATGAGGTCAATTCCCGGAATGCCAGGACTATCATATTTTGAATGATTTGAGTGATTGGATTTTTATACACTTGAGTTTAGTAGGATGACAGGGATCTGATTGAGACGCATAAGATTATCGAAGGATTGGATACTTTGGAGGCAGGAAGCATTTTTCCATTGATGGGTGAGTCCAGAACCAGGGGACACAGTTTAAAAAATAAGGGGTAGGCTATTGAGGAGAAACGTCTTCAACCAGAGAGCAGTGGATATATGGAATGTTCTGCCCCAAAAGGCAGTGGAGGCCAAGTCTCTGGATATTTTCATGAAAGAGATGGATCGAACTCCAAAAGATAGTGAAATCAAGGGTTATGGTGATAAGGCAGGAACAGGATACAGATTGTGGAAGGTTGGTGGTGCTCGCTCAAAGGGTCAAATGGCCTACTTCTGCACCTTTTGTCGATTGTCTCTTGTCTATTGTCTATAAAATCCCGTTGATCACCCTATTCGGTAGAACACTGGCCCTAGCTCAGTTCAGGTGGAGATTATCCCATTGGTACTGATCCCTCCTTTTCCAATACTGATGTCAGTGTCCCATGGAAAGGAACCCCTCTTTCCCACATCACTCTTTTATCCAGGTGATTACTTCCTTTATTCTCACATCTCTGTGCCAGTTCCATGTCGCTCAGACAGCAATCTGGAGATTATGACGCTTGAGGACCTCTTCTTTAATTTGTTTCCGTGTTCCTGATAATCTCTAAACAGCTCCTCTTTCCTTGCCTTGCCTATGTTGTGTGTCCCAATGGGAACCACACCAACTGAACCCTCCTCTTCCCTCTCAAAACGGTCCGAGATGGCTTTCACCTTTGTACCGGCAACCAATGCACTACATGGATCCCTTGATCGTGCATACAAAGGATACTATCAATTTCCCTAATTATAGAATACCCTACAGCTACCCACTTGTCTCCTTGCTCTCCCCTCTAGAATGGCCTCCTGCCCCATGGTGCTGTGGTCAGCCGGCCATCGTCCCCACAGCTCTATTCCTCATCTTCACAAGCAGCAAGTCCCCCATACCTGTTGGCTACGGTCAAGAGCTGAGGCTCCTCTTCCTGGATCCCGCTGCATGCCTCACTTGCAGTCACACCCGGCTGTCCATTGTCACTGACTGGATTTGAGATACTTAATCTACCAGGAGAGACTGCCTCCTGAATCAAAGCGTTCATTTACCTCTCCTCCTCCCAGATGTGCTGTAGTGTTTGAAGCTCAGATTCCAGCTCATCAATTCTGAGCCAGACTCAGGGCCACTTTGCATTGAAAGTGAATGTGATCAACACTAAACTCATAAATGTGAAAGGTAGATTGCATTCACAGTTAATTGGGACTATTTCATATTTAGCATTACACAATTAGGAAAAGTTAATTGGAGGAGAAAGAATCACAATTTTCCCCATTGTTGTGGTTCTGTTCGCCGAGCTGGGAATTTGTGTTGCAGACGCTCTGTCCCCTGTCTTGGAGACATCCTCAGTGCTTGGGAGCCTCCTGTGGAGCGCTTCTATAATGTTTCCTCCAGCAATTACAGTGATTTGTACCTGCTGATTCCGGTTGTCAGTTCCAGCTGTCCACTGCAGTGGCCGGTATATTGCGTCCATGTCGATGTGCTTATTGATTGAATCTGTGGATGAGTGCCATGCCTCTACGGAATTGACTGGCTGTTCTCTGTTTGGCTTGTCCTATAATAGTAATGTAGTCCCAGTGGAACTCATATTGCTTGTCAAGAACGAAACAGGGGATGAAACGTCTGCAACACAAATTCCCAGCTCAGTGAACAGAACCACAATAACGAGCACCCGAGCTACTAATCTTCTCCCAAATTTTCCCTGTTGTCGATGATGGAGATGCCCATGATATTGATATAAAATACCTGCCGTCATCTTCAAATAGATATCTGAATGCATTATCTTCCAGAACTGACCTGCACCACAAATACCTGTCTCCAAAGAATTTTACTTGCTCTATGTAATATCAAAATAAAAATAAGAAATACTATTTGCCCAAATTGCCCTGCGTCAAGTGAATGGTTGTGCTTTTTAAAGAGCAGCTAATTAAGCTGTTCCAGTATTGCTCCAACATTTGAAGAGGTAAGAAGTAAATATCAAGATGTAAATATTTCGCAACAACCTACTTAACATACTGTCAGTTTGATCCGACCCTGGCCACAGAGGCCCAGAACTCATTGCAGTCTTATTACAGGGAGATTGTGAGGACTGCCGATGCTGAAGATCAGAGCTGAAAAATGCAGCAGGTTAGGCAGCATCAAAAGAGCAGGAGAATCGACGTTTCGGGTATAAGGATTCCTGAAGAAGGGTTTATTGCGGCAACGTGGATTCTCCTGCTCCTTTTATGCTGCCTGACCTGCTGAGCTTTTTCAGCAACACATTTTTCAGCAGTCTTATTACAGCAGAGCACGGTCAAATAAACTGAACAGGAAAGGCTAGAGAGTGTGAGAGTTCTTTGCAGCATTTGATCTAATGTAGCTGAGTAAGCGCCTGTAACAGAAGTCAATAGGAATAAAGGAATACATTCTCCACTGGTTAGAGTTATCCATACCACAAAATGAAATGTTTCTGGTGACCAAAGGCCTATCATCTCAGCAGTATAAATTTCGCATGAGAGTTCCTCACAATCAGTCTCCAATCCCTCACCACGGCTAATGCTTGGTTTGGTTAATCATATTCTATCCACCATGAGACCAGAAGTGTGGGTGTACCCAATCGGTTGCCTCACACACAACATAATCTTCACTTACCCAGACACTGAAGCAATCCATGACAATATTCAAAGAATTTTAGGCTTGGGATGAAAAGTGGTATAAAATACATAGCCCTGCCTGGTAGTGACCAGCCCCAGTAAGAAAGAATCCAAACGACCATACTTGCTATTCAGATGCATTTCCATAAATCCGCAGTTATCAATATTGTGGAAGCGAGAGTGAACAGAAACTGGATTGGACAATTTTCATTAATACTACGAGGAGTAGAGTGAGTGAGGAAGTTCTTTGATTTATTTTGCATTTTTGACTTTGCGTTCTGATTGCAAAGATAATATTAAACTATCTATTTTAATAATGTGCTGTCTGCATGATAACAATATAGTTCTGGTGAGCCGGATGTCATTGGTGGGTAAGTTATTGAAGGTGATTTTAAGGGACAGGACTTACGTGCAGTTGGAAAGGCAAGGACTGATCATAATCAGTCAGCATGGCTTCTTGTGAGGGAAATTGTCTCTCATTAACTTGATTGAGATTTTCGAAGCAGTGATAAAGAAGACTGATGAAGGCAGAAAAGCCGATTTTGTCCGCATGGAGTTCATGCAAAGTGGGTGACAATGTTGCACATGGGGCGTCAGAGGCTAATGGGTGAACATATAGATGTTTATACAATCAGGAGGAGCATGGGTAGAATGAATAATAGAGTTCTTTTCCTGGGGGTAGGGGAGTCCAAAAGAAGATGTTTAATTTGAGGGAGGATATATTTTAAAGGGACCTAAGCGACAACCTTTTTTTTCATGCAGAGAGTGCTGTGTATGGAACGTGTTACCAGAGGGTGTGGTGGAGCCAGGTAGAAATGCAACGTTTGAAATGGATTTGTATGGAGAATTGAATAGGAACGATTTAGAGGGATATTGGCCAAATGCTGGCAAGTGGGACCAGATTTATCGAGGTTATCTGGTTGATGCTGGTGATTTAAGCAAAGAGTCTGTGTTTCTGTGCTGTACAACTGCATGACTCTATGAATCTTGATTTGCAATTCTAAGGTAGCAAATTGCAGTTGGAATATTCGGAGTCAAAGCCAAATCATTTTTGGCTGATTCGCTCAATCGAACTTCAGGTCCACCATGGTTCTGTTCATTTCAGTTGGTGGGGTTGGCAGAGTTTAATGGTTTGGAGTTCAGAGTTCATATAATCCAAGATGGATGGATTAGTCCAAGGATTTCTGTTCATAAGAGTGATCTAATATTTCCTGGCAGTGATGTTATGTGATCAGAATTAGAACCAATTTCAATTGTTTGTCTTGATTTGCCTTGTAGAGAGGTAGGAATAATTTGCATTGTTAACAGTTCAGTTTGTTTAGACCAGACAATGGAAAAGCACAAACTGCAGGCTCATTAACCCTGCAGGAAGTTGCACATGCCAAGCGAATAGATGGGGGTGAGGGTAGAGGTAGATGATAATTTTTTTTAATAAAGCGTTGCATTTCATCAATGTATTTAGGTAATCCCAATCATCTTCATTCTTGGCTGTGCATTGCCGGGGCGGGGGGGGGGGGGGAGAGGGGGGAGGGTTGGGGGGTTGGGGTGTCACTAGAGCCAGATTCAACCATGACTTTTAGGAGAGAATCGAATAATTATTGGCAGAGAGATTTGCAGGCATGCATCTGGAAAAGCATGGCGAGTGGGACTAGGGAAGGAGCTGATACAGAGAGCTGATGCAGACAATGAGAGGCTGCAGAGCCTCAATCCGTGCTGCACCATTCCCTGTGGGTTGCTGCAATCTCACTGACGGTCTGTCTGTCAGACACACTATCAGCTTGTTAGTGATGTACACTCAGCCCCAGCACATCTGATTGGTACATTGCCAATTGTCTACATCATTACCAAATATCTGAACAGAAATGATTAACAGAACCAATTGGGTGAAATGGATCGTTTACTCTGGTCAGAAAAACTGGAACGTCAAAGCAGCAGTAAAACTGTCAGCCGTGATCTATAAGTCTTTGATCCCAGTCAAGCTGATAGAAAACATAGGAAGCGGCTGGGATCTAATCTAGGCGAGGGACGTACCTGTCATTTTGGCTGTGTTTAGATCAGAGTGATGCTGTGAAAGCACAAGTCAGGAAGCTTGGTTAGATCCATCGACGTCAAGCTGGTGTTCTTCTCTGACTACTGTCTCCTGCTGGCCGACTGTCACCTATAGGACAAGCAGTGGGTTGGTAAGCTGAACACAAAGCTGTTGACCTTGAGGAGCTCAAGAGGGATTATGCAGCTTGGAGAACCTTGAAACCTCTCTTTGAGTCCCCAGCGGTCTGGAGGGAAACAGTAAAAGGGAACATCAAGAGGTTCTTCATCCTCAATGGCGTTCAGGAGGCGGGAAAAACTGTCCCAGCTCCAGGAAAGTATGCAGAACTTGCTCCTGCTGCAGATGATGGGAGTAGATGTCATGGAGGACCTCAAGGAGGTAAAGGGCCACTAAGCCTCGCTCTTTGCCTCGGAGGCCTCCAAGATACCTTCCGTCCAGGGTCCACTCGGGGACAAGGTTGAGACGTGCTCACGTTTCTTCTTCCAGAAGGTGCAAAAGAGAGCTCCATGCTCAGCATCCTGAAGAAAGAAGATGACTTGATAACGTCATCTCAGTCTGACGTCATAAGGATCAGCCAAGCCTCCTATGCCGGTCTGTATGACGCAAAACCAACTGACAGTGCGGTCTTCCAGTCGTTCCTGTCCTCTATCACGGAGTTCTTAGACGACAGGACACTGGAGAGGCTGGACCAGCCGCTATCTCTGGACCAGCTGACCAAGGCCCTCAAGTCCTTCGAAAAGAATAGAACTCCCAGAAGCGAGGGATTACTGGTCGAGCTGTATTCCACTCTATGGGACTTAGTTGCTGGAGGTGTATGTCAGTATGCTTCGGGCAGTTAGCATGAGTGAATCCATGAGGAAAGACATCATCACCCTCATCTACAAGCAGAAGGGGGATAGGGAGGAACTCAAAAATTGGAGACCAATCTCACTTTTAAATGCGGGATTACAAAATTCTGTCAAAGGTAATCGCCAAACGTGTCAGGTCTGCTCTGGTGTCAGTGATTCACCCTGACCAAACCTGTGCTGTACCGGGCAGGAAGATCGCTGAGAGTCTCGCACTTCTCAGGGATACGATCGCCTACATGCAGGACAGAGGGTTGGACACCTGACTGATCAGCCTGGACCAGGAGAAAGCCTTTGACAAGATATCACACAGGTATATGGAAGATGTTCTCTCCAAAATGGGCTTAGGGGAAAGCAAGTCAGGCAGCATTCGAGGTGGCTAAGACCGTGTGCAGTTCTGTTCTTGTCATTTTTAATGTCTAATATTTTTAGTGTCTGATGTCCCTGAGTTAGATACTGAATATGAATCTGAGTTTTGCAGGAAGGAATTGGGTTTGGAGCTTGCTCCAGCCAACATCGCGCATCGTCCTGGTATTGCAGTGTTTCTGGGAATGGTGCACCCCTCCTTAAAGAATCCGAAAAGCAGTTTAATATGTTTACTTTAATATGTGTTGCCTGGCTTTTGTGCGATTCAGCTTGTTCCAGATTACAAAGTTAAAAATCACGCAACACCAGGTTGTCAACCACCTGATGAAGGATCTGCACTCCGAAAGCTAGTGCGCTGCCAATTAAACCTGTTAAATTACAATCTGGCATTGTGTGATTTTTAACTTTGTACACCCCAGATTAAAACCGGCATTTCCAAATCATGTTCTAGATTATGATTAATCTGAGTCTTCCTGCATGTTCGGCCCTCACTCTCAACGTTATTTCTTCCCTTTCCCGCCAACTCCCAACTCTTAACAAAATAAGGAAAACACAGTTGCCCACCAGCTCTACTAACGTCAAACGGCATTTCAGAAAACAAAAGGGAGTAGATGAAGCTATTGAAGTATTCAACAGATTGGATTTTGATGAAGATGAGGATGACTTGGATATATTTAACGAGAGATTTTGAGAACTCTGTGAAGCATGAAAATACAGAGACTCATAGAGATGTACGGAAACAGAGTCTTCAGCCAACTCAACCATGCTAACCAGATATTGTAACCTAATCTCGTCCCATTTGCCAGCACTTCGACCCATATACCTCTAAACCCTTCCTGTTCATACACCAATCCAGATGCCTTTTAAATGTTTTAATTGTACTAGCCTCCACCACTTTCTCTGGCGGCTTATTCCATTTTTTTGCACCATCTTCTGCGTGAAAACGTTCCCCTTACGTCCCTTTTATAATTTTCCACTTTTCACCTAAACCTATTCCCTCGAGTTCTGGAATCCTCACCCTAGGGGAAAGAACTTTTCAATTAACCTAATCAAACTTGAAATGATTTTATAAACGTCTATACGGTCATCTCTCAGCCTCTGACACTTCTGGAAAACAGCCCTAGCCTATTCAGCCTCTCCCTGTAGGTGAAACTTTCCAACGCTGGCAACATCCTTGTAAATCGTTAAGAATATTTTTCGTCAGAGTACAAGAACAACTCGAATCAATTGGTGTGTTTGTGACGACTTTATTTTCTCAGTTCAAAGGCCTGTGAGTTGAATCAGATAACATATTCACTGATGTAGGACATAATTGTGTGTGGGATCACAAATGACCAAGTCAGAGGCATATTACACCGAGAGCCAATTCCGACATTAACTGGTCCAATAGATACTTACGGAGCGGGCGAAACTAGCAAGTGTTCAACAAAAGCACTGCATCAAGATGTAGAATTACCTGTACACTATTGCTCCAAAAAATTAGAACACTACAAACTTTCCAGTGCCTGAGAAACATCCTGCGTAGGGACTGGCACAACATATCTGCCTTTCCTTGGCTTTTTGCAGTTTGATGCCTCAACCAGAATCTAATGGGTCACAATGCTCCTGTCTGGCCTGGTTCTTTATCGCACACAAAAGCCAGGCAGCTTGTCATTTTGTTAGCGGTGATCAGTCAGGGGGCTGCACTTGGACCAGCAGCTAAAGCAGCACACTGCATGTGCTTCAACCAAATTTTCACGAATAAAAGCCTCAGCGAACCAGTTCTCAGTCAGGGTAAGGGAGACAGGATTCAGTCAGGAGATCCTGGCACACTATGTCCAGGGACTTTGACATTGTTTGGGACAGTCAGGATCCGAGAATCTGTATCACGACAGTCCAGAGAGGTGGCCACAAAAACTATGCATTACATTCCCGAAATGCTCCAGTAGATTTTTCGATCCAGAATTCCTGTTCACCTATTCATGTCGACACTGTCCATTCCTGTAATTGAGGATATGTTTGATGAAATTTGGGGGGCCCTGCAGTGACAGTGAAGTTGGGGAAGACCGTTCTGGGCAACGGAGACAGCCTGCTTGTAGGCGGAGTGGACAGGAATTGTGGAAGAGGTGGGAAAGTCACCGTATAAGAGTCGGAGGGAGACAAGGACATGGGTTACTGTGGAATTGGTGGGCACCGTCACAGTCCCAGTTTTTATGTGGGGACAGTACAGCGATGCTGCAGGCCTGGGGCTTGGTTATGGGTAATGTTTTGAGGTAAAATTTGTTCACGAACGTGCTGTGTCGGACAGTACAGAAGCTCATGGACTTGACACAAAGTGGAAGGAACAAAGTAGAGTGAGAATATCATGTTACAGTTTTATAACTCTTTAGTTGGCTTCTCTTGGAGTGTTGCATTTAATGCTGGTCGCCACATTCCAGGATGGATGTGAAGGATACGAAGAGTTTTACCAGGATGCTGCCTGCAGAACAGTGTATGAGCTATGAGGAGACTCGATAAAAACTCAGGCTGTTTACCTTGGAGCAGCTGAGGCTGAGGGGAGAGTCCGTGGAAGTCTACAAAATAATGGGACACATAAATAGAGTTGACAGTCAGAATCTCTTTCCCAGCATTGAAATGTCTTAAACAATGGAGCATGTTTAAGTGGCAAAGGTCAAACGAGATGTGGGGGAGCAGTTTCTTCCCGCAGAGAGTGGTAGGTGTCTGGAACGTAATGTCAGGGATGGTAATGTAGGCAGATATGATAGGGGCGTTTCAGTGGCTTTTAGCTCCATAACCAGATGGATGTGTAAGGAATGGGAGTTATGGAGCAAGTAACCATCAACTGGCTGGAACTTCCACTTACTAAATAAATGAAGACAGGGATAAATGCATTTGCTGGAATGGTGGTAGTAACCTCATAGAAAACATAGACTAGAAATCAGACAGCGTCATGGTTGTTGTATTGGTCAGGAGATCTTTCACTGCCATGGAGACCAGGGAAAGTTCTGAAGATACTGTATTTCTCCAGGACAGCATCATTATGCTCACCTGGGTCGAGAGCAGATCAGAAAAATGTAAGCAGGGATATAGCACAGGACTCATCTCAAACTTTTGTTTGGAGTTAAAGCTTTCCTTTGATTGTTATCTACAAATTGAATGGTTATATTGTTTCCAAGAAACAAATATGTATATGTCTGTGGGAGAGTAACACAAACTGCAATTTAAAAGGTGTGCATACGTATCAACCAGGCGCTTATTAACACATAAAAAGCCATTTGATCTGAGTGCAATTTCCGAATTGTTTAGATTTGATTCCCTACAATGTAGAAACAGTACATTCGGCTGAACATTTTAGCATGGCCAATTCACCTAACCTGCACATATTTGGACTGTGGGAGGAAACCGGAGCAACCAGAGGAAATGCACGCAGACACGGCGAGAATGTGCAAACTTCACACAGATAGTCATCCAAGGCTGGAATTGAACCTGGGATTAAAGAGCATTCCACAACTGAATGTTAACAATTCATGTGCGCAACCAAGGATCCCCCTCCATTGCCGATTCTTACAGTCAGCTCATTGTTTTCGGTAATCCTTCTAAACCAAGCATACCCTCTCTGCAAAGAGAAGCGGATTTATCGTTTCAAGGTCAGCTGACTGACAGTGACTTTGAACTCAGAATTTTAATCCTGTGTGTGTCTCTCCAGACACACCACCTCCTGCAGCATTCACAATATGTTACTTTTGTTTGTGATTTAGATTCTAGTTTGCACTCTTATACAATTGCTCACGATCAATTTCATTTGCTATTTACCCGATACTGATATCACTTCAAAAAAATGTTAAAATTTCGTTGAGCTAAAATATTCACTGTGTGTATTCCCACCTGCCTGATCTATTGAGTGTTTCTAGGATTGTCCTTCGTATAGTCGCAACTTTGTACATCCTCAACATCTCACAACGTCAGGCAATGGAAAGATTTTCAGAATCAGCTGAAGGTTTCTCCAGAACCAATTAGTAATCTGTGGAAAGGTGATGTGCTATCTATCCTTGAATCATGTGGTTTGAGTCCATTGAGATACATTTCGAATTAATTCTATCAGATCAATGGTATTAATGATTGCATTCAGATTCCATCATTGGTCAGAACGATTTTTATTTATGCATGACCACCATCAATGTATCAGGATCTCAGCATTATTGGTGTTTGTGTGTCAATATTGAGTCCAAGGTTATTAAGATTCACTGCACAGAACTTCTTCCTCACATTCTCCCTGTGGATCATCTCCAAACTGATATTACTCTCCTCTAATCCTTTTATGGTCAGCTAATGGACACAGCTTCACTTTATTTACCTTGTGTCAACCAATCATTAACGACTGCCCCCATCCTGTCAAATCTCCCCTCAATTTCGATTTCTACACTCTAACCACATCCCTGAAATCTACCATTCTCCAAACCATCCTAGTTAATGTCCTGGGTCCCCTGTCAGGAAACCTGCCATCATTCCCAGTGTGTATGGGAACTGTAGTTGCTCTGCATTCCTGTGGGTAATGTCAACACACAGTGACAATTCCCTGTGCGTTCTCTCAGATTTAAAGGTTTTTTTCTGACACCTGAGATCAAATAGCTTTCCTGTTGCAGTCTCCACCTGAAACTTCTCAGAATTTATTTAAAAGTGAAATTCTTTCAGAGCTTTCTGAGCTTTCACCTCCAATGTCATTCTTTATGTGCTGTGCTCTGTTCCATGTGTAATTTTCCATGTCTCTGGGAGGTCGATGGCTCCTTTTCTGTTGATCTAAATCTATGCCCATCCATTTATCTATCTCAACTCTACAGTTCCTGGTCACCATATTGTCTTTGCCTCCCTTCCACTGTCTTTACTATTGAGTGTATTTTAGCTCAGTTACTAGTTTAATTTCTGCTTATGCCAACTATGTTTAGCTGAGTTATCCCCTACCTGCCCATGTGCTGCTAATTTACAATTTTTATCTTCCCTCAGTTCTTTTTTCTCTGCACTACAGTGCATTTCTCTTTTGTTCCTGAACTTATAGTGATGATAAAATTGTGCTCTGCTCTTATTCCCATCTGAAACATGAACTGTGTTTTGTTTTTTTCTCTCTATAGATACTACCCAACTTTCTGAGAATATCCAACATTTCCTTTAGGATGACAGATTTTCAGCAGCTGTAGGATTTCTCCATTGTTAGAATACAGATGTTGCTCCCAGAACTGACTCTAACACAGGTGGAGCAAATCAGAGCCACATCTATCAGGGAGAACATTAGTGGCAGAAGGTGATCCCTGGCCAACACCACTGCTCCATTTACACCAAGTCACTGAAGTATTGAATGATTACCATATAGAGTGAGTCTGCGGAGTTCATCATATCTGTGGGAGCTTTCTGCAAGAGGAAATCAAATTGTCCCTTTCCAGTGTCATCTCTTTCTACTATTTTCTGGAATTTCGGAAAATCAGATTGAGCATTCAGGTCTGAATGAAGATCATGTTGAGCAGGTAGATTCTAGAAATTATCAGGTTGAATGGGTAGGTTCTAGGCAAGATCAGATCGAGCAGATAGATTCTCGGGAAGATCAGGTGGAGCAGGTAGATTCCAGGGAAGATCAATTTGCAAAATACACATTGTCCATAAAAGGAAAGCAATATTGTTTCAGCAACAAGTTTGATGCTCTGAAGCTGTGACATGCATACATATTTGTCAATCTGTGTATTGGAATTTGGGATTTATTGCCAAGTCCAGCAGATGTTCCCATTCCCCAGTTGTCTGTGAGGGCCATGATGTTAACCATTTGAATGACTGCAATGTGTGTGGTGAAAGTGCTCCCAGAATGCTGTTAGTCAGGAGCTGCAGATTATTCACCCAGTGGTGATGAAAGAACAACATCTGAACAGATCAACAAACCACTTATTCCCTCAGTCTGCTCCTAAAGAGCACAGCATCGTAAGTAGACCCAGACCAGGGGAAGGGTCCCATCACTGAAAGACATCAGTCAATCTGTTTGGGTCTTTTTAACACCAATCCAGCAGCTACCGTGGCCGGGGATGGCAGATTTCCTCCCCGAAAGGACATCTGTGAACCAGATGGGTATTTCTTACAATCAGCAACAGTTTTATTAACATTAGTATCTTCGTCACAGTTTTTTAAAATTAAAATACATTCCACCTATGTCATAGCAATATTTGAATCCAGGTCACCAGAATATCACCAGGGCCTTTGGATTAATAGTCCAGTAATAATACCACAATGCCATCACGTCCTCTGTTTTAATAAAGATTCAAATAATTTACAGTCTGTCAGAGGGGAGGATTTGTAATCAGGAAATTGAAACCAAAGTTCACATCAGGATTTGAGAGAATCACACAGTTTATTTTTGTAATATGAATGTCATCAAGTTTTGAACATGGAAGGGAAGAGCATGGTTCAGTGTTGAGAAACCAGACGCATATACTATACATGGACAAGGTTTTAGCTGATCATGTGATCTTTCAAACCGCAAATGGATTCACACTGGGCCAAACTATGGGGAATGTGAGAATAATGTGATGGGATACAGATCGCTATCTGAACAGGAAACTCATCAATGCAGTCACACCAGGGAGGGACCATTCACCAGCTCCAAGTCGAATCACATAATCGCTACAGTGATCTTGGTGAATGGTGGTTCGGTTAAAGAGGGAACAAATTACTGTTCTCTACTTTTCATTTACTTTCATTGAGTAGACAACATCCAGAGTTTGGTTCCTAATATGATGCAGTGGAAAGAGTTAATTTTGAGATTAACGGGTCAGCCATTCCTCACGTTATAACTGGCAAGTAATTTCAAAATAAAGTAAGGTAGCTCTACTGCAAGGAAATGGTCAGTCTGTGGAATGTGGGATTCTGGGATGCAAAATGTGCCAGAGAAAAACAAACCTGCAAGAAACGTAATGGGATACAGAAGCTGAAGCTCTATTTTCCGGGATAGGTGTAACTGTGGGCCAGCCAAGGAGCTGAGGACGAGAGGAAAAACCCATCTATTGAGGTGGTCACACCACAGTTTTGGGAGGTATGGGTGATCAGGGATGTTTTACAGCCTGAGAATCCCGGAATCTCCTTAGATGAGTGAGATCACACACCAGTCTCCTGCTTTAGAAACTTGCGATGGAGACGATTCCTCTTGGTCTGCAGACAGAGCCAAGTCAGTGACAGTGTGAACAGCTCACCTGGACAGGAAGGTAGGAAGGACAGTGGGCACACAGTACTTATTGTGGATTCTTTAGTTAGGGGAACGGGGTGGAATTTCTACAGTTGTAAACATACCTTCAGAGTGCTCTGATAACCTCCTTGCTGCCAGGGTCAAGGATATCACAGAACAGCAGCATGAAATTCTGCTGGAGAAAGATCATAAGCAGAGATAGCGCTCCATTTTGGTGATAAAGACCTCCGTAGATAGGTGGGAATGTGGTCCATGTTGGTTACAAAGACATCAATAGGAAGGTGGGGATATGGTCCATGTTGGTTACAAAGACCACAGAAGGAAGGTGGGGATGGGGTCCATATTGTTTACAAAGACCTTAATAGGACGGCTGACACGTGGTCCATGTTGGTTACAAGTCCGTCAGCAGGAAGGTAGGGATATGGTCCATGTTGTTACAAAGACATCAGTACGAAGGTGGGGATGTGGTCCATGTTAGTGACAAAAACCTCAGTAGGAAGGTGGGGATATGTTCCATGTTGGTTACAATGACCTCAGTAGAAAGCTGGGGATGTGTTCCATGTTGGTTACAAAGACCTCAGTAGGAAGCTGGGGATGTGGTCCATATTGGTGACAAGGCCCTCAGCAGGAAGTCGGGGATGTTGTCCATGTTGGTTACAAATGCCTCAGTAGGAAGGCAGGGATATGGTTCATATTGGTTACAAAGACCTCAGTCAGAAGGTGGAGATATTGTTCATTTTGGTTACAAAGACCTTAGTAGGAAGTTGGGGATGTGGTCCATGTTGGTTACAAAGACCTCAGTAGGACATCGGGGACGTGGTCCGTTAAACAGGTTTTAGCCAGTTAGGAATAGGATTGAAAAGCAGGACGTGTAATACTGTGATCTCAGAGCGACTGCCTGCCCCACATGCTCATAGGGAGACCCGTTAAGTGTCTGAAGTATGGCTGGAAAACGGGCTCAGGAGGGCGGGAAGCAAGTTTCAGAGGTGATGGGACCAGCTCTGGAACACACTAGTGCTCCACACGATGGACAGTTTGCATCTTGGCAGAATGGAATGAGCAGCCTCACAAAAGGTGTGCACGTGCTGTTGGGGAGGTAACAAACAAGTTTCGGAATGACCTAACAATGTCAGAGGAATCTTGCCTTCAAAGGAAGACTTAATTCAAAGTCTCCCCATCGGTTTCTGGGTCATCATTTGCTGGTTGCTAAACTGCTCCCAATCATCAGACTGAACATTCTTTCTGGGATTCTGATCTGTCATTTAATTTGATTTAATGCAATTAAATCAGGAACTTCTTTTACCATCACACCAGCTGCTAACATTTACTGCTCAACAGAAGTTCAAATCCTTCCATATAGAATTTGCCAAACAAGGTTTACACTAGTCTCAGAAAGCAAAAAGGTCAGTGGATGTATGTGGAATATTTTGAATACATAAGAGAGAACTTAAACCTGAGAATTTGGAAATCAATATACCTGGGTTGGTTCCTGAGATCAGGGATTATTGGGATTTGTTGCGAAATGCAAACCAGGAGAATGGGGGTAATTTGGAGAAAGTAACTGTGTGGAGTTTATAATCCCAGTTTTAGGCCAATATGACATTGAGAGACAAGGGTGCAGCGGTAACGGTAGAATGAATGATTGTTTCAGCAATTATGAGCTGAGACAGGAATGGATGTAGGAGCTGTTTTGCAAACAGGAAACAATTCATCAATAAAGTATCAGGCCCTTCAGTGCGAAACCACAATGGAAACAGAGTTTGTCCAGAGTCAGTTCCTGCTGAGCTTGATGGATTCAGTGAGTGCTGCAAAACATTTTCATAGAAACCCTGAGGTCAACGGCTTATATTCCACTTTCAAACCCATTCCTAGGCTTTGGAGCTCCTCTGTCACCAAGCCCTCTGACTGTGCCTTGGATTCCCCATCAACACAGCAGCTGATTGGTGGAAAGAAATGAATAAAAAAAGGGGCAATGACAGGCAGGTAAAAACAATGACTGCAAATGCTGGAAACCAGATTATGGATTAGTGGTGCTGGAAGAGCAAAGCAGTTCAGGCAGCAACCAAGGAGCAACGAAATCGACGTTTCTGGCAAAAGCCTTTCATCAGGAATGAAGGCAGACAGTCTGAAGCATGGAGAGATAAGCTATAGGAGGGTGTGTTGGGGAAAAAGTAGCATAGAGTACAATAGATGAGTGGGAGAGGGGATGAATGTGATATGTCAGGGAGGAGAGGGTGGAGTGGATAGGTGGAAAAGAAGATAGGCAGGTAGGACAAGTCATGGGGACAGTGCTGAGCTGGAGGTTTGGAACTAGAATGAGGTGGGGGAAGTGGGAATGAGGAAACTGTTGAAGTCCACATTGATGCCCTGGGATTGAATTGTTCCAAGGCGTTGGAGATTAGGCGTTCTTCCTCCAGGCGTCTGGTGGTGAGGGAGCGGCGGTGAAGGAGATCCAGGAACTCCATGTGCTCAGCAGAGTGGGAGGGGGAGTTGAAATGTTGGGCCTCGGGGTGGTGTGGTTGATTGGTGCGGATGTCACGGAGATGTTCCCTAAAGTAATCTGCTAGGAGGCGCCCAGTCTCCCCAATGTAGATGAGACCACATCGGGAGCAAAGGATGCAATAAATGATATTAGTGGATGTGCAAGTCAAACTTTGATGGATGTGGAAGGCTCCTTTAGGCCCTTAGATAGAGGTGAGGGAGGAGGTGTGGGCGCAGATTTTACAGTTCCTGCAGTGGCAGGATGGAAGGGTGGGTTGTAGGGGGGCGTGAACCTGACCAGGTTGTCACGGATGTAATGGTCTTTGTGGAAGGTGGAAAGGGGTGGGGAGGGAAATATATCCCTGGCGGTGCGGTCTTTTTGGAGGTGGCGGAAATATCAGCAGATGATTTGGTTTATGCGAAGGTTGGTAAGGTGGAATGTGATCACCAGGAGAGTTCTGTCCTTGTTACGGTTGGAGGGGTGGTGTCTGAGGGTGGAGGTGCGGGATGTGGACGAGATGCGTTGGAGGGCATCGTCAACCACGTGGGAAGGGAAATTGCAGTCTCGAAAGAAGGAAGTCATCTGGTGTGTTCTGTGGTGGAACTGGTCCTTCTGGGCAGAGGCAGAGGATTCAGAATACAGGATGGCATTTTTGCAAGAGGTAGGGTGGGAAGAGGTGTAATCCAGGTAGCTGTGGGAGTCGGTGGGTTTGTAAAAAAATGTCAGCATCAAGTCGGTCGTCAATAATGGAGATGGAGAGGTCCAGGAAGAGGAGGGAGGTGTCAGAAATGGTCCAGGTAAATTTAAGGTCAGGGTGGAATGTGTTGGTGAAGTTGATGAATTGCTCAAACTCCTCGCAGGAGCATGAGGCAGCGCCAATGTAGCGGAGGAAGAGGTGGGGAGTGGTGCCGGTGTAATTACGGAAGATCAACTGTTCTACGTAGCCAACAAAGAGATATAGTGTGCCCATGGCTACCCCGCTGGTCTGGAGGAAGTGGGAGGATTCGAAGGAGAAAATGTTAAGGATGAGGACCAGTTCGGCCAAACGAATGAGCGTGACAGTGGAAGGGTACTGTTGGGGACGTCTGGAGAGGGAAAAATGGAGGGCGTGGAGGCCCTGGTCATGGTGGATGGTGGTAGAGGGATTGGATATCCATGGTGAAGATGAGGCATTGGGGGCCGGGGAAACAGAAGTCTTGGAGGAGGTGGAGGGCGTGGTGGTGTCTCGAAGGTATGTGGTGAGTTCCTGGACTAGGGGGGATAGGACAGTGTCGAGGTAGATGGAGATGAGTTCAGTGGGGCAGGAGCATGCTGAAACAATTGGTCGGCCAGGGTGGTCAGGCTTGTCGATCTTGGGAAGGAGGTAGAACCAGGCAGTGTGGGGTTCCTGGACTATGAGGTTGGAAGCTGTAGGTGGGAGATCTCCTGAGGTGATGAGGTTCTGTATGTTCTGGGAGATGATGGTTTGGTGATGGAGGGTGGGTCATGGTTGAGGGGGCAATAGGAAGAGGTGTTCTCAAGTTGGCATTTGGCTTCAGCAGTGTTAAGGTCAGTGCGCCAGACTAACACTGCACCCCCAATATCTTGATGGTGTGTTTGGGATTGGAGCAGAGGGATTGGAGGGTTGCACGTTGTGAGGGTGAGAGGTTGAGTGGGGGAGGGGGTAGACAGGTTGAGGCGGTTAATGCCCCAGTGGCAATTGGAAATGAAGAGGTTGAGGGCAGGTAATAGGCCAGCGCAGGGTGTCCAGGTGGATGCAGTGTGTTGGAGGTGGGCGATCGCGTCCTCGGAATTTGGGTGGGAATCCTGATTGTGAAAGTAAGGAGGCGGAGGCGACGGAAGAATTGTTCGATGTCATGGCGTGTATAAAATTCATTGATGCGTGGACGGAGGGGGATGTAGGTGAGTCCTTTGCTGAAGACTGATCATTCGTCTTCAGTGAGGGGGAGGTCTGGAGGGATGGTGAAAACTCAGCAGGCTGGGAGCTGGGATCTGATGTAGGTGTAGAGCTGGGAGTGGCGGCGGAGCCTTTAACTGGTGTGGTGGTTGGGGAATGGGGTGGAGTCAAAGCAGAGGTAGTTTTCCCCTCAGGATTCTGGGGGATGGAGATAGTGACAGTGAGGTCTGTAGGGGGTGTGTCAGCAGAAGGAAGTTGAGTGGCATTGGTGGGGGCGGAAGTGGTGGTGACCACGGCAGTGGGGTGGTGAAAGTCACTGAGCGTGTGGCATCAGCGATGATATGCAGGGCAGAAGTGAAGTCACTTGGGATACATGAGGAATTGTGAGGGTTCGGAAGTGGTTGTGGGAGTGACCATGATGGGGCGGAAGTGACATCATCACTTAGCGTGGGTTTGGCAGCTGCATCAGCCACATGAATAATGCCGTCTGAGTAGTTTCCAAGGCCAGGTGAATCTTCTGGAATGTTTGAGGAGCGCTGGTTATGGAGGTGGGGAGATAAAAATTTGTTGTACTTACAGTTTTTGATGTTTGAGATGGAATTGAAATACTGTGGTAGCGAGTTTGTTTCATGACATGGTTGGAAAGATTCAGGGCAGAGGAATGACCCGGGAATTGCAGTGGGAGAGAGACTCACTGAAATTTTTGTAGAGAGAGGAGGAAAATTTCTTCAAGGCATCCTTGCAAAAGGATTCGCGGTAGGGTTAAAATCAACGAGGTAAAAACAATTACTGCCGATGCTGGCAACCAGATTATTGATTAGTGGTGCTGGAAGAGCACAGCAGTTCAGGCAGCATCCAAGGAGCAGCGAAATCGACGTTTCGGGCAAAAGCCCTTCATGAGGAATAAAGGCAGAGAGCCCGAAGCGTGGAGACATAAGCTAGATGAGGGTGGGGTGGGGAGAAAGTAAAATAGAGTACAATAGGTGAGTGGGGGAGGGGATGAAGATGATAGGTCAGGGAGCAGAGGGTGGAGTGGATAGGTGGAAAGGGAGATAGGCAGATAGGACAAGTCTGGACAAGTCATGGGAACAGTGCAGAGCTGAAGATTTGTAACTCGGGTGAGGTGGGGGAAGGGGAAATGAGGAAACTGTTGAAGTCCACTTTGATCCCCTGGGGTTGAAGTGTTCCCACGCTGTCCTATCGCCCCTAGTCCAGGAACTCCCCACATACGTTCGAGAAACCACCCACTCCCTCCACCTCCTCCAAAACTTCCGTTTTCCCGGCACCCAACGCCCCATCTTCACCATGGATATCCAATCCTTCTACACCTCCAATCGGCATGACCAGGGCCTCCAAGCCCTCCGTTTTTCCCTCTCCAGACGTGCCCAGTAGGACCCTTCCATCGACACTCTCATTCGTTTTGCCGAACTGGTCCTCACCCTTAGCCATTTCTCTTTCGAATCGGCTCACTTCCTCCAGACCAAAGGGCCCCAGCAATGCCTGTCTCTTTGTTGGCTACGAAGAACAGTTGATCTTCTGTAATCACACCGGCACCACTCCCCACCTCTTCCTCCGCTACATTGATGACAGCATTGGCGCCACCTCGTGCTCCCGCGAGGAGGTTGAGCAATTCATCAACTTCACCAACACATTCCACCCTGACCTTAAATTTACCTGAACCAGGTAAATGCACTTCAACGCATCTCGTCCATATCCCGCACCTCTGCCCTCATACCTCACCCCTCCAACTGTAACAAGGACAGAACGCCCCGGTGCTCACGTTCCACCCTACCAACCTTCACATAAACCAAATCATCTACTGATATTTCCGCCACCTCCATAAAGACCCCACCACCAGGGATATATTTCCCTCCCCATCCCTTTCAGCCTCCACAAAAACTGTTCCTCCGTGACTACCTGGTCAGGTCCTACAACCCACCCTTCCATCCTGGCACCTTCCTCTGCCACCGCAGTAACTGCAAAACCTGCGCCCACACCTCCTCCCTCACCTCTATCCCAGGCCCTAAAGGAGCCTTCCACATTCTTCAAAGTTTTAACTGCACATCCACTAATATCATTTATTGTATCCGTTGCTCCCGATGCGGTCTCCTCTACATTGGGGAGACTGGGCGTCTTCTAGCAGATCGCTTTAGGGAACATCTCCGGGACACCCGCACCAATAAACCACACCGCCCCGTGGCCCAACATTTCAACTCCCCCTCCCATTCTGACGAGGACATGGAGGTCCTCGGCCTCATTCCCCGCCGCTCCAGCACCACCAGACGCCTGGAGGAAGAACGTCTCATCTTCCGCCTCGGAACACTTCAACCCCAGGGCATCAATGTGAACTTCAACACTTTCCTCATTTCCCCTTCCCCACCTCACCCTAGTTCCAAACCTCCAGCTCAGCACTGTCTCCATGACTTGTCCGGACATGTTCTACCTGCCTATCTCCTTTTCCACTTATCCACTCCACCCTCTCCTCCCTGACCTATCACCTTCATCCCCTCCCCCACTCACCTATTGTACTCTATTCTACTTTCGCACCACCCCCACCCTCCTCTTGCTTATCTCTCCACGCTTCAGGCTCTCATGGTCTGAGGAAAGCCAGGAGGGAGGTCGAGAAAGGCTTGGCAGAACGGATTAGGCAGAACACAAAGGCATTTTACACTTATGTGAGGAATAAGAGAATGGTCAAAGGAAGAGTAGGGCCGATCAGGGATAGCATAGGGAATTTGTGTGTGGAGTTTGAGGAGGCAGGGGAAGCACTAAATGAATATTTTGCTTCTGTGTTTACGAAAGAAACGAACTTTTAAGTGAATGAAACCTTTGAAGAGCAGGTGTGCATGCTGGAATGGATAGAGGTAGAGGACGCTGATGTGCTGAAAATTTTGTCAAACATTAAAATTGACAGGCCGCCAGTCCCAGACCAGATTTGTCCTCGGCTGCTTTGAGAAACGAGAAATGAATTGCTTCGCTGCTTGCGAAGATCTTTGCATCCTCGCTCTCCACTGGAGTCATACCTGAGGACTGCAGAGAGGCAAATGTAATTCTTCTGTTCAAGAAAAGAAATAGGGAAATCCGCGGCAATTACAGACCAGAAAGTCTCACGTCTGTCGTCTGTAAGGTGCGAGAAAGGATTCTGTGGGATAAAATGTATGACCATGTTGAAGAGCATGGCGAATTAAATGCAGTCAACACGGCTTTATGAGGGGCAGGTCATGCCTCACGAACCTTATCGAGGTCTTTGAGGATGTGACTAGAAAGATTGATGAGGGTCGAGCTGTGGATGTGGTGTATATGGACTTCAGCAAGGCATTTGATAATGTTCCCCATGGTAGGCTCATTCAGAAGGTCAGGAGGAATGGGATACAGGGGACCTTAGCTGTCTGCATGCAGAATTGGAAGGCCAACAGAAGAAAGCGAGTGGTAGTAGAAGGAAAATATTCTGCCTGGAAGTCTGTGGTGAGTGGTGTTCCACAGGGCTCTGTCCTTGGACCTCTACTGTTTGTAATTTTTATTAATGACTTGGATAAGGGGATTGAAGGATGGCTCAGCAAGTTTGCAGATGACACAAAGGCTGGAGGTGTCGTTATCAGTCTAGAGGGCTGTTGTTGGCTGCAGACGGACATTGACAGGATGCAGAGAAAGGCGGAGAGGTGGCAGATGGAGTACATCCTGGATGAATGTGAGGTGATTCATTTTAGAAGGTCGAATTTGAAAGCTGAATACAGGATTAAGGATAGGATTCTTGGCAGTGTGGAGAAACATAGGGATCTTGGTGTGCAGGTACATAGATCCCTTAAAATGGTCACCCAAGTTGACAGGGTTGTTAAGAAAGCATATGGTGTTTTGGCTTTCATTAACAGGGGGATTGAGTTTAAGAGTCGTGAGATCTTGTTGCAGCTCTATAAAACTTTGTTTAGACCGCACTTGGAATACTGCGTCCAGTTCTGGTCGGCCTGTTTTAGGAAAGATGTGGGTTCTTTGTAGAGGGTTCAGAGAAGGTTTATCAGGATGCTGCTTGGACTGGAGGGCTTGTCTTACGAAGAGAGGTTGACTGAGCTCGGACTTTTTTCCTTAGAAAAGGAGGAGGAGAGGGCACCTAATTGAGGTATACTAGATAATGAGAGGCATAGATCGAGTTGATAGCCAGAGACTATTTCACAGTGCAGAAATGGCTAACACGCGGGGCCAAAGTTTTAAGCTGTTGGAGGAAAGTATAGAGGGGATGTCAGAGGCGGGTTCTTTACACAGAGAGTTGTGAGAGCATGGAATGCGTTGCCAGCAACAGTTGTGGAAGCAAGGTCATTGGGGACATTTAAGAGACTACTGGGCATGCATATGGTCACAGAAATTTGAGGGTGCATACATGACGATCAGTGGTCGGCAGAACATCGTGGGCTGACGGGCCTGTACTGTACTGTGCTGTACTGTTCTATGTGCTGTTTTCTTTGTCAGTATCAGGCCGGAGGGAGGGGGGAGCTGAATGGAAACAGGTAATGTATTACCGTAAGTACATTCCTCATCAAAAGACAGAATTTGTTCAGTACATTATTTAATTTTTATAATATAGGAAGCTTCTCAGTTCTTTTGTCCATTTGTTCTGAGAAAGAGTTGTCAGGAGACTATCATTGCTTCTCCCACTCTACACCTGGAGTGAACGATGACCTTTCCTCCAGTTCATTTCTTTTTTTCACATCCTGTTCACTAGCTGAGAACTGCTTGCTTCAGACGATCTTTTCTTTTCATTCGATACGAATTCCTCCTTATGATTTGCTTTTGTTGTTCAGCTTTCTACTAACTTGTTGGTAACAACACAATATACTGGCTTTGCTCCTGCTGTGTCTTTCATCTGCTCCTCAGATCGACAAAGTTAAAAATCACTCAACACCAGGTTATGGTCCAACCGGTTTAATTGGACGTACTAGCTTTTGCAGTGCAGCTCCTTTATCAGGTGGTTGTGAGGCAGGTCAATAAGACACAGAATTTCCCTAGGAAGTACTGGACAACAAAGGGTACCCTACTGGTTGCAGTCCGTGTCTGTCACCTGAAGAGGTCATTGTGGTGTGGTATGTCAGAACTGAAGATTGATGAGTTGAGCATCGTACCCCATTCTTATGACGGCATCCTTCAGTCCTTCCAAGTGCCTGTTACGTTCCTCCTCATCTGAACAGATACTGTCTATGCTTAGGGCTTGCCCATAGGGGATGGCTGTTTTAATACATTTAGGGTGGATGTTAACGAAGTGTGGCATTATGAGTTTTTCTGTGCATTTGCAATGGAGTGAGTTGCTGAGGTGCCCATTCTTGCTGGAGATGCATGTATCCAAGAATAAGACAGATACTAAAGAGTCCTGGGATTTACGTATGAATGAACTTAAAGCTGTTAACCCATTCTAAATGATGAAAGACTTAACAACAGCTAAGGTCTGTTAAGCATATAAATTTACTTGCACGACACTGTGATCTTTTTAATGATCCTGCTTCACAACCACCTGATGAAGGAGCAGCGCTCCGAAAGATTAGATTACTTACAGTGTGGAAACAGGCCCTTCGGCCCAACAAGTCCACACCGACCCGCCGAAGCGCAACCCACCCATACCCTTACATTTACCCCTACCTAACACTACGGGCAATTTAGCATGGCCAATTCACCTGATCCGCACATCTTTGGACTGTGGGAGGAAACCGGAGCACCCGGAGGAAACCCACGCAGACACAGGGAGAACGTGCAAACTCCACACAGTCAGTCGCCTGAGTCGGGAATTGAACCTGGGTCTCAGGCGCTGTGAGGCAGTCGTGCTAACCAGTGTGCCACCGTGCCGCCCACAAATGCTTCCAAATAAACCTGTTCAACTATAACCTGGGGTTGTGAGATTTTTTAACAACCTCCACCCAGTCCAACACCGGCTCCTCCACATCATGGCTATCCTCAGATGGAGTCATTCCTTGACCATTACAAAAGGAGGTTAATCATGTTGCAAATCTTCCCTCTCCTTCGGCCCATTCCCCACATAGACTCCTCATTCTGCTGCATCTCATGTTGGCTCTTAGTTACTTGGATTGATTTATCAATTGAATTACTTTTATAAATGGATAGTTTACGGCATATTTTAACTGTTCCCTGAACTGTTTCTGTGTCACCACATAAATAAAAGCATTTGTGCAGCAACTTAGGTCCCGTAGCATAAATGTGATTAGCTCAAAGTGACAAAATAAGTCAGAATTCAAATGATAAGCAACTTGAAAAATAAGCAAAATATACATCAACCAGAGAAGTATGAAGGTGGCAGATGTAGCAAAGAGTAAAATCGCAGATTTCTTTATGTTCTCTATTTTCTGGATCATTCTGTATTTTTCTGTGACCACTCAGCCCCTCATGCACCCTGATAGCCTCAAAGATATGTCGGGCAGCCAGAATTTTGAGAGAGAAAGAATAAACGTGAATGGTAACATTGGTGTTTAAAAAATCCAAATATATAAAACTTGCCCACCAACGGCCACAATAATAATTGGACCTGGTATAACAGTACCATGGAATATTGTTGCTGTTCATTCTAGATTTAATTCGAAAGTAGTTGGGAATGTTGTTTATAGAAAAGAAAATGCAGATTGTTGCTGGAACCCTCATTGCAGTTTTCTCTGTGCAGTCCAGGTCGATGTGCTTGTTGATTGAATCAGTGGATGAGTGCACTACAGAGGACAAACAGGAAGACAGCTAACGATCCACATCCATGAACATCAACTAGCCACGAAACGACATGACCAGCCACACACTCCGGTGACAAGCAACATGAGTTCGATTGGGACAACACTACTATTATCGGACAAGTCAAACAGAGAACAGCCATGGAATTCCCAGAGGCATAGCACTCATCCACTGATTCAATCAACAAGCACATCGACCTGGACCCAATATACCGGCCACTGCAGCGGACAGCTGGAACTGACAACCTGAAGCGGCAAATAAAAATCTCTATAAATGCTGGAGGAAACATCACAGAAGCGCTTTACAGGATGCTCCCAAGCACTGAGGATGTTACCTAGACAGGGGACGAAACGTCTGCAACGCAGATTCCTAGCTCGACGAACAGAGCCACAACATTTCTCAGTCTCTTTCCCAAGTCGGACACTTCCTCGTACAATAACCACCGGTCGGGTGCGAATATATCTTCTTTCAGATGTGGGAATACTGGTTTATTTTTAAAAATATGCACACAGAATATGAGTTCAATAGCTAGGCCAATACTAATTTTCTCGTTCTGATTACCTTTGTGACTGTATTGGAGAGTGTCATCTGCGAACATCTCTATTCTCGGATGTACAGGAAAACCTTGTAGATTTGGAGGAGAGTTCCAGAATTTCTTGACTGCAACAGTGTTGGAACAATGATGTGTTTCCAAGTCAGAATGAAAGCTGCCTTGAAAGGGAACTAGTATGTGATGGCATTTCCGTGTATCTTCTGCCATTTGTTTAGGTGGAAGAATTTATGGTTTTGTTAGGTGTTGCCAGGAGATACTTGTAGTGTTTTTGTTGCTCACAAGATAAAGCTTTTCACTGTGCCACCGTGCGCATGACAATAAATGCAATTCAATTCATTTCAATTCAATGTTGCCGGTGGTATTCATTGTTGGTCATGCAGTTTGTTGGTGAACAGAGTGATTACTGAATGTGGTGACTGATATGCCAATCAATCGTTTGTTTGTTATGCACAATATAAAGCTTTGTGAATGTTGCTGGAGTGCACTCAGCCATATACGTGGAGGGCATTCCATTCCACCATGAGGTAGCTTTCTGAATGGTGGACAAAGATTGGAGAGGGAGGCAGGCAGTTTCTTGCTACAGTAATCAGAGTGTCTGATATACTCCTGTGGCTACAGCACTCATATGGCTGAAGCAGGAAATTTTTATGTCAATGGTTGGTGCAGGTAGCTGAGAGCGATGCATTCAGTAATAGGAATGTCATAGGAAGCCAGTGGGAGATTGGTGAAATCTCACTTTTAGAGATGGCCATTACTGGCTGCTTGTGGATTGTGAAGGTTATTTGTCAATTGTCAGGCCAAGCACGATCCTTTTGTGTGTGGGCAAAACGTCTTCATGATCTGAGGAATTGGAAATGGTGCTGTACATTGTACAATCACGAACAAACCTCTCTACGTCAGAAATGACAAAGGAGGCATTGATGAGACAGCTGCAGGTTTTGAGGCTGAGGACAAGACCATGCTGAATTCCTGCAGAGATGTACAATGGCTGAAACGACTGACTAGTTGGAATTGAGGTCCACAAGGAGAAGGTGTTAGCAATGCTCAAAAGTTTAAAAGTTTAAATCCCCTGGCCTGGATGGGATTTACCCTAAGATTTTCTGGGAATCTAGGGAATAGATTGCAGAGCCTTTGGCTTTGATCGTTATGTCATCATTGTCTACAGGAATAGTGCCAGAAGACTGGAGGATAGTAGATATTGCCCCTTGTTCAAGAAGCGGAGTAGAGACAACCGAGTAATTACAGACCAGTGAGCCTTACCTCAGTTATGGGTGAAGTGTTGGAAAAAGTTATACGTGATAGGATTTATAATCATCTCGAAAGGAATATCTTGATTAGGGAGAGTCAACATGGCCTTGTGAAGTGTAGGTCATGCCTCACAAACCTTAATCAGGTCTTTGAGAAGGTGACCAAATCGGTGGCTGAGGGGAAAGCATTGATATGATGTATGTGGATTTCTTTAAAGCTTTTGATAATGTTCCCCATGGTAGGCTAAAGCAAAAACTACGGAGGCATGGGATTGAGGGTGATTTGGCGGTTTGGATAAGAAATTGGCTGGCTAAAAGAAAACAGAGGGTGGTGTTTGATGCGAAATGCCCAAGCTGGAATTCAGTTACGAGTGGTGTACTATCATCGGGCCACTGCTTTTTGTTACTTTTCTAAATGACTGAGATGATGGCACAGAAGGATGGTTTCGGAATTGCGGATGACACGAAGGTTGGTAGAGCTGTAGATACTGCTGAAGGAGGTTGCAGGTTACAGGGAGACACAGATAAGCTGTAGAGCTGGGCTGAAAGATGGCAAATAGGATTTAATGTGGAAAACGTATGAGGAGATTCACTTTGGAAGGAGTAACAAAGAATATGGAGTACTGGGCTAATGGTAAGATGATTTGTAGTATAGATGAGCAGAGAAATCTCGGTGGTCATGTACATAGATCCCTGAAAGTGACCACCCAGGTTGGTAGGGTGGTTAAGGAGATATATGGTGTGTTAGCTTTTATTAGTAGAGGGATTGAATTTCGAAACAATGAGGTCATGTTACAGCTTTCCAAAACTTTGGTATGGCCACACTTGGAGTATTGTGTACAGTTCTGGTCACCACATTTCAGGAAGGATGTGGAAACATTGGAACGTGTGCAGAGGAAATTTACCAAGATATTTCATGATATGGAGGGAAGGTCTTATGAGGAAAGAACAAAGAAAATTTACCGCCCAGGAACAGGCCCATCCGCCCTCAAAGCCTGAACCGATCCAGATGTGCTGTCGAAACTTGTCGATCAATTCTTAAGCATTTTCATCCCTCTGCTCCCCACCTACTCATTCAACTGGCCAAACGCATCTTTAAAAAACTACCATGCTTCTTAAAAAAAATCTACCACCTCTGCTGGCAAAGTGTTCCAACTGCCCACCACTCTCTGTGCGAAGTACTTGCTGCGTATGCTCCCCTTAAACTTTCCACCTCTCAAATTGAAAGCATGAACTCTAGTTATTAAGCCTTCACCCTGGAAAAAAAGCTTGTCTCTATCCAACCTGTCTATGCCCTTCATGATTTTCTCAACCTCAATCAGGAACCCTTCAATCTCCTTTTTTGCTCGTGAAAATAAACCTAACCTATTCAACCTCTCTTCATAGCTAGCACTTTCCACATCAGGCAATATCCTCGTAAACCTTCTCTGCTCCTTCTCCAAAGCATTCACATCCTTTTGGTAATGTGGCAACTTGAACTGTACACAGTATTCTAAACGTGGCCAAACCAATGTCTTGTACAATTTTAATATGACTTGTCAGCTCTTATACTCAATACCCCGTCCAATGAAGGCACGCATACCATATGCCTTCTTAACCACTCTCCACCTGTGCCGCAACTTTAAGGGGACAATGTACCTGCACTCCCAGATCACTCTGCCCAACAACTTTTCCCAAGTCTCTTCCATTCATTGCATAAGTCGCTCTAGAAGTAGACTTTCCTAAATGCATCACCTCACGTTTGTCTGATTGAACGCCATCTGCCACTTTTCTGCCCAAATCTCCAGTCTATCTATATCCTCCTGTATTCTCTGACAGTCCCTCATGCTTTCTGCTACTCCACCAATCTTTGTGTCATCTGCAGACTTGCTGATCATACCAACAGTGCCCGCTTCTCGATCATTTATGTTTATTAAGACCATAAGACCATAAGACATAGGAGTGGAAGTAAGGCCATTCGGCCCATCGAGTCCACTCCGCCATTCAATCATGGCTGATGGACATTTCCACTCCACTTACCAGGGTTCTCCCCGTAGCCCTTAATTCCTCGAGACAACAAGAATCTATCAATCTCGGCCTTGAAGACATGTAGCGTCCCGGCCTCTACTGCACTCCGTGGCAATGAATTCCACAGGCCCACCACTCTCTGGCTGAAGAAATGTCTCCGCATTTCTGTTCTGAATTGACCCCCTCTAATTCTAAGGCTGTGTCCAACGGTCCTAGTCTCAAAACATTAAAAACAACAGTGGCCCCAATACTGACCCCTGTGGAACACCCCTTGTCACCTTTCTCCATTTCAAGAAACTCCCTTCAACTACTACTTTCTATCTCCTGTTGCTCAACCATTACTTTATCCACCTAGCTAGAACATGCTGCACACCTTGTGACTTCACTTTCTCCATTAGTCTACAATAGGGAACCTTGTCCAGCTCATTACTGAAGTCCATGTATATGACATCAACAGCCCTTCCTTCATCTAACAACTTGGTCACTTCCTTGAAGTAATCTATTAAGTTGGTAAGGCACGATCTTCCCCGCGAAAAAAAAACACGTTGCCTATCACTGAGAAGCTCATTCTTTTTAAAATATAAATTCACCGTATCTCAAACTACCCACTCAAACAACTTCCCCACCTCCCACGTCAGGCTCACTGGTTTGTAGCTACCCAGAATATCCCTAGCACCCTTCTTGTACAGGAGGACAACATGAGCAACCTTCCAGTCGTCTGGCACCTCACCTGTATTTAAGGATGCCACCAAGATATCTATCTGGGCCACAGCTATTTCATCTCTTGCCTCCTTCAGCAACCTGGATTGATCCCATCCGATCCTGGGGATTTGTCCACCTTAATAACCTCGAGCATAAACAACACATCTTCCCTACTTGTGCTAACGTGATCCAGACTAATCAAACTTCTACCTCTAATCTCATGTTCCTCTCCTCAGTGAACACTGATGTAAAGTAATCATCCAGAATCTCACCCATTTTCTCAGGTTCAGCACACAACTTTCCTTCATCATCTTTTACTGGACCAATCGTTTGTCTCATTACCCGCTTGCTTCTTATATACGAATAAAATGCTTTGGAGTTTTCCTTTATTCTGCTTGCCAAAGCGATATCATTTCCCATTTTATACCACTTGATTCCATGTTTAAGACTTGTCCACTCTTTAGATATGCCTCCAGGGCCCGTTCTGTTCTTAGTTGCTTAAACCTTACGTACACTTCTGTGTTCCTCTTGGCTAATCATATAATTTCTCCTGTCATCCACGGTTCACGAATCTTGCCCTTCCTATCCTTTGCCTTCAACGGGAGAAGAATATCCTGCACTACCGTTAGCCTATAATTGAAAGCCTCTCACATCTCAAATGTGGACTTCCCTTCACATAGCTGTGTCCAATCCACATTTTACAGCTCCTCCCTAATTTTGATATAATTGGCCTTGGCCCAGTTTAGTACTCTTCCCTTAGGACCACTCTCTTTTTTATCTACGGGTATTCTAAAACTTAGAGAATTATGGTCACTGTTCCCAAAGAAATCCCCCGCGACAACTTCTACCACTTGTCCAGACTCGTACCCCAGTACCAGTTCCAATATGACCCCTTCCCTCGTCGGACTGTTGACATACTGCACTAGAAAACTCTCCTGGACGATTCGTACAAATTCTACTCCATCCTGACCACTGACGTTCAGTGTATCTCAGTCAATGTTGGGAAAATTAAAATCTCCCATCACCACTACCCTGTTGCCTCTAGATCTATTCATAATCTGTTTACTTATTTGTTCTTCTACCTCACGCTCACTGTTGGCAGGTGTGTAATGCAGCCAGAACAATGTATTTGCACCCTTCTTCTTCTTCAGCTCCACCCATAATGCCTCACCACCCAAGACTGTCATAATGTCCTCCTTTACCACAGCCTAAGACTGAGGAAAAGGCTGAGGGACTTGAGGCTGTTTTCATTAGAGAGAAGAAGTTTGATAAGTGACTAAGCAGAGACATATAAGATAATCAGAGGATTAGATAGGATGGACTGTTTTTTTCTCCTCGGATGGTGATGGCTAGCATGAGGGGACATAACTTAAAATTGAGGGGTGATAGATATAGGACAGATGTCAGAGCTAGTTTCTTTAATCAGATATTGTAGAGGCACGGAATGCACTTCCTGCAATGTAGTAGACACGCCAACCTTTAGTGCATTTAAATGGTCATTGGATAAACATATGGATGAAAATAAAATAATGTAAGATAGATAGGAAATAGATAAACGCAACTTCGAGGGCCAATGCTCTATGTTCCACTTGCCACATGGAAAATTAAATATGTATATCTGTTTCTTGAAATTCACCGAGAGAATGCTAATTACAGCCAATGTGGGGCTTGAAACGTTTATGATATTTCCATGAGTGACGAAGCTCATAACTCGAATTCATTTTGTTCAAATGCTCAATCAGTGTTCGGTCATTTACTAATAGGAGAGGAGAGGGATGTATGGTAAATGGAAACACCATGTAAGTGTTCTGTAATCTGCCCTGTTACTTCTATGTAATGCTCTTCAATTCAATTCATAATTACACACGTACTGAGTGTACTAAAGGAACAAAAGTCGGTTATTTATTGAAGCGGATATTTTTCGTTCCTAATGTTATTTATATTTTTTAGCTTTATATATTTATTCAAAACTGACTTATGCACGGTCCTCATCAAAATGTCTTCCTCCCCAGGAGGACACACATCAGAAAGTGAAGAGCAGCGATCACAGGAAAATTAACTGTGGATAGGTTATGATTTACAGATTCAAAACTTGTTAATCCAATCTAATCAGATGTGAATTTGTTTCAACATTTCCAGCTCTATACCCATCCCTCTTCAAGTCTAGATCATAAATTAGAATAACCACGTCACACAGCTTGCCCTAACCTTGACGGAAAATTTAAAAGTCCCAAAGTATCATCAATATTATTTGAGTGAACATAATATGTCTACAGGACATTTTATTAAATATACATTGGAGCTCTGCCACTTCCCTTTTGTTAAAATAAGCAATCCTATCTGTTTATATCCGTCGGATTATTTCAGTTTATTAAACTTATAACCAAACATATTCAACAAACTGTGAAGATTTTCCAAGTTTCAATCCAATGTATATTTACAAATTACATTGACAGCTCCATCAGTGGACAGAACAGATATGAGGAATGTAATATAAATGAAGCACTGTGTAATTCAAGGTTTTGTGATCCTAGTTCCCACTGTAGTCAGACATTCGATTTAATTTAATTTCCCACAAACAGTTGCATTGTAGACAGAGATACTGCTAATTATGCAGCTCCCGTGGGGTAAGTTGTTTCTGCCACCAGCTAGCCTCGAAACGACATGACCAGCTATCCTTAGGAGCCACACACTCAGTTTGGGCGGCACGGTGGCACAGTGGTTAGCACTGCTGCCTCACAGCGCCTGTAGACCCGGGTTCGATTCCCGACTCAGGCGACTGACTGTGTGGAGTTTGCACGTTCTCCCCGTGTCTGCGTGGGTTTCCTCTGGGTGCTCCGGTTTCCTCCCACAGTCACAAAGATGTGCGGGTCAGGTGAATTGGCCAAGCTAAATTGCCCATAGTGTTAGGTAAGGGGTGAATGTAGGGGTATGGGTGGGTTGCGCTTCGGCGGGTCGGTGTGGACTTGTTGGGCCGAAGGGCCTGTTTCCACACTGTAAGTCTAATCTAATCTAAATGACAAGCAACATGAGTTCGACTTGGGGACAATATTACTATTATCGGCCAAGCCAAACAGAGAACAGCCAGGGAATGGCATGGCATTCATCCACTGATTCAATCAATAAGCACATCGGCCTGGACCCAATATACCGGCCACTGCAGCGGACAGCTGGAACTAACAACCAGAAGCGGCAGATACAAATCCACATTCAGTAGAATTCGATTGAAAGATGCTTCCTGAACCACATTGCCAGTGGAATCGGGCGTTCCCGTCAGGCCTTTGACCTATATGCAATGCAATTGGACAGTCAAAGATATTTTTAGTAAAGTTTGTAGTTGAGGGCATTTTCCTGTCAGCGCTGAAGACTTACTGAATTCTGCCCTTCCAGATACCCACAGGAAAGTAAGAACACTCGATCAAAAGTTCGTATTTGAGAAGTTACCCACATTTAGTGCAATATTTTTTATTACTCTTTCGTGGGATGGATGTATCGCTGTCTGACCATAATTTATTATCCATCCTAAGTTGCCTTTGAGAAGGTGATGGCGAGCTATGTTTCTGAACCGCTGCAGTCGACCTGCTTAGGCAGACCCACAATGCCAAAAGGGAATGAATTCCAGGATTTTTACTCATTGATACTGAAAGAATGGCAAAATATTTCACAGTCGGAATTTTGAGCAGCTTGGGGGTGGGTGGGGGGCAAGCATCAGATGGTAGTGTGCCCAATGCATCTGCTGAGCTTGCCCTTCTAGATGGTCATGGTCCAGGTTTTGGATGGTTCTTCTAAGGACCTTTGGTGAATTTTGACAGAGCACCTTGTTTATGGTAGACACTGTTGCTACGCAGTTTTGGTGTTGGAGAGAGTGGGCCTATGTGGATGAGTGCCAAACAAACGGGCTGCTTTGTCCTGATGGTTTCAAAATTTAGAGTGCTGTTGGAGTTGCCTTTATTAAGGCAAGTTGGGTGATATTCTGTCGCACTCCAGACTTGTATTTTGTAGACAGGTTTTTGGAGTCAGAAGATAAGGTACCCTCCGCAGTATTCCTAGCTAATGACTTTCTTATCAAGCCACTGTGTCTATGCAATGTGTCCAGTAGTCAATGGTAACTCTCAAGATGATGATAATGAGGGATTCAGTATCAGTAACACTGAATGTCGAGAGGGTGGATGTTAGATTTTCTCTTCTTGGCGAGTTTAATTGCCAGGCAGTTATGTGACATGCGCATTACTTGCCATATCCAGCAGCTCTTGTGGCACAGTGTTTAACATTCATGCCTCAGTGCCACGGACCTAGATCTGATTCCAGCCTTAGTGAAAGAGCACTTTGCATGTTCTCCCCATGTCTGCATGAATATCCAGCAGATGTTCTGATTTCTTTTCACGGTTCAAATTTGTACAGGCTATGGTACATGGTACCTGCAGGGTTATGGCAATAGGGTGGTGTGTATGGGTGGGATGTTCTTCGGAGGATGAGTTCAGATGCAATCACATGAATGGCTTCTCTCTGTTTTGCAGGGATTCTGACAGCCGATGACATTGTCCAGGTCTTGTTGCATGTTCTTTAAATCTTACAAAGTCTTATCAACTACCAAATGAAATTCCCTGGATACCTTGCCTCCCAACTCTCCAACAACAACATTTTCTCTCAAGTGGACTATTTTCTAATTGAAGAAACAAGTTGTCATTTCATCAAAGAGTTTGACACACAGTGTTACTCCCCTGATGTACAACATTTTGTGCCAGATATGTCCTAACCAACAATACTATCTCACTCCCACACCCAACATCATTTCTATCCCTCAATTATCACAAAACTGTCAGGAGTTACTGAGCACTGAAATGTGATCTCCAGTAAATCAACTCACCTCATACAACGATTTGAACTACATGAACCATTTCAGCTGAGCAGAAGGAGCTGTACATACTGTGCTGCCCTGTGTGGGGTCCGTTCCCTGAATGGCCATTCTCATCCAGCACAGAGTCTAGTCATGTACAAGTTCCCACAAAGTGATCACGGGTGAGCAGGCATTCCACTGAACCCCGCTTCCCAGTCATCCAGTGTGCCAGAAAGATATGGTAACATTCCTAGTGGGCAGATTGACTCATATTGACCAGTGAGATATTGCACTGCATCGATGTAACTATGACAAGTCACGTTGTAATTGTAGGAATTTATTTGTTTTATATAACTGCCTCTGTAGTGTAAATCCCAATTACTGTTTGGACAGAAATTCCACGTGAATGAAGTCTCACAGCATGAGACAGAGAACATCATGCTTTCTCTGTGTTGACAGATTCATATTCTTTCAGCAGTGCGCTGGTGACACTGATACAGTTTCCAACTCAAAAAGTCCCTCAATGCTAAACATCAGGTCAACGGGAGGGCATAGCAGCAGCGCTGACCCAATATGACGTGCTTGATCCTGATTGGAATCTCAAAACAATACAACAACATCAAGTATCCAGAGTCATGCATCACTCACCCCAAACCAGCTATCTTCCAAACTTGTCGGAGCACTGCATCCATGGTGAAACACTATAGCCTCACAGTGAATTGATCTGAAAATATACCCAGTGGATTCATCTCCAAAATGTCAATATCAACAAAAAAATAATAAATCTAACTTGAGAGTCAACAGCTAAATGATACTCCCAATAATTATCAGTGGGAGGACCTTCACGTAAACCATGAGTTTTAGGGGAACATCAAAAGATCACAGCAAAAAAGGGAAAGGTGGGAAACATCCTGATTCATAAAGTTGTTTGATCTTCTGTGGGAGAGCTACTGTCCAACACTCCAGATCTCAGTCCAATTAGACTCTGCACTAAAGTACTGTGTATCTTTTTTACAAATGACACAACTCACTCGTCTTTTTGACAAGCAAATAATTCAACAATACACATCATAATTGGAATCTTGTGCTCAGCACACCTCCCGGGTATCTTCCATCACAATTACCATGTCCCTACACACCTACTGACTACGAAAATACACAGGATAGTCAAAGCTCTCTGCTGACCTTCCCTTACCTTCACGCCATAATGCCCTGCTCAAAATTGTGTCTGTACCACATTTTGCCATTTGGAGCAAGTTGCTTGAACAAGATCCTTGATATCAAGGAATGGGGAACATCAGGTATCACTAAAAGGAAGGTTGCCACAAAACCCATCTGACCAGTAACAGTCTTTGAACTGCCACAGACAGAGAGAGTGGTCTTGCTAAACACATTACAGGCAAGGTGAAATTGAGGACTGCAGATGCTGGAGATCAGAGTCGAGAGTGTGATGCTGGAAAAACAAAGCAGGCAAGGCAAGATCTGAGAATAGGAAAGGAGAGTCGACGTTTTGGGCAAAAGCCCTTATCAGGAATGAAGCCTCAGGCTATTTTGTTCCAGCTACACACTCAACATTACAGTCAGGGCCAGTGCTCAATCAAACACAGTATAGAGCAACAGGCAATGCTGAACATTACTGAAGAGTCTTTTAGTTCACAAACAATTCATTTTAGACTCAGGACACTATTATCTAGTATTAGACACTTGCTAAATGGAAACAAAATAATTATCAGGCATACAGTAGAAGTGACAACACTTACCAGGAACACTAATAATGGGAAGCATCGTGTAGTATGATTTTAAGATCATTCGCCTTGGAAAATACGTTTTGTTGTGTGTGAAACAACCTCTCCTTTCTTGCTGATGGCAATCTCTCGGAATTGGGGAATTAATTCGTAATTGGAATGAGATAATTCCAGAGGCTTCATATTATATTGTGTGGTATCGCCCTTGGGAAAGTATTATTATTTTACTTTCACTATTTTAAAATCATTTTTGAAAGAAAAATGAATTACAACAATAGGTTTATGTTAATGATGTGATGTCATTGATATTTACATCTGTATTTGAATACCCAAAGACTGGATTAATCTGATCCTAATTGGTCTCAAACGTCACTTCCAACTTGTCTCCAAATCACAAGATTTGCATTATTTCACTCACAATCAATCCCGTCAATATGTAAATACCTTTTGATTTTTTTTAGTGACTGCCTTCGTTTTGCTAAGGTTATTTATAAGAACATATGAACAGAAAAACTAGGAGCAGAAATAGGCAAGCTAGCCTGCTTTGACACTCAATAAGATCATGGATGATCTTTTTGCAGCCTTAGCTCCACTAATTCACATACTCTTCTTAACTGGTAATTTCTTTACTGTCCAAAACAGTATATATCTGAGCTTTAAAAACATTCATCGAGGAAGCCTTCACTGGGTAAGAAATTCCACAGATTCACAACCTTCTGGGTGAAGAAGTTCCTTCTCAATTCAGTCCGAAATCTACTTCCCCTAATTTTGAGGCTGTACACACCTGTCCTAGTTGTACATGACAGTGAAAACTGACTCTCTAACTTCTATCACATCTTAATATCATTCACAAACTTTGACGCTCTACATGTGTTCCTTAACTTCAAATCATCTGTGTAAATTGTCAACAATTATGGTCCCAATGCTGATCCTTGAGTGTCACCACCAGTCACTAATCACCAAGCAGAAAAGCACAGATATATCCCTACTCTTTGCTGCCTGTCAGTTAACCAACCCTCTACCCATGCGAGTACATTACTCGTACTGTCATGCATCTTAACCTTACGCAGCAGCCTTTTTGGCAGCACCTTGCCTTTTGGAAGTCTTAGTACATCACCGTCATTCAATCGCTCATCTCGTAGAGCACCTTGTGAGCTGTTCTACTGCAAGCTCTTATCCCACTGCTTTCCTTGTTAATTCAGTTTTACACCATTTCGGAAATTGTATCTGTGAATGCACACCCTAGTACAGAACCTGAAACTGATACTGACCACACAACAGCTGGAACTTACACTCGGTAATATTTTCTCAAAACGATTACAAAACAAAACAGAACCTAATTAAAAACCTAATCTTCAGAATTCAAGAATGATGGAATCACATCGAACAAAAGATATTTTTTAGCTTATCATATTTGTCAGGCAAAATCTACTCTAAATTTACAACAGTCCCACTTTCCAGCACTTGACCCATAGTGTTGAATATTACGACAGTTCAAGTACTCATCCAAGTACTTTTGTGAAGTTTGCCCTTTCAATTACAGGCTCCTACCATTCTCGAGGTAAGATTATTTTTCCTCACATATCCTCTGAATCCCCTGCCTTTTAGCTTAAAATTATGCCACATTGTTAGTGGCTCTTTGACTGAGGGGAGCAACTGGTTTCTATTCACTCTGTCCATGCCCCTCATAGTTTCACACACCCTTTCTCTTATGAAAGCAGCCCGAGCTTATCCAGTTTCCCTCTTCACAGCTATATTGCTATAGCCCAAGCAACATTCTGGGTGAATCTCATTTGCACTCCCTCCAATTCAGTCCCATCCTCCATATGGTGTAGTGTCCATAACTGCATGCAATTCTTCAACTGTGGCCGAAACAATATCCTGCATAGCTCCAACAATTTTCTCCAATCGTTTCCCTAATGCTGATGTGAAACTTAATGACCTATTGTTCCTGAGCTATCTCCACCACCCTTCGCTGCTCTCACAATCTCTGGCTCGACTGGTAAAGGCACGTGTTCTTCTGAACTTCCATATTAACCTGTCCTGCTGCCTTCAAATATCTGTTAATAAGCTCCTTAAGACCTTTCTGTTCTTCTGAGCATCCTCGTGTCCTACCATTCATTGAGCATTCCCTTCTCTTGTGACTTCTGTAAAAGTTCATCACCTCACATTCATTAGGGTCAAATTTCATCCACCACTGTTCTGCCCACCTGAAAAACCTGTCTATTTCTATCGGTCACTGAAGACTATATTCCTCCCTGCCAACCACCTGGTCAATAATTGTGTCATCTGCAAACGTACTTCATATCCACAACATCACCCCCGCACCTCCATGCCACAATAGCACCCACACTCTCATCAATATCATTTATGAACATCAGAAAATATAAGGGAGCCAATTCTGATTCCTGTGGATACCAGCTTACAGTTACACAAGCAGCCATCAATAAACACCTTCTGCCCCCTCGAATTGCACTTATCTTGGAGCCATCTTACAAAGGTACTACAGGTGTCATGTGCTTTAACCTTCGTTTTCAACCTCAATGTTGGACCTTGTAAAAGGCTTTGTTGAAATCTATATGAACTACATCAATTACGCTACCCTTAGCCACAGATCTGGTCACCTCCTTGAAAACCTTAAAGAGATTTGTGAGGCATGATCCATCTCTGACAAATCCATGTTGACTATCTCTAATCAAACTTCACTTCTCCAAATGGAGATTAAGTCTCTCCTTTGCAATTTTCTCCAATCGTTTCCCTAATACTGATGTGAAACTTAATGACCTATTGTTCCTAAGCTATCTCCACCACCCTTCATAACAAATGGAAACACATCAGCTGTCCTCCAGTCCTTCTGCACCTCCTCCACGGAATTAAATGTTTGGGACAGAGTCCCTGTAATTTCCTCCTTTGTGTTTTTGGTTATAACTGCTCCACATCTCAGCATTTTTACAAGTTTAAGGTGACCAGTTTGCACCATCTATAAATCTACTTCAGATATTTTGAGCATGGCTTCTTTTTGCACTTTTTCCTTCCCAGTGCGAAGGAATGTTATATCAACCCTGATTTCCCTATTCAACTGTTCAGAAAAATACATTACAAACATCTTCCAAACTAAGTAAAGATAGAGTTCTTAAGCACTGAATTGCTAACAGTATGGAAGCAGGCCATCTGTTCCATCAAGTCCACATTAATTCTCCGGAGAGCATCCCAACTTGACCCATCCCCCACCCAATCGCTATTAGCCTGAATTTCCCATGACTAATGCACCTAACCCATATATCCCTAGACACAATGTGCAAATATCCTAATCTGTACATCTTTAGAGTGTGGGAGGAAACCGGAACATCCATAGGAAACCCACACAGACACAGGGAGAATGTGCAAACTCCACACAGACAGTTGCTGAGGTTGGAAATGAACCTGGGTCCCTGGCACTGTGGGGTAGCAATGCTAACCAATTATCCACTGAATAAAACACATATAATTCAAAAGAATGTCTTAGGCATTTTACTTTCACGTCTACACACACGCAAACTATGCTTCTTCCTTTCTACTCAATACTTTCCTCTGCATGGAAAATCAATTCCCGCTGCTCAACCACAGGTCCTTCAAACCTTACACTGAGCAAGTGAATTACCCCATTTCAACTGGATTGTCTCTCAGTTGTTCACAATCATTTCATGGTAATGTAGTTGGCAGCTCTCACTTTGTCTGCATTCTCACTTTGTTGGAACAAAGTAGAAGCAAGATAATACTTCACAAAGAAATAAAACAAGACTTAAATCTTTGGTTGGTAATTTTCAATGCATAAGAGATCTCCGACTTTGATCCTGTCAATTTCTCTTTATTCAATTTTAAAGAGCCTCTTATTTCATGCCAAAATTTTGACTCGAAGGGAGTGAAGTCAGTAGATTCATTTGGGGCATCTCTCATGACAAATAATACAATGGGATACTTTTATTCCAATAATTCAGGTAAACCTGACAGTATGCTCTCAATATGGTCCTCAAGGTCTGATGCTACATTTCTAAAGCTCACTTGGATCCAGGATGATGCTCACTGGATTTAAAGTGCTGTCCAAGTAAAGTATCGATAAATTCCTTATGCAGCCTAGCAGTAAAATTTGACCCTTGGTTCGACTGAATCTCTTTGGGTAGCCCAAACCATGTGAAGAAAGCTACGAACTGCTCTACCACCCATTTTACCTTGATACTCCCGAATGGAATTGCCTCCAGAAGTCTGTTCGACGCATCTATTATGGTTAACAAGTACTGGTTCCCACTTTTAGTCCTCAGGAGGGGCTGTATACAATCAATTATAATCAGCGTGAAAGATTCTTCAAATGCAGGAATTGGCAAGAAAGATACTGATTTTATTACCACCAGTGGCTTACCTACCATTTTGCATATTTGACACATACGGCAAAAATTATCCATACCCTTGTGCATTCCAGGCCTATAAAAATGTCTTTGTACATTAGCCTTAATCTTTCGAACCCCTCAGTGAGCTCCTACAGGTAGTTCATGTGCTACACCACCTGTTTGTATGCTACCAGCAACGCAATCTTGTGCACGTCAGGCCATTTCTCCTCTGTGCTCACCTGCTGTGGTCTCCATCTTTCAGATAATAGTTCTCAGAAATGTCCTCTGCCTCCTTTTCGGAGTTCATATCCCTATTTATATCTTTTATCATCTTGTCTTACTGCTGCAAGTCTCTTAGCTCTTCAGAACTAAAAACGTCTGTCTGACACTCTACCTATTCAGGTTTTTCCTGCACCATTACGTCAAACAGGGTGTCCGCTAACTGAACCTTAACTCTTTCACCTTTCTCTTTAGTTTTTGCTTCATGCTATGACTTATGATATTGGGATCTGTGTACCACATAGACTATGAAAATACCTGGATATTTCTGCTTTAACTCCTCAGTATATTGGTCTTCCTTGGGCTTCTCCCCAACAAGGGGTGTCACTTCCACCTTGGATCCTGCTAAATCATTCCCAAGAACAAACTGGATTCCTGGAACTGACACTCTATCATTCACTCCCACTGTTAATTCCCAGTCTTGAGTTGGCACGCCAACCTGATCTTCCATAGGGGAATGCGTAATTTTTGTCCATCTATTCATACCACACTCTCAGGCAACAGATCAGAGAGAGTGCAAATTCTCTCATCTCTTACCATCAGTGAATGGTTATATCCTGTATCCTGTATCTCTCAAAATTATAACTTCTTCTCCTACTCCCACGCATTTTCTGAGTAAACTTTACCTCAGTGTTGAATTCTTTGTAGAGATCAGGTACTAACTACAAACGCAGCCCCTGCCTGGGCTGTGCACTCTCCTGAAGCTCCTTGGCTCTTTTTGGGGATTCTTTTACTACCTTCACTAATGCCGCTGGCAGAGCTTTTTATACCACATCTTTTCCCACAGCCACCTTTCTTTAACAACCAGCACTGTGACTTTACATGTCCCACTTTACCCCAGGGGAAACGCCTGAGGCCTTTCACCTCTTTTCCATCCTCCGTGGCTTTTTTAACAAATTGAAAATTCTTACCAGTGCTATCAACTATTGGTTTTGTAGTGTAGGATCTTCCCTTCTACCAACCTCTACTCCTCACGGATGAAATTCTGGCTCGAAGCTTGTGCTATGTACCCATATGTATTCATCTGTTACTTCTGCTGCCCTTTTCACTTCCTGAACTTTTTGTTCCTCCATGTGAACTCTTATCATCTCTGGAAGTGAAGTTTAAAGTCCTCCAGCAGAATAATCTCCATTAGAGCCTCAAATGCCCTATTTTTAAAGCATGCACCCATTTATCAAGATCACAATGTTTATTTTTTTCAAACTCAACCTAAGTCTGAGTTGGTTGCTTCTTATTTTGTTTCTGAACTGCTGTCGATTTGCTTCTGGTACCAGTTCATTAGCACTCAAAATAGCCTTTCTGAACTCTTCGTAACCCCTTGATCCCACATCTAACATCACTAGCTCTGCTTCCCAGTGTAGTCTGAGCTAGCCTTAGCCATAAATCCTCATGCCACTCCATCGGCCTAATAAAGAAGATTTTAACGTTTTTTTTCATCAAAATGCGGCATAGTTTTGACATGATCGTGTATACCTCTACCTTCTCTTTTAAGCTCAGTCCTGTTAACATGACTTTGCTAATCGCAAATTCTCAAGTTCAAACTCCGTGTCTTTTTGCTCAGTTAAGAAGTTTTTCTTTTCTCTTTTACCTCTCCCCTTCTTTTTGATTCTTCTCTCTCTCTCTCTCTTTCTTTTCTTTTTCTCTCTCTTCTTCTTTACATGCTAACTCCATTTTCCTCAACTGTAATTTCATTTTTTTCTACCTCGACTGCACTTGACTGTTTCTCTGTACCTTTAAGTGTTTGAATAATTCCCTTATAATTTCTCATTTACATTTGTCCTTTGTCAAACCTAAATCTAACGTCTTTGCTTATTCTAAAATTATGGCCTTTTTCTTTCCTTCTAAACTATCTTGGCAAATTGAAAAATCATCCTAAAATCCCAAAATCTCTTTGGCAATTTTAAGAGCCATTTCGCTTACCAATTGAACCAAACACAAGTCGCCTAAATTAAACAAATTGTCTCACCCACATTTTATTTGGAGATTGACGATAATAACCTGTAAGTATTCAAATCTACAGGGCTTTTGCGTACCCCAAATCTATTCAAATCTGTCCAAGTCACAGAGTGGATCTGTCTAAACCAGTTCAAATTATGGACAAAATCCCCAAACTGTTACAACATGGGGTAAAGCCCTCTGCAAATTTAAGCCAGCAACACGGAAAAGTTTAAGCCCATGCTGCAATCTATTAAAATACGAGAGGCAAAGAACTATCCCTGAGGTCAGTATTCAAAGTAAAAACAGACAACGTATTCTTTAAATCTAAAAGAGAATATTAAAACAAATATCTATTAAAAACTCCTTTCTCTCAAATCTATCTTTTACCTCCCACTCTACAATACCAGTCCGACTAAAAAATCCCAATGAAGATTTACAAAACCAAAATCACGTTTCAAACCCAATCAGCTTTCCCGAATCTCCTTTGCAGATTTTCATCTGCAGGTACTCACTAGGTCAACCTCGATGTTCTACTGTAAAAGAAATCCTCCTCCAGACAGGTACCTTTCAGTGTTCATTTGAGCTCGCAGACTCCATGGCTGTTCTCTCTCAACTGTTCAAAAATGTCCAGTTTTATACTTAAAACATCAGATCAGTTTTAATATTGTCAAAATATTAAATTCAATCTTGATTGGAGTTTGGTATCTTGGGGCATAATTTAAACTGATTCGCCGAATTTGAATTTGTTTTTGTCTCATGACAAGCTAGGTGTTCTATTTGTGTTACATTGTTATCTTGTACAGAACACTTTGTGTTGGGTCAGCCAGTTTTCCTAGCTTTTCAACTCTCTGAAAAGTACAGTAACTCTACAACTTCAGAATATCTTGTAACATCAAGCCAATTTTGGATCCAGTCGGCTAGCTCTCCTGGGTCCCATGAGGTTTGACCTTACTCAACAACCTATCCATGCGATACTTTGTTAAATAACTTGCTGAAGTCCATATAGACGATGGCTATCACACTGCCCTCATCGACCTTCTTGTTTCACACTTCAAAAAAAACTGAATCAATCAGGACTTTGTTTCGGCCAGATTAGGAGATTTCTGTGCAGTTCCGGTCACTGCACCAGAGGATGGCTATAATAGGACTGGAGGGATTGCAAACGCGAATCACCCAGAATACTGTTGGGGTGTCACAATGCAGCTGTGAAGGGGGTGGCTCATAAGCTCCGGCTGCTTCCTTTGGAGCGAGAATTGGGGTATATGAGGAACATGGACAGTGCGGATAAACAGGAGTTGTTTCCCCTTTGTAGAAGGGCTAATAACAAGGACGGACAATTTTAAACTGAAAGGCGAAGAGGGACATGAGGAAAACACTTCTCACCTCGTAGATGGAATGGGCGTGCAATACACTGACCGGGAAGAAGTTGAGATGGGAGCCTTGCAACCCTTATAAAATACTTGATAAGCACTAGAAATGTCATAGCATTCAAGGCTATGGGCCAAGTGCTGGAAAATGGGACGAATGTTGAGTTAGTATAATTTTGGTGGGATAAACATGATGGGCCGACTAGCTTTTTCTGTCCTATGTGATTCTGTCATTCTACAATTCTGAAGGTAAGGTTCGGAATTAGTATCTTTTCTCGTATTTGAGACAGTATGAGTTCCAATTCTTGTTGTGAACAGTATCAGCTTCAAGTTCTGTATTAGAGTGCTGGTTCACAGATAGAATTACCCAAATGCATTGGAAAAAGGAATGAACAAGAACAGCAGTGGGATAACAGTGTGTTGTAGAACAGCTCTCAAGGAGCTCGACAGCATGAGGTGCTGAATGACTGAGTAACCTCTGCAAAATGAAGTGGCATAAAAGAAAATAATTTCGGAAGATATTTAGATATTTATGGCATTGATAGTATGTGAAATAATACTGTCGTTTCAAGACAAATTGAAATTAACTGTGATGCCCAAAGGATTAGTTTAATCCAATCTTTGGAGTATTCAATTACAGAGGAAAATCTCAATGAAATCACATCATTAAAATAAACCTGTTGTCATAATTTGTTTGTTCAAACTGATATTAAAAAATGGAAGACGTAATCACAGTTTCCCAACGAAGATGCCATACTGTATATATATAAAAAAGCATCACTGGAACTGTGTCATTCCAATTATGACAGAATTCTCCCATTCTGACAGATTGCCAGCAAACAACGAAATGCTTCGGCCAGAACAAAAGGTCGCCAGAGTATATTACACCATCCTTGCTGCTGTTGGTATTCCTGGTAAGTCTTATAACAACTTAAGTTGTACACCTCCTCCATAAATCAGGCATATTTCTAATCTTTGACTCTTAATCATTTTATTTCCATTTAGCATAGCAAATACTGATGCCAGATGCCGGTATCCTTACTTACTGAGTTTAAAGAAAGTAGTTGTTTGATTAGGAAGTTCCTCAGTAATGTGCAGCATTGTCTGTTTCATAGTATACTATGCAGAATGGGTTTGCCCTGAGGCCACATTTATGGGGTTTGGCTGAGCACTGGCCCGGGCTGGTTTAGAAAGTATTTAGCAAGACTCCCTCTGTCTGTGGGAGTTCAAAGTATTGGCCAGATGGGTTTTGTAACAACCCACCTCTTAGTAATACCTGTTTTTTTTCCCATTCCTTGATGTGAAGGGATTGTCTTGGTGGATCTTGGTCAGGCAGCTCACTCCAAATGGATGCGCAAATACAATGATCAAGTTCAGCAAGTCATGACAGAATGATAAGTGAATGTCAGCATGCATAGCTTTGGCCAACTTGGCTTTTATTTTCTGTCAGTGGATATGTGGAGGCATGATAGTTGTGATGACTGATCATTGGGAGGAGCGTTGAGCACAGGGTTCTATCTATGATGCACAATGTTGAATTATTTGATTTTCAGAAAGACGAGTGAGTTGTGCCATTTGAAAAACAGGTTGTACAGTACTGTGGTGTGGAGTTTAATAGGACATACCCTGCGATCTGGAGTACTGTGGTAGCAGCTCTCACATCGAGGATCAAGCAACTTTGTCCAACAGGATATTTCTCATGATGCCCTTTGTTGCTGTTACCCTTTGATGTTCGTGGAACAATTCTGGTAAATGTGAAGAGGCTCCAATGTAAATTCGTTTGGGATTGTTATTTAGTCTTTGGCTACTGGTTTGGATAAGTATTATTATTGTTTTAATTATTGTTATTGTTATTATGTTGGTACTGACAGATGAATCCTCTGGGTATATTTTAAAACCAATTCACTGTGAGGCAATAGTGTTATGCCCTGGAGTGCAGTACGCTGTCAACTTTATGAAACCTCTGTTCTTCTACCTGTTCCACAGGGCTCAGAACAATGGAGACTGGGTGGTTCAACAGGATTTTTCACTGATGAAGGGCAAGTCGGTTTGGGGTGACTGATGTGTGATTTAGGAAATTTGATATTGTTGTGCTTCTCCGAGGGTCCAATCGGGATCAAGAACATTCAGCTATGTGGACTGACAGTTAGCTCTGCTGTTGGGACCTTCAGGTGATCTGATATTCAGTAATCAGGGACTCAGCGAGTTGGATAATATATCTGGGTCCCAAGTTCATTCATGTCCATCAGTAACACACTGCTAAAAGAATTCTTTGATTATCAAAAAGACATGTCTGCTGTATTGCCTCTTGACCCTGGTTCGCATAATGTTCTTTGCCCTTTAGCATGGGGCATCATTCCACCAATTGTCACATGGGATGTCTGTCCTAACAGTGATTGTGGTTTAGAGGTAGGGTGGTTTATTGGAAATCACATGTAGGCGCTGAGTAAACCCAGACTTCTTTGTGGCTATTGAGGGATGGAAATTGAGCTGGGATTGAGATTGAGTTTGTATTGAAGGGACTTGTTATAGCCAGCTCGCACTTGGAAGTTTGTAAATGTTTACAGAAATGATGATACCGAGCTGTTCCCTTCCGCAGAACATTACAAATGTCAGGACTGCTGCATCAACACTGTTGGCTGGGACATATCTAGCACAGTGTGTTTTACATCAGGGGAGTAACACAATGGATCTAACTCTTTAACGTCCCGTTTCTTCCATTCCAAAATAGTTCACTTGAGGGAAAATGCTATTGTTGAAGTGTTGAGTAGGAAAATATCAAATGAATTTCATTGGTACCTGATAAGACTGGAAGATTCTGAGAACATTACTGCCATAGTGCCAGAGGTTAGTGCAATACGTAAGACTGAGTCAACAACAATAACATCAAAAACAGATATTGCTGGAAAAGGTCAGAAGACCTGGCATCATCCGTGGAGAAAAATCAGGGTTAACATTTCAGATCCAGAAACCGCAGCTGAAAGCTGATTTCTCTCCACAGATGTAGTCAGACCTGCTTAACCTTTCCCAAAATTTCTTTTCTGTTTCTGAATTCCAGTAATCCGCCGTTCTTCCAGTAATTTTTGAGAAGGCAGACTGTTCTGGAGCATGAGCATTCTGTCATGTGCTGTCTTTGGAGTTTCTTATTTATTCTTCTCTTGAGTTTCAGTCTTTTCTTCCCCAGAGAATCCTCCGCACTGATGTCGGGTGCTGTGTGATCCAGTGCTCTGCATGATCGATATGTTTAACCCCTGACTTACTGAGCACTGGACTGGGGCAGCACGAGTTCCAAAGTGTGATAGCAGTGCACACATTTAACATTTCCAAATTAACTCTGTGGTGTAATTAGTCAACTGAGGAAAAATATATTTTGTCTGTAGCTCACAGGACCTCTGTATTATCCAGTGATTGATTAGAATGTTGATCCAGATCTCAGGAATCACTCAATTGATAGTGGAACTGCGCTGAATTGGGATGACGAAGCTCAGGCTGGACCCTCTGATTGCTGTGAGCTAATATTTCACGGCGGATGTGTCACAGTAGAATTGTACTGAGTGTGGGCAACTGCTACAGAGAAACTTCTGATGCATTATTCTTGCTTTTTCTGTAATAAGTGTGGAGCACATACGGAAAATATCCGTGACCTCAATTGCAACTTTTCCTGGGAGTATCTTTCACTGGAGAACTGTATTGCATGTGGGTCAATAACATGCAGGGAACAGTTGATTCCTCTGATAACGTGAATCTTCAGTGAGCATCTATCTATTAAAATCTTCCTGAGTGTGAGTTCCAACCCAAGGGACCAACTTAGCCCCGTGCCCAAGCATGACTGGAGCACCCCTCAAAGTCAAATTACACCGAGTGTGGGTTACTAACTGGACGGGAAAAAAGTTACCCCAGTGGGCGTGTGCAAGGAGGTGCATTTCTAACGATAAAATCTAACTGTTTGTGGGGAACTGAATGAAATGCAATACATGACTGCAGTGGTAACTATGATGATAGGGGTCATGCAGTGTTTAATTTATATAACATCCCCATTTCTGTTCAGTTCACTGCCAATGCAGTTTGTAAATATACAATGAAGTGTCAATGAGGGGAATGGAAGAGGCTGCTGGGAAGGGATTTGGGGGGATAGGAGGTCAATGTTGAGCAATAAATCACACCATAAATTGTAAAAAAACAACACCTCATCTTCCTCCTGGGCAGCCTACAGACCACAACACTCGACATTGAGTTCTCCAGTTTCAAATAAGCTCCCTTCCCATACTGCAGTGCCTTCCCAGCCCCTTCCCCTCACTTCCATTCCTCTAATTGAAGCTTCGTTCTAGCTACCAACCAGTTTTATTCCGCCCCCCCCTCGACCAACCAGGTCATACCCTCTACCTGTGATCACCTCTCAACACCTCATCGTCCTGCACCAACCACCCACTTTATCTGCAGCTCCCGCCACACTCACACCCAGTCCTGCAGAAGGATTATGCTCAAAATGTTGACTTCTATACCTCCTGACACTGTGTTCTTCCAGCCACCTGCTTACCTACTTTCGATTCCAGTATCTGCAGTTCTGTGTCTCTATAAATAACCTGGAGCAAACATTGCGAGAAATAACCTGGTCCAGCCATACAAGTGCTGTAGCCACAGGGGTATGTTACACACTCCGATTACTGTGACAGTAAGCTCACTGCCTACCTCTCCATTCCATGTCCACTATCCAGAAAGCACAGCTCAGGGCCGGGATGGAATGATTTCCACGTATTTGCTGAGTGCAGCTCAAATGCAGCACTGAGTGTAATACTCACAAAGCTCCACATTGTGCAGGACAGTGAGCCAATCATGGTGATTAGCACACAGATCATTCATTGCACACTCTCTTCACCAATGACACTATGACCAGCAATGAATATCACTTACGCGATGCAAACCAGTAAGCGTGTAAGTCTCTCCTTAATACCACTTTCCACGATCTCCTGCACCTCGATTCACTACTACGTGCAAGTTCCCTTTCAAGCTGGATTTCATTCTAACTAAAAAAAAGTCATTCCTTCACTGTTGCTGAGTTAAAATTCTGCAACTGTACCCCTGAAGCACTGCGGTTTTTCCTGTATTTCAAGCAATATAGACGTTCAAACAGGTATATCGCCAGTCCCATGACAAAGGTGAATACAGCTGGGCAACGAATACTGGCCTGGTCACTAAAGCTCAAATTCAAATGGCACCTTTAAATTAACACCAATTCTCAAATCTACAAATGGACTTTTCTGAATCCGAGGGGTGGTTAGTGTCAAAGGGAATGTTTAATAAGGTAGAGAGAAGGAGAAATTTCCTGTCTGAAAGGTGCTTGGTGATGAGTGAATAATTCCTGTCACAGCTTATTTTATCAAATCTAATTTATTTCCCAATTCTTGGTCTTTGAAATTCGATGAGATTTGGAGTGGATCATTTCAGATTTGTAATAATGGACACAGTGTCGGGATATCCAACCCCAGATAAAGATCTCAAAAAGGAGCAGTTGCCTGCAGCACGAAGCTGGCTGTGCATGGTAATTTCCATCTTTTGTTTTCATTGAAGGAATGTGAGTGTCGCTGGTTTGTTCAACATTTCCCACCCTTCCCTAATTGCCAGGAGGGCAGGTAAGAGTCAACCAGGTTGTCGTAGGGCTGGAGTAACATGAGGCAAGGAGAGGTAAGGATGACAGATTGCGTTGTCTAACTATATCAGGGAACGCGATTTTTTTTTGCTTCCTGACAACTATCAACCATTTCATCATCTTGATAAGACTCATTGAAATTCCCCCATCTGCCATGGGGAATGTTGAACCCAGCTCCCCAGATCATTACCTAAGTCTATGAATTAACAGTCAAGTGATAGGTCCATTAGGCCATTGTCCTCCGACGTCTTCTGTAATGGTGTGATTTAACGGTGGCAGTGCTTATGATTTCAGTCGATATGCAGATTGGGACATGGTGGTTGGATTCACTGATGAATATTTCCATGATATGGATTGTCAGGATGTTCAATCCTGTCCATGAAGGAGGGTCTCATTGCCTGATCATTTGTTCATCCATATTGTGGACAGCATTCATTTCTGGACACTGTGCGGTGATTCATTGCCCTGTACTATCATTCATACAGTGTGAATATTCAATTCTGGGGGCAATCTGAGCTGCGGAGGCGCCAAAACCAAATACTGTAATTTTGCAATCAGTGTCCAAGTTAGGCGTTTCCCACTTTTTGTTTTACTGATTTACGGTGTTATTGTGTCGATGCTGTGGTCTCATGGGAATCTCCAACCTCTCTGAGCAACCTCTAAAATAGGGGAAATCAACAGTTTCCAATCTCAAAAATAATTGAGTACATGACCGTGTTTCTGTGAGCAGTGTTCTTCGCCATTTTTTAAAAGTGCAAATGATTCATTTAGAGAGAGGTTGCTGCTGTGATTCAGATTCTTTTAAACGTCATATGACATGGAACAACAATTATCTTTGTGTCATTATTTACATCTGGGTTCAGGCATCAGAGCATGTTTGATCAGTAACTTCAAGTCTGTTTATTCCTTTCTCTCTCTCTTACAGTTAGTCTGGTGGTGATTATCATTTTAGCTCGGCAGAAGTGCGGCCTTTCTTCATGCACGACTCACTATCTGGTGGCCCTGGCAACATCTGATCTACTATTCATCGTATTTGAGGTCATACTTGATAGGTTTTCGTATTATTATTATCCCCGGTGTTTCCTGAGCATCACTCCTATCTGTAGTATTATCTACGCGTTGACCTGCTTGTCCATTGATACCTCTGTCTGGTTCACTGTCGTTTTTTCTTTTGATCGATTTGTTGCCATTTGTTTTCATCAGATGAAAACTAAGTATTGTACAGAGAAAACTGCAAAGAGGGTTGTAGCAACAATCTGCATTTTCTTTTCTTTAAAGAACATTCCCAACTATTTTCGATATATACCTGAAATGATTATTAACAATGTTCCAATGTACTGTTATACCAGGCCAAAGTATTACAGTGACAAATGGGAAAGTTTTAAATTCTTTGAACATTTTTTAACACCGTTGTTACCATTCACTTTTATTCTCTTTCTCAACATTCTGACTGTTGGACACATCTTCGAGGCTGTGAAGAGACTCAAGGCTGAGGGAAAAATAGAGAATGACCCAGAGATACAGAGCAGAAAGAATTCTGTGATTTTACTGTTTGCCATTACCACCACCTTCATCCTATTGTGGTTGATGCATGTTTTAAGGTTCTTTCGAGTTGCTGATTCCTTGGATTCCACTGATTATCGCCACTTTCGAGAAGTCACATATATGTTGCGGAACCTCAGCTGCTGCACAAATGCATTTATTTACGTGGTGACGCAGAAAAAAATCAGAGACCAGTTAAAGTATGCAGTGAAATATCCAGTTCTCAAAATAAGTCAGTTGATGGATAAATCCAAGTAACTGAGAGTCAGCACGATCTGCAGCAGAACGAGGAGTTCTCCTGAGACATGGTCAGAAGGAGACAGAGGAATACCAACGTGACAACACTCATTTTCTAATTGGCAAGGAATGACTCTATCTGTGGAATAAAACGAAAGACACTGGAGGAGCAAAGCCAGTGCAAAGTGCTGTCAGCAAGGCACAACAGTTAGTAGAAAGCTGAACAACAAAAGCAGAACCGAAAAAGGACTTAAGTTATATACATCCCAAGCAATCAATTCTCAGTAGGTGTCACAGATACATAAATAAGTGAGCTGGAGGAACGGATTATTGTTCACTACAGGCCCAGAGTGGGAAACGTAGAGATAGAGTCCTCTCCACTCTTCCTCACTGAATTCACTGATCCACACAACTTGACCAAAGGGGGGCAAAAAGAGGGTGTTATAAAGAATAAACCATGCTCTGTCAAATATTCTGTGTCTTCTGTTTGCAAGTTTATTTCATTCGTAATTTATTTCATTTCCATTCAATCCCTGGCATCATTCTGTTTCTTTATTCCTTCCTTTCCAAGAACCAGCTGATGGGTTGGCAGGGAATCCAAGCCCAACCAGAGGGACTACTGGACTCTCTCTCTGCACCTTTCAATGACCCAGCTCCCCCTCTGATTTAAGATGCTCCTTCAAATCTGCCTCTTTATATCAGTTACTGTCACCTGACCTAATATCATCATCGGTGGGTCAACATCAGCGCTATTTAATTTGACCTGGTAAAGGTCTTTTTAAAATGTGTTTGGGGATTATGTTGAGTTAAAGTGGATAGTGATGGTGCTATGGTGGTGAGCACAGTTGCCTTCCAAACAGGTGATCTGTGTTTGATTCCCAGCAATCGTAAGTTATGATTTTGACGTTGATCTATCAGAAAACCCAAAGACAAAAGGAATTTGATCAGGATGAGAATATATACAGCTTTCATTCCAAGTCAGTAAAATTCTAAGCAGGAACAGACAGAAGGCAGTCTGGACTAAACTGTTTACCTGCTGCTTTCTCTCACAACTCCCTCCCTTCCTCCCTCTAATCCCACAAGTATGACTCCAACTGTGCTTCATCTCTGAGAGAGGTTTGCCACATGGAGAGGAACCTGGGAGCTGACTGGATGAGCTGGGACTTGGGTGGTGAAGGCGTCTTTGAGTGACAGATCTGGGGGTACTTCAAACAGGTTTTGGCAGCCACACTCCCTTTCGCCATGTGCACTGAGCAGAGACTGAGTATCTGTGTGCTTCTGTCTGTCTGTGCTTGTGAGAGCGTGGGGAGTGTTTGAATCTCAGTCTCAGTTTGATCCTTTAACAACCCCATTCACTGCCTGAACCAGCCCCGCCTAAAGCAAGCCCCTGAATCAGTATCTGCCCCAATGGGAAAGAGGGAGCATGACAGACCATCGAGAGAGCTTGGACCAACCTGAATGGAGAGTATCACCATTTTAGTCATGTCATGTATTTCCTTAACTCCTGTTTAGCTCTTTCGGAGTTTAGCTCTTCTCTCTCTATCTCTCTCTCTCTCAATCTTTTTCGCTCTCACACTATCCCTTTCTCTCTTCCTTACTGATAGCCTTACCTTTTGTCTTTTTCTCACCTACATTTTTCAACTTTGTAGATCTTTTTAACAATCTCTTCCGTTCTTTCTTCTTGTTTCACTTTCTCTCTCTCTCTCTCTTTCCTTCTTATTTCTGTCTTTCAATCCTCAAATTGAAGCCCTCCCACCCAATTTTGCGCAAATTTTGTCGTCTCACATCTTACACCTCTTCCTTCCGTGGCCCCTGTCTAATTGCCCTTTCCTTTTGTGCCTTCATCTCCCCTGAACCGTCCATTCTATAGTTTCTCCATTACACACTCACTGTATATAAGAGATCCGTGTCTCCATCCATCCACAATGCTCCATATCCTGTGCCCCAGCCCATGGGTTGGATAAAAAAGCGAGCATGTGCAGAGACTAACCTGTTTTTTGAGTGATTGCTGTTACATCATAGAGTCACAGAGTCATACAGCACAGAAACAGACCCTTCGGGCCAACTTGTCCACACTAACCACCTTCCAAAACTAAAATGTCCCACTTGCCTGCGCTTGATCCGTGTCCCTCCAAACCTTTCCTATTCATGAACTTTTCCAAATGTGCATCTTGGAAAGACAAATCCAGGCACTTAATGGTAAGGTCCTGGAACGTGTTGCTGAACAAAGAAACCTTGGCATTCAGGTTCATAGTTCCTTGAAAGAGGAGTCACAGGTAGATAGGATAGTGAATTAAGGCTTTCCTTTATTGGTCAGAGCATCGGGTATAGGAGTTGAGAGGTCAATTTACGGCTGCACAGGACATTGATTCGGCCACTTTTGGAATACTGCATTCAATTCTGGTTTCCCTGCTATGGGGAGGATGTTGTGAAACTTGACATGCTTTAGCAAAGATTCACAAGGATGTTGCCAGGGTTGAAGCGTTTGAGTTTTCGGGAGAGGATGAATAGGCTGGAGTGTCAGAGGTGAAGGGATGATCTTGTATAGGTTTTTAAAATCATGATGGGCATGGATAGATTAAAACAAGAGGACATTAGCTTAAGGTGAGAAGGGAAATTTTAAAAACGGAAACAAAGGTCCACTTTTTCACACAATGGGTGGTGTTTGTTTGGAATGAGCTGCCAGAGGATGTGGTGCAGGTTGGTACAATTATAATAGTTAAAAGGTATCTGGAAATGTTTGTATGAATTGGATAGGTTTAGAGAAATACGAGCCAATTGCTGCCAAATAGGACAGGATCTATTCAGGGTATCTGGTTGGTATAGTCGAATTGGATGCAAGAGTTTGCTTTTGTGCTGTACATCTCTCTGACTCTCTGCTTTTTAATCGTTGTAACTGTACCTGCATTAATCACTTTCCCTGTCAGTTCATTTCAACACGCAAATTGTGTAAAAAAGTTGCCCCTTATATCCTTTTTAAATCTTTCTACTCTCACCTTTAAATATGAGCCCTTGTTTTCATGGTCCCATAACCTATGTAGAAACCCTTGTCATTTACCTTCTCTATGCACCTCATGATTGCATAAACCTCAATAAGGTCAACCCACCATCCCGAATGTTCCAGTGAGGGAAATCATAGCATTTCCAGTCTATTTTTATAACTCAAACCCTCCATTCGCACCAACATCTCGGTAAATCTTTGCTGCACACTCTCCAAGTTAATCCTTCCAAAACAGGGCAACCAGAATTGCACGCATTAATTCGGAAGAGGCCTCCCCAACACTCTGTGAAACCTCAGTATAACATCCCAACTACTATATTCAATGGTCTGAGCAACGAAACCAAGCGTGCCAAATGCCTTCTTAAACACCATGTCTACCGAGTACGCACATGTCAATGAATGAGGTACCTGAACCCCTGGGCCTCTCTCTTCTAAGCACTGCCCAGGGACCTACCATTAAATCCTGTCATTGTTTGTTTTACCAAAATGCAATCCCTCATACATTTCCAAATTAAGGTCCAACTGCCACTCCTCCGTTCATTGACCCAATGGATCAAGATCTCGTTGTAATCTGAGGTAGCATTCTTTACTGACCACTTCACCACCAATTTTGGCGTCATCCGCAAAATTACTAACCATGCCTTTTACATTCTCATCAAAATAATTTATATAAATGAAGAAAAATGTGGATCCAGTATTAATCTCTATACCAAGCAGAGTTTTGTCAAAGGCTTTACTGAAGTTCAAGTAAATAATATCTACTGCTGTGCCCACATCAATCTTTTATTCATTCCTTCAAAACGAAAACACAATTGAATTCGTGAGACATGAATTTCCTTTCACAAAGCCATGCTGAATACCGCTATTTAATCCTTGTCTCTCAAAATGCATATGAATCCTATCTTTCAGAATCAGATCCAACAATTTAGCAACCTTTGAATCAGACTTACAGGTTTATAGATCTCTGGCTTCTCCTTCCACCCCTTCTTTAAGAATAGCATAACATTAGTTACCCTCCAATCCTTTGGCAATTCACCCGTGTTTATAGATTATACAAATACCTCTGCTGGGGGCCCGCAATTTCCTGTCTAATGTCGTACCATATCCTGGGAAACACTTGATCAGGTATTGGAGATTTATATACCTTGAGGACTTTTTCGTTTGTAATGTAATCCCTCTTTTAAAAAACATCAGTATTTATTTTTCTGAGTTCCCTAGCCTCCATTTCTTTCTCAACAGTAAAGCCGATGCAAAATATTAATCTCCTGAGGTTCAACACAAAGATGACCTTCTTAATCTTTAAGGGGTCTTGCTCTTTCTGGAGTTGCTGTCTGGTGCTTAATGTCTTTGTAGAATCTTTTTGGATTATCCTGAACTTTATCTGCCATGACGATCTCATATCAATTTTTGCCTTCCTGATTTCTGTCCGAAGAATGCCCCAATAAATTTACAGCCTTCAAGGACAATTATCTGTATCTAACATACGATGCTTTTATATTGTTGACTACAACTCCAATACCTTATTCATTCATTGTCCCTTCATCTTACCAGCCTTGCCTTTCACTCTAACAGAAGCAACATGCTATGAACTCTCCTTACCACACTTTTCTAAATGGCGCTAGAATAGGAAAATTAAACTCCCCTGCTATTACAATGTTATTATTCTTACATGCATTTGAGATCTCAACATATTTTCTTCTCGATTTCCTTCAGATTACTGGGGGTCCTTTAGTCCAATCTCATCAAGGTGATTGTCCCTTTCATATTTGTCATTTCAAACCATAGGTTTTCACTAAGTTATCCCTCTGTAATTTCTGCACAAAGTACAGTAGTAATTGAGTATCCGTGATTCCATGTCTAAGTACCCTGAATTCCTCAGTTAGATTCCAGTCTAGAGTTCACTCGTCATTACTGGTTAATCAGTTCTGAGCCACACTATAACCCTCGACTATACCCCAATCTGTAACTCTCCCCCTGTACCTTTTACTCTGTATATTAATCCCCCTCGTCTCTTCCTCAACCAAAAATGATACTCTCCCACCTTTCTTGTATCTCGTTCTCTCCTTCTCATAACATATAAAACCCAGGACATTGACCAGCCTGACTTGTCCTGCCTGAGCCACGTTTCTGTAATCGCTCTGACAGGCGAGTTCTATGTTGCCATCCATACCCTGAATTCATCAGCTTTCTCTGTAGAAACAAATGCAGTTTAATTCTTCCGAATTGCTTTGGGCTCTGAATTGCTGTCTGTCTGTCTTTTCTATTTAACTTGGTCTTTTCTGATTCAGAACCATCCTCATCTTTCTGTCGAGTTTCACTGTTACAGAGGAAAGCCTCAACCTCCTCCGCTCCAGAACAAGGTTTTCAGCCTCTCAAAATAGAACCTACCAGGATATAGGTCCCTTCCTAATCCAGGTCAAACTCTCCCTTTTTGAACAGGCCTTTTCTGTAACAGAAGAGATCCTGATGATCCTAGAACCGGAATTTCTGCACGTTTGCACCACCTCTTCAGCCACTGATTTACATGTTCTATTCTTTCCTCATTTGAAATTGGGACCAGAAGTAAACCAGAGATTACTACTTGTGATTTGCTGTGTCCTTAACCTTCTATCCAACCTCTTATACCCACTCTGCAAAGCCATATCCCTTGCCCTGACGATGTCATTCCTCCCAAAGTACACAACAACTTCCAGCTTCTCTCTCTCCCCTTTGACAATCTGCTTCAAATGCTTTGAGATGTCCTTAACCCTGGCACCAGAAAAGTAACATACTGTCCTAATTTCTCGCCTACTGCTGCTAAATCTCGTCTCTGTGTCGCTGATAGGGCAGTCTCCTGTAACAAGTGTTCTTTAAACTCTTGACAAACCCGTTTAGCATAAGATTCATTCTTAGTTCCCAAGATCTGATTAGTACTTCTGCTTTCCTCTGAGAGACTTGAATACCGTTGCCTACTTTTATAGGTGCACCATTGAGAGCATTCTGTCTCGATGTATCACTACCTGGTATGCCACTGTACCATTCAAGATAGAAGATGGTTACAGAGAGTGGTGAACACGGCCTGGCCAATCGCAAAGGCCAACCTCCCATGTATAGAATTCATCTACCTTGCCTGCTGTCAAGGAAAGGCCGCTATCATTCTCAAAGATCCATCCCACCGTAGCAATACCATCAGGGAGAAGGTACAGAAGGCTGAACACACGCACCAGTTGGTTTTGAAACGGTTTCTACCCTACTGTTGTTAGAATACTGAATTGACTCACAAACGCTTCACATTCACCTGTCCCTGTGTTTTTGATTTTGTTGCTGTTTACCTGTTATTTACTTATCTATGCTACATAACATTGCGATCTGTCTATATTACTCACAAGGCAAAGCCTCATCACACGTGACAGTAAATAAATTCAACCCAGTTTCAATTCAAATCAGTTCAATTCAATTCAAAACGGAATATCTGTTTGAGAGAGGGCTAGCCACATGAGAACTCTGAACTACCCTGTTATCTTTCCAGACAGTCAATTTCCTATCTGACTAATTCTGCTGTGTAATCCCTTCTCTAAATCTACTATAACGTTGAGGAGCTGGTGTTGGACTGGGGTGGACAAAGTTAAAAATCACACAACCCCAAGTTATTGTTCAACAGGTTTATTTGGAAGCACTTGCTTTCAGCACGCTGATCCTTCATCAGGTACCTGTGGAGCAGGATGTTTTGCAAAAGATTACATTGGCCTGCTGTATATATATTGAACAAACTTAGTTGGCTGTGAAGTGTGTCATCTTCTAAAGTTATTTCGAGAATGTGACTTAAAAGAAGCTCTGGGATTTACATATTAATGAACCAAAACCTGCAATTCATTCTAAAAGATAACAATTTCAGTCAGTATCTCACTCCTTGGCATCTGTTATTCTATATATATACTACCTTGAAACCGTCAATATGATTCCAGCCTGGATCTCACTCCTGAGTGTCCGTTATCTCTAAATAAATGCTCCAAACAGCTTGATAAAATTCTGATTTCGAATTGGTTTTCATTTACCTGTTATTCTATACATAACACCAGTCTCCAAAACTCTCCATTACATTCCAGCCCATTTCTCACTACAACTCCTCAGTCTATACCACACTCCCCAGCATTAGTTAATCAATTATGAATCATGCATATCCCTACACTATACTTCTATTTCTAACTTATTCCTGTTACCTGTTACTCTTTATATTAATCCCCTAATTAGTTTTCACACTGAAACTCACTCTACAGTGTATTGTGCAAGACGTAAACTCATTGAGACCATCGATGAGATTCCACTTCCTAATTCAGTATAAATTAAGCAGTTGAATATTAAATTGGGAGCAGAAACAGTGAATGGTAGAATTTAGTTTCTGCCGCATCCTGTTTCACCAAAAATATTAGTTTGATAGAGTGCAGAGGTTCAATAAGGCAGCTCACTGCCACCGCCTGAAGTACTGATGGGAATGGGGGATAAATGCTGGGACCACCCAGTGATGCTTTCATCTTATGAACCAACGAACATGAACAATCACTTTGCCTTTCTAATCACTCGCTGCTCTTGCAGACGAAGTATGCAAATAAAGCAAGGTCCGTAGTGCCAGCCTAATACTTGGTGATGAAAGCACATTAGTTAATTGTGAGTTGTGACCAAAGATGCAGGGCTTTTGCCCGAAACATCGATTTTCCTGCCCCTCGGATGCTGCCTGAGCTGCTGTGCTTTTCCAGCACCTCTAACCTCTAATCCAGAATGCAGAAAATAATGTTTAATACCTAAGTCCTGGAGTGAAGGAGGACTTGACTCAATATTGCACTGTCCTGGTAACAGGCAGACTGACTGACAGACTTGCTCACGCACGCACACACACGTGCATACATACAGACACACACACATGTGTGCACACACAGACACTCATATGCACACACAGGCATGCACAAACACAGACGTCAGGCATACACATAGACATACACGTGTGTGCACACACAGACACACACACATGCACACGCAGACATAGGTACACGCATGCACACACAGGCAAACACACTCGTTCACACAGTAACGTAGGGATGCGGAATGACAAAGTAATGTTGGAATTGTCAAATGTTAAAGCTCCACTAAACAATCCTTGGGCGTCAGATGAACACAGGACATTCACACATCTGGATCAGATTCAAGTCTCACCTCCCTCTGACATTGAGATGCTCCTGTCTCACACTCCAAATTGGAATCAGATGCTTTGTTTGCGGACAAACGTGGCACCATGGGATCCAGACGACTGTCGTTGTGGATGTTCAGAACCAGCAAGCTAAAGGAATCAGAACAGAACAGAGAGAATCAAACAAAGACCTTGGTGTTGAATTTGTGGAATATTTCTGTTCTTGTTGTGTGTGTGTCTATGAAGATGGGGAGAGTAGAGAGTCAGTTTAAATCAGCATCTCTTGTCAGATTATATCTGCCTTTCAAAGTTTAAATTGAATGTCATCTAGGGAGCTTCACTCTATTTCTAGTAAAAAGTGAGGTCTGCAGATGCTGGAGATCACAGCTGCAAATGTGTTGCTGGTCAAAGCACAGCAGGCCAGGCAGCATCTCAGGAATCGAGAATTCGACGTTTCGAGCATAAGCCCTTCATCAGGAATAAGAGAGAGAGAGCCAAGCAGGCTAAGATAAAAGGTAGGGAGGAGGGACTAGGGGGAGGGGCGATGGAGGTGGGATAGGTGGAAGGAGGTCAAGGTGAGGGTGATAGGCCGGAGTGGGGTGGGGGCGGAGAGGTCAGGAAGAGGTTTGCAGATTAGGAGGGCGGTGCTGAGTTGAGGGAACCGACTGAGACAAGGTGGGGGGAGGGGAAATGAGGAAACTGGAGAAATCTGAATTCATACCTTGTGGTTGGAGGGTTCCCAGGCGGAAGATGAGGCGCTCCTCCTCCAGCCGTCGTGTAGTTGTGTTCTGCCGGTGGAGGAGTCCAAGGACCTGCATGTCCTCGGTGGAGTGGGAGGGGGAGTTAAAGTGTTGAGCCACGGGGTGATTGGGTTGGTTGGTTCGGGCGGCCCAGAGGTGTTCTCTGAAGCGTACCGCAAGTAAGCGGCCTGTCTCACCAATATAGAGGAGGCCACATCGGGTGCAGCGGATGCAATAGATGATGTGTGTGGAGGTACAGGTGAACTTGTGGCGGATATGGAAGGATCCCTTGGGGCCTTGGAGGGAAGTGAGTGTGGAGGTGTGGGCGCAAGTTTTACATTTCCTGCGGTTGCAGGGGAAGGTGCCGGGGGTGGAGGTTGGGTTGGTGGGGGGTGTGGATCTGACGAGGGAGTCACGAAGGGAGTGGTCCTTGCGGAACGCTGATAGGGGAAGGGAGGGAAATATATCCTTGGTGGTGGGGTCCGTTTGGAGGTGGCGGAAATGGCGGCGGATGATACATTGTATGCGGAGGTTGGTGGGGTGGTAGGTGAGAACCAGTGGGGTTCTGTCTTGGTGGCGGTTGGAGGAGCGGGGCTCAAGGGCGGAGGAGCGGGAAGTGGAGGTGATGCGGTGGAGGGAATCGTCGATCACGTCCGGGGGGAATCTGCGGTCCTTGAAGAAGGAGGCCATCTGGGCTGTGCGGTGTTGGAATTGATCCTCCTGGGAGCAGATGCGGCGGAGACGAAGGAATTGGGAATATGGGATGGCGTTTTTACAGGGCGCAGGGTGGGAGGAGGTGTAGTCCAGGTAGCTGTGGGAGTCAGTCGGTTTATAATAGATGTCTGTGTTGAGTCGGTCGCCCGAGATAGAAATGGAAAGGTCTAGGAAGGGGAGGGAGGAGTCTGAGACAGTCCAGGTGAATTTCAGGTCGGGATGGAAGGTGTTAGTAAAGTTGATGAACTGTTCAACCTCCTCGTGGGAGCACGAGGCAGCGCCGATACAGTCATCGATGTAGCGGAGGAAAAGGTGGGGGGTGGTGCCAGTGTAGTTGCAGAAGATGGACTGTTCCACATATCCTACGAAGAGGCAGGCATAGCTGGGGCCCATGCGGGTGCCCATGGCAACTCCTTCAGTTTGGAGGAAGTGGGAGGATTGAAAAGAGAAGTTATTCAGGGTGAGGACCAGTTCAGTCAGTCGAAGGAGGGTGTCAGTGGAAGGGTACTGGTTGGTGCGATGGGAAAGGAAGAAGCGGAGGGCTTTGAGTCCTTCGTGATGGGGGATGGAGGTGTACAGGGACTGGATGTCCATAGTGAAAATAAGGCGTTGGGGACCGGGGAAGCGAAAATCCTGGAGGAGGTGGAGGGCGTGGGTGGTGTCCCGAACGTAGGTGGGGAGTTCTTGGACTAAAGGGGACAGGACCGTGTCGAGGTATTGGGAGATGAGTTCGGTGGGGCAGGAGCAGGCTGAGACAATGGGTCGGCCGGGGCAGGCAGGTTTGTGGATTTTGGGCAGGAGGTAGAAACGGGCGGTGCGGGGTTGTGGGACTATGAGGTTGGAGGCGGTGGATGGGAGATCCCCTGAGGTGATGAGGTCCTGGATGGTCTGGGAGATGATGGTTTGGTGGTGGGAGGTGGGGTCGTGGTCAAGGGGGCGATAAGAGGAGGCGTCCGCGAGCTGGCGTTTGGCTTCAGCGGTGTACAGGTCAGTGCGCCAAACTACCACCGCGCCTCCCTTGTCTGCGGGTTTGATGGTGGGGTTGGGATTGGAGCGGAGGGAGTGGAGGGCTGCACGTTCTGAGGGTGAGAGGTTGGAGTGGGTGAGAGGGGTGGACAGGTTGAGTCGGTTGATGTCACGGCGGCAGTTGGCTATAAAGAGGTCGAGGGCGGGTAGGAGGCCAGCACGGGGTGTCCAGGTGGATGGGGTGTGTTGGAGGCGGGAGAAGGGGTCGTCAGAGGGTGGGCGGGAGTCTTGGTTGTGAAAGTAGGCATGGAGGCGAAGGCGGCGGAAGAATTGTTCAATATCTCGCCGTGTGTTGAACTCATTAATCCGAGGGCGGAGGGGAATGAAGGTGAGGCCCCTGCTGAGGACTGATCTTTCATCCTCAGAGAGGGGGAGATCTGGACGGATGGTGAAAATCCGGCAAGGCTGGGAGCTAGGACCTGGTGTGGGACGGGAGCTGGAGCTGGAGCTGGGGGCGGGGTTAGGGGCGGGGACAGAGATCGAGGTAGGGGCGGAGTTAGACGTGGTGACGTTGCTCGATGTGGGGGCGGGGTCATGCGTCGTGACGAAAGACGGCGTGGGGGCGGGGAAACCTGAGGATTTGTGCTCCTGCAGGTTAGTGATGTCAGTGGGGGCGGAAGTGGCTGCGCCGACGGCAAACGGAGGGGCGGAAATGGTTGCGGCGACGGAGGAGTGGTGGTTATTCCCGGTGGCCGCGTGGGTCGCGGGTCCGTCGGCGATCGTGGAAGCGGTTGTGTGTGTGGTGGTCACCGGGGCAGTTGTTGGGGCGGCGATCGCGGGGGCTCCGAGGTCGGTGGGGGCGGAAGTGACGTCACGGTCGGCGGCGGCCTTGGGTGCCGCGGGCGCTGTGGAGGCCACATGTGTAATGGCGTCCGACAGGCCTATAGAAGATTCTGGAATAGTTGAGGAGCCACGACCTTGTGCTGCCCCTTCCCGGGGTTGGTTGATGGCGATACAGTAAAGACAGCTTTATTGTAGATGTAGCCCTATCCTTTCCCTTTCCTGAGAGTGTTTCATGGATACAGCGTAATGCGATCTTTATTTTGGAGCATTGGAGCAGGAGCACGCTTCTTCAGGCCCTCGATCCTATTCCATCATTCAGTGGGACCATGGCTGATCAGTGGCCTAAGCCCATATTCCTTCCTTTGGCCCATAACAATCAATACTTTCACTTTAAAACGTATTATCCATCGCAGACGATCCAGCATCCACTGCTGTTTGTGTAAGGGAGTTCCAAACCTTTCCCCACCATGGTGTAACCAAGAGCTTCTTAACATCTCCCCTGAATGTTCTGGGCCCGGATTCTCAGACTTTGTTCTCTCTTGTTCTAGAATCTGCAACCAGCAGGAATCATTTACTTTGATCTCGGCTGTCTCACCCTGTTTATATCTTGAAGGGTTTGATCAAATCACCCCTTACCTCCTCCTTTCTCGAGGAAACAGGCCTCATTTGTATAATCTCTCCTCAGCATGTAACCCCTGAAGTCCTGGATCATTCTTGAAAAGCTCCTTTGTGCTCTGCCTTTGTATTTCACACACTTGCTTGCACTGACAGAGATTTTCCCCTTCGCCTAATCTGTCAATATCACTTTGTAATTCCAAGGTCCCATCTGCACTGTCTACAACGCTTCCTAACTTTGTACCTAATACCATGATGTTGCTGTTCTGGGATTGTATGTCAGGAACAGTGTAGATGCAGATTTCCACTACATCCAACCCCATGTTTTTTGTGAGTTTTGCTTGGGGACATTGCAGAGATGTCATTACTCTGCGTCTAACATTATGCTGTCCCTGTCCTGGAAGTGTTTGGAATAGTATCGAGGGATATTTACTCTGTCCTGGGAGTGCTCGATGGGGGAAGTGCAGAGGGCTGTTTATTCATATCTTAGCAGGACCCATACGCTTAATGGCAAAGTCCTAATGGCAAAGTTGCTGAACAAATAGACATTGGAGTACAGGTTTATAGGTCCTTGAAAGTGGTGTCGCAGATAGATGGTATAGTGTAGAAGGCATTTGATATGCGTTCCTTTATTCGTCAGAGTACAGAGTACAGGAGTTGGGAGGTCATGTTGCAGTTCTACAAGACATTGGTTCGGCCATTTTTGAAATATTGCATTCATTTATTGTCTCCTTCCTGTCGGAAAAATGTTGTGAATTTTGAAAGGGTTCAGAAAAGATTTACAAGGGTTTGGCCAGGAATAGAGGATTTGAGTTATAGGGAGAGGTTGAAAAGGTTAAGCTGTATTCCCTTGACAGTCGGAGGCGGAGGGGTGACCTAATAGACGTTTATAAAATCATGAGGAGCAGGGATAGCATAAATAGACAGTCTTTTCACTGGTGTAGGGTAGTCCAGAACTAGGAAGCATAGGCTTAGGGTGAGAAAGGAAAGATATAAAAGAGACCTCTGGTCAACTTTTTCACGCAGAGGGTGGTACTTGTATAGATTGAGCTGCCAGAGGAGGTGGTTGCGGCTCGTACAATTGCAACATTTAAAAGGCATTTGGATGGGCATATGAATAGGAAGAGTTTTGACAGATATGGGCCAGGTACAGGCAAATGGGATCAGATTGGGTTGGGATATCTGGTCTGCTTGTACGAGTTGGACCAAAGGGTCTGTTTCCGTGCTGTCCATCTCTGTGACTCTATGCAGCCCAGTTTCTGGGAGTCATTGATGAGAACTGTGCAGAGGAAGATTTCCTCTGTATCCAGCCCCATGGTGTACCTGTCCTGGTAGCCTTATAGTGTAATGGAGACATTATTCTGCATCTAACTCTGTGCTATCCATGTTCTGGGAGTGTTTAACAGGAACAATGTAGAGGGAGATTTACTCTAACTAACTTCATGATGTCTCCAACCTGGCAGTGGTTGATGGGGACAGTAATGAGGGACCATTCCTCTGTAGATAATCCTACTCTCCCAGACTTTGGGAGATTCAGATGGAGGAAGTGTCGAGGCGCTCATACTCTGTATCGAACGCAATGATGGAGCTGCCCTGAGTGTATTTGATGAGGACAGGTTGGGGGAAGTGGATTATTTAATCTGTATCGAAACCCACACTGAATCTGGCCTGGGAATTTGAGAAGTTACAGTTTAGAGAGAGCTTTACTCTGAAACTAAGCCATTCTTTATCTCCTCTGGATAGATGGGACTGGTTTAGATTTCGGGAATCTGATGAATTGGCAGTAGAACTAACATAATGTAAGATGTGAAGTGACGCTTATTGGAGGCAGGATAAATTAAGCAGTCAAATGTTAAACTGGGATCAGGAACACAAAACGCTGCTGGTTAATTTCTGTTCTGTTTCATATATCCAAATTTCAGTTTGGGGCTGAAATATGTCCCTGTGGGCAATATCTCTAAAGCAGTTTCTTATCCCATCTTATTGCATCATATACATGCGAATTCTCTTTGTAGCGGTAGGAAATGGAGAGAGCTCTTTGAAGGTGATTAAAATGCAAATTCCAGAAGGTTTACAGTAAATGTCTGAGACAATGTCACATTCCATCAATGTTTGCCTTACTTTGCAAGCTTTTGAAATGTTCGACTGTACAAAATCTGACACTGCTATTCTATATGCAAAACACTTTAAAACCCTTGATTATATTCCAATCTCGAACTCACTCCCAACCTCTGCTATTCTACTTACAAAAACCACCTCAAACCCCTCGATAGGCTTCAAATATATAACTCACTCCTAGAGCTCTGTTATTCTACCTATAAAAAGCACCTCAAATTCGTTGATAAGATTCCAATATGTATCTTCACCATCTCAAATTACTTGACTAGATTCCAGACTGTATCCCACTCCCAGCTATCAATTATTCAGAAATAATCTACCATAAACCCGTCAATTAGATTTCAGTTTGTAACTCACACTTGGGATTTTTAAAAATCTAAATAAACCCCGGTCAATCAAGTAGAATCTAATCTGTCGCCCATCCATAAACCACCTCGAAAGCTCGCTTACATTCCAGTCTGTAACTCACTCCTGAGTATCTGTTATTCCGTACACAAAATACCCCAAAACCCTCAATTAGATTCCAGTCTGGAACTTCTTTCCAGGAAACTGTTATTCTCTACATAACCCACCTCACACCCTTCAATAAATTCCATTTTGAAACATTTGCTTGGATTTTACTTTAATCTAAATAAACCCATTGATATACCGATTAGATGTTAATCTGTAACTCACTCACATACATCTGTTATTCCATATATAACCTACCTGAAAACCCCAAATCAGATTCTAGTGTATAACTCTCTCCTGGGTATCTGTTATTCCATATATAAACCAACCCAACCTCCTCGATCTGATTCCAGTCTGTACCTCACTCCTGGATTTCCAGTATCCCATATATAAACCAACCTCCTCGATCAGACTCCAATCTGTAAATCACTCCTGGGTATCTGGTATCCCATATATCAACCCAAACTCCTCGATCAAATTGCAATCTGTAACTCATTTCAGGTATTCGTTTTTCAATGCATTACCCATCTCAGACACCTCAATTAGATTCCAATTTGTTACTTGCTCCCATATCTCTGTGACTCTGTAAATGAACCATCCCTAACTCCCAGATTATATTCCAATCTTCAACTTACTGTCGGGTATCTGTTATTCTATCTATAAACCTCTGGACGAGATTTGAATCTGTAATCCACTTCCATGATCTGTGACTCTAAATATAAACTACTTTGCATCCCTAAATAAGGTTCCAATCTCTAACTCACTACAATGTTTCTCTCTGCCCATGAACCGAGATGAAGCCCTCTATTAAACTACAGTCTATAACTCACTGCCGAGAATCTGTTCTTCTCAACATAAAGCGCCCTGAACTCGTCGGTTCTGTAACTCACTCCTGGGTATCTGTCATCTGATCCAAAAATACCACAATCTACTCCGATGAGATTTCAGCCTGGGACAATGTTTGACCCACTCACTTACCATCTCTTCATCCAAATATCTTTCCGTCAAACCCTTTCCTTTGGTCAGTGTGTGCCTGTCTGTCTGTTTCACTGTCCTCTCCCGGAAATTCAGTAAATTAACATATTCATCTGTCAGCCATTTTGAATTGGTTCATGGTGTGGGTGGAGAGGATATATTACCAGGGACACAGGCACAAAGTGCGAGGTGGACGTTTAAAAGAGATGTGTAAGGCAAGTTCTTTGCAAAAGGGTGTTGTGTGCCTGGAACGTGCTGACATTCAGGAAGCATGTGGATGGATACATGAATAGCAAGGGAATAGAGGGATTTGGGTCTTTATGTGAAGGCAGCTTTGGTATGGAAGGGTAAAAAATGAGGTCTGCAGATGCTGGAGATCAGAGCTGCAAATGTGTTGCTGGTCAAAGCACAGCAGGTTAGGCAGCATCTCAGGAATAGAGAATTCGACGTTTCGAGCATAAGCCCTTCATCAGGAATAAGAGAGAGAGAGCCAAGCCGGCTGAGATAAAAGGTAGGGAGGAGGGACTAGGGGGAGGGGCGATGGAGGTGGGATAGGTGGAAGGAGGTCAAGGTGAGGGTGATAGGCCGGAGTGGGGTGGGGGCGGAGAGGTCAGGAAGAGGATTGCAGGTTAGGAGGGCGGTGCTGAGTTGAGGGAACCGACTGAGACAAGGTGGGGGGAGGGGAAATGAGGAAGCTGGAGAAATCTGAATTCATACCTTGTGGTTGGAGGGTTCCCAGGCGGAAGATGAGGCGCTCCTCCTCCAGCCGTCGTGTAGTTGTGTTCTGCCGGTGGAGGAGTCCAAGGACCTGCATGTCCTCGGTGGAGTGGGAGGGGGAGTTAAAGTGTTGAGCCACGGGGTGATTGGGTTGGTTGGTTCGGGCGGCCCAGAGGTGTTCTCTGAAGCGTTCCGCAAGTAAGCGGCCTGTCTCGCCAATATAGAGGAGGCCACATCGGGTGCAGCGGATGCAATAGATGATGTGTGTGGAGGTACAGGTGAACTTGTGGCGGATATGGAAGGATCCCTTGGGGCCTTGGAGGGAAGTGAGTGTGGAGGTGTGGGCGCAAGTTTTACATTTCCTGCGGTTGCAGGGGAAGGTGCCGGGGGTGGAGGTTGGGTTGGTGGGGGGTGTGGATCTGACAAGGGAGTCACGAAGGGAGTGGTCCTTGCGGAACGCTGATAGGGGAGGGGAGGGAAATATATCCTTGGTGGTGGGGTCCGTTTGGAGGTGGCGGAAATGGCGGCGGATAATACGTTGTATGCGCAGGTTGGTGGGGTGGTAGGTGAGAACCAGTGGGGTTCTGTCTTGGTGGCGGTTGGAGGAGCGGGGCTCAAGGGCGGAGGAGCGGGAAGTGGAGGAGATGCGGTGGAGGGCATCGTCGATCACGTCTGGGGGGAATCTGCGGTCCTTGAAGAAGGAGGCCATCTGGGTTGTGCGGTGTTGGAATTGGTCCTCCTGGGAGCAGATGCGGCGGAGACGAAGGAATTGGGAATATGGGATGGCGTTTTTACAGGGGGCAGGGTGGGAGGAGGTGTAGTCCAGGTAGCTGTGGGAGTCAGTCGGTTTATAATAGATGTCTGTGTTGAGTCGGTCGCCCGAGATAGAAATGGAAAGGTCTAGGAAGGGGAGGGAGGAGTCTGAGACAGTCCAGGTGAATTTCAGGTCGGGATGGAAGGTGTTAGTAAAGTTGATGAACTGTTCAACCTCCTCGTGGGAGCACGAGGCAGCGCCGATACAGTCATCGATGTCGCGGAGGAAAAGGTGGGGGGTGGTGCCAGTGTAGTTGCGGAAGATGGACTGTTCCACATATCCTACAAAGAGGCAGGCATAGCTGGGGCCCATGCGGGTGCCCATGGCAACTCCTTTAGTTTGGAGGAAGTGGGAGGATTGAAAAGAGAAGTTATTCAGGGTGAGGACCAGTTCAGTCAGTCGAAGGAGGGTGTCAGTGGAAGGGTACTGGTTAGTGCGGCGGGAAAGGAAGAAGCGGAGGGCTTTGAGTCTTCTTCCTTTCCCGCCGCACTAACCAGTACCCTTCCACTGACACCCTCCTTCGACTGACTGAACTGGTCCTCACCCTGAATAACTTCTCTTTTCAATCCTCCCACTTCCTCCAAACTAAAGGAGTTGCCATGGGCACCCGCATGGGCCCCAGCTATGCCTGCCTCTTTGTAGGATATGTGGAACAGTCCATCTTCCGCAACTACACTGGCACCACCCCCCACCTTTTCCTCCGCTACATCGATGACTGTATCGGCGCTGCCTCGTGCTCCCACGAGGAGGTTGAACAGTTCATCAACTTTACTAACACCTTCCATCCCGACCTGAAATTCACCTGGACTGTCTCAGACTCCTCCCTCCCCTTCCTAGACCTTTCCATTTCTATCTCGGGCGACCGACTCAACACAGACATCTATTATAAACCGACTGACTCCCACAGCTACCTGGACTACACCTCCTCCCACCCTGCCCCCTGTAAAAACGCCATCCCATATTCCCAATTCCTTCGTCTCCGCCGCATCTGCTCCCAGGAGGACCAATTCCAACACCGCACAACCCAGATGGCCTCCTTCTTCAAGGACCGCAGATTCCCCCCAGACGTGATCGACGATGCCCTCCACCGCATCTCCTCCACTTCCCGCTCCTCCGCCCTTGAGCCCCGCTCCTCCAACCGCCACCAAGACAGAACCCCACTGGTTCTCACCTACCACCCCACCAACCTGCGCATACAACGTATTATCCGCCGCCATTTCCGCCACCTCCAAACGGACCCCACCACCAAGGATATATTTCCCTCCCCTCCCCTATCAGCGTTCCGCAAGGACCACTCCCTTCGTGACTCCCTTGTCAGATCCACACCCCCCACCAACCCAACCTCCACCCCCGGCACCTTCCCCTGCAACCGCAGGAAATGTAAAACTTGCGCCCACACCTCCACACTCACTTCCCTCCAAGGCCCCAAGGGATCCTTCCATATCCGCCACAAGTTCACCTGTACCTCCACACACATCATCTATTGCATCCGCTGCACCCGATGTGGCCTCCTCTATATTGGCGAGACAGGCCGCTTACTTGCGGAACGCTTCAGAGAACACCTCTGGGCCGCCCGAACCAACCAACCCAATCACCCCGTGGCTCAATACTTTAACTCCCCCTCCCACTCCACCGAGGACATGCAGGTCCTTGGACTCCTCCACCGGCAGAACACAACTACACGACGGCTGGAGGAGGAGCGCCTCATCTTCCGCCTGGGAACCCTCCAACCACAAGGTATGAATTCAGATTTCTCCAGCTTCCTCATTTCCCCTCCCCCCACCTTGTCTCAGTCGGTTCCCTCAACTCAGCACCGCCCTCCTAACCTGCAATCCTCTTCCTGACCTCTCCGCCCCCACCCCACTCCGGCCTATCACCCTCACCTTGACCTCCTTCCACCTATCCCACCTCCATCGCCCCTCCCCCTAGTCCCTCCTCCCTACCTTTTATCTCAGCCGGCTTGGCTCTCTCTCTCTTATTCCTGATGAAGGGCTTATGCTCGAAACGTCGAATTCTCTATTCCTGAGATGCTGCCTAACTTGGTATGGAAGGGCAAGGTGTGGCAGCGTATATTTGAAGGGTGAAAGGACCTGTTCCTCTGCTATATAGTACTTTGTTCTTATGTTCACAATTGTTTGAAAGTCGAGTTGCACGTAGATATGATATTGAAGAAGGTCTTTGCTATGCTTGTATTTATTGATCAATGCATTGTGTTTGGGAATTGGTGGGTTCATGGTGCAGCTGTTCAGGAATTTGGCTAGAACACTGAGTGCAATTTCGGTCTCCCTGATGTGGGCAGGATGTTGTGGATCTTGAAACGGTTCAGAAAAGATTTCCAAGGATATTGCCAGGGGTGGAGAGTTCCAGCTCTAGGGAGAAGCTGAAAACGTTGGGGCTATTTTCCCTGGTTCAACGGAGGCTAGGGGGGCGGGTGACTTTATTGAGGTTTAACAGATCATGAGGCGCATGGGTAGGATAAATAGATAAGGTCCTTTCCCTGGGGTGGGGGAGTTCAGAAATAGATGGTATAGTTTCAGAGTGAGAGTGATATATTATAAAGGAATATAAGGGGCAACTTTTTCATCCAGAGGGTAGTACGCATATGGAATGAGTTGCCAGAGGAGGTGGTGGAGGATGGTAATTTAAAAGGTATTTTGGAAGGGTACATGGATTTGAAAAGTTTAGAGGGATACGGGCCACGTGTTGGCAAAAGGAATAGATTGGGTTAAAATATCTGATTGCCGAGTTGAATGGAAAGGTCTTCTTCCATGCTGTCCAATTTTGTCTCCGTGACTCTATGACATGACATGTCAGTTGAACAGAATGCTGACTTTCATTTGACATTTACCCAGAATATTTACCCCTGTAACTGGGCTTATGCTTTAAACAATTTAATTACTGTAGTTTCTAATGAAATGAGGGGTGTTTCATGCAAGCGGAATGACGAAACAAACCCATTTCCATCATCCTGACTGAAGAACAGTCTCTCCACAGCGTGAACTCACTGGTGTACACTGAGGTGGGAAGAATACTTAAATGCAGTCACTCTGTGAGAGCACCTGAATGATCTCTCATGTATGAACATATGGATGAGAAATCAGATCCCCGCTACTTTTAAAACATTTCAGAGTGTGGATAGTTAAGAGGTCAGTGGGAACTCGCTGATGTGCCAGATAACTGGATAAATTACCAAATTCTTTTCCAACTTTCTAAGCAGGAGTTGAGAGGTCATGTTGTGGTTGTACAGGACATTGGTGAGGCAAATTTTGTAATGTTGCCTGCAATTGTGGTCTCCTTCCTATCAGAATGATGTTGTGAAACACGAAAGAGTTTCGAAAGAATTGACAAGGATGTATGCCAGAGTTGGAGGATTTGAGCCATAAGGAGAGGTTGAATAGTCTAAGGCTGTTTTCCATGGAGATCCGGAGACTGAGGGGTGACTTTATAAAGGATTAAAAACTCACAACGGGCATGGGTAGGATAAGTAGACAAAGTCCTCTCCGTGTAACTAGCGAGTCCAGAATTAAAGGCATGAGTTTAGGGTGAGAGGGAAAAGATATAAAAGGGACCAAGTGACAACTTTTTGACGCAGAGGGCAGTACGTGTATGGTCCAACACGTCCGTGCTGACACGATATCCCAACGCAATCTGGTCCAAACTGCTAGCACACAGCCCATATCCCTCTAAACACTTGCTATTCATATACGCATTCAAATACCTTTTAAATGTTGCAATTTTACGAGCCTCCACCTCTTCATCTGGCCGCTGATTCCATACATGTACCACCCTCGGCTTGCAATATTTGCCCCTTTGATCTCTTCTATGTCTTTCCCCTCTCATCCAAAACCTACGCCCTCTGGTTTTGGACTCCCCCACCCATGTAAATAGAATTTGTCTATTTATCCTGCCCATGCCCCTCATAATTATGTAAACCTCTATAAGGTCACCCATCAGCCTCCGACACTCCATCAAAAACAGCCCAAGCCTGTTCAGCCTCTCCCGACAGCTCAAATCCTGCAACAATGGAAACATCCTTGTAAATCTTTTCTGAACCTTTTCAAGTTTCAAAGCATCTTTCCGATAGGAAGGAGACCAGAATTGCACTCAATATTTCAACAATGGCCTAACCAATATCTTGTACAGCCGGAACATGACCTCCAAATTACGGAATTCAATACTCTGACCAATAAAGGAAAGCATATCAAAAGCCTTCTTCACAATCATATCTACCTGCGACTCCAATTCCAAGGAGCTATGGACATGCACTCCAAGGTCTCTTTGTTCAGCAACACTCCCAAGACCTTACCATAAACTGCACAAGTCCTGCTAACATTTGCTTTTTGAAAATGCAGCACCTCGCACATATCTGAATTAAAACTCCATCTGCCACTTCTCAGCCCATTGACTCATCTGCTCAACTCCTGTTGTAATCTGAAGTAACCTTCATCGCTGTCCACTATACGTCTTATGCTCACATACATATCATTCATATAAATTAGGAAAAACAGTGGACCCAGCATTGATCCTTGTGGCATTGTGACTGGAGGTCACAAATCTCCAGTCTGAAAAACACCACCATCTGTCTTCTACCTTTAAGAATGTTCTATATCCAAATGGTTAGTTCTCCCTGTATTCCAATTAACCAAATCTTACTAACCAGTCTCCCATGGGGAACCTTGTTGAACTGTTATCTATGTAGGTTGCACCTACAGCTCTTCCCTCATCAAGCCTCTTTGTTACTTCTTCAAAAGACTTAATCAAGGTCCCATGCACAAAGTCAAGTTGACTCACCCTAATCATTCCTTGCCTTTCCAAATAAGTGTACAGCCTGTCGCTCAGGATTTTCTCCAACAACCTGACCACTACCGATGTCACTGGTATATTGTTCCCTGGCTTGTCCTTACCACCCCTCTTAAATACCACGTTAGCCAACCTCCAGTTTTCCGGCATCTCACTTGTGACTAACGATGACACAAATATCTCAGCAAGAGGCACAGCAATGACTTTCTTAGCTTCGTACAGAGTTCTAGGCTGCATTTGATCAGGTCCTGGGGATTTATCCACTTTTATGCATTTCAAGACATCCAGCACTTCCTCCTCTGTAATATGGACATTTTCAAGATGTCACCATCTATTTCCCTCCATTCTATATCTTCCACGTCCTTTTCCACAGTAAATAACTGATGCAAAATACTCGTTTCATATTTCCCCCTTCTCCTGCGGCTCCATACAAAGGCCACCTTTCTGCTCTTTGAGGGTCTCTATTCTCTCCCCAGTTACCCTTTGTCCTTAACGTATTTGGAAAAATCCTTTTGATTCTCCTTAATTCTATTTTCAAAAGCTATTTCATGTCCACTTTTTGCCCGACTGATTTCCCTCTTATGGATAATCCTACTGCCTTTATACTCTTCAAAGAATTCATTCAATCTATCCGATACCGGACATATGCTTCCTTCCTTTTCTTAAACAAACCTTCAATTTCTTTAGTCATCCGCATTCTATACAACTACTAGCCTTTCCTTTCATCCTAACAGGAATATATTTTTTCTGGACTCTCGTTATCTCATTTCTGAATGCCACCTATTTTCCAGCCATCCCTTTTCCTGCGAACATCTGCCCCCAATCAGCGTTTGAAAGTTCTTGCCTAATACCGTCAATATTGGCCTAGCCCCAATTAAAACATCAACTTTTAGTTCTGGTATCCTTTTTCATCACTATTTTAAAATTAATAGAATTATGGTCTCAGGCCCCAAAGAGCTCCCCCACTGACACATCAGTCACTTGCCCTGACTTATTTCCCAAGAGTAGGTCAAGTTCTGCACCTTCTCTGGTTGGTGCATCCACATAATGAATCAGAAAATTTTCCTGTGCACACTTAACAAATTCCTCTCCACCTAAAGCCTTAAAACGATGGTATTCCAAGTTTGTGTTTGGAAAGTTAAAATTCCCCTACCAAAACTACCTTATTATTCTTACAGATAGCTGAGATCTCCTTCCAAATTTGTTTCTCAATTTCCCCCTGACTATTAGGGAATCTATAATAAAATCCTATTAAGGTGACCATCCCATACTTATTTCTCAGTTCCATCCAAATAACATCCATGGATGTATTTCCGGGAATATCCTCTCTCAGTACAGCTGCAATGCTATCTCTTATCAAAAACACAACTCCCTCTCCTCTCCTGCCTCCCTTTATTTTCTTCCTGTAGCATTTGTAGCCTGGAACATTAAGCTGCCAGTCCTGTCTATCCTTGAGCAATGGTTCCATCATTGCTATGATACCCCAGTCCCATGTTCGTAACTATGCCCTGAGTTCATCTGCCTTCACTTTTAGGATCCTTGTTTTGAAATGAATGCAGTTTAATTTGTCAGTCCTACCTTCTTCTCTGCTTTGTCCATGTCTGCCCAGACTGTTTAACTTGCTCCTGTTCTCAAATGTACCAGTCTCTAATTGATCTCTTTCCTCACTATCTCCCTGTGTCCCACCACATCCCACCTTACCAGTTTGAATCCTCACGAGCAGCTGTAGCAAATCTCCCTGCCAGTATATTAATCCGCTTCCAAATTTGGTACAATCTGTTCTTCATGTACAGGTCACTTCTACCCCAAATGAGATTCCAATAATTCAAAAATGTCAATCCTTCTCCCACACTCCAGCTCCTCAGCCATGCATTCGTCTGTTCTATCCTCCTATTTCTGGCCTCACTAGCTCGTAGCTCTGGGGGTAATCCAGATATCGCTAATCTCAAGGACAGCCTTTTTGGATTCCTGCCTAACTCTCTATAATCTCCCTTCAGAATCTCAATCTTTTCCCTTCCTTTGTCGTTGGATCCATTCTGGACAAGGTCTTCTTGCTTGCCCCTCTCCCTCTGGAGAATATTCTGCACCGTGTCTGAGATGTCCTTGATCCTGGCATCAGAGAAGCAATACCAGTCTTCAGCCAAGCCAATTCACTTCATGTGATATGTATATACGATTGGAGGCACTGCAAACTGCAAAGGCTATGAAACCTGATAATATTCTGACAATAGCACTGAAGTCTTGTCATCCAGAACTTGCCACAAGCTCTTCCAGTATATCTGTCTGACAATGGTGGAACGGTGGCACAGTGGTTAGCACTGCTGCCTCACAGCGCCTGAGACACAGGTTCAATTCCCGACTCAGGCGACTGACTGTGTGGAGTTTGCACATTCTCCCCGTGTCTGCGTGGGTTTCCTCTGGGTGCTCCGGTTTCCTCCCACAGTCCAAAGATGTGCGGGTCAGGTGAATTGGCCATGCTAAATTGCCCGTAGTGTTAGGTAAGGGGTAAATGGAGGGGTATGGGTGGTTTGCGCTTTGGCGGGTCGGTGTGGACTTGTTGGGCCAAAGGGCCTGTTTCCATACTGTAAGTCTAATCTAATCTAAAAAAAATGTGGAAAATTGCCCAGGTATGTACTGTACACAACAAGCAGAACAAATCCAATCCGGCCAATTACCACCCCATCAGTCTACTCTCGTCAGGAAAGTGATGGAAGGGGTCATCATTTTAATAAGCAACGCCTGCTCAGCAATAACCTGTTCAGTGACGCCCAGTTTCTGTTTCACGAGAGTCACTCAGCTCCTGATTGCATTACAGCCTTGGTTCAAAAACGGACAAAGAGCTAAATTCCAGAGTAGACATGAGATTTCCAGCCCTTGACATCAAGGCTGCATTTGACACAGTGTGGCATCAAGGACATTAGAAAAACTGGAATCAATGGGTAACAGGGAGCGAACTCTGTAGTGGTTCGAGTCATACTTGACACATAAGAAGGTGGTCATAGTTGTTGGAATTCAGTCTCTGCTCCAGGACACTTCTGCAGGAGTTCATCACGGTAGTGTCCTAGGACCAACCATGTTTAGCTCTTTCAACAATGACCTTCCCTTCATAACAAGTACAAATCATGTTCGCTCATGATTGCACAGTGTTCACACTATTTGCAATTCCTCAGATACTGAAGCAGCCCAGCTTCAATTGCAAAAACATCAGGACAATATCCAAGCTTGGACTGACAAGTGGCAAGGAACATTTGCACCTGATAAATGCCTGGCTATGACCATAACCGGTAAGAGACAATCTAACCACCACCCCATGACATTGAATGATGTTACCATCACTGAACACCCCAACGTCAACATTGGAAACTGGAATTATCATTGATCATAAACTCAGCAAGACTTTCAACATAAACATTGCGGTTGAAGAGCAGGTCAAAGGCGAAGAAATCTGTGGCGAGTAACTTTCCTCCTGAATCTGAAACATCTGTCCATCATCTACAAGGCACAAGTTAGGGGTGTGATGGAATACTCTTGACTTGCCTGGATGGATGGAGCTCCAACTACACTTACGAAGCTTGATATTATCTAGGACATAGCAGACACTTGATTGACACTACACCTTCAACCAATCAATCCCTCCACCACCAGTGCTTGGTAGCCGCAGTGAGTATTAGCCACAAGATGCCCTGCAGTAATTCACCAACGATCCTTAGACAGCGCCTTCCAAACCCACAACCACTTCTATCTTGTAGAACAAGTGCATCAGGTACTTGAGAATACCAGCACCTGCAAGTTTCTCTCCAAGCTACTCACCATCCTGGCTTGGAAGTATGCCACCGTTCCCTCACTGTCTCTGGGGCAAAATCGTGGAATTCCCTCCTTAAAGGCATTGTAGGTCAACCCACATCAGGTGAACTGCAGCAATTAATGGAAGCAGTTCACCATCAACTTCTCAACGGAAAATAGGGACATGAATAGATACTGGCCAGCCAGCAGTTTCCAAATCCCATGAATGTATGTTTATAGAAAAAAAAAATTGTAACCTGATGTCTGATGTTACTCCCTTTCTTTTTATTTGCTTCTTTCTGTGAATCAGCTGATGTGTTGGTGGGAGAATCCAAGGCCAAACATACTGCTCAGTGGGAGACAGAAGTTTAGGAATTGTCTTGGATATGGCACATGATCCGAAGCTTGGAAATGGGGTCGGATGTGGCGAATGATACAACATTCTCAGTACCTTCATGAATATGTATTTTTGATAGCATCTGTGGAGACAAAGCAGAGTAAATGCTTTGAGTCCAGTGACTCTTCTGAGAAACCTGCCGAGTTTTCCCGGCAACTGATGTTTCTGTTCTGCATGAACCCTGTTTGTTTGTGCCTTCAACTTTGAACATGAGGATTTTTTAAAAAAAAGATATTTTCACCATCACCAAGATTTATTGTTTCCATCCGCAAAACAGCTCCTGAACCCCTACTGACAACAACAAATGCTGGAGGCCACAGCGGGGTCAGGCACATCCATGGAGAGCCAGCTAATGCTTCCTCTGTAAGTGACTCTTCAGCAGAGCTGAAGGTAAGGGTGGAGGGAGAGTCTTTCTGCCATTGTCTGTGGGGCTGGTGATGTGGGTGTTACTGCAGCATAAATACTACCCCCTCCATATCAGCTGTATCAGCCTGTTTATAATCAGACTATAAGCTCCATACATTTATTTTGTCCAAATTTCTTCCGTCCTCCTGATTTTCTTTCTCAACAAATCCCATTCCCAGATCATCCACTGATTGCAGTGCCTGCGCAGGGATATTCTCCACTAAAAACTCGATTTTAAATTTTCACTCATCTATTCAAAATGTTCCATCATCAACCGTTCATATCTGTATATATTTGGACTGGTGTAAATCTTGTTTTGGAAACTCCACATGGAAGTGTTCGCTGTTCTGCTGTGATGCAAATGTTATCAGCTTGTGTGATGGTGAAGTAAATTACAGATTATATTGCACTGAGTCAAATGGAATGTTGGATAAGACTGCTGGAAACAATAGTAAGTAAACAGGCAGGAGGCTGGAAGAACACAGCAAGCCAGGCAGCATCAGGAGGTGGAGAAGCCAACGTTTCGGGTGTATCCCTTCTTCAGGACTGGAGGTGTAAAAGTTGATGTTTCAGGTACAACACTTCTTCAGGACTCCCAAAATTTGACTTCTACACTTGCCTGTCTACTTTGGATTGCAGCATCTGCAGTTTGTTTTGTCTCTACTCAGAAACGATATGGCATGACGATTGGGAGCAATTTACGACCCAGCAAAGGATGAGCCAGAAAATGATCATGCGATGGAGAGAATATGAATTCAGCCTTCCCTTGAAGCCAGGATCCTATTTACACTCCCAGGACATTTCCAATCCAAATTGTCACCTCCCCAATAGCACTCACAAATCTATTTGTGAAGTTGTTCATCCCAGGTCTGCCAAGTTGCAAACTGTGCATCTTATTGAGGTCCAACCTGTTCCAGAACTGGTCACAACACCTCTGTAGCTTACTGCCTGCCGTCCTGATACAACTTTCCAGCCATATATTTAACCATTCAATTATTCAGCTTCTATTCTCATCAGCACGTGAGGCCAACAGTAATTCTGACATTACTGAGTTAGAGGTCCTGCTTTCAACCTTATTCCTAGTGGCCTGAAATGTGGTTTGTGGACAAAATGCCCCTCCCTTCTTCTTACCAAGATCTTTGTCACCACCATGTAGCACTTCCCCTGCCCTTTTATCTGCCCCAGCAGAATTTCTTCAGCTGTTCTGTGATATCTTTGGCCTTGGCCAAAGGTTGTCATAATATGCTGAACATATGTTTATAGCTATGCAAATTCCACACTGTTCCCCTAACTAAAGAACCCTAACTAAAGTTTTGATCTTTTCTCTGATCACACTCACTCCCAGACAGGTCAACCTGAGACACAGCGAGGGCAGTGATCTTGTCAACCCGGTGTTGTCTTATGCCTCTCACGAAGCTGGTTTACAAACCGATTCGAATGTCAGGTCTCTCTGTGCGATGTACACGGTGATTTCACACTGGTTCTGTGAGGTCACACTTTGACCAGTCCAGTACAAGGGGCTGGTGACTGAAACCCTCACTGTCATCAGGTTGCAATATGTTCATAGTCCAGAATGCACAAAGCTCTTCCAGACACAGACATTGTGATGTACGTGTGATGGGATTGCCTTCATATTTTGTGCCTTCGCATGACCAGTCACTGGTAATCACCAAGGGCTGGAAGAAGCCGCTCAGTGAGGAGATGAAAATTTGCATCAGTAACCTTCCCTCCCTATCCCTGTAACCTCTCCAGCCCCAACACACCAATGTGTGAAAAGCCCTCCAGTTCCTATACCCCTCCTTATTTCCATAAAATCCTCCAGCTCTGACACATCTGCCTAACTCTGTAACCTCCCTCGAGCACATACCCTTCTCCCTACTTTGTAACCTCCTGCAGCTCAGATACGCACCCATCTCTACTTTCTCCACGCACCTACTTATCTCTTTAACCCCCTCCAGTCTCTCCATCACACCCAATCATTGTAACCACCGCCTGTCCCTACACCTCTCCATAGCTCTGCATCCTCCCTTCCCCTACTCTTTAACATATCTCTATAACCTCCAACAGGCCCTGCTGTCTGAAACATCTCCGTAACTTCCTCTAGCAATTATAACACAGCCAATATCTGTACCATCCTCTGGTGGCTTAAAGCCTCCCTTTCACTCTGACTTCCTCCAGACCCTGCACACTTCCATATCTCTGTAACCTCTCTGACCCCAACAACCCTCCATGACCTCTTACAGTATGTAAACAGACCTCCCAGTCCAACCGGTCTTTGTTTAACCTAATTCCAAAATACACTTTTCCCACTTGCCTGTGCTTGGCCCACATTCCTCTGTTAGATCTCACATTTTCCTATGCATGTCCAAGTCGTGGGAGTTTACAGATTACCTTTATTTTCAGTAGATCTTTATTTTCAGTACGGCTTCATTCTCAGTACATAAAGGCACTCACAAAGCTTCAGAATGTCTTAATTTATACACTTTAAAGTCAGAGTGCATCACTCCCTCCCTTTATTTCTAAAGGTCAGTAGCACTGAGTTATCCGGTTGTAATTGGCTCTCTGGTACAATATCTTACACAGTTAAACCTTAGAAGAGCAAATTCAGTATATTTTCAATGAAACCATACATAACATTGAAAAGAAAAGATGGACAGCCTTGTGGTCAACTGTGGATCCTTCATGCTGTTTTCTTATCTTTCTTCTCGAGCCTTTTCACAATGGATATTGTATTAGTACTGTGTTAACAGCCAATTAATTGAATACTTGCTGATCATTCAAGGGACCTTAAAATTCCTCACTACAGGACGTACAAAAAAAATCGTTTTTCTATCCATTCCAACAAAATTATGTGGTTCCACCAAATGTTCGAATCCTATAGCGAACAAGTTGTGTCTTAATGTCATTCAATCCAAGTTCCAATGCCTGCAAATTGCTGGATTTGTTGCGCCCTGTAATACTACGGAGGTTGTTTTTGTGGTTAGAAACTGGTTTGAATCTTTACCTCTCATGCTTTGAGTGATTTTTTTTCCTATATAGAGTCATATATATCTGTGGATCCATAACTACTTCGGAATATATATTTCTGATTATCTGTAGAATGTTAACAAAACCTAGACTTAATATTGTAACAGCTTGATTAAATAATTCAAGAGAAGCAATTAATTAGTATGAAATATTCGAAGCTGAAAATGTGTTGCTGGTCAAAGGACAGCAGGCCAGGCAGCATCTCAGGAATAGGGAATTCGTCATTTCGAGCATAAGCCCCTCATCAGGAATGAGAGAGAGTAGCCAAGCAGGCTAAGATAAAAGGTAGGGAGGAGGGACTTGGGGGAGGGGCGATGGAGGTGGGATAGGTGGAAGGAGGTCAAGGTGAGGGTGATAGGCCTCTGTGAAGGGTCTGCTTCTGTTTTGACTCAATGATGAGAAACTATCAGAGCTGAAAGGAGGTCTCTGAGCCCTGCTGTGAATTGGCTCCCACACAAGGAGCACGCGGTTCAGCTGATAGATATCCACATCATGCAACATCCCAGCATAGAATCTTAGTATCACTATAGTGTGGAAGTAGGCCATTAAGCCCATTGAGTCCACAGTGACATTTGAGGAACATCCCACCCACACCAACTCCCCACCCTATCTCAACTACAGTCGAAACTTATTCCAAAAAATGTGGCATTTTAAGGACCCCAGTTGTAAATTTAGAAATGGTTTTTCTTACAGCAGAGTGGTCGTGTCCCTAGCTCTGGGTCAGGAGGCCTGGGTTCAAGTTCTGTCTGCTCCCGAGACCTGTTAAAACATCTCTGAACAGGATGATTTTAAAGAAATATCTAGAAGAGTAAAAGGCAACTTCATCGAATTGTATAAGATCCTATGGACTATAACAGGATAAATATGGAAAAGATATTTCCTCCTCTGGGATGCCTTGAATTAAGTGTCACTTTCTCAACACGGGATCGCTAATTTAAGGCGAAGATGAACGTTTCTGTTGCTCAATTCCTCAGAAATTTCTTCAGAAGCTGCCAAAAGGCAGAGTCTTTGACCAATCATAAGTCAGAAGTAGATAAGCAAGCAAGTGGAAGATCTTTGAGAACGTGGAGTAACCACATCAGCCTTGATCTGATTGAACAACGAGACGATTTGTGCTCCACGTTTGTGTGTTTTTATCCATTCAATTGCTTCTGTGTTTGTGGAAAGCTTCTCTGTTTGACCTGGTCGTGACTCTCTGAATCTCCGCCACCCCGTCGCCATCACAACCGTACTGTGGCCTCGTAGACCCCTTTCTGACAGCAATTCCAGATACCACAGAGTGTCTCGACAGATTGCTGAGTGGTCACTTTTCTGGACTTTTAATAGGGCGTCATTCAAATATGAGGTTTTATGGACACAATGTAGACCTCCCCATTCAAGATAAAGGGTGCTACTGTCATATCTGGAGTCACCTGTTTTCCAGAAGTACACGGTATGAAATGAAGCTGAAAAAGACAGCTGAAGCCAGTCACAAAATCCAAATAATGTAGAGGAGCATAGATGCTAGAGGACTGAAGGAAATTTTGAAATTAAGAACGCGAAGATTGGCCAGTAAAATTTCACTGCATGAACAGAAGGATATGAGGAGATTTAGTGTGGGAAAAGTGATTGGAGGGTTGCAGATCGGAGAAAGGGATGACTGCTGATGCGGGAGATCAGAGTCAGGAGAGTGTTTTCCCTGGAGCGTCGGAGGCTGAGTGATGACCTTATACAGGTTTATAGAGTCATGAGGGAATGAATAGACAATGTCCTTTGGGATGAGGCAGTCCAAACCTAGAGGGTCTAGGTTTAAGGTGAGCGGGGAAAAATATAAATCGGACCTAAGGTACAAGTTTTTCTCGCAGAGGGTGGCGCATGTATGGAATGAGCTGCCAGAGAATGTGGTGGAGGATGGTACAATTACAGTATTTAAAAGGCATCTGGATGGGTATATGAAAAAGACCTATGAATCTCATGAATAGGATCAATTTAGGAAAACTTATCAGCATGGAAGAGTTGGACTGAAGGGCATGTTTCTATGCTTTACACCTCTATGACTCTATGACTATACCTTTTCTTATTATCTAAAGGTAAGTTTAAGACATGGCAATGAAAATAAACATTGTTCCTCCGCTCTTCATCACATAGAAACAAAAGAAAGAAATATTGGATTATCATAACTCTATTGGAAAACCTAACTGAATAACAGACGAAATAACTACCAAACAGCACCTGTTCCAATAAAGTAACAATCCAGAAAACCCACACTTGGTAAAGGCAAGTTCAGTAAATAGATCGTTTCACGTGAAACTCTGAACAAGAACTGTTACAGATTTACTCAAATTAACATTTCCAGTCAGTGTTATGTTGTTTGAGGGGACATTTCAGTGAAATTTGATTCAATGATTGAATGACTGAAGTTTGTTTCATTGAATTGAAACGTGAACTGTCTACTCTATCTATTCCTCTGATCATCTTATAAACCTCTATCAAGTCAACCCTCATCCTTCGCCGTTCCAACGAGAAAAGGCCCTGAACTCTCAACCTATTCTCGTACGACCTATTCTCCATTCCAGGCAACATCCTGGTAAATCTTCTCTGCACATTCTCCAAAGCTTCCACATCTTTCCTAAAGTGAGGCGACCAGAACTGCACACAGTACTCCAAATGTGGCCTAACCAAAGTCCTGTACAGCTGCAACATCACTTCACGACTCTTGAATTCAATCCTTCTGTTAATGAACGCTAATACACCATAGGCCTTCTTACAAGCTCTATCTACCTGAGTGGCAACTTTCAAAGATCTATGTACATAGACCCCAAGATCCCTCTGTTCCTCCACCTGACTAAGAACCCCACAGTTAACTCTGTATTCCGCATTCTTATTTGTTCTTCCAAAATGGACAACCCCACACTTGACAGGGTTGAACTCCATCTGCCACTCCTCAGCCCAGCTATGCATCATATCTAAGTCCCTTTGCAGCCGACAACAACCCTCCTCACTGTCCACAACTCCACCAATCTTCGTATCATCTGCAAATTTACTGACCCACCCTTCGACTCCCTCATCCAAGTCATTAATAAATATTACAAACAGCAGAGGACCCAGAAGTGATCCCTGCGGAACTCCACTTGTAACTGGGCTCCAGGCTGAATATTTACCATCTACCACCACTCTCTGACTTCGACCGGTTAGCCAGTTTTCTATCCAATTGGCCAAATTTCCCTCTATCCCCTGCCTCCTGACTTTCCGCATAAGCCTACCATGGGGAAGTTTCCTCATTTCCCCTCCCCCCACCTTGTCTCAGTCGGTTCCCTCAACTCAGCACCGCCCTCCTAACGTGCAATCTCCTTAATGACCTCTCCGCCACCACCCCACCCCGGCCTATCACCCTCACCTTGACCTCCTTCCACCTACCCCACCTCCATCGCCCCTCCCCCAAGTCCCTCCTCCCTACCTTTTATCTTAGCCTGCTTGGCTACTCTCTCTCATTCCTGATGAAGGGCTTATGCTCGAAACGTCGATATTCCCTATTCCTGAGATGCTGCCGAACCTGCTGTGCTTTAACCAGCAACACATTTTCAGCTGCGATCTCCAGCATCTGCAGACCTCATTTTTTACTCGAACCTTATCAAATGCCTTACTAAAATCCATGTACACTACATCCACTGCTCTACCCTCATCCACATGCTTGGTCACCTCCTCAAAGAATTCAATAAGACTTGTAAGGCAAGACCTACCCTTCACAAATCCGTGCTGGCTGTCCATAATCAAGCAGTGTCTTTCCAGATACTCATAAATCCTATCCCTCAGTACCCTTTCCATTACTTTGCCTACCACAGAAGTAAGACTAACTGGCCTGTAATTCCCGGGGTTATCCCTATTCCCTTTTTTGAAACATTCGCAACTCTCCAGTCCCCTGGTACCACCCCCGTTGACAGTGAAGATGAAAAGATCATTGCCAACGGTACTGCAATTTCCTCTCTTGCTTCCCACATAATCCTAGGATATATCCCGTCAGGTCCGGGGAGTTGTCTATCCTCAAGTTGTTCAAAATGTCCAACATATCTTCCTTCCTAACAAGTATCTCTTCTAGCTTACCAGTCCGTTTCACACTCTACTCTTCAACAATACGGTCCCTCTCGTTCGTAAATACTGAAGAAAAGTACTCATTCAAGACCTCTGCTATCTCTTCCGACTCAATACACAATCTCCCACTGTTGTCCTTGATCGGACCCACCCTCGTTCTCGTCATTCTCATGTTTCTCTCATACGCATAAAATGCCTATCCGCCAAGGATTTTTCATGCCCTCTCTTAGCTCTCCTAATCCCTTTCTTCAGGTCCCTTCTGGCTATCCTGTATCCCTCCACTGCTCTGTCTGAACCCTGTTTCCTCAACCTGATGTAAGCCTCCTTCTTCCTCTTTTCTAGACATTCAACATCCCTCGTCAACCAAGGCTCCCTCACACGACCATTTCTTTCCTGCCTGATAGGTACATACATATCAAGGACACGTCGTATCTGCTCCTTGAAAAAGTTCCACGTTCCCACCATACCCTTACCTGACAGCCTATGCTCCTAACTTATGCTCCTCAAATCCTGTCTTACAGCATCGTAATTTCCCTTCCCCCAATTGTAAAATCTACCCTGTTGTGCGCACCTATCTCTCTTCATAACCAAGGTGAAAGTCACAGAATTGTGGTCACCATCATCAAAATGTTCACCCACTAAGAAGCCCATCACTTGTCCCGGTTCATTACCGAGTTCCAAATCCAATATGGCCTCCCCTCTGGTCGGACAATCTACATACTGAGTTAGAAAAGCTTCCTGGACACACTGCACAAACACCGCCCCATCCAATCTACTTGATCTAAAGAGCTTCCAATCAATATTTGGGAAGTTGAAGTCGCCCATGAAGACGCCCCTGTGGCTTCTGTACCTTTCCAAAATCTGTTTCCCAATCTGTTTCTCCACATCTCTGCTGCTATTGTGGGGCCTATAGTAAACAACCAACAAGGTGACTGCACCTTTCCTATTTCTGACTTCAGCCCATACTACCTCCAAAGGCAGATCCCCCTCAAACTTCCTTTCTGCAGCCGTTATACCATTTCTAATTAGCAATGCCACCCCCCTCCTTTTTTACCACCATCCCTAATCTTACTGAAAAATCTGTAACCAGAAACCTCCAACAACCATTCCTGTCTCTCATCTATCCACGTTTCCGTGATGGCCACAACATCGTAGTCCAAGGTACCGATCCACGCCTTAGGTTCATCCACCTTATTTCTGATACTCCTTGCGTTGAAGTATACACACTTGAGCCCATCTCTGTGTCCGCATGTATTCCCTGTCAGTGCTACCTTCTCCACAGCCTCCCTGCATTCTTGGGCATCCTGACAAACAGCTAGCTTACTTGCTGGACTACAAGTCCGGATCCCATCCCCCTGCCAAGTTAGTTTAAACCCCTCCGAAGAGTGCTAGCAAACCTACCCCCCAGGATATTGGTGCCCTTCTGGACGAGAAACATTGCAAGTCCTATTCCAATGAATCTAGCTGTTGCCATTCATTCAATGAAGGAAACTGCACGCGTTCATTCAATGATACAAACTGCATGCGTTCATTCAATGAAACAGACTGCACATGTAGAGGTACTCACGTTGGATCAATGCTACAAGCTTAACGCATTAATTCAACCAAACAAATTGCACACATTAAGCCCATGAAGCAAAGTGCACTTGTCAATTCAATGAATACAGATACTCTCATTCATTCAATGTCGCGTTCATTCAATGCACACTGCACTATTTCATTCAACGAAACTAACTGCATTCATTGATTAAATGAATCAAACCTTATTCCTTGTTTCAATGGAACAAAGCTAACGCAAACAGAGAATCAAACTGCACACGTTCATTCAGTGAAAGAGGCTGCACTTGTCCAATCAATGAGTAGAGTTACTCTCATTCATTCGAAGCCACAAGTTTCACGCATTGTCTCCGTCAAACTGCACACCTTCACTCCATGAACCAAACTGTCCGTCCTAATTCAATGAGAAGTGCTTCTCTGATTCATTCAATATGTCAAGCTCACCGTTTTCATTTCGTGAAACAATCTGCATTCATTGAATCATTGAATCAAACTACATTCCTTGTTTCAATGGAATACACGGAAGTGACTTATTCAACGAATCCTCCTGCACTCGTTCATTCAACAGAACTGACTGCAATGAGTTAAGGTTCTCTCATTCGTTTAATAGTAGAAGCCTAACGCATTGATTCAATCAAACAAACTGCACACGTTTACTCCACGGAGGAAACTGCACGTGTTCATTCAATGAGTAGATCTTTTCTCTTTCATTCAATGCCTCGAGCTTAACGCTTTAATTCTATAAATCAACCTGCATTCATTCATTGATTCATATTTTAATCATTGATTCAAAGAATCAAATGGAATTCATTGATTTAAGTGTACAAACGTCACTCATTTATGGAGAGAATTTAAATGCATTCGTTAACTTCATAAATCAAGCTGCAAACATTCATTGGACGAGAAACACTGCAAGTCCTATTCCAATGAATGCAGCTGTTGCCATTCATTCAATGAAGGAAAGTGCACGCGTTCATTCAATGGTACAAACTGTATGCGTTCATTAAATGAAATAGACTGCCCATGTTAATTTAATTAGAGCAGCTTTTCTCGTTGTCTCAAGCTGAACAATTTCATTCAATGAAATCAACTGCATTCATTCAATGATTGATTCAAAGTCAATGAATCAAACAGTATCAATCGATTCAATCAAACTTAGTGAATCAAACAGCACACACTTATTCAATGAAATGCACTGCGCGTCATAATTCAATGAGTGGAGCACCGGCCATTCATTCAATGCCACGAGCAAAACGCATCCATTCAATGAAACAAAGTGCACGCATTCATTCAATGAAAGAAGCTGCATTGATTGATTCATTAGATCAAACTGCAATCACTGATACAAGAATCCACCCTTATTCCTTGGTTCAAAGGAACAACCCTAACTCACACAGTTAGTGTATCAAACTGCCCACGTTCATTCAATGAAAGAGGCTGCACTTGTCAATTCAATGTGTAGAGCGACTCTCATTCGTTCAATGTCACAAGCTTCGCACATTGTCTCAATCAAACTGCACACGTTCTGTCCATGAACCAAACTGCACCTATTAATTCAATGAGGAGAGCTACTCTCATTCGTTCAATGTCACGTCCATTCAGTGCACACTGCACACATTCATTCAATGAAATAGGCTGCACTTTCAATTCAATGAGTAGTGCTACTCTCATTCATTCGAAGCCATACGTTTCACGCATTGTCCCTGTCAAACTGCACACCTTCACTCCATGATACAAACTGCCCGTCCTAATTCAATGAGAAGTGCTTCTCTGATTCATTCAATATGTCAAGCTCACCGTTTTCATTTCGTGAAACAATCTGCATTCATTGAATCATTGAATCAAACTACAATCATCGATTCAATGAACCAAACCATATTCCTTGTTTCAATGGAATAAACGTAAGTGACTTATTCAATGAATCCTCCTGCACTCGTTCATTCAACAGAACTGACTGCAATGAGTTAAGGTTCTCTCATTCGTTGTATATCACAAGCCTAACGCATCGATTCAATCAAACAAACTGCACACATTTACTCCATGGAGGAAACTACGCGTGTTCATTCAATGAGCAGAGCTTTTCTCTTTCATTCAATGCCTCGAGCTTAACGCTTTAATTCTATGAATCAACCTGCATTCATTCATTGATTCATATTTCAATCATTGATTCAAAGAATCAAATGGAATTCATTGATTTAAGTGTACTAACATCACTCATTTATAGAGAGAGTTTAAATGCATTCATTAAATTCATAAATCAAGCTGCAAGCATTCATTGGACGAGAAACACTGCAAGTCCTATTCCAATGAATCTAGCTATTGCCATTCATTCAATAAAGGAAAGTGCATGCGTTCATTCAATGGTACAAACTGTATGCGTTCATTAAATGAAACAGACTGCACATGTTAATTTAATAAGAGCAGCTTTTCTCGTTGTCTCAAGCTGAACACTTTCATTCAATGAAACCAACTACATTCGTTCAATCATTGATTCAAAGTCAATGAATCAAACAGTATCAATCGATTCAATCAAACTTAGTGAATCAAACAGCACACATTTATTCAATGAAATGCACTGCACGTCTTAATTCAATGAGTGGAGCAACGGCCATTCATTTAATGCCACCAGCAAAACGCATTCATTCAATGAAACAAACTGCACTCATTCAATTCAACGATACAAACTGCAGGTCATAATTCAATGAGTAGAACTTCTCTCATTCATTCAATGGGTCAAGCTTAACGTTTTCAGTCAGCGAAACAAGCTGCATTCATTGATTCTTTGAACTACAATCACTGATTCAATGAATCAAACCTTATTCCTTGTTTCAATGGAACAACCCAAACTCACACAGTTAGTGTATCAAACTGGACACGTTCATTCAATGAAATAGGCTGCACTTGTCAATTCAATGTGTAGAGCGACTCTCATTCGTTCAATGTCACAAGCTTCGCACATTGTCTCAATCAAACTGCACACGTTCTGTCCATGAACCAAACTGCACCTGTTAATTCAATGAGGAGAGCTACTCTCATTCGTAAATGTCGCGTTCATTCAGTGCACACTGCACACATTCATTCAATGATTGAGGCCGCAGTGGTCAATTCAATGAGTAGAGCTACTCTCATTCATTCGAAGCCACAAGTTTCACGCATTGTCCCTGTCAAGCTGCACACCTTCACTCCATGACCCAAACTGTCCGTCCTAATTCAATGAGAAGAGCTTCTCTGACTCATTCAACATGTCAAGCTCACCGTCTTCATTTCATGAAACAAACTGTAGTCATTGAATCTTTGAATCAAACTACAACCATTGATTCAATGAACCAAATCATATTCGTTGTTTGAATGAAACAAGCATAACTGTCTTATTCAGTGAATCATCCTGCACTCGTTCATTCAGTGGAACAGACTGCACGCATTCAATTCAATGATACAGACTGCAGGTCTTAATTCAATGAGTAGAGCTTCTGTCATTCATTCAATGGGTCAAGCTTAACGCTTTCATTCAATGAAACAAGCTGCGTTGATTGATTCATTAAATCAAACTGCAATCACTGATTCAATGAATCAAACCTTATTCCTTGTTTCAATGGAACGAACCTAACTCAAACAGTTACTGAATCAAACTGCACACGTTCATTCAACGAAAGAGGGTACATTTGACAATTCAATGAATAGAGCCACTCTCATTCGTTCAATGTCGCGTTCATTCAATGCAACTGCACACATTCATTCAATGAAAGAGGCTTTACTTGTGTATTCAATGTGAAGATCGACTCTCATTCGTTCAATGTCACAAGCTTCACACATTGTCTCAATCAAACTGCACACATTCTCTTCCATGAACCACACTGCACCTGTTAGTTCAACGAGTACAGCTTCTCTCATTCATTCAAAGTGTCAAGCACAACGCCTTCATTCAATTATACAAACTGCATTCATTAGATCACTGAACTGAGTCCATGAATCAAACCATATTCCTTGTGTCAATGGAACAAACATTTAGTGATTCACTTGTTTAGTGAATACTACTGCACTCGTTCATTCAATGAAACAGACTGCACATGTAGAGGTACTCACGTTGGATCAATGCCTCTAGCTTAACGTAGTGATGCAATCAAACAAATTGCACATATTTAGCCCATGAAGCAAACTGCACTTGTCAAGTCAATGAATACAGACACTCTCATTCATTCAATGTCGCGTTCATTCACTGCGCACTGCACTTCAATGAAACAAGCTGCACTTGTCAATTAAATGAGGAGAGCTACTCTCATTCGTTCAATGTCTCATTCATTCAGTGCACAATGCACACATTCATTCAATGAAAGAGGCTGCACTTGTGAATTCAATAAGTAGAGATGCTCTCATTCATTCGAAGCCACAAGTTTCGTGTATTGTCTCTGTCAAACTGCACACCTTCACTCCATGAACCAAACTGTCCGTCCTAATTCAATGAGACGTGCTTCTCTGACTCATTCAATATGTCAAGCTCACCGTTTTCATTTAATGAAACAAACTGCATTCATTGATTCAATGACTCAAACCTTATTCCTTGTTTCAATGGAACAACCCATCTCACACAGTTAGTGAATCAAACTGCACACGTTCATTCAATGAAAGAGGCTGCACTTGTCAATTCAATGTGAAGAGTGACTCTCATTCATTCAATGTCACAAGCTTAACACATTGTCTCAATCAAACTGAACGCATTCTGTCCATGTTGCAAACTGCACCTGTTAATTCAATGAGGACAGCTAATCTCATTCGTAAATGTCGCGTTCATTCAGTGCACACTGCACACATTCGAAGAAAGAGGCTGCCCTTGTCAACTCAATGAGTAGAGCTACTCTCATTCATTCGAAGCCACAAGTTTCACTCATTGTCTTTGTCAAACTGCACACCTTCACTCCATGAACCAAACTATCCGGCCTAATTCAATGAGAAGAGCTTCTCTGACTCATTCAATATGTCAAGCTCACCGTTTTCATTTAATGAAACAAACTGTATTCATTGAATCTTTGAATCAAACTACAACCATTGATTCAATGAACCAAACCATATTCCTTGTTTCAATGAATCAAGCCTAACTGTATTATTCAGTGAATCATCCTGCACTTGTTCATTCAGTGGAACAGACTGCACGCATTCAATTCAATGATACAGACTGCAGGTCTTAATTCAATGAGTAGAGCTTCTCTCATTCATTCAATGGATCAAGATTAACGCTTTCATTCAATGAAACAAGCTGCATTCATTGATTTATTGAATCAAACTACAATCACTGATTCAACGAATCATGAACCACACTGCACCTGTTAATTCAACGAGTAGAGCTTCTCTCATTCATTCAAAGTGTCCAGCACAAAGCCTTCATTCAATTATACAAACTTTATTTATTAAATCATTGAATTGATTCAATGAATCAAACCCTTGTTTCAATGGAACAAACATTTAGTGATTCACTTGTTTAGTGAATACTACTGCACTCGTTCATTCACTGAAACAGACTGCACATGTAGAGGTACTCACGCTGGATCAATGCCACAAGCTTAACGCATTGATTCAATCAAACAAATTAAACACATTTAGCCCATGAAGCAAACTGCACATGTCAATTCAATGGATACAGATACTCTCATTCATTCAATGTCGTGTTCATTCAATGCACACTACACTTCAATGAAACAAACTGCATTCATTGATTCAATGAATCAAACCTTATTCCTTGTTTCAATGAAACAAACCTAACTCAAACAGTTAGAGAATCAAACTGCACATGTTCATTCAATGAAACAAGCTGCACTTGTCGATTCAATGAGGAGAGCTACTCTCATTCGTTCAATGTCTCGTTAATTCAGTGCACACTGCACACATTCATTCAATGAAAGAGGCTGCACTTGTCAATTCAATAAGTAGTGCTGCTCTCATTCATTCGAAGCCACACGTTTTACGCATTGTCTCTGTCAAATTGCACACCTTCACTCCATGAGCCAAACTGTCCGTCCTCATTCAATGAGAAGAGCTTCTCTGACTCATTTAATAGGTCAAGCTCACCGTTTTCATTTAATGAAACAAACTGTATTCATTGAATCTTTGAATCAAAGTTCAATCATTGGTTTAATGAACCAAATCATATTCCTTGTTTCAATGGAACAAGCGTAACTGTCTTATTTAGTGAAACAGACTACACGTGGAGTTACTCACTCTAGATCAATTCCTCAAGCTTAACGCATTGATTCAAACGAACAAATTGCACACATTTAAGCCCATGAAGCAAACTGCACTTGACAATTCAATGAGTACAGATACTCTCATTCATTCAATGTCGCGTTCATGCAAGGCACACTGGAAGCTTTCATTCAATGAAACAAACTGCATCCATTGATTCAACGAATCAAACCTTATTCCTTGTTTCAATGGAACTAACCTAACTCAAACAGTTAGAGAATCAAACTGCACACATTCATTCAATGAAGGAGGCTGCACTTGTCAATTCCATGAGGAGAGCTACTGTCATTCGTTCAATGTCGCGTTCATTCAGTGCACACTGCACACATTCATTCTATGAAAGAAGTTGCACTTGTCAATTCAATGAGTAGAGCTACTCTCATTCATTCGAAGCCACAAGTTTCACGCATTGTCTTTGTCAAACTGCCATGCACCTTCACTCCATCAACCAAACTGTCCTTCCTAATTTAATGAGAAGAGCTTCTCTGACTCATTCAATATATCAAGCTCACCGTTTTCATTTAATGAAACAAACTGCATTCATTGAATCTTTGAATCAAACTATAACCATTGATTCAATGTACCAATTCATATTCCTTGTTTCAATGAAACAAGCCTAACTGTCTTATTCAGTGAATGATCATGCACTCGTTCATTCAGAGGAACAGACTGCACGCATTTAATTCAATGATACAGACTGCAGGTCTTAATTCAATGAGTAGAGCTTCTGTCATTCATTCAATGGATCAAGCTTAACGCTTTCATTCAATGAAACAAGCTGCATTGAAAAACTGCAGGGGGCTCCAAGATGGCGGCGACACAGCAAGTCTGAGTCTATAAGTGCTCTTCCCAAGACTTGGGTAAAGTGGGTCACCCACCCCCACCACACTCACTAAATCATTCATAATAGCTGTTAAATTTAAATAGTTGCTTAGTATTACATTTAAATCATCTAATATTTAGTGAAAAATGACCAAAGGGAAGGGAGCCCGCAGCTCTCAGTAAGCAGGACCCCCTCCCCCACCCTCTCCCTCTTCAGCTGCAGCAGAGGCGCCCACAGCCGCCCCGGGGGACTTACCGACGGTAACAAGCCTTGTGGAGATGATCACCAAGCTGGACGCAAAGATCGCCGCATTTATCAAGGAGTCCCGAAATCGTTGGGAATCACGCTCGGCTGCGCTGCAGAAGCACTCTTGTATATTGCCTATGGACTTGTCATAAGATCCGTAGATGTTGGACTAAAGTAGCAAGTACCCTGACATAAATTTTAGGAACGGAAATTAGAGTGGACCCTGTATCTCTCCTTTTGGGCTTTTCAAACTTTCCCTCCCTGGATATGCACGGGAAGAGACTATTTTCTATTCTCTCTTTCTGTGCAAGGAAAAATATTTTGGTGAACTGGGTGGCTGAGGGCCCCCCCTCTGGACTTTCAAATTGGCACAGATTAATTATGGAATGTATCCCCCTTGACTTCCTTACAAATATGGTGCACCGAAAGACTGAATTATTTTATAAAATATTGCAGCCCTTCTTGAGTAACATAAATGCAGATATTTCGGCCATCCTAACAAGGGCTTTTATTTAATGGAGATTACAAACCTGACTGCTCCGGGGCCCCTTAAGAGAGGAATCCCGCACGAATACGGGTTTTATTACATTTGATGGTAATATATTCCGAGCATGTAAGAGACTTAAATATACACTCTGGTTCGTTGTAGGTTAGATTAGTAGAAAGTTGAGTTTTGTTTTTTTTTTCTGTTTCTTTTTTTTGCCTTTGTTAAATCTTGACTATTGTATATTTGATTGAATTGTAAATCAATGTTTGTATTTGAGAGTTTTATTTATTTTTGTAAACTTCTAAAAATGTTAAATTTCTAATAAAAATATCTTTAAAAACATCAAACTGCAATTACTGATTCAATGACTCAAACCTTATTCCTTGTTTGAATGGAACAAACATTGAGTGATTCACTTGTCTAGTGAATCCTACTGCTCTCGTTCATTCAATTAAACAGACTGCACATGTAGAGGTACTCACTTTGAATAAATGCCTCAAGCTTAACGCATTGATTCAATCAAACAAATTGCACAAATTTAGCCCATGAAGCAAACTGCACCCGTCAATTCAATGAATACAGATGCTCTCATTCATTCAATGTCGCGTTCATTTAATGCACACTGCACGCTTTCATTCAATGAAACAAACACATTCATTGATTCAATGAATCAAACCTTATTCCTTGTTTCAATGGAACAAACCTAACTCAAACAGTTAGAGAATCAAGCTGCACACGTTCATTCAATGAAGGAGGCTACACTTGTCAATTCAATGAAGCAAGCTACTGTCATTCGTTCAATGTCGCGTTCATTCAGTGCACACTGCACACGTTCATTCAATGAATGAGGCTGTACCTGCTAATTCAATGAGTAGAGCGACTCTCATTCGGTCAATGTCACAAGTTTCGCACATTGTCTCAATCAAACTGCACACGTTCACTTCTTGAATCACACTTGCACCTGTTAATTCAACGAGCAGAGCTTTCTCTCATTCGTTCAAAGTGTCAAGCACGACGCTTTCATTCAATTATACAAACTGCATTCATTGAATCATTAAATTAAATCAACGAATCAAACCATATTCCTTGTTTCAATGGAACAAACATTTAGTAATTCATTTGTTTAGTGAATCCTACTGCACTCGTTCATTCAATTAAACAGACTGCACATGTAGAGGTACTCACTTTGCATAAATGCCTCAAGCTTAACACATTGATTCAAACAAAACAAACTGCACAGATTTAGCCCATGAAGCAAACTGCACTTGTCAATTCAATGAATACAGCTTCTCTCATTCATTCAATGTCGCGTTCATTCAATGCACACTGCAGCTTTCATTCAATGAAACAAACTGCATTCATTGAATCAATGAATCAAACCTAATTCTTTGTTTTAATGGAACAAACGTAACTGACTTATTCAGTGAATCCTCCTGCTCTCGAACAGACTGCAATGACTAAAGGTTCTCTCATTCGTTTAATGCCACAAGCCTAACGCATTGATTCAATCAAATAGACTGCACACATTTACTCCATGGCGGAAACTGCACGTGTTTATTCAATGAGTAGAGCTTTTCTCTTTCATTCAATGCCTCGAGCTTAACACTTTAATTCTATGAATCAACCTGCATTCATTCATTGATTCATATTTCAATCATTGATTCAAAGAATCGAATGGAATACATTGATTTAAGTGTACAAACGTCATTCATTTATGGAGCGAATTTAACTGCATTCATTCAATTAATGAATCAAACTGCAAACATTCATTCTATGAGACACACTGCAAGTCCTATTCCAATGAATCTAGCTTTTGCCATTCATTCAACTGCACGCGTTCATACAATGACATAAACTGCATGCGTTCATTAAATGAACGTGTTAATTTAAGAAGAGCAGCTTTTGTCGTTGTCTCAAGCTGAACACTTTCATTCAATGAAACCAACTGCATTCAGTCAATCATTGATTCAAACTGTAATCATTCAGTCAACGAATCAAACTGTATCAATCGATTCAATCAAACAAACACATCTGCTTCGTGAATCAAACAGCACACCTTTATTCAATGAAATGCACGGCAGGTCTTAATTCAATGAGTGGAGCACATTGATGCCACGAGCAAAACGCATCTATTCAATGAAACAAACTGCAATCATTGATTCAATGAATCAAACGTTATTCCTTGTTTCAATGGAACAAACCTAACTCAAACAGTTAGAGAAACAAACTGCACACGTTCATTCAATGAAGAAGGATGCACTTGTCAATTCAACGAGAAGAGCTACTCTTATTCATTCGAAGCCACAAGTTTCATGCATTGTCTTTGTCAAACTGCACACCTTCACTCCATGAACCAAACTGTCCTTCCTAAGGCAATGAGAAGAGCTTCTCTGACTCATTCAACATGTCAAGATCACCGTTTTCATTTCATGAAACAATCTGCATTCATTGTATCTTTGAATCAAACTACAACCATTGATTCAATGAACCAAATCATATTCCTTGTTTCAATGAAACTAGCCTAATGTCTTATTTAGTGAATCGTCCTGCAATCGTTCATTCAGTGGAACAGACTGCACGCATTCAATTCAATGATACAGACTGCAGGTCTTATTTCAATGAGTACAGCTTCTGTCATTCATTCAGTGGGTCAAGCTTAACGCTTCATTCAATGAAACAAGCTGCATTGATTGATTCATTAAGTCAAACTGCAATCAATGATTCAATGAATCAACCTTATTCCTTGTGTCAATGGAACAAACCTAACTCAAACAGTTAGAGTATCAAACTGCACACGTTCATTCAATGAAGGAGGCTGCACTTGTCAATTCAATGAGTAGAGCTACTCTCATTCATTCGAAGCCACACGTTTCACGCATTCTCCCAGCCAAACTGAACATCAATGGAACAAACGTAACTGACTTTTTCAGTGAATCCTCCTGCTCTCGTTCAATCAATGGAGCAGACTGCGATGAGTGAAGGTTCTCACATTCTTTTAATGCCACAAGCCTAACGCATTGATTCAATCAAACAAACTGCACCCATTTCCTCCATGGAGGAAACTGCACGTGTTCATTCAATGAGTAGTGCTTTTCTCTTTCATTCAATGCCTCGAGCTGAACGCTTTCATTCTATGAGTCAACCTGCATTCATTCGTTGATTCATATTTCAATCATTGATGCAAAGAATTAAATGAAATTCTTTGATTTAAGGGTACAAACTTCTCTCATTTATGGAGTAAATTTAACTGCATTCATTAAATTCATGAGTCAAACTGCACACATTCATTCGATGAGAAACACTGCAAATCCTATTCCAAAGAATCTAGCTTTTGCCATTAATTCAGTGAAGGAAACTGCACGCGTTACAAACTACGTGCTTTCATTAAATGAAACAGACTGCACGTGTTAATTTAATAAGAGCAGCTTTTCGCGTTGGCTCAAGCTTAACACTTTCATTCAATGAAACCAACCGCATTCATTCAATCATTGATTCGATGTCAATGAATCAAACTGTATCAATCGATTCATTCAAACAAACTTAACACACTTAGTGAATCAAACAGCACACATTTATCCAATGAAATGCACTGCACGTCTTTATTCAATGAATGGAGCAACAGCCATTCATTTAATGTCACCAGCAAAACGCATTCATTCGATGAAACGAACTGCACGCATTCATTCAATGAAACAAACTGCACTCATTCAATTCAATTCATTGATTCAAACAAACTGCGCACATTTCTTCCATGAACGTTCAATCACATAAACTGCACGTGTTAATTCAATGAGTAGAGCTTTTCTTCAATGTCTCGAGCTTAACTCTTTTATTCAACAAAACAAACTGCATTCATTCAAATCGTTGAATCAAATTTTCAGAGAATCAAATGAAATTAATTGATTTAATAAAACAAACTTGTCTCATTTATGGAGTGGATTTAACTGCATTCATTCAATGAATCGAACTGCAAATATTGGTTCAGTAAGAAACATTGCAAATGCTCATCCAATGAATCGAGCTTTTGCCATTCATTCAATGAAAGAAACTGCACGCGTTCATTCGATGAAACAGACTGCACTTGTTAATTCCATGAGCAGAGCTTTTCTCGTTTATTCAATGTCTCGAGCTTAACATTTTCATTCAATGAAACCAACCGCATTCATTCAATCACTGAATCAAACTGCAACCACTTAGTCAATGAATCGAACAGTATTATTGGATTCAATCAAACAAACTTAACTGATTTAGTTCGTGAATCAAACTGCAACCATTCATACAATGAAATACATAGCACGTCTTAATTCAAAGAGTAGAGAACCTTCCATTTAATCAATGTATCAAGCTTAACGATTTCATTCAAAGAAAAAAATTGCATTCGTTGAATCACTGAATCAAACTTCAATCATTCAATGATTCAAACGTTATGCATTGTTTCAATCAAACACAGTTGAATCACTTATTTAGAGAATCAAACTGCACTCGTTCATTCCGTGAAACAGACTGCACGTGATAATTCAATGAGTAGAGCTTCTTTCGTTAATTCAGTACCACGAGTTTAACACATTGATTCAAAGAATAAAACTGCGCACATTCATTCAATGAAACAGACTGCACGTGTTAATTCGATGAGTATAGCTCTTCTCTTTAATTCAATGTCTCGAGCTTTATGCTTTAATTCAATGATTCAAACTGCATTCATTCATTCAGTGAAACACGCTGCACGTGTTAATTCAAACAGGAGAGCTTCTGCCATTCATTCAATGCCACGAACGGAACACAAGCTTAATGCTTTCATTCGCTGAAACAAACTGCATTCATTGACTCATTGAATCAAACTTCAATCATTAATTCAATGAATCAAACGTTATTCATTGTTTCAAAGAAACAAACTTAAATCACTCATTTAGTGAATCAACCTGCACTCGTTCATTCAATGAAACAAACAGCATGTGCTAATTCAATGAATAGAGCTTATTTCGTTCATTCAAAGCCACAAATTTAATGCATTGAATCAATGAAGCAAACTGCAGACACTCATTCAATGAAACAGACTGCACGTGTTAATTCAATGAGTAACTGATTCTTCTCTCGTTCATCCAATGTGTCAAACTTCACGCTTTCATTCAATGAAACAAAGTCATTCAATGAATAAATGAATCAAAGTTCAATCATTTATTCAATTAATGAAACAAACGTAGCTCACTCATTGAGTGAATCAAATTGCACTAGTACATTCAATGAATCTGACTGCACAAGATAATTCATTGAGTACAGCTAGTCTCATTCGTTCAATGACACAAGCGTAGCGCATTGATTCAATGAAACAAACTCATACATTTATTCCATGAAGAAAACTGCACGTGTTAATTCAATGAGTAGACCTTTTCTCTTTCATTTAATGTCTCGAGCTTTACGCTTTAACTGAATGAAAAAAACTGCATTCATTCAATCATTGAATCATATTTCCTTAATTGATTCAAAGAATCAAACTTAATTAAACAAACTTTTCTCATTTATGGAGAGAATCTAACTGCATTTATTCATTCAATAAATCAAACTGCAAACATTCGTTCGATAAGCAACATTGCAAGTGCTAATTCAATTAGTCGAGTTTTCTCGTTTTTTGAATGTCACGAGCGTAACGCTTTCATTCAATGAAGCAAACTGCATTTATTCAATCATTGAATCAAACTTTAGTCGTTGATTCAATGAATCAAACGTTGTTTCAGTGAAAGAATGCAGTTTCTTTGAATCAACGATTCACTCCATAAATGAGTTTGCTTCATTAAATCACTAAATTGCATTTCATTCTTGAAATCAGTGGTTAAAGTTTGATTCAATGAATAAATGCGGTTTGGTTCATTGAATTAAAGCGTGAAGATCGCGACAGTGTATGAATGAGAGGAACTCTACTCATTGAATTAACACGCGTCGTTTGTTTCATGGAATTAATGTAAGCAGTTTGTTTGATTAAATAAATCGTTATGCTTGAGGAATTGAATGGATGAGAGTAGCGGTACGTATTTAATTGTCACGTGCAGTCTATTTCATTGAATGAACGAGTGCAGTTCGATCCACTATACAAGTGAGTTCAGTTTGTTTCATTGAATATATGATTGTAGTTAGTTGAAACAAACGTAGCTCACTTATTTCGTGAATCAAACTGCACTTGTTCATTCAATTAAATAGGTTGCACGTGTTAATTCAAACACTAGAACTTCTAGAACTTCAATGAAAAACGTTTGATTCACTGAATATATGATTATAGTTTGATTCAATGAATGCAGTTTGTTTCATTGAATGAAATCGTAAAGCTTGACACATTGAATGATTGAGAGAAGTTCTACTCATTGAATTAACACGTGCAGTTTGTTTCATTGAATAAATGCGTTAAACTAGAGGCATTGAATGAACGGAGAAGCTTGACACATTGAATGATTGAGAGAAACTCTACTCATTAAATTAATACGTGCAGTCTGTTTCGTTGCAGTTTGTTTCATTGAATGAATGTGTTTTGCTCGTGGCGTTGAATAAATGGCAGAAGTTCTAGTATTTGAATTAACACGTGCAATCTGTTCAATTGAATGAACAAGTGTAGTTTGATTCACTAAATAAGTGAGCTACGTTTGTTTCATTGAAACTATGAATATCATTTTATTCATTGAATCAAAGATTAAAGTTTGATTCAATTATTCAAGGATTGCAATTTTTTTCATTGAATGACACCGTTCAGCTTGAACATTGAATGAATGAGAGAAGCTCTACTCGTTGAATTAAAACGTGCAGTCTGTCTCATTGAATGAATGCGTGCAGTTTGTTTCTTTGCATCAATGAGTTAAACCCGTGGCATTGAATGAACGAACCCGGCTCTAACTCATTGAATTAACACGTGCTGATTGTTCCATTGAACGAACGAAGTAAGTTTGACCCATTGAATCAGTGAGATAAGCTCTACATATTAAATTAACAATTGCAGTCTGTTTGATTGAAATAATGCATGCAGTTACTTGCATTGAATGAACGCGTGCAGTTTGATTCACTGAATGAGTGCAATTAGATTCAGTCCATAAATGAGTGAAGTTTGTTTCATTAAATCCATTTGCTTCTTTGAAACCGTGATTGAAGTTTGATTCAATGAATGCAGTTTGTTTCTTTGAATTAAATTATCAAGCTGGACACAGTGAATGAATGACAGATGCTCGACTCATTGTTACAATGATATAAACTTAATTCACTTATTTGGTGAATCAAACTGCACTCGTTCATTCAATGAAACACTCAAATGCACATGATAATTCAATGAGTGCGCATTGAAACTGCACATGAATAACGTTTGATTCATTGAATCGATGATTGTAATTTGATTCAATGATTCAATGAATGCAGTTGGTTTCATTAAATGAAAGCGTTAAGCTCGTGAGATTGCATGAAAGAGAAAGACTCATTGAATTAACACGTGCAGCGTGTTTCATTGAACGAATGCATGCAGTTTGTTTCAGTGAATGAAGGCGTGCAGTTTCTATTTTTGAATGAATGGCAAAACCTTGATTGGATTAGCAGTTGCAGTGTTCCTCATTGAATGAATAAATGCAGTTAGATTCACTCCATAAATGAGTGCAGTTTGTTTCATTAAATCAATGAAATACATTTGATTCTTTGAGACAATGATTGAAGTTTGATTCAATGGTTCAGTGAATGCAGTTTGTTTCATTGTATAAAAGCCTTAAGCTCGAGACATTGAATGAACGAGAAAAGCTCTACTCATTGAATTAACACGTGCAGTCTGTTTCATTGAATGAACGCGTGCTGTTTATTTCATTGAATTAATGCCAAAAGCTCGATTCATTGAATTTGCACTTGCAGTTTTTCTCATTGAATAAATGCAATTAGACTCATTCCATAAATGAGTGAAATTTGTTTCATTAATCATCGAATTGCATTTGATTCTTTGATTCAATGATCGAAGTTTGATTCAATGAATGCAGTTTATTTCATTGAATTAAAGCTTAAAGATCAAGACATTGAATGAATGAGTAGCTCATTATCACGTGCAGTCTGTTTCACGGAATAAGAGAGCGCAGTTTGATCCACTAAATGAGTTAAGTTTGTTTCATTGAAAGGATGAATAACGTTTGATTAATTGAGCGTTAAGCTCGACACATTGTATAAACGATAAAAGCTCTTCTCACTGAACTAAAATGTGCAGTCTGTTTCATTGAATGGCTGCATGCCGATAAATGACAGAAACATTGAAGTAACGCGTTTCTTGTTTCATGGAATTAATGTGTTGCAGTTTGTTTGGCTGAATCAATCCGTTAAGCTTGTGCCAGTGAATGAAAGAATTGAATGTACGGCAAGACTATCTATTCTTTGAATTATCACGTGCAGTGTGTTTCATTGCGAGAATGAGTAACTAAGCAAATTAGTTCAGTTTGTTTCATTGAATCGATTAATACGGTGTGATTCATTGACTTAAATATGGCAGTTTGAATGAATGCAGTTTGTTTAATTGAATGAAGCGTTAACCTCGAGACATTGAATAAATGAGAAATGCTCTATTCATTGAATTAACATGTGCATTGTGATTCATTGAATCAACACGTGCAGTTTCTTTCATTGAATGAATGGCCAAAGCTCGATTCGATGGATTAGCACTTGCAGTTTTTTTCATTGAATGAATGAAATTAGACTCACTCCATAAATGAGTGGCTTATTTCATTAAATCAATAAATTACAATTGATTGTTTGATTCAATGATTGAAGTTTGATTAAATGAATGAATGAATGCAGTTTGTTTCATTGAATTAAAGCATAAAGGTCAAGACATTGAATGAATGAGAGTAACTCTTTTCATTGAATTCTCATGTGCATTCTGTTTCATGGGATCAACCAGTGCAGTTTGATCCACTAAATAAGTGAGTTAAGTTTGTTTCATTCAAACGATTAAGCTCGAGACATTGAATCAACTAGAAAAGCTCTTCTCATTGAATTAAAAAGTGCAGTCTGCTTCATTCAATGACTGCATGCCGTTAGTTTCCACGAATGAACGTGTGCAGTTTCTTTCATTGAATTAATGGCTAAAGCTCGATACATTGGATTAGTAGTTGCATCGATTGTCAATGAATGCACGAATGCAGCTCATTTGATTGAATCAATTGGATTAGCTTGTGGCATTGAGTGAATGAGAGTAGCTCTACTCATTGAATTATCACGTGCAGTCTGTTTCATTGAACGAATGCATGTAGTTTGTTTCATTGAATGAACGCGTGCAGTTTCTTTTATTGAATGAATGCAGCTTGTTTCTTTGAATTAAAGCGCTAAGCTCGAGACATTGAATGAATGAGAGAAGCTCAACTCATTGGATTAACATTTGCAGTTTGCTTCATGGAATAAATATGTGCAGTTAGTTTGATTGGATCAATGCGTTAAGCTCGTGGAATTCAATGAATGAGAGTAGTTCTACTTATTGAATGATCACGTGCAGTCTCCTTCATGGAATCAACAAGCGCAGTTTAATTCACTAAACAACGACTAACGTTTGATTCATTGAATCAATGATTCTAGTTTGTTTCAACGATTCAATGAATGCAGTTTCTTTCATTGAACGAATGAGTTAAGCTTGACACATTGAATGAATGAGAGGAGCTCTACTCTTTGAATTAACACGTGTTTCATTGAATGAGTGTGTGCAGTTTGTTTCACTGAATCAATGCGTTACGTTCGTGGCATTGAATGAACGAAAGAAGCTCTACTCATTAAACTAAAACTACTGTTTGTTTTACTGAACGAATGAGGCACGCGTGACACATTCAATGAATGAGAGAAGCTCTGCAAATTGAATTAACACGTGCTGTTTGTTTCATTGAATTAATGTGTTCTGCTCGTGGCATTGAAAAAATGGCAGAAGATTCGATGTCTCGAGCTGAGCGCTTGAATTAAATAAAACAAACTGCATTCGTTCATTCATTGAATCAAACATCAATCTTTGATTCAGAGAATCAAATGTTTTACTAAATCTTCACTCATTTTTCGAGTGTATCTAACTGCAAACAAACGGCACGTATGAATTCAATGAATAGCGCTTCTCTCATTCATTCAATGTCACGAGTTTAACGCATGGATTCAATGAAACAACATGCAATGAAACAGACTGCACGTGATAATTCAATGAGCAGAGCTACTCACATTTATTCTTAACGCTTAATGCTTTCATTCAGTGAAGCAAACTGCTTTCATTCAATCATTGAATCAAACTTCCATCATTGATTCGATGAATCAAATGTTATTCATTAATTGAATGAAACAAACGTAACTCATTTATACAGTGGATCCGACTGCATTCATTCATTCAATGAGTCAAACTGCACTCATTGATTCAATGAAACACACTGCACGTGCTTATGCGGTGAGTAAAGCCATTGCCATTCATTCAATGAAACAAACTGCATGCCTGCATTCAAAGGCACAAACTGCAATAGCACAGACTGCACGTGTTAATTTAATGAGTTAGAGCAACTGTCATTGATTCAATGTTTCAAGCGTATGTCATTCATTCAATGAAACGAACTGCAACTGCCTAGTCACTGAGCAGAGCTTCTGCCATTTATTCAATGATTTGAGCTTTACGCTTTGAGTCAATGATACAAACGTTATTCATTGAATCAAACAAGCAAACTTAACTCACTTTTGTAGTGAATCTAACTGCACACATTCATTCAATGAAACACACTGAATTAACACGTGCAATGTGCTCTGTTTCTCTCATTCATTCAATGACACAAGTTTAACACATTGATTCAACCAAACAAACTGCACACATTCATTCAATGAAACCGACTGCACGTGATAATTCAATGAGTTGAGGTTTTCTCACTTATTCAATGTCTGGAGCTTAACGTTTTCTTTCAATTAAACAAACTGTATTTGTTCAATGATTGAATCCAACTTCAAGCGTTGATTCAATTAATCAAACGTTATTTATAGGTTCAATGAAACAAACTTGACTAACTTACTTAGTGAATCAAACTGTACGCTTTCATTCAATATCTGTATCATAATTTATTCCATGTCTCTATCATAACGCTTTCTTTCAGTAAAACAAACTGATTCATTCAATCATTGAAACAAGCTTCACTCATTGATTCAATGATTCAAATGTTATTCATTGATTTAAACAATCAAGCTGCACTTAATTTATTTAGTTAATCAAACTGCACACACCCATTCAATCAAACAGTGTGCACGTGCTAATTCATTGAATGAGTAGAGTTTCTGTCATTCATTCTATGCTAGGTGTTTAATGCATTGATTCAATGAAACCTACTACACACTTTCATTCAATGAAACAGACTGCACGTGTTAATTCAACGAGAAGAGTTTCTCTCATTCATTCAAACTGTCAAGCTTAACGCTTTCATTCAATGAAACAAACTGCATTCATTGAATCATTGAATAAAACTTCAATCATTCAATGAATCAAGCGTTATTCGTTATTCCAATGAAACAAACGTTGTTGACATATTTAGTGAATCAAACTGCACTCGCTCATTCAATGAAACAGACTTCACGTGATAATTCAATGAGTAGAGCTGCTTGCTTTCATTCAATGTCACACGCTTAACGCATTGATTCGAATCAATAATTGCAGTTCGTTTTAATGATTGAATGAATGCTGTTTGTTTCCTTGAATGAAGGGTTAAGCTCGAGGCATTGAATTAATGAGAGAAGCTCTGCTTCATTGATTGTATGTGTGCAGCTTGTTTCTTTGAATTAATGTGATAAACTCGTCGCAGTGAATGAATGCGAGAAGCGCTACTCATTGAATTAGCACGTTCAGTGTCTTTTATTGAATGAATGTGTGCAGTTTCTTTCATTTACTCAAGGCGTTTAACTCGTGGAATTGAATGAATGAGAGAAGCTCTGCTCATTGAATTAACACGTTCATCTGTTTCATTGATACATGTAGTTCGATTCATTGAATGAATGAGTTTATCATTGAATGACTGGGAGAAGCTGGGCTCCTTGATACACGAAGTAAATGATTTCAGTTCGTTCCACTGAATCATTGTATAAGGTTTGATTTATTGAATCAAAGACTGAAGTTTGATACAGTATTTGAATGAATGCAGTATGTTTCTTTGAATGAAAGCGTTTAGTTCAAGGCGTTGAATAAATGAGCGAATCTCTTCTCATTGAATTAACACGAGCAATCTGTTTCTTTGAAAAAAATGTGTGCAGTTTGCTTCATTGAATCAATGCGTTAAATTCGTGGCATTGAATGAACGAAAGAAGCTCTACTCTTTGAATTTACATGTGCTGTTTGTTTCGTTGAATGAATTAGTTAAGCTTGACACATTGAATGTATGAGAGAAGCTGTACACGTTGAATTAACACGTGCAGTCTGTCTCTTTCAATGAATCTGTGCAGTTTGAGTTAAGTTTGATTCTTTGAATCAATGAATAACGTTTGCATCATTGATTCAAAGTTTGAAATTTGTTTCAATAATTGAATTATTGCTTCACTGAATGAATGTGTTATGTTAGTGTCATAGAATAAGTGAGAGAAGCTCTACTCATTGAATTAAAACCTGCCGTCTGTTCCGTTGAATGTATGAGTGCAGTCTGTTTGATCCAATCAATGCGTTAGACTCGTGGCATGGAATGAATGAGAGAAGCTCTACACATTGAATATGTATGTGCAGTTTGTTTCGTTGAATGAACCAATTAAGTGTGACACATTGAATGAATGAGAGAAGTTCTACTCATTGATTTAACACGTGCAGTTTGTTTCATAGATTGAATGCATGCAGTTTGTTTCATTGAATGAAGGAGTACTAATTGGTTCACTAAACAAATAAGCTGTTTGTTTCATGGAATCAATGATTAATTGAATAATTGATTGAAGTTTGGTACAATGTTTGAATGAATGCAGTTTGTTTGATTGAATGAAAGCGTTAAGCTCCGGTCATTAAAAAAAACGAGGGAAGTTTTAGTCATTGAATGAACACGTTCAGTATGTTTCATTGTTTGAATGTGTGCAATTTGTTTCATTGAATCAATGCATTGAGTGAATGAAAGAAGAATTAACACCTCCTGTTTGTTTCATTGGACGAATGATTTAAGCTTTACGCATTGAATGGATGAAAGAATACTCTTTGAATTAACACGTGCAATCTGTTTAATTGAATGAATGCATGCAGTTTGTTTCAGTGAACGAATTGCAAAAGCACTATTCATTGGATTAGCACGTACAGTTTGTTTCAATAAGTTTGACACATTGAATGAATGAGAGAAGCTCTACTCATTAATTACTCGTTGACGTGTATTGAATGAATGCATGCAGTTTGTTTCATTGAATGAATGTGTTTTCCTCGTGGAATTGAACGAATGGCAGAAGCTCTACTGTTTGTGTTAACACGTAAGTAAATGAGTTTAGTTTGTTTCATTGAATCGATGAAGGTTTGATTCATTGACTCAAAGAGAGCAGTTTGATTCAATGCATTCAATGAATGCAGCTGGTTTCATTGAATGAAAGCGTTAAGCTTGACACATTGAATGAATGAGAGAAGCTCTATTAATTGAATTAACACATGCAGTGTGTTTCTTTGATTGAATGAGTTCAATTTGACTCACGAAATAAATGAGTTAAGTTTGTTTCTTTGAAATAACACGCCCGTTTGTTTCATTGAATGAATGTGTGCAGTTTGATTAAATAATTAAATGAACTAAGTTTGTTTCACTGAATTAATACTTGCCGTTGTTTCATTGAATGAATGAGTTAAGCTTGAACATTGAATAAAGCTCTACTGAATGAAGTAGCAGTCTGAATTAATCAGTGCCGTCTGTTCCTTTGAATGAATACATGCAGTTTGTTTCACTGAATGAATGGCAAAAGCCCAATGGGATTAGCACATGCATGTGTGTTTCTTTCAAACTATGAGTGCATTTTGAATAATTGAATAAATGAAAGCAATTGCAGTCACTAAATAAATTAGTTACGCTTGTTCCATTGAAACAATGAATAACGTTTGAATCATTTAATTAAGTTTGATACAATGAGTTAATTAATAAATTAATAAATTAACACGTGCAGTTTGTTTCATTGAATAAGTGGTAAAAACTCTACTCGTTGAATTAACACGTGCAGTCTGTTACATTGAATGAATGAGTTAAGCTTGACACATTCAACGAATCATAAAAGACGCATTGAATTAATACGCGCGTTAAGTGAACGTGTGCTGTTTCTTTCACTGAATGCATTAAAGTCGTAGCATTGAATGAATGAAAGAAAGAATGAGTTAAGCCTGACACACTGAATGAATGAGAGAAGCCCTACACATTCAGTTAATACGTGCAGTCTGTTTCATTGAATGAATGCATGCAGATTGTTTCGTTGAATGAATGTCTTTAACATGTGCTGAAAATGTGTTGCTGGTTAAAGCGCAGCAGGTCAGGCAGCATCCAAGGAACAGGAAATTCGACGTTTCGGGCTAAAGCCCTTCAGGATGACATCGAATTTCCTGTTCCTTGGATGCTGCCTGACCTGCTGCGCTTTAACCAGCAACACATTTTCAGCTCTGATCTCCAGCATCTGCAGACCTCACTTTTTACTCGAAGATGTCTTTAACATGTGACATTGAATGAATAACAGAAACTCTACTCTTTGAATTAACGAGCGCAGTGTATTTCATTGAACGAATGAGTGCAGTTTGATTCACTAAGTAAATGAGTTAACTTTGTTTCATTGAATCAATGAAGAACGTTTCATTAATTGAATCAATGAATGAAGTTTGATTCAATGATAGAATGAACGCAGTTTGTTTTATTGAATGAACGCGTTAAGCTCGAGACATTGAATTAAAATGTGCAGTCTGTTTCATTGCATTAATGTGTGCAGTTTGTTTCATTGAATGACTGCGTTTAGCTTGTGGCGTTGAATGAATGCCACAAGCTCTACACTTTGAATTAATACGTGCAGTGTGTTTCATTGAATGGATGAGTGCAGTTTGATTCACGCAGGAAAGGAATTTAGTTTGTTTTACTGATTCATTTATTCAATGATTGAAATTTGATTTAACGATTGAACGAAAGCAGTTTGTTTCATTGACTGAAAGCGTTAAGATCCAGACATTGAATAAATGAAAGAAGCTCTAATCATTGAATTAACACGTGCAATCTGTTCCGTTGAATGAATGTGTGCAGTTCGTTTCGTTAAATCATTGTGTTAAACTCGTAGCATTGAATGAATGAGTGACACATTGATTTAACAAGTGCAGTTTGTTTCATTGAATGAACGCGTGCAGTTTGTTTCATTGAATGAATGGCAAAAGCTCGATTGCTCTCTGAAACGTTCCACGAGTAGGCGGCCTGTCTCCCTAATGTATAGGAGGCCACATCGGGTGCAGCGGATGCAGTAAATGTGGAGGTGCAGGTGAATTTCTGATGAACATAGAGGGATCCCTTGGGGCCTTGGAGTGAAGTTAGGGGGAGGCGTGGGCGCACATTTTGCATTTCTTGCGGTTGCAGGGTTAGGTTGCAGTGGAGGTTGGGTTGGTGGGGGGTGTGGATCAGACAAGGGAATCGGGGAGGGTCTTTCCAGAATGCTGATAGGGGTGGGGTCCGTTTGGAGGTGGCGGAAATGAGGAAGGATGATCCGATGTATCTGGAGGTTGGTGGGGTGGTAGGTGAGGACCAGTGGGCTTCTGTCCTGGTGGCGATTGGAGGGGCGGGGTTCAAGAGCAGAGGAGCGGGAAGTAGAGCAGATGCTGTGGAAAGCATTGTCAACCACGTCTGAGGGAAAATTGAGGTCTTTGAAGACGGAGGCCATCTGGTTTGGTCGGTATTGGAATTGGTCCTACTGGGAGCAGATGCGACAAAGGCGAAGGAATTTGAAATATGGGATAGTGTTTTAACAGGGGCAGGGTGGAAGGTGTAATCTAGGTAGCTGTGGAAGTCAGTCAGTTGATAGTAAATGTCCATGTTGAGTCGGTTGTCCGAGATAGAGATGGAGAGGTCTAGGAAGAGCGTAGGAGGATGAAGGTGAGGACTCTGCTGAGGACTGATCTTTCATCCTCAGAGAGGGGAAGGTCTAGAGGGATGCTGAAAATACGGTAGGGCTGGGAGCTAGCATCTGGGACCTGGTGTGGGACTGGAGCTGGGAGTGGGGGCGAGGTTAGTTGTTGAGGCCGGGTTAGTCGTAGGGGCGGAGATCGGTGTGGGGGCGGGGATCGGCGCAGGGGTGGGGATCAGCGCGTGGTTAACAGCACACGAGCGCTTTCAAGGGCCCATGGAACATTCTGGAATGGTTGAGGAATTCTTTCACCTTCGCCGCATCTGCTCCCAGGAGGACCATTTCCAATACCGAACAATCCAGATGGCCTCCTTCTTCAAAGACCGCAATTTCCCCTCAGACGTGGTTGACGATGGTCTCCACCACATCTCTTCTACTTCCCACTCCTTCGCCTTTGAACTCTGCCTCTCCAATCGCCATCAGGACAGAACCTCACTGGTCCACACCTACCACCCCACCAACCTTCGTCATTTCTGCCACCTCCATACAGACCACACTACCAAGGATATATTTCCCTCTGCACCCCTATCAGCGTTCCGGAAAGACCACTACCTCCGGGACTCTCTTGTTAGAGCCAAAACCCCCACCAACCCAACCGCCACTCCCAGGACCTTACCCTGCAACCGCAAGAAATTCAAATTTCCCTCCAAGGCCCCAAAATATCCATCAAAAATTCACCTGCACCTCCACAAACATCATTTACTGCAACCGCTGCACACGATGTGGCCTCCTCTATATCGAGGAGACAGGTCGCCTAGTTTTGGAACGTTTCAAACAGCACCTCTGAACACCAACCCAACTGTCCTGTGGCTGAACACTTTAACTACCCCTCCCACTCCGCTAAGGACATGCAGGTCCTTGGCCTCCTCCATCACCAGAGCATGGCAACATGACGCCTGGAGGAAGAGCGCTTAATCTTCCGTCTAGGAACCCCCCAACCACAAGGGATGAATGCAGATTTCTCCAGCTTCCTCATTTCCCCTCCCTCCATCTTTTCTCAGTCCCAAACGTCAGACTCAGCACCGCTTTCTTGACCTGCAATCTTCTTCCCGACCTCTATGCCCCACCCCGTCTCTGGCCTACCACCCTCACCTTAACCTCCTTCCACCTATCGCATTCCCAATGCCCCTCCACCAAGTCCCTCCTCCCTACCTTTTACCTTAGCATACTTGGCACACCCTCCTCATTCCTGAAGAAGGGCTTATACCCGAAACGTCGATTCTCCTGCTCCTTTGATGCTGCCTGACAGCAACAGATTTTTAAGTTCTGATATCCAGCATCTGCAGTCCTCACTTTCTCCCTGTGAACACTAGTCCTAGAGCACACTGTAGAGAACAGCAGTTCCTGTGTCTCATGAAGAGAACAGCACTCATTGCGTACAATGAAGCAAATGACACTGCCTGCGTGTGTTGGAGACAACAGTAATCCCTATGTACAATATGGAGAACAGCTGTGCCTGTGTATAATGTAGAGAAGAGCAGTCCCTGTACCTCTTTTAGAGGACAGCAGTCCCTGTGTCTACTTTAGAGAACCCCAGTGCCTGTGTATAATATAGGAACCAGCAGTCACTGTATGTAATATCGAGAACAGCAAGCCCTGAGAATAATGTAGAAAACAACAGTGCCTGTTTCTAACGTGGAGGACAGTAGTTCCTCTGTATATTGTAGAGAACAGCAGATCATGTGTCTAATGTAGAAAATAGCAATCATCGTGTATAGTGTAGAGAACAGCTGTCTCTGAGTGTCTGGTAGAGAACAGCAGTTCCTGTGTTTAACAAACAGCAGTTCAGAATGTCGAGAACAGGGGTCCTGCGTACATTGAAGAGTTCAGCAATCCCTACATATTATATAGAGAACAGCAAACACGGTGTATAATACGGAGAACAGCAGTCCCTGTGGATAATATAGAGAACATGTGTATCATTATAGAGAGCAGGAGTCCATGTATCTAATATGGAAAACAGCCTTACATAATATGGTGAACAGTAGTCCTTGTATCTGTTACGGAGCACAACAGTGCCCGTGTATAAGAGAGAACAGCAGTCCCTGTGTATAATGTGGAGAACAGCAAACTCTGTGTATAATACAGAAACAGGAGTCCCTATGTCTAATATTGGGAACAGCAATTCACTTTTGTCATGTATAAAATAGCTGTGAAGAACAGTAGTCCTTGTATACATTGCACAGACTAGCAGCCCCTGTGTTCAGTATGGAGAACAGCAGTCCCTGTGTCTAATATAGGGAACATCAATCCCTGTTTGAAATGTATAAAATAGCTGTTTCTGGGTACAATGTGGAGAACAGTAGTCCTTGTGTATATTGTACAGAACAGTAGTCCCTGTGTATCATGTGGGGAACAGCAGTCTTTCTGTACACAGCAGAAACTGTGTGTAATATGGAGAACAGCAGGGTCTGTATAATACGAAAACGGCAATCCCTGAGTACAATGTAGAGAACAGCTGTACCTGTGTCTATTCCACAGAACAGCAGTCCCTAGGCATAATGTAGAGAATAGCAGTCCTTCTATACAACACAGAAACCAGTAGTCCCTGTGTATAATATAGAGAACAGTTAGTGTGTATACCATAGAGAATAGCATTCACTGTGTACAATGTAGAGGACAGCGGTTCATGTGTGCAATGTAGAGAATAGCAGTGCCTCTGTTCATTGTGGAGAACACTAGTCTTTGAATATAATACAGAGAACAGCAGTCCCTGTGAATGATAGAGAGATTGACAGTCTCTGTGTTTATTATACAGAGGAGTAGTCCTGTGCATAATGGAGAGAACTGCAGTCCCTGTGTCTATTACATAGAACACCGGTCCCTGTGTCTATTATAGAGAACATTAGTCCCTATGTACAATATGGAGAACAGCAGACACTGTGCATTACAGAGAGAACACAAGTTCCTGTGCTCAGTGTCGATAACAGCAATCCCTGCATGCAATGGAAAGAACAGCAGTTCAAGTGTAGAATATAGGGTACAGCAGTGCCTGTGTCAAATTTGAGAACAGCTGTCCCTGTGTTTAATAAAGAGAACATCAGTGCCTGTGTATACTATAGAAAACAACAGTCCTCGTGCACAGTATAAAGTAGTTGAGTCACTGTTAATAATATGGAGAACAGGTATATCTGCGTATAATATAGAGACCCACAGTCCAGATGTATCATATAGAGAGCAGCAGTCCCAGTGTAGAATACAGAGAACAGCAGTCCCTGTGCCTATTTTCGAGAACAGCAGTGCCTGTGTAGAATATGAAGAACAGCAGTCACTGTGCATAATATATAGATCATCAGTCCCTGTCCATTATATGGAGAACAGCAAACCTTGTTTATTATGTGATAACAGTAGTTCTTGCGTATATTGTGGAGAACAGCAGATCCTGTGTCTCTTCTAGGGGACTGCAGTCGATACGTCTAATGTAGGGGACAGATGTCCCTGAGGGTATGGAAGAGAACTGCGTAAAATGTAGAAGACAGAGGTCCTGCGTACATTGTAGGGAAGAGCAGTCCCTGTGTACAGTGTAGAGAACTGCCATCCATATATAATATAGAGAACAGTAGTGTCTGTATTTAATAAAGAGGACAGCAGTGCCTAGTTTAATAACGAGAACAGTAATCCCTGTGTATAATATCGAGAACGCTTGTCCCTGTGTCTATTTTAGAGAACTGCAGGGCTAGTGAATAATATAAAATCACAGCAGTAACTGCGCATGATTTAGAGACCAGTAAATCCTGTGAATAATATATAAAACAGCTTCCCTGATTAGAATGTGGAGAACAGTAGTTCCCGTGTATATTATGGAGAACCGCTGTCCCTGATTGTAATGTACAGAACTGTAGTACCTGTGTAAAATGTAGAGAATTGTAGGGAAGAACAATCCCTGTGTTTAATAGCAAGAACTGCACAGCCTGTGTATAATATAGATAACAACATTCCCATTGTTAAATAAAGAGAGCAGCAGACCGTGTGCTGAGACAGTGAACAGCAGTCCCTGTACCTCAAAAAGGCCACAGAAGTGCAATATAGAGAACAACAGTTCTTGTGTATAAGAGATCAGCACACCGGGTGTACAATATGACGAACAGCAATCACTGCGTATAATGTGGAGAACAGCAAACACTGAGAATCATGTAGAAAATCGCCGTCCCTGTGTATAATATAGAGAACAGCAGTCCCTGAGGGTCTGGAAGAGATCAGCAGTCACTGTGTAAAATGTAGAGAATAGCCGTCCCCGGGTATAATGTAGAGAATAAAAATCCCTGTGCATAATGTATAAAACAGCAGTTCCTGTCTATGATCTGGTAAACACTAGTCTTTGAGCACATTGTAGACAACAGTAGTCCCAGTGTCTCATGTAGAGAACAGCCGTCACTGCGTATAATGGAGAGAACAGCACTGCCTGTGTGTGGTAGAGAACAGCAGTCCCAGTGTTTAATAAAGAGAACAGCAGTCCCTGTGTATAATATAGAGGATGCCAGTCCCTGTGTACCATATAGAGAACAACAATCCCTGAGTGTAATATAGAGAGCAGCGGCCCCTGCGTGTAATATAGAGGACAGCAGCCGTTGTGTCTATTTTAGAGAACAGACGACAACAGTTCATTTGTATAATATAGAGAACAGCATGCTGTGTCTAATACAAAGAACATGAATCCCTGTGTTTAATAAAGAGAACAACCGTACCTGTGTGTAATATGGAGAACACCAGTGTCTGCGTATAACAGCAATCACTCTGTATAATACAGAAAACAGCAGTCCCTGTATATAATATAGAGAACACCAATACCTGTGTATAATATAGAGAACAGCTATCCCAGTGTGTAATATAGAAAGCCGCAGTCCCTGTGTATAATGTAGAGAACAACAGTCCCTCTGTCTATTTTAGAAAACAGCAATGCATGTGCATTATGTAAAGAACAGCAGTCCCTGTGTGCAATATAGACAACAGCAGTTCTCCTGCGTAATTCAAAAAACAGCAGTCCCTGTGTGTAATGTCAAGAACAGCAGTCCCTGTGTATAATATAGAGAAAAACAGTCTCTAATAGAGAAAAACAGTCTCTGTGTACAATGTCTAGAACAGCACTCCCTGTGTTTAATAATGAGAACAGCAGATAATGTGTATACTATAGAGAACAGCAGTCCCTGTGTTTGTTTCAGATAACGTCAGTGCCTATGTATAATATAAAGAATAGCAGTCCAAGTGTACAATATGGAGAACAGCAGTGCCTCTGTATAATAAAGAGAACAGCAGTCCCTGTGTATAATATAGAGACAAACAGTCTCTGTCTACAATGTCGCGAACAGCAGTGCCTGTGTGTAACATAGAGAACAGCAGTCTCTGTGTCTCATATAGGGAACAGCTGTTCCTGTGTCCAATTTAGGGAACAACAATCACTGTGTATAATATAGAGAACAGCAGACCCTGCATCAAATATAAGTGACAGCAGGCCATATGTATGCTCGAGGGAAAAAAAACTCTCTGTGTACAATATCGAGAGCAACAGTCCACGTGTATAACATAGAGAACTGTAGACAGTATGTCTAATATAAAGACTCCCTGTGTTCAATGAAGAGAACAGCACTCCCATGGTATAATATAGAGAACACCAGGTTCTGAGTATAATTTGGAGTACAGCTATTCCTGTGCGTAATATAGAGAGCAGCAGTCCCTGTGTATAACATAGAGGACAGCAGGCCCTGTGTGTATTTTAAAGAACAGCAGTGCCTGTGCACAAAACAAGGAACAGCAGTTCCTGTGTATAATATGGAGAACAGCAGTTCATATGCATAATATAGAGAAGAATATTCCCTATGTCTTATACAAAAAACAGTCGTCCTTCTGCATAATACAGGGAACAGCAATCACTGTGTATAATATAGAGAAAAGCAGTCTCTGTGTGCAATTTCTAGAACAGCAGTCCCTGTGTTTAGTAATGAGAACAGCAGTCTCTGTGTATAATATACAGAACACCAGTGCCTGTGTCTACTTCAGAGAACAGCATTGCCTGTGCATAATATAAAGAACAGTAGTCCCTGCGTACAATATGGAGGACAGCATATTGTATTATACAGAGAACAGAAGATGTTGTGCCTAATGTAAAGAACATGAATCCTTGTCTTTAATAAAGAGAACAGACATTCTTGTCTATAACATAGAGAACACCAGAGTCTGTGTGAAATCAAAGACAACAGCAGTCCCTGTGTACAATATAGAGAACATGAGTTACTGTGTATAACATAGAGATCAGCTATTCTTGTGTGTAATATAGAGAGTAGCAGTCCTTGTGTATAACATAGAGAACCACAGTCCATGTGTCTATTTTATAGAAAAGCAATCCCTCTGTCTATTTTAGAGAACAGCAGTGCCTGTGCATTATATAATGAACAGCAGTCCCCCTGTGCAACAGAGACAACATCAGTCCCTCTGTAAAATATAGAGAACCGCAGTCCCTCTGTATAATACAGAGAACAGTAGTCCATCTGTATAATACAGAGAATAGCAGTCTCTGTGTATAATATAGAGAACACCAGTGTCTGTGTATAATAGACAGAGGGACTGTTTTTCTCTATATTATACACAGGGTTTCCTTCTCTCTATATTATACACAGGGATAGCTGTTCTCCGTATTATACTCATGTTCTCTATGCTGCACACAGGGACTGCTGTTTTCTATATTATACACAGACACTGGTGTTCTCTATTTTTATAGACAGGGACTGCTCTTCTCTGTATTATACACAGGGATTGTTGTTTTCTATATTATACATATGAACTGCTGTTGTCTATATTACACACAGGGACGGCTGTTCATCATATAGTGCACAGGCACTGCTGTTCTCTAAAACAGACAGAGGGACTGCTGTTATGTGCAGGGATAGCTGTTCTCTATATCTTCCACACTGACTCATGTTCTCTATATTGTACTCAGGGACTGCTGTTCTCCATATTACACACAGGGGTAGGTGTTCTCTATATTATACACAGTGACTCATGTCCTCTACATGAGACACAGACACTGGTGTTCTCTATATTTTCCACAGGCACTGCTGTTCTCTGAATTAGACACAGTGACTGCTGTTCTCTATATTATACATAGGGACTACTGCTCTCAATATTACACACACAGAGATAACTTCTCTATATTAAACACAGTGACTTATGTTCTCTATCTGAGATACAGACACTGGTGTTCTCTATTATACAGAGAAACTGCTGTTCTTTATATTATACATATGAACTGCTGTTCTCTACATTTCACACAGGGACTGCTGCTCTGTATATTACACACAGGGATAGCTGTTCTCTTTATATCCCACTGTGGCTCATGTTCTCTGTATTGTACACAGGGATGGCTGTTCTCTTTATTAAACACAGAGATTCACGTTCTTTCTATTGGACACAGCATCTGCTGTTCTCTATGTTATACACAGTTACTGCTTTTCTCTATATTGTTCATAGGGAGTGCTATTCCCTATATTGTACACAGGGACTGCTGTTCTTTATTTTATGCACAGGCACTGATGTTCTCTGAAATTGACACAGGGACAGCTGTTCTCTCTATTATACATAGAGACTGCTGCTCTCATAATTAAATACAGGGACTGCTGTTCTCGACATTGAACACAGAGATTGCATTTCTCCATATTATACACAGGGACTGCTGTTCTCTGTATTATACAATGGGACAGCCTTTGTCTATATTATGCTATTTTCTACATCATACAGAGAGACTTCTGTTCTCTACATTGTACATAAGAACTGTTTTTATCTGTATTGCACACAGGGACTGCTGTTCTTCATATAATGTACAGGCACTGCTGTTCTCTAAAACAGACAGAGGAACTACTCTTCTCTATATTGTACACATGGCCTGCTGTTCTTGACAGGGACTGCTGCTCTCTCTATTACACTCAAGGATAGGTGTTCTCTATATTATACACAGTAACTCATTTTCTCTATATTGTGCACAGGGCCTGCTGTTCACTAAGACAGAGACAGGGACTGCTGTTCCATATATTATACACAGGGACTGCTATTCTCTGTATTATAGAGAGGAACTACTGTTCTGAATATTCTACACAAGGACTGCGGTTTTCTGTATTATACAAAGGGACTGCTGTTCTCTGTAGTATACAGAGGGACAGCTGCTCTCTATATGATATAGAGGGATAGCTGTTCTCTATATTATATGCAGTGACTCATGTTCTCTCCATTGTACACAAGGACTGCAGTTCTTGACATTGTACACAGAAATTGTTTTTCTCTTTCTTATACACAGTGACTGCTGTTCTCTAGATGATACATATGGACTGCTGTTCTCTATATTTTACACAGGGATTGCTGGTCTCTATTTTACACACAGGGGTAGCTGTTCTCTATATTGTTATACACACTGACTCATATTCTCCATATTGTACAAAGGAACTGCTGTTCTTTGTGTTATACACAGACATTGGTGTACTCTATATTATACACAGGGACAGCTGTACCCTTTTTTAAACACAGGGATTCGTGTTTTTTTTATTAGACACAGCATCTTCTGTTCTCTATATTTTCCACAGGGACTGCTGTTCTCTAAAATAGACAGAGGGGCTGCAGTTCTCTACATTGTACACAGGGACTTCTGGACTTTATATTATGCACAGACACTGCTGTTTTCTGAAATTGACACAGGGCAGCTGTTCTCGACATTGTGCAGAGACTGCTTTTCTCCATAATATACACAGTGACCGTTGTTCTTGAGATTGTACACATAGAATGCGTTTCTTCATATTACACACAGGGACTGCTGTTCTCTGTATTATACAGAGGGACATCTGTTGTCTATATTATGCACAGGGGCTGCTATTTTCTATATTGTACACAGGGACTCCTGTTCTCTATATTATACACAGACCCTGGTGATCTCTACATTATACACAGGGATGGCTGTTCTCTTTACTAAACGCAGGGATTCGTATTCTTTATATTAGACACAGCATCTGCTGTTCTCCATATTTTACACAGGGACTTCTATTTTTTTTAGATTAGATTTACAGTGTGGAAACAGGCCCTTCGGCCCAACAAGTCCACACCGACCCGCCGAAGCGAAACCCACCCATACCCCTACATTTACCCCTTACCTAACACTACGGGCAATTTAGCATGGCCAATTCACCTGACCCGCACATCTTTGGACTGTGGGAGGAAACCGGAGCACCCGGAGGAAACCCACGCTGACACAGGGAGAACGTGCAAACTCCACACAGTCAGTCGCCTGAGTCGGGAATTGAACCCGGGTCTTCAGGCGCTGTGAGGTAGCAGTGCTAACCACTGTGCCACCGTGCCGCCCACTTAGATGATACATATGGACTGCTATTCTCTATATAAGACACAGGGAATGCTCTTCTCTACATTATACATATGAACTGCTGTTCCCTATATTTTACACATGAAATGCTGTTCACTATGTAGTGCTGAGGCACTGCTGTTCTCTGAAATAGACACAGGGACTGCTGTTCTCTTCATTAAACACAGTGATTCATGTTCTTTATATGAGACACAGCATCTTCTATTCTCTGAATCATACATAGGGACTGCTGTTCTCTATATTATATGCAGGGACTGCTGCTCTCTATATTACGCACAGACAATGCAGCTCTCTATATTATACACAGTGACACATATTATCTATATTGTACACAGGGATGGCTTTTCTCTTTATTGAACACAGTGATTCATGTTCTCTATATTGTACTCTGTTGTTCTCTATATTATGCACAGGCACTGCAGTTCTGTATATTATACACAGACACTGGTGTTCTCTATATTATACACAGGGACTGCTGTTTTTTATTTTATGCACAGGCACTGCAATTCTCTAAAATAGATGCAGGACTGCTGTCCTCTATATTATACACAGGGACAGTGCTCTCAATATTACGCACAAGGATAGCTGTTCTCTATATTATGCAGAATGACACATATTCTCTATATTGTACACAGAGACTGCTGTTCTCTATATAATACACAGACACTGATGTTTATACACAGGGGCTGCTGTTCTCTTTTTTAAACACAGAGGTTCACGCTCTTTATATTGGACACAACATCTGCTCTTCTCTATATTATACACAGGCACTGCTGTTCTCGACATTGTACAGAGAGAGTGCTTTTCTCTATATTGTAGACAGTTACTGCTGTTCTCTAGATAATACATATGGACTGCTGTTCTCCATATAAGATGCAGGGAATGCTCTTTTCCATATTATACATATGAACTGCTGTTCTCTATATTTTAAACAGGGACACAGCATCTACTGATCTCTATATTATACTCCAGGACTGTCATTCTTCAAACTGTTCACAGGGCCTGCTGTTCTCGAAGATAGACACAGTGACTGCTGTTCTCTATATTATACACGGGGATAGCTGTTCTCTATATTGTACACTGACTCATATTCTGTATATTGAACACACGGATGGCTGTTCTCATTTTTTAAACACAGGGATTCATGTTTTTTATATTGGACACAGCATCTGCTGTTCTCTATATTATACACAGGCATTGCTGTTCTCCAAAATAGACAGAGGGACTGCTGTTCTCTATGTTGCACACTGGGCCAGCTGCTCTCTATAATTCACACAGGGATCGTTGATCTCTATATTACACACAGGGACTGCTGTTCTCTATAATTCACACAGGGATAGCTGTTCTCTATATTACACACATGGACTGCTGTTCTCTATAATTCACACAAGGTTAGCTGTTTTCTATATTATAAACAGGAACTACTGCTCTCTATAATTCACACAGGGATAACTGTTCTCTATATTATACACAGGGACTGCTGCTCTCTATAATTCACACAGGGATTGATGTTCTCTATATTATACACAGTGATTCATACAGAGGGCCTGCTGTTCTCTGTATTATACAGAGGGACTGTTGTTTTCTGTATTTTGCAGAGGGACTGCTGTTTTGTATTATGCAGAGGGACTGTTGTTCTGGTAATTGTACATATGTAATGCTGTTTTCTATATTGCACACAGGGACTGCTGTTCTCTTTATTAAATGCAGGGACTGCTGTTCTCTATATTATACGTAGGGACGGCTGTTCTCTGCACTGTACACAGGGACTGCACTTCCCTAAAATGTACGCAGGACCATAGTTCTCTACATTTTATGCAGGTAGTACTGTTCTCTACCATGTACTCAGGCACAGCTGTTCTCTACATTATATACATCAACTGCTGCTCTTTAAATGAAACACAGGATCTGATGTTCTCTGTAATAAACACGGATAACTGTGCTCTACATTATAAACAGGAACTACTGTTTTCTACATTATTCACAGGGTTTGCTGTTCTCTGTATTATACATAGGGAAACGTGTCCTCTGTATTATACACAGTGACTGCTGTTCTCTCTATTGTAAACAGGGATTGCTGTTCTCTTTATTAAACTCAAGGACTGCTGTTCTGTATATTCCACAGAGGAACAGCTGTTCCCTACCCGAGACACAACGACTGCTGTTCACTATTTGATTTACAGGGTCTGCTGCTCTCTTTATTAAACGCATTGAATGCTGCTCCCTGCATTATATACATGCACTGGTGTTCTCAAAAATAGACACAGGAACTGCTGTTCTCTATATTATATCCAGGCACTGCTGTTCTCTAAAATAGGCATAGGGACTGATGTTTTCTACATTATGCACAGGGATAACAGTTCTCCATATTGTACACATGGTCTACTGATCTCTATATCATACGCAGGGACTGCTGTTAAAAATATATTATGCAAAGTGACTGTTGTTCTCTGTAATAGACACAAGGACCATTGTTCTTCCTGTTATACACAGGTAAGGCTGTTCTCTATATTGCACACAGGGACTCCTGCTCTCTATAATATACATAGGGAAACATATTCCCTGTATTACACACAATGACTGCTGTTCTCTATAGAGTCATAGAGTCATAGAGATGTACAGCATGGAAACAGACCCATCGGTCTAACCCATCCAAGCCAACCAAATATCCCAACCCAATCTAGGCCCACCTGCCAGCACCCGGCCCATATCCCTCCAAATCCTTCCTATTCATATGTCCATCCAAATGCCTCTTTAATGTTGCAATTGTACCAGCCTCCACCACTTCCTCTGGCAGCTCATTCCATACACCATCTATGCGAAAAAGTTGCTCCTTAGATCTCTTTTATATCTTTCCCCTCGCACCCTAAACCTATACCCTCTAGTTCTGGACTCCCCCACCCCAGGGAAACGACTTTGCCTATTTATCTTATCCATGTCCCTCATAATTTTGTAAATCTCTATAAGGTCACCACTCCTTACGCTCCAGGGAAAACAGCCCAAGCCTGTTCAGCCTCTCCCTATAGCTAACATCCTCCAACCCTGGCAAAATCCTTGGAAATCTTTTCTGAACCCTTTCAAGTTTCACAACATCTTTCTGATAAGAAGGATACCAGAATTGCACAATATTCCAACAGTGGCCTAACCAATGTCCTGTACAGCCGCAACATGACCTCCCAATTCCTGTACTCAATACTCTGACCAATAAAGGAAAGCATATCAAACACCTTCTTCACTATCCTATCTACCTGCGACTCCACTTTCAAGGAGTTATAAACCTTCACTCCAAGGTTTCTTTGTTCAGCAACACTTCCGAGCAAAGTCCTGCTAAGATTTGCTTTCCCAAAATGCAGCACCTCACTTTTATTTGAATTAAACTCCATCTGCCACCTCTCAGCCCACTGACCATCTGGTCCAGATCCTGTCGTAATCTGAGGCAACCCTCTTCGCTATCCACTACACCTCCAATTTTGATGTCATCTGCAAATTTACTAACTGTATCTCTTATGCTCGCATCCAAATCATTTATGTAAATGACAAAAAGTAAAGGACCCAGCACCAATCTTTGTGGCACTCCACTGGTCAAAGGCCTCCAGTCTGGAAAAACCCTCCTCCACCACCTTTGAGTCAGTTCTGTATCCAAAATGGCTCGTTTTCCCTGTATTACATTATGCACAGGGACTGCTGCAATCTTTATAAACACAGGGATTGCTGTTCTCATTATTATACACAGGGACTGCTGTTCTCTAAGTTATATGTAGGGACTACTGTTCTCTACGCTGTATGCAGAACCACAGTTTCTACATTTTACACAGGGACTACTGTTCTCTACCAGACAATCAGGGATAGCTGTACTCTATATTATATACTGGGAATGCTATTCTCTACATGAGACACATGATCTGCTATGGTTGTTCTCCATGCTGTACACATGGTCTGCTGATCCCTATATTATACACAGGGACTGCTGCTCTCTATATAATACACAGGGAGACTTGCTCTCAATATTATAGCTTAAAATGTGTTGCTGGAAAAACGCAGCAGGTCAGGCAGCATCCAAGGAACAGGAGAATTGCCCTTCTTCAGGAATGCCCGAATGCTGATGCCCGAAACATTGATTCTCCTGTTCCTTGGATGCTGCCTGACCTGCTGTGCTTTTCCAGCAACATATTTTAAGCTCTGATCTCCAGCATCTGCAGTCCTCACTTTCTCATCTCAATATTATACGCAGGGGCTGGTGTTCACTAAGATAGGCACAGGGACTGTTATTTTCTATATTATACACAGGGATAGCTGTTCCCTATATGAGACACAGAATCTGCTGCCCACTTTATTAAACACAGGGGCTGCTGTTCTCTAAAATAGGCACAGGGACTGCTGTTCTCTCTTATACACGAGCACTGTTGTCCACTATAATCGACACAAAAACTGCAGTTCTCCCTATTATATACAGGCAAGGCTGTTCTCTATGTTAACACAGGGTCTCCTGCTCTCTGTAACATACACTCTATATATTATATAGAGTAACTGCTGCTCTCTATATTATGCACAGTGACTACTGCACTCTGTATGAAACAAAGGATTGCTGTTCTCTGTATTATACACAGGGATTGTTGTTCTCTAATTATACACACGGACTGCTGTTCACTCTTTTATTGTACACAGGGGCTGCTATTCTCTCTTATACACAAGCACTGTTGTTCTGTACATTTGATACAAGGACTGCTGTTCTCCATATTACACAAAGGCTCTGCTGTTCTCTATATCATACATAGAGAACAACAGTCACTGCGAATAAAAAAAGTCAACAACACTCTCTATGTTGTACACGGGCACTGTTGTTTGTTAAATTGACACAAGGACTGCTGTTCTCCATATTACACAGAAGGACTCCTGCTCTCTATAACATGCTCTCTAGAGTGACATGCGTTCTCTATATTATAAACAGCGACTGCTGTTCTCTATATTGTACATAGGGATTGCTGTTCTCTTTATTAAACACAGGAACTGCTGTTTTCTGTATTATAAGTAGGGATGGCTGTTCTCTGCAATAGTATAATGGCTGCAGAGAGGCAGTTCGAGGGGGATCTGCCTTTGGAGGTAGTATGGGCTGAAGTTAGAAATAGGAAAGGAGCAGTCACCTAATTGGGTGTTTACTATAGGCCCCCCAATAGCAGCAGAGATGTGGAGAAACAGATTGGGAAACAGATTTTGGAAAGGTGCATAAACCACAGGGTAGTAGTCATGGGCCATTTCAACTTCCCAAATATTGATTGGAAGCTCTTTAGATCAAGTAGATTGGACGGGGTGGTGTTTGTGCGATGTGTCCAGGAAGCTTTTCTAACTCAGATTGTCTGACCAGAGGGGGGAGCCATATTGGATTTGGTACTTGGTAATGAACCGGGACAAGTGATAGGCTTGTTGGTGGGTGAGCATTTTGGCGATGGTGACCACAATTCTGTGACTTTCACCTTGGTTATGGAGAGAGATAGGTGCGTGCAACAGGGCAGGTTTTACAATTGGGGGAAAGGGTTAATACAATGCAGTAAGACAGGATCTGAGGAGCATAAGTTGGGAGCATAGGCTGTCAGGGAAGGATGTCATTGAAATGTGGAACCTTTTCAAGGTACAGATACGACGTGTCCTTGATATGTATGTACCTGTCAGACAGGAAAGAGATGGCCGTGTGAGGGAGCCTTGGTTGACGAGGGAGGTTGAATGTCTAGTAAAGAGGAAGAAGGAGGATTACATAAGGTTAAGGAAATAAGGTTCAGACAGAACATTGGAGGGATACAGGATAGCCAGGAGGGAGCTGAAGAAAGGGATTAGAAGAGCTAAGAGAGGGCATGAAATATCTTTGACGGGTAGGATCAAGGATAACCCCAAGGCCTTTTATGCATATGTGAGAAACGTGAGAATGACGAGAACGAAGGTAGGTCCGATCAAGGACAGTAGTGGGAGATTGTGTATTGAGTCGGAAGAGATAGGAGAGGTCTTGAATGAGTACTTTTCTTCAGTATTTACAAATGAGAGGGACCATATTGTTGAAAAGGAGAGTATGAAACGGACTGGTAAGCTAGAGGAGATACTTGTTAGGAAGGAAGATGTGTTGAGCATTTTAAAAACTTGAGGATAGACAAGTTCCCCCAGGCCTGGCGGGATATATTCTAGGATTATGTGGGAAGCAAGAGAGGAAATTGCAGAGCCATTAGTAATGCTCCTTTCGTCTTCACTGTCAGCGGGGGTGATACCAGGGGACTGGAGAGTGGCAAATGTTGCGCCCCTGTTCAAAAAAGGGGTAAAGGATAAGCCCGGGAATTACAGGCCAGCTAGCCTTACTTTGCTGGTAGGCAAAGTAATGGAAAGGGTACTGAGGGATAGGATATATGAGTATCTGGAAAGACACTGCTTGATTAGGGACAGCCAACATGGATTTGTATGGGGTAGGTCTTGCATTACAAGTCTTATTGAGTTCTTTGAGGAGGTGACCAAGCATGTGGATGAGGGTAAAGCAGTGGATGTAGTGTACATAGATTTTAGTAAGGCATTTGATAAGGTTCCCCATGGTAGGCTTATGCAGAAAGTCAGGAGGCATGGGATAGTGGGAAATTTGGCCAGTTAGATAGAGAACTGGCTAACCGGTCGAAGTCAGAGAGTGGTGATAAATGGTAAATATTCAGCCTGGAGCCCAGTTACAAGTGGAGTTCTGCAGGGATCACTTCTGGGTCCTCTACTGTTTGTAATTTTTACTAATGACTTGGAAGAGGGAGTCGAAGGGTGGGTCAGTAAATTTGCAGATGATACGAAGATTGGTGGAGTTGTCGATAATGAGGAGAGCTGGTGTCGGCTGCAAAGGGACTTAGATATGATGCATAGCTGGGCTGAGGAGTGGCAGATGTAGTTCAACCCTGTCAAGTGTGAGGTTGTCCATTTTGGAAGGACAAATAAGAATGCGGAATACAGGGTCAACGGTAGGGTTCTTATACCCCAAGATCCCTCTGCCCCTCCACCTTACTATGTTCATAACTCAGGTGGATAGAGCTTGTAAGAAGGCCTATGGTGTATTAGGGTTCATTAGCAGAGGGATTGAATTCAAGAGTCGTGAATGTTGCAGCAGTACAAGACCACATTTGAATACTGTTCTGGTTGCCTCATTTTAGGAAAGATGTGGAAGCTTTGGAGAGGGTGCAGAGGAGATTTTCCAGGATGTTGCCTGGAATGGAGAATAGGTCATACGAGGATAGGTTGAAAGTGGTAAGCCTTTTCTCATTGGAACGGTGAAGGATTGAGGGGTGACTTGATAGAGGTTTATGAGATGATCAGGGGAATAGATCGAATAGACAGTCAGAGATTTTCTCCCCACATACAACAGAGTGTTACAAGGGACATAAATTTAAGGTGAAGGGTGGAAGGTGTAGGGGGGATGTCAGCTGTAAATTATTTACCCAGAGAGTGGTGGGGGCATGGAATGCGCTGCCTGTGGGAGTGGCAGAGTCAGAATCATTGGTGACCTTCAAGCGACAATTGGATAAGTACATGGATAGGTGCTTAAGCTAGGACAAATGGTCCTTCGGCCCACAACATCGTGGACCAAAGGACCTTTTCTGAGCGGTATTGTTCTATGGTTCTATATTCTATGTTCTATGTACACAGGGACAGCTCTTCCCTACAATGTATGCAGGACTGCTGTCCTCTACATTTTATACAGGTACTACTGTTCTTTACCATACAATCAGGGACAGCTGTTCTCTACATTATACGCATCGACTGCTGTTCTTAATACTATACCCTGCTGTTCTCAAGAATAGAAACAAAGTCTGCTGCGATATATACTATACGAAGTGATTGCTTTTCTCTACATTATATAGAGACTGCCGCTCTCTATATTATACACAGAGACTGCTGTTCTCTATATTACACAGAGGGACTGCTGTTCTATATATGAGACACAGGGAATGCTGCTCTCTTTATTAAACATAGGGAATACTGTTCTCTATATTATGCACAGGCACTGGTATTCTCTAAAATAGACACACGGACTGATGTTCTCTATATTATACACAGTGACCGCTGTTCTATACATTATTCACAGACACTGCTGTTCTCTGTATTACACACAGGGACTGCTGCTCTCTCTAATATACACAGGGACAAGTGTTCTCTATATTATGCACCACGACTGCTGTTCTCTATGGGGCTGGCTGTTCTCTACACTGTACACAGGGACTGCTCTTCCCTGCAATGTATGTAGGCCCGCTGTTCACTACAGTTTACACGGGGATTAATGTTGTCTTCCATACCCTCAGGGACAGCTGTTCTCTACGTTGTATGCATCGACTGCTGTTCTCTACATGAGACACAGGACTTGCTGTTCTCCACAACTTACACACGGACAGCTGTTCTCCACATTATAAACAGTGACTGCTGTTTTCTACATGATTCACAAGGCCTGATGTCCTATATATTATGCACAATGACTGCTGTTCTTTATATTATTCACAGGCACTGCTGTTCTCTAAAATATAGGCAGGTATACCTATTCTCTATATTATTCTTATTGACTCATCTACTCTATATTGTGCACAAGGACTGCTGTTTTCTGTAGTATACACAGGCGCTGGTGTTCTCTTTAATAAACACATGGATGGCTGATCTCAATATTTGAAACAGGGACTGCTGTTTTTATTTATACACAGGGACTGCTGTTCTTTCCATTGCACACAGGGATTGCTGTTCTCGACATTGTTACAGGAACTTGTGTTCTCTATAATACACAGGGACTGCTGTTCTCCATATTGCACATAGGGACTGATAGACACAAGGACCGGTGTTCTCTACATTACACACAGAAGCTGCTGTTCTCTATAATAGACAGAGGGACTGCTGTTCTCTCCATTATACACAGGACTCCTCTGTATAAAAAACAGAGACTGTCATTATCTCTATCATACACAGGGTCTGTGCTTCTCTTTATGAAATGCAGGGACTGCTGTTCTCTGTATTATATTCAGAGACTAGTGTTCCCCATAATGTACAGAGGCAATGCTATTCTCTACATTGCACACAGCGACTGCTGTTCTCTGCATTGTGCACAGGGACTGCTGTATAGTGTACACATGAACTGTTCGCTATGTTTTACAGAGGGACTGCTGTTTTCTGTACTGTACAGAAGGACTGCTATTCTCTACATTATACATAGGGACTGCTGTCCTGTGGAATAGACACAGGTACGGCTGTTCTATATTATAGACTCAGGCTGCTGTAGTCTATAGAGAACAGCAGAAACTGTGTGTAATATAGTGTACAGAAGGACTGCTGTTCTCCACATCATACATAGGGACTGCTGTTGTCTACAATATACACAAGGACTACTGTCCTTCACATTTGTACCCAGTTATTTTATACATTACAAACAGGGATTGCTGTTCCCTATATTAGACACAGGGACTGCTGTTGTTTGTACTGTACCTAGGGACTGCTGATCTCTATAACGTACACAAGGACTACTGTTCTCCACATTGTACGTAGAAACTGCTATTTTATACATTACAAAAAGTGATTGTTATGGCCTATACTAGACATAGGGAATGCTGTTTTCTATATTGTTCACAGCGACTGCAATTTGCTGTATTATACACAGACTCTGCTGTTCTCCACATTATCAACAGGGACTGCTGGTCTCTTTGAAACACGGGCACTGTTGTGCTCTATAATAGACACAAGGGCTGCTGTTTTCTCCATGTTATACACAGGTAAGGCTGTTCTCTCTGTTAGACACAGGGACTCCTGCTCTCTGTAATATACACAGGGACACATGTCCTCTATGTTATACACAGGGACTGCTGTTCTCCGTATTATACACTGTATGTGCTGTTCTCCATATAATATGTGGGGATTGCTGACCTCTTCAATGCATGCAGGACCCCTGTTCTCGACATTCTGAACTGCTGTTTATTAAACACAAAGACTGCTGTTCTCCACAGACACTCAGGGACAGCTGTTCTATGTCCTATACACAAGGATTGCTGTTCTCTACAGTATACACAGTGATGACTATTCTCCACATTACAAACAGGGACTGCTGTTTTCTACATTATTCTCAGGGCTTGGTGTTCTCTATATTACACACAGGGACTGCTGGTCCCAATATGAGACACGGGGACTGCTATTCTCTACAATATACACAGGGACTACTGATCTCTCTGTTCTACACAGCGACTGCTGTTTTCTACATGAGACACAAGATTTGTGTATTGTGCACCGGGACTGCTGTTTTCTATAATATACACAGGCACTGGTGTTCTCTTTATTATACACAGGGAAGGATGTTCTCGTCATTAAACACAGGGATTCATGTTTTGTATATTATACACAGCGACAGCTGTTCTCTATTATACACAGGGACACTTGTCCTCTGCATTTTAAACAGCAACTGCTGCTCTCTATATTATACACAGGGATTTCTGTTCTCTTTATTAAGCACAGGGACTGCTGTTCTCTATATTATACATTTTGAGTGTTGTTCTCTATATTATATGTTGGGACTGCTGACCTCTACAATGCATACAGGACCGCTGTTTTCTATATTTTACACAGGGACCACTGTTCTCTACCAGACAATCAGGGACAACTGTTCTCCACATGAGAGACAAGATCTGCTGTTCTCTACAGTATATATTGGGACTACTGTCCTCATTAGAAACAGGGGCTACTGTTTTCTATATTATTCTCAGGATTTGCTGTTCTCTATATTATACAAAGGGATAGCTGTTCCCTGTCTGAGACACAGGGACTGCTGTTCTCTGTATTATGCACAAGGCCTGCTGTTCTCTGAAATAGGTGCTCATTATTATGTTCTCTATATTATGCACAGTGATTGCTGTTCTCAATATTATAGACATGGTCTCCTGATCTCTATATTATACACAGGGACTGCTGTTCTCTATATTGCAAAGAGGGACTGTTGTTCCCTATATGAGACACAGGGATTGCTGTTCCCTATCTGAGTGACGGGGTCTGCTGCTCTCTTTATTAGACACAGAGAATGTTGTTCTCTGTGTTATATACAGGCACTGGTGCTCTCTAAAATAGACACAGGTACTGCTGTTTTCTATATTATGCCCAGGGATAGCTGTTCTCCATATTGTACACATGGTCTGCTGATCTCTATGTTATTCACAGGGACTGCTGTTCACTCTTTTATTGTTCACACGTACTGCTGTTCTCTCTTATCTATGGGCACTTTTGTTCTGTATAATTCACACAAGGATTGCTGTTCTAGATGACACACAGATAAGGCCGTTGTCCGTATTGCACAGAGGGACTCTTGCTCTCAATAACATACGCAGGGTTCTCTATATTACATCCTTCCCTGTGTATAATAAAGAGAACACCAGTGCCTGTGTATAACTGCGACTGTTACTCTCAATGTTATACACAGGGACTGCTGTTTAATATATATGAAACACATTGACTGCTTTTCTCTATATTAGACACAAGGACTGCTGTTCTCTATGTTATTCACAGGGCTGCTACTGTCTATATTATACACAGGGACTGCTGTTCTCTCTTATACGTGGGCACTGTTGTCTTCTATCATAGACACAAGGATTGCTGTCCTCCATATTATTCACAGGTAAGGCTTTTCTGTATATTACACAGTGACTCCTGCTCTCTATAATATATACAGGGCACATGTTCTCGATATTATACACAGTGACTGCTGTTCTCTTTATTATACACAGGGACTGCTGTTCTCTATAGTATATTTTGGGACTGCTGTTCTCTGCAATGTACGCAGGAGTGCGGTTCTCTATATTCTAAACTTCTGTTTATTAAACACAGGGACTGCTGTTCTCTATCTAGAGAACACTATATAGTGAGGAAAGAGATCGATCTGAGACGGGTACAGCTGAGAACAGAAGTGAGTCAAACAATCAGGGCAGGCAGGGATTAAGGTAGGACTAATAAATTAAACTGCATTTATCTCAATGCAAGGGGCCTAACAGATGAACTTACGGCACGGTTAGGAACATGGAACTGGGATATCATAGCAATTACAGAAACATGGCTCATGGATGGGCAGGATTGGCAGCTTAATGTTCCAGGAAACAAATGCTACAGGAAGGATAGAAAGGGAAGCAAGAGAGGAGGGGGAGTGGCATTTTTGATAAGGGATATCATTACAGCTGTGCTGAGGGAGGATATTCCCGGAAATACATCGAGGGAAGTTATTTGGGTGGAACTGAGAAATAAGAAAGGGATGATCACTTTATTGGGTTTGTATTATAGACCACACCTTCCCCCCCCCCCCGCCCCCCCAATAGTCTGAAGGAAATTGAGAACCAAACTTGTAAGGAGATCTCAGCAATCTATAAGAATAATAGGGTAGTTATGGTAGGTGCTGAAAATGTGTTTCTGGAAAAGCGCTTTTCCAGCAACACATTTTCAGCTCTGATCTCCAGCATCTGCAGTCCTCACTTTCTCCTAGTTATGGTAGGGGATTTTAACTTTCTGAACATCAACTGGACTGCCCTAGTGTTAAAGGTTTAGATGGAGAGGAATTTCTTTAGTGTGCACAAGACAATTTTCTGATTCAGTATGTGGACATATCTACCAGAGAAGGTGCAAAACTTGATCTACTCTTGGGAAAAAAGACCGAGCACTGAGGTGTCTGTGGGGTAGCCCTTTGGGGCCAGCGACCATAATTCTATTCGTTTTAAAATAGTGATGGGAAAGTATAGACCAGATCTAAAAGTTGAAGTTCTAAATTGGAGAAAGGCCAATTTTGACAGAATTAGGCAAAAACATTCAAAAGCTGATTGGGGGCAGATGTTCGCAGGTAAAAGGAAGGCTGGAAAATGAGAAGCCTTCAGAAATGAGATAACAAGAATCCATAGAAAGTATATTCCTGTTAGGGTGAAAGGGAAGGCTGATTGATAGGTATAGGGAATGCTGGATGACCAAAGAAATTGAGGTTTTGGTTAAGAAAAAGAAGGAAGCATATGTCAGATATAGACAGGATAGAATGAGTGAATCCTTTGAAGAGTATAAAGGAAGAGTACAAAGGAAGAGTATTAAGAGGGAAATCAGAAGGGCAAAACATGAGATAGGTTTGGCAAATAGAAATAAGAATTAACCAAAGGGTTTTTACAAATATATTAAGGACAAAAAGGTAACTAGGGAAAGAATAAGGCCCCTCAAAGATCATCAAGGCGTCCTTTGTGTGGAGCCACAGAAAATGGGGGAGATACTACATGAATATTATGCATCAGTATTTACTGTGGAAAAGGATATGGAAGATGTAGACTGTAGGGAAATAGATGGTGACATCTTGCAAAATGTCCAGATTACGCAGGAGGAAGTGCTGGATGACTTGAAACGGTTAAAAGTGGATAAATCCCCAGGACTTGATCAGGTGTACCCGAGAACTCTGTGGGAATCTAGAGAAGTGATTGCTGGGCCTCTTGCAGAGATATTTGTATCATCGATAGTCACAGGTGAGGTGCCGGAAGACTGGAGGCTGGCAAACATAGTGCCATTGTTTAAGAAGGGTGGTGAAGACAAACCAGGGGAACTATAGACAGATGAGCCTGGCCTCAGTGGTGGGCAAGTTGTTGGAGGGAATCCTGAGGGACAGAATGTACATGTATTTGGAAAGGCTAGGACTGATTAGGGATAGTCAACATGGCTTTTTGTGTGGGAAATCATGTCTCACAAACTTGGTAGAGTTTTTTGAAGAAGTAACAAAGAAGATTGATGAGGGCAGAACTGTAAATGTGATCTGTATGGACTTCAGTGATGCGTTCAACAAGGTTCCCATGGGAGACTGGTTAGCAAGGTTAGATCTCATGAAATACAGGGAGAACTAGCCACTTGGAAAAGAACTGGCTCAAAGATAGAAGACAGAGGGTAGTGGTGGAGGGTTGTTATTCAGACTGGAGGCCTTGACCAGTGGAGTGCCACAAGGATTTATCTCTGAAAGTTGCCACCCAGGTAAATAGTGCTGTGAGGAAGGCATATGGTGTACTGGGCTTTATTGGCAGAGGAATTGAGTTCCGGAGTCCTGAGGTCATGTTGCAGTTGTATAAGACTCTGGTGAGGCCTCATCTGGAGTATTGTGTGCAGTTTTGGTCGCCATACTATAGGAAGGATGTGGAAGCTTTAGAACGAGTGCAGAGGAGGTTTACCAGGATGTTGCCTGGAATGGTAGGAAAATCTTATGAGGAAAGACTGAGGCACTTGGGGCTGTTCTCATTGGAGAAGAGAAGGTTTAGGGGAGATCTGATAGAAGTGTATAAGATGATTAGGGGTTTAGATAGGGTAGATACTAAGAATCTTTTACCGCTAATGGAGTCAGGTGTTACTAGGGGACATAGCTTTAAATTAAGGGGTGGTAGGTATAGGACAGATGTTAGGGGTAGATTCTTCACACAGCGGGTTGTGAGTTCATGGAATGCCCTGCCCGTATCAGTGGTGAACTCTCCTTCTTTATGGTCATTTAAGCGGGCATTGGATAGGCATTTGGAAGTTATTGGGCTAGTATAGGTTAGGTAGGACTCGGTCGGCGCAACATCGAGGGCCGAAGGGCCTGTACTGCGCTGTATCCTTCTATAAGGATTGGTGCTGGGTCCTCTACTTTTTGTCATTTACATAAATGATTTGGATGCGAGCATAAGAGGTACAGTTAGCAAGTTTGCAGATGACACCAAAATTGGAGATATAGTGGACAGCAAAGAGGGTTACCTCAGATTACAACAGGATCTGGACTAGATGGGCCAATGAGCTGAGAAGTAGCAGATGGAGTTTACTTCAGATAAATGCGAGGTGCTGCATTTTGGGAAAGCAAATCTTAGCAGGACTTATACACTTAATGGTAAGGTCCTAGGGAGTGTTGCTGAACAAAGAGACCTTGGAGTGCAGGTTCATAGCTCCTTGAAAGTGGAGTTGCAGGTAGATGGGATAGTGAAGAAGGCGTTTGGTATGCTTTCCTTTATTGGTCAGAGTATTGAGTACAGGAGTTGGGAGGTCATGTTGCAGCTGTACAGGACATTGGTTAGGCTGTTGGAATATTACATGCAATTCTGGTCTCCTTCCTATCGGAAAGATGTTGTGAAACTTGAAAGGGTTTAGAAAAGATTTACAAGGATGTTACCAGGGTTGGAGGATCTGAGCTACAGGGAGAGGCTGAACAGGCTTGGGCTGTTTTCCCTGGAGCGTTGGAGGCTGAGGGGTGACCTTCTAGAGATTTGCAAAATTATGAGGGGCATCAATAGGATAAATAGGCAAATTTTTTTCTCTGGGGTGGGGGAGTCCAGAACTAGAGTGCATAGGTTTAGGGTGAGAGGGGAAGATATGAATGAGACCACGGGGCAACTTTTACATGCAGAGGGTGGTGCGTGTATGGAATGAGCTGCCAGAGGATGTGGTGGAGGCTGGTACAATTGCAACATTTAAGAGGAATTTGGATGGGTATATGAATAGGAAGGGTTTGGAGGGTTATGGGCTGGGTGCTGGCAGGTGGGACTAGATTGGGTTGGGATATCTGGTCGTCACGGATGGTTTATTTCCATGCTGTACACCTCTTTGATTCTATATTATATGTAGTGACGACTGTTCTCTACAATGTACGCAGGACCCCAGTTTTCTACATTTTACACAGGGTCTACTGCTCTCTACCACGCACTCAGGGATAGCTGTACTCTATATTGTACACTTGGACTGTTGTTCTCTACATGAGACACAGTATGTGCTATTCTCTACAATATGCACAGAGACTACTGTTCTCCCTATTAGAAACAGCGACTGCTGTTTTCCACATTATTCTTAGGGTTTGCTGTTCTCCATATTATTCACAGTGACTGCTGTTCTGTATATTACATAGATGGGCTGCTGTTCCCAATATGAGACACAGGGACTGCTGTTCCCCATCTGAGCACAGGTTTTGCTGCTTTTTTGTTACACACAGGGAATGCTGTTCTCTATATTACGCACAGGCACAGGTGTTCTCTAAAATAGACACAGGGACTGCTGTTGTCTATATTATAGATCGGGATGGCTGTTCTCTACTCTGTACACTGATCTTCCCTAAAATGTACCCAAGACTGCTGGTCTCTATACTTTACATATGGACTCATGTTCTCTACCATACACTCATGGACAACTGTTTTCTGCAGTATATTCTGTTCTCTACATGAGACAGAGGATCTGCAATTCTCCACAATATACACAAAGATTGATGTTCTCCACAGTTTAAACAGGGACTGCTGTTTTCTATATTACGCGGAGGGACTACTGTTCCCTAAATTAGACAATGGGACGGCTGTTCCCTATCTGAGACACAGGGTCTGATGGTCTCTTTATTAAACACAGGAAATGCTGTGCTCTATAGTATACACAGCGATAGCTGTTCTCCATATTGAACAAAAGCTCTGCTGTTTGCTATATTATACACAGAGAATGCTGTTCACTTTTATTTACACAGGAACTGCTGTTCTCTATATTGTACACAGGAGCTGCTGTTCTCTATTATACACGGGCACAGTTGTTCTGTATAATTGACACAAGGACTGCTCTTTTTCATATTATACACAGGTAATGCTGTTCTCTTTATTACACAGAGGGACTCCTGCTCTTTAATGTTCACAGGGACAAGTGTTCTCTATATTATACACAGCGACTGCTGTTCTCTATATTGTACATAGGGATTGCTGTTCTCTATATTCAACACAGGGACTGCTGTTCCCTACAATGTACGCAGGACCACTGTCTTCTACATTCTACACAGGTACTTCTGTTCTCTACCGTACACTCATGGACAGCTGTTCTCTACATTATATACAGCGACTGCTATTCTCTGCATGAGACACAGGATCTGCTCTTCCCCACAGTGTACACAGGGACTCCTGCTTTCCATCTCATAAACAGGGACTGCTATTTTTTACATTATTCACAAAGTTTGCTGTTCTCTATATTATGCAGAGTGACTGTTGTTCTCGAGATTTGACATAGACTGCTGTTCCCTGGATGAGACACAGCTGTTCTCTATATTAAACACAGGGATTGCTGCTCTCTTTATTGAACACAGGTACAGCTGTTCTCTATATTGTACACAGGGACTGCTGTTCTTTATATTATGCACAGGCATTTCTGTTCTCTAAAATAGACACAAGGATTGCTGTTCTCTGTATTATACACAAGGACTGCTGCTGTCTATATTATGCACAGAGACTGCTGTTTTCTATATTAGACACAGGGACTTCTATTCCTATTATTAAACATAGGGACTGCTGTTCTTGATATTATACACATGGACTACTGTTCTCTATATTATACACAGCGATGGATGTTCTCTGTATTATGCACAGGGCTGCTGTTCTCCATGTTGTACATAGGGACTGCTGTCCTCTATAGTAGACACAAGGACTGCTGTTCTACATATAATGCATATTAGAGGTAAGGCTGTTCTCTATATTATACAAAGGGACTCCTGCTCTCTTTCACACACAAAGGGGCTGCTAATCTCTTTATGAAACACAAGGATTCCTCTTCTCTATGTTTTACACAGGGATTGCTGTTCTTTCCATGAAACATAGGGACTGCGGTTCACTACATTGTATGTAGGTCTGCTGGTCTCTCCATCCTAAACTGCTGTTTACTAAACACAGTTACTGCTGTTCTCTATATTGTATGGAGGGGCTTCTGTTCTCTCCAATATACGCAGGAACAGTTTTCTACATTTTACACAGGGACTATTGTTCTCCACCAGACAATCAGGGACAGCTATTCTCTATGTTACACACTGGAACTGCTGTGCCACTGGATCTACTGTTCTCTACAATATACACAGGGACTACTGTTCTCCACATTAGAAACAGGGACTGCTGTTTTCTACATTAGTCTCAGGGTTTGCTGTTCTCCATATTATGCACAGTGACTGCTGTTCTCTATAGTACTCACAAGGACTGCTGTTTCCTATACGCGACACAAAGACTGTTATTCTCTATATTATACACAGAATCTGCTGCTCTCTTTATTGAACACAGTGACTCGTTCTCTATATTATTCACAGTGATAGCTATTCTCTATTTTGTGCAAAGTTTCTGCTGTTCTCTATATTATGCACAGGGATTGCTGTTCTCTTTATTAAACATAGTAACATCTGTTCTCTTTACTAAATACAGAGACTGCTGTTCTCTATATTTTATGTAGGGACAGCTGTTCTCTGCATTATACACAGGGACAGCTCTTCCCTACAATGTGCGCAGGACTGCTGAACTCTACATTTTACACAATTGCTATTGCTCTCAACACAGGGACAGCTGTTCTGTACATGATATGCATCAACTGCTGTTCTCTACATGAGACACAGGATCTGCTGTTCTCCACAATACATGGAACAACTGTTCTTCACATTATAAACAGGAACTGGTGTTTTCTACATGATTCAAAGGGGTTGCTGATATTATGCACAGGGACTGCTGTTTTTCATATTATTCACAGGCACTGCTGTTCACTAAATTAGAAACAGGGACTGCTGTTCACTGAATTACTCACAGGGACTGATGCTGTCTATATTATACACAGGGACATGTGTCCTCTGTATTTCACACAGCAACTGCTGTTCTCTATATTATACACAGGGATTGCTGTTCTCTTTATTAAACACAAGGACTACTGTTCTCTAGGGTATGCACAGTGAGTGCCGTTCTCTATATTATATGTAGAGACTGCTGACCTCTACAATGTATGCAGGACCGCTGTTCTCTACATTTTACACAGGGACTATTGGTCTCTACCAGACACTCAGGGACAGCTGTTCTCCACATGAGAGACAAGATACACAGGGATAGTTGTTCCCTCTGTGAGACACGGGGTCTGCTGTGCTCTTGATTAAACACAGGGGACTACTGTTCTCTATAATATGCACAGGCACTGGTTTTCCATATAATAGACACAGGGACTGCTCTTCTCTATATTATGCACAGGGATACCTGTTCTCCACATTATACATTCAATCTGATGATCTCTATATTATATACAGGGATTGTATATTATAGGGAGGAACTGCTGTTCCCTACACGAGACACAGGGACTGCTGTCCGCTATTTGGGTCAGGGGGTCTGCTGCATTCTTTGTAAAACACAGGAAATGCTATTCTCTGTATTATGTACAGGCACTGGTGTTCTCTAAAATAGGCATAGGGACTGTTATTCTCTAAAATAGACACAGAGACTGGTGTTTTCTACATTATGCAAAGGGATAGCTGCTATTTTCTGTATTATATGTAGGGACGACCGTTCTCTGCACTCTCATTTCAGTGTGTTGTTTCTCTATCTGTACTCTCAGTCCATTGTGCTGTTGCTGTATCTCTGCACTCAGTCCATGTGATATTTCTCCGTCTGTACTCTCTGTTCAGTGTGGTCTTTCCTTGTCTGTACATTCAGTTCTTTGTGTTTATTCTCTCTCCGTACTCTCAGTTCAGTGTGATGTTTCTTTTTCGTTCTCCCCTTTCAGTATGTTGTTTTTGTATCTGACCCTCAGGGAGAGCTGTTCTCTATATAATACACTGGAACTGCTGTTCTCTACAAGAGACACAGGATCTGTTATTCTCCACAGTGTACACATGGACTACTGTTCTACACACTAGAAACAGGGACTTCTGGTGTCCACAATGTACACAGGACCGCAGTTTTGTTACAATTTACACAGGGACTGCTGTTCTCTATGTGTGAGATAGGGACTGCTGTACTCTGTATTAGACACAGACACTGCTCTTCTCTAAAATAGGCACAGGGTCTGCTGTTCTCTATTTTATACACAGTGACTCACGTTCTTGATATTATACACAGGGATAGCTGTTCTCCAGATTGTACGCAGGGACTGCTGTCCTCTACAATGTACACAGGCACTGCTGTTCTCTGCATGTGCATAGGGACTACTGTTCACTATTTTATACATAGGGAATGTTGTTCTGTGTAATAGACACAGGAACTGCTGTTCTCTATATTAGACAGAGGGATTGTTGTTCTCTATATTATACTGAAAGATAGCTGTTCTAGATTGTACACATGTTCTTTATAAAAAAGTGAACAACACTTCCTCTGCATAATATACACAGGCACTGCTGTTACCCCTAATGTACACAGGGTCTGCTGTTCTCTCTTACACACAGGCACTGTTGTTCTGTATAATTGACCCAATGACTGTTGTTCTCCATATTAAACACAAGTAATGCCGTTCTCTATATTACGCAGGGGACTCCTGCTCTCTGTAACACACAGGAACAAAGACTGCTGTTCTCTATATTATATGTTGGACTGCTTTTCTCCACACTGTACACAGGAACTGCAACTGCTGTTCTCCACATAGATTAGATTACAGTGTGGAAACAGGCCCTTCGGCCCAACAAGTCCACACCGACCCATACCTAACACTAGGGACAATTTAGCATGGCCAATTCACCTGACTTGCACATCTTTGGACTGTGGGAGGAAACCGGAGCACCCGGAGGAAACCCACACAGACACGGGGAGAACGTGCAAACTCCACACAGTCAGTCGCCTGAGTCGGGAATTGAACCCGGGTCTCAGGCGCTGCGAGGCAGCAGTGCTAACCACTGTGCCACCGTGCCGCCCATGAGACACAGGATCTGCTCTTCTCCACAATATACACAGGGACCAATGTTCCCAATATTATAAACTGAGACTGCTGTTTTCTACATTACTCACAGGGTTTGCTGTTCTATATATTACGCACAGTGACTGCTGTTCTCTATGTTAGACACAGGGATTGTTTCTCTCTTTATCAAACACAGGGACAGCTGTTCTCTATATTGTGCAAAGTGACTCATGTTCTCTATATTGTGCACAGGTACTGCTGTTTTCTGTATCATACACAGGCACTGGTTTTCTCTTTATTATACACACGGATTCATGTTCAGTATTTTATACACAGCGACTGCTAAATTATATACAGGGACTCCATTTTATACAATGGGACTGCTGTTCTTTCCATTGTGTAGAGGAACTGATGTTCTCTCTATTATGCACAGCATCTGATGTTCTCTCTATTATGCACAGGGATTGCTGTTCTCTGCATTATACACAGGGATGGCTGTTCACTGTATTATGCACAGTGACTGCTGTTCACCATGTTGTACATTGGGACTGATATTGTCTATAATAGACACAGAGACTGATGTTTTATATTATACTCAGTGACTGCTGTTCTTTATATCTTACAAAGGGATATTGTACACAGCAACTGTTGTCCCCTACAATGTACACAGTTACTGTTGTTCCCAGAGGACTTGCTGTTCTCTGTTATACACAGGGACTGCTCATCTGCGTACTGTGCCGAGGGACTGCAGTCGTCTATATTACACATAGGGACTGCTGTTCAGTGTCACAGACATAGGAACTGCTGTTCTCTATATTATACACAGGGACTACCATTCTGTATAATAGACACAGGAACTGCTGTTCTCTATAGTATACACACGGACTGCTCTCCTTTACATTATACACAGAGACTGCTGTTCTCTATAACAGACATAGGGACTGCTGTTCTCTATATTATACTCAGGACTGCTCTTCTGTCACAAACACAGAGACTGTTCACAGAGATTGCTGTACGATGGAAAGAACAACAAAGTCGAGAACAACAGTCCGTCTGTATAATACAGAGGACAGCAGTCCATGTGTATAATATAGAGAAACACAGTGTACAATGTCTAGAGAACAGTGGTCACTGTGTATAATAAAAAAAAGCAGATACTGTGTCTAGTATAAAGAACATGAATCCCTGTGTTTACAAAAGAGAACTGCCCACCCTGTGTATAATTTAGCGAACACCAGTGTCTGTGTATAACATAGAGAACAGCAGTCCCTGTGTTCAATACAGAGAACATGAGTCACTGTGTATAATACAGAGAACTGCTATCCCTGTGGTAATATAGAAAGCAGCAGTCCCTGAGTCTATCTTAGACAATGACAATCCCTGTGCATAATACAGAGAACATGACTGTGTATAATACAGAGAAACGCCATCACTGCCTGTAATATAGAGAGCAGAAGTCCCTGCGTATTATATAGAGAACAGCAGTCCCTCTGTCTATTTGAGAGAACAGCAGTGCCTGTGCATTTTAAAAAGAACAGCTATCCCAGTGTGTAATGTAGAGAGCAGAAGTCACTGTGTATAATATAGAGAACACCAGCGTCTGTGAATAATATAGAGAACAGCAGTCCCTCTGTACAATATAAAGAATATGAGTCAGTGTGTACAATAGAGAGAACAGCTATCCCTGTGTGTAATATAGAGAGCAGCAGTCCCTGTGTAAAATATAGAGAACAGCAGTCCATCTGCATCATCTACAGAACAGCGGTCACTGTCTATATGAAAGAGAAAAGCAGTCTCTGTCTACAATTTCAAGAACAGCAGTCCCTGTGTATAATATGGAGAACAGCAGATGCTGTGTCCAATATAAAGAGCATGAATGCCGGTGTTTAAAAAAGAGAACAGCTGTCCCCGTGTCTATCTTAGAGTACAGCAGTCACTATGTACATTATAGAGAACTGCAGTGCCTGTGTCTATTTTAGAGAACAGCAGGCCCTGTGTAGTATATAGAGAACAGCAGTGCCCGTGCATTATCTAAAGAACAGCAGTCCCTGTGTGTAATACAGACAACATCAGTTCATATGTATAATTTAAAGAACAGCAATCCCTTTCTATTATACAGAAAACAGTAGTCCCTATGCATAATATAGAGATCAGCAGTCCCTCTGTACAATGCAGTGGACCGAAGTCCTTGTGTATAATATAGGGAAATTCAGTCTCTGTGTACAATGTTGGGAACAGCAGTCCCTGTATTTAATCATGAGATCAGCAGTCTCGATTTGTAATACAGAGAAGAGCAGTCCCTGTGTCAATTTCAGAGAACAGCAGTGCCTGTCCATAATATAAAGAAAATAGTCCCTGTGTACAATATGGAGAACAGCAGTCCCAGTGAACAATATGGAGAACAGCAGTCGCTGTGTAAAATATAGCAATTAGAAGATGCTGTGTCTAACATAAAGAACATTCTTTCCTGTGTTTAATAAAGAGAACAGCCGTCCCTGGAATAACAGAGAGAACACCAGTGTCTGTGTGTAATGTAGAGAACAACAGTCCCTGTGTACAAGGTAGAAGATATGAGTCAGTGTGCATAATATAGAGAACAGCTATCCCTGTGTCTAATATAGAGAACACCAGTGTCTGTGTATAATGTAGAGAACAGCTATCCCTGTGCATAATATAGAGAACACCAGTGTCTGTGTATAATGTAGAGAACAGCAGTCCCTGTGTGCAATATAGAGAATATGAATCATTGTGCATAATATAGAGAGCAGCTATCCATGTGTGTAATATAGAGAGCAGAAGTTCCTGTGTATAATATAACAGCAGTCCCCCTGTCAATTTTAAAGAAGAGTATTATATTGAGAACAGCATCTGCTGTCTCATAAAAAGAACATGATTGCCTGTGTTTAATGAAGAGAACAGCCGTCCCTGTGCAAACATAGAGAATACCGGTGTCTGTGCATAATATAGAGAATAGCAGTCCCTGTGTACAATATAGAGAACACGAGTCACTGTGTAAAATAGAGAGAACAGCTATCTCTGTGTGTAATATAGAGAGCAGAAGTCACTTTGTATAATGTAGAGAACAACAGTCCCTCTGTCTAGTTTAAAGAACAGCATTCCCATGTGCAATACAGACAACAGCGGTCATGTATACAATATAGAGAACAACAGTCCCTCTGTCCAGTACAGAAAACATCAGTCCCTCTGTATAATACAGAGTCCTTGTGCATAATATGCAGAAAAGCAGTCTCTCTGGACAATGTCAAGAACAGCAGTCCCTGTGTTTAATAATGAGTACAGCAGTCTGTGTATAACATAGAAAATAGTTGTCCCTGTGTCTATTTCAGAGAACAGCATTGCCTGTGCATTATATAAAGGACAGCAGTCCCTGTGTACAATGTGGAGAACAGCAGACACTGTTTCTAATGAAAAGAACATGAATCCCTGCGTCTAATGAAGAGAACAGCCGTCCCTGTGTATAATACAGAAAACGGCAGCCCATGTTTTCAATATAGAGAATATGAATCACTGTGTATAGTATCGAGAAAAGATTTCCCTGTGCGTAATACAGAGAGCAGCAGTCCCTGTCCATAATATAGAGGACAGCAGTCCCTGTGTCTATTTTCGAGAGCAGCAGAGCCTGGGTACAATAGAAAGAACAGCAATCCCTGTGTTCAATACGGAGAACAGCAGACACTGTGTGTCATCAAAATAACATGACTGCCTGTGTTGAATGAAGAGAACAGCAGTCACTGTGTATAATACAGAAAACAGCAACTCCTGTTTTCAATATAGAGAATATGTGTCACTGTGTATAATATAGAGAACAGATTTCCTTGTGGGTAATATAGAGAGCATCAGTCCGTGTGCATAATATAGAGGACAACAGTCCCTGTGTCTATTTTTGAGAACAGCAGACCCTGTGTACAATATAATGAACAACAGTCTCAGTGTACAATATAGAGAACAACAGTGCCTGTGCACAATTTTAAGCACAGCAGTCTCTGTGTAAACTATAGAGAACAGCAATTCATTCGTAATATATAGAGAACAGATGTCCCTGTGTACATTATAGAGAATATGAGTCACTGTCTATAACTTAGAGAACAGCTATCCCTGTGCATAATGTAGAGAACAGCAGTCCTTGTGTATAATATAGAGGACAGCAGTCCCTGTGTCAGTTTTAGAGAACAGCAGTACTTGTGCACAATTTAGAAACAGCAATACTTGTGCACAATATAGAGAACAGCAGTCACTGTGTATAATATAGAGAACAACAGTGTCTGTGCATAATATAGAGAACAGCAGTCCCTGTGCACAAAAAAGAGAGTATGAGTCAGTGTGTGTAAAATAGAGAACAGCTATCCATGTGCTTAATATAGAGAGGAGCAGTCCCTGTGTATAATATAGGGAACAGCAGTCCCTGTGCCTATCTTAGAGAACAGCAGGCCCTGTGTACATTATAGAGAACTGCAGCCCCTCTGTCTATTTTAGAGAACAGCAGGCCTTGTGTACAATATACAGAACACCTAACCCTCTGTCTATTTTGGAGAACAGCAGTGCCTGTGCATTATCTAAAGAACAGCAGTCCCTGTGTGCAATACTGACAACAGCAGTTCGTATTCATAATGTAAAGAATAGCAGTCCCTCTCTATAATACAGAAAATAACAGACCCTGTGTTTAATATCGATAACAGCAGTCCTCTGTATAATACAGTGCACAGCAGACCCTGCGTGTAATATAGAGAAACGCTGTCTCTGTGTACAATGTTGGGAACAGCAGTCCCTGTATTTAATCGTGAGATCAGCAGTATCGATGTATAACACAGAGAACAGATGTCCCTGTGTCAATTCCAGTGTCTGTCCATAATATAAAGAACAACATTCTCTGTTTACAATATAGAGAACAGCACTCCCTGTGAACAATATGGAGAACAGCACTCCCTGTGTATAATACAGCAAACAGAAGATGCTGTGTCTAATATAAAGGACATGAATCCCTGTGTTTACTAAAGAGAACAGCCGTGTCTGTGTATAATATAGAGAACACCAGTGATTGTGTATAATACAGAGAACAGCAGTCCTTCCGTATAATATAGAAAGCACCAGTGTCATTGTATAATGTACAGAACAGCAATCCCGTGTCTTTCTTAGAGAACAGCAGTCTCTGTGTACAATATATAGAACAAGTCATTGTGCAAAATAATAGAGCAGATATCCATGTCTGTAATATAGTGAGCAGAAGTCCCTGTGTATATTATAGAGAACATCAGTCCCTCTTTCTATTTTAGAGAACAGCAATGCTGGGGCATTATATAAAGAACAGCAGTCCCCGTGTGCAATAGAGACAACAGCAGTTCATCTGTATAATATCGCGAACAGCAGTCCCTCTGTATAATACAGAAAACAGCAGTCCCTATGTATAACAGAGAGAACAGCAGTCTCTTTGTATAATACAGAGAACAGCAGTCCCTGCGTATAGTATGGAGGAAAGCAGTCTCTGTGTCCAGTGTCAAAAACAGCATTCCCTGTGTTCAATAATGAGAACAGCAGTCTGTGTGTATAACATAGAGAGAAGAGCAGTCTCTGTGTCTATTGCAGAGAACAGCAATGGCTGTGCATAATATAAAGAACAGCTGTCCCTGTGTATAACATTGAGAACAGCAGGCACTGGGCCTAATAAAAAGAACATGACTTCCTGTGTTTAATGAAGAGAATAGCCGTCCCTGAGTATAATACAGAAAACAACAGTCCCTGTGAACAATATAGAGAACATAAGTTACTGTGTATAGTACAAAGAACAGCTATCCCTATGTGTAATATCGAGAACAGCAGTCCCTGTGTACAATATAGAGAACATGAATCATTGTGCATAATATAGAGAGCAGCTATCCCTGTGTGTAATATAGAGAGCAGAAGTCCCTGTGTACAATATAGAGAAAGGCAGTCCCTCTGTCCAATACAGGAAACAGCAGTCCCTGTGTTTAATATAGAGAACTGTAGTACCCTTGTATAACAGAGAACAGCAGTCCGTGTAGAATATGGAGAAAAGCAATCTCTGTGTCGAATGTCAAGAACAGCAGTCCCTGTGTTTAATAATGAGAACAGCAGTCTGTGTGTATAATATAGAAAAGAGCAGTCCCTGTGTCTATTTCAGAGAACATCAGTTCCTGTGCATAATATAAAGAACAACAGTCCTGTGTATAATATGGAGAACAGCAGACCAGATGTATAATCTAGAGAACCACAGTCACTGTGTACACTATCGAGACCAGGAAGTAGTGGAATCTGGTACAATTGCAACATTTAAGAGGCATTTGGATGGGTATATGAATAGCAAGGGTTCGGAGGAATGTGGGCCGGGGCAGGCAGGTGGGACTCGATTGGGTTGGGATATCTGCTTGGCATGACAGGTTGGACCAAAGGGTCTGTTTCCATGCTGTACATCTCTATGTCTCATGACCAGCAGTCCCTGTGAATAATACAGAGAACAGCAGATGCTGTGTCTAATATAAAGAACATGAATCCCTGTATTTAATAAAGAAAACAGCTGTGATTGTGTACAATATGGAGAACTGAAGTCCCTCTGTATAATAGAGAAAACAGCAGTCCCTGCATATAATACAGAGAAAAGCAGTCTCTGTGTACAATGTTGAGAACAGCAGTCCCTGTGTTTAATAAAGAGAAGTAGGGCTTCCTGACACAGTATGTAGACTGGCCTACAAGGGGCGAAGCCACTTTAGGTTTAGTTCTGGGTAACAATCTTCTAGGAGAAAGTGAGGACTGCAGATGCTGGAGATCAGAGCTGAAAATGTGTTGCTGGGTAACAACCCTGGCCAAGTGTTAGATTTTGATCACAATTCACAAGGTTTATTTTAGTGATGGAAAAGGATAGGTGTACTCCACCGAGCAAGAGTTACAGCTGGGGGAAGGGAAATTACGATGCAATTAGGAAAGGTTTAGGAAGCGTAGATTGGGAAGGAAACTGCAGTGGATGAGGACATTAAAAATGTGGAGCTTATTCAAGGAAAAGCTCCTGTGTGTCCTAGACAAGTATGTATCTGTCAGGCAGGGAGGAAGATGTAGAACGTGTGAGCTGTGGTTTACTAAGGAAGTTGAATCCCTGATCAAGAAGAAGAAGAAAGCTTATGTTAGGACAAAATGTGAAACTCAGTTAGGGCGTTTGAGGGGTACAAGGAAGTCAGGAAAGACCTAAAAAGAGAGCTCAGAAGAGCCAGGAGGAGACATGAGAAGTCGTTGGTGGATAGGATCAGGGTTGACCCTAAGGCTTTCCATTGGTATGTCAGGAATAAAAGAACGACGAGAGTTAAATTAGGGCCAATCAAGGATAATAGTGGGAAATTGTGTGTGGAGTCAGAGGAGATAGGGGAAGCACCAAATAGATATTTTTCAACAGTGTTCACTATAGAAAATGAAAATGTTGGCAAGGAAGATACAGTGATACTTGCATCTAGACTGGAAGAGATTGAGGTTCACAAGGAAGAGGTGTTAGAAATACTGCAGAGTGTGAAAATAGACAAGTCCTTTTGCAAGGTTTGTGAAGGTTTGTAGCTCAGTTTGAAATTTAGGGTGTAGGTTTGCTCGCTGAGCTGTAGGTTTGATATCCAGACGTTTCATTACCTGGCTAGGTAACATCATCAGTGGCGACCTCCAGATAAAGCAAAGCTGTTGTCTCCTGCTTTCTATTTATATCTTTCTCCTGGATGGGGTTCCTTGGGTTTGTGGAGATGTCATTTCCTGTTCGTTTTCATTGTGACATCACCACAAATCCCAGGAACCCCATCCAGGAGAAAGATATAAATAGAAAACAAGAGACAACAGTTTCACTTCACTTGGAGGTTGCCACTGATGATGTTACCAAGCCAAATACTGAAATGTCTGGATATCAATCCTACAGCTCAGTGAGCAAACCTAAACACTAAATAGAAAAGTCCCCTGGGCCAGATGGGATCTAACCTATGATCTTATGGGAAGCAAGGGAAGAGATTGCCGAGCCTTTGCCCTTGATCTTCAAATCATCATTGTCTATGGAATAGTGCCTGAGGACTGGAGGATAGCAAATGTGGTTCCCTTGTTCAAAAAGGATAGTAGAGACAACGCTGGTAATTACAGAGTCTCACTTCAGTTGTTGGTAAAGTGTTGGAAAAGGTTAGAAGAGATAGGATTTATAACCATCTAGAAAAGAATAATCTGATCAGGGACAGTCAGCACGGTTTTGTGAAGGGTAGGTCGTGCCTAACGAATCTTATTGAGTTTTTTGACAAAGTGACTAAACAGGTAGATGAGAGTAAACTGATTGATGTGGTGTATATGGATTTCAGCAAGGCGTCCGATAAGGTTCCCCACAGTGGGCTATTATACAAAATGTGGAGGAATGGGATTGTGGGAGATGTAGCAGTTTGGATCAGTAATTGGCTTGCTGAAAGAAAACAGAGGGTTGTAGTTGATGGAACATGTTCATCTTGGTGTCCAGTTACTAACTACGTACCGCAAGAGTCGGCATTGGGTCCACTGCTGTTCATCATTTTTATAAATGACCAGGATGAGGGCTTAGAAGTGTGGGTTAGTAAATTTGCAGATGACACTAAGGTCGGTGGAGTTGTGGATAGTGATGAAGGATGTACTAGGTTGCAGAGAGACATAGATAGGATGCAGAGCTGGGCTGAGAGGTGGAAAATGGAGTTTAATGTGGACAAGGTGATAAACTTTGGACAGAGTAATCAGAATGCAAAGTACTGGGCTAATGGTAAGATTCTTGGGAGTGCAGATGAACAGAGAGATCTCGGTGTCCATGTACACAGATTCCCTGAAGGTTTCCACCCAGATTGACAGGGTTGTTAAGAAGACAGACAGTGTTTTGGCCTTTATTAATAGATAGATTGAAGACCAGAAACATGAAGTTATGCTGCAACTGTACAAAGCTCTGGTACGGCCACACTTGGAGAATTGTGTACAGTTCTGGTCACCGCATTATAAGAAGGATAGCGTTATAAGCTTTGGAAAGGGTGCAGAGGAGATTTACTCAGATGTTGCCTGGTATGGAAGGAATGTCTTACAAGGAAAGGCTGAGGGCCTTGAGGCTGTTCTCGGTAGAGAGAAGAAGGTTGAGAGGTGACTTAATAGAGACATACAAGATAATCAGAGGGTTAGATAGGGTGGACAGGAAGAGCCTTTTTCCAAGTACGGGGATGGCAAACACATGGGGACACAACTTTAAAGTGAGGGGAGATAGGTATAAGACAGATGTCAGAGGTAGTTTCTTTATTCAGAGTGTAGTAAGGGTATGGACTGCTTTGCCTGGAACGGTAGTAGATTCGCCAAGTTTAAGTGCATTTAAGTTGTCATTGGACATCCATGTCATGGATGTACATGAAATAGCGTAGGTGGGATGGGTTTCCGATTAGTATGACAGGGCGGCGCATCATTGAGGGGTCTGTACTGAGCTGTAATACTATATTTTCAATATTCTATGTAATAGCAGTTCTGCAGATAATATAGAGGAAAGCAGCCCGTCTGTCTATTTTAGTGAACAGCAGTGCATGTGCATTATATAAAAACCATGTGTGCAATACAGACAACAGCAGTTCATCTGTATAATATAGAGAACAGCAGTCCCTCTGTCCAATATAGAAAATAGCAGTCCCTGTGTTTAATATACAGAACAGCAGCCCCTTGTATAGCACAGTGAACAACAGTCCCCGTATAATATGGAGAAAAGCAGTCTCTGTGTCCAATGTCACGAACAGCCGTTCCCGTGTTGAATAATGAGAACAGCAGTCTGTGTGTATAACAGGGACTGCTCTTTTCTATTTCAGAGAACATCAGTGCCTGTGCATAATATAAAGAATAGTATTCTTCTGAGTATAATATAGAGAACAGCTATCTCTATGTTAATATATAGAGCAGCAGTCCATAGTGTAGAGAACGGTAGTCCCTCTGTCTATCTTAGAGAACAGCAGTCCCTGTGTACAATATAGAGAACATGAGTCATTGTGCATAATATAGAGAACAGCTATGCCTATGTGTAATATAGAGAGCAGCAGTCCCTGTGCATAATATAGAGAAAAGCAGTCCATGTGTCTAACTCAGAGAACAACATGCCCACTGTGCAATGTAGAGAACAGCAGTCCATCTGTCTATTTTAGAAGAACAGTAGTCTCTGTGTGCACGACGGCCAACAGCATTTCACATGGAAAATACAGAGAACAGCAGTTCCTCTGTATCATATAGGAAACAGCAGTTCCTGTGTACAATATAGAGAACACCAGAGAACAGGAGTCCCTGAGTACAATATAGAGAACATGTGTCACTGTGTATAACATAGAGAACAGCTGTGCCCGTGTGTAATATTGAGAACAGCAGTCCCGCTGTTTATTTCAGAGAACAGCTGTGCCTGTGTATTACAGAAAGGACTGCAGTTCTTATTTATAATATAGAGAACAGCACCCCTCTGTATAAAACAGAAAACAACAGTCCCCGTGTATAATAAAGAGAACAGCAGACCCTGTGTATAATATAGGGAAAAGCAGTCTCTGTGTACAATGTTGAGAACAGCAGTACCTGTGTTTCATAAAGAGAACAGCAGTCCTGTGTATAACATAGAGAACATGTGTCTCTGTGTCTCATTTCGGGAAAAGCAGTCCTGGTGTCTAATATAGGGAACAACAGTCACTGTGCATAATATGGAGAATAGTTGTAACTGAATATAATTTCGACAACAGCAGTCTTTGTGTCTATTATAGAGGACAGCAGTCCGTATGCATAATCTAGTGAAAAGCACTCTCTGTGTACAATGTTAAGAACAGTGGTCCATGTGATTGATAAAGATAACAGCAGTTCATGTGTATAATATATAGAATAGCAGTCCCACTGTATAATCCAGAAAACAGCAATCCCTGTGTATAATATAGAGAACAGCAGTTTCTGTGATTATTTTCGAGAACAGCACTGCCTGTGTAAAATGTAGACAACATCAGTGTATAATTGAGAGAATAGCAGTCCTGTGAACAATATAGAGAACATGAGTCACTGTGTATAATATAGGGAGCAGCAATCTCCGTGCATAATATAGAGAACAGCAGTCCCTCTGTCTATTTTAGAGAACAGCAGTGCTTGTGCATAATATAAAAAAAGCAGTCCCTGTGTGCAACACAGATAACAGCAGTTCATATGTATAATACAGAGAACAACAATCCCTCTGTATAATACAGAAAACAGCAGTCCCTGCTTATAATATAGAGAAAAACAATCCCTATGTATAATATAGAGAAAAGCAGTCTCAGTGTACAATGTCAAGAGCAGCAATCACTATGTTTAAGAGAACAGCAGTGCCTATGTGCAATGTAGACAACAGCAGTTCATATGTGTAATATAAAGAACAGCAGTACCCTGTATAATAGAGAAAACAGCAGTCCCTGTGCATAATATAGACAACTGCAGTCCCCCTGTATAATTCAGAGGACAGCGGCCCCTGTGCATAATATAGAGAAACGCAGTCTCTGTATACAATGTCGAGAAAAGCAGTCCCTGTGTATAGTATAGAAAACACCTGTACCTGTGTATAATATAGACAACAGCAGTCACTGTGTCTAATATAGTGGACAGCAGTCCATATGGAAATCTAGAGAGTCTGTGTACGATACAGAGAGCAGCAGTCTCTGTGTCTCACATAGAGAACAGGAATGCCTGTGCACAATATATAGAATATGAGTCTCTGTGTTTATTGAAGAGAACAGCCATCCCTGTGTATAATTTAGAGAAAACCAGTGTCTGTGTATAATAAAGAGAACAGCAGTCCCTGTATACAATACAGAGAACATGAGTCACTGTGTACAGTATAGAGAACAGATGTCCCTTTATTTAGATTAGATTACCTACAGTGTGGAAACAGGCCCTTCGGCCCAACAAGTCCACACCAACCCACCCCCCCTACATTTACCCCTTCACCTAACACTACGGGCAATCTAAGAAAGGCCAATTCACCTGCAAATCTTTGGACCGTGGGAGGAAACACACACAGACACTGGGAGAATGTGCAAATGGGGAAATTGAACCCAGGTCTCTGGCGCTGTGAGGCAGCAGTGCTAGCCACTGTGCCAACCTGCCAACCACATTTAATCATTAGATCAGCAGTCTCTATGTATAATATAGAGAACAGCTGTCGCTGTGTCAATTTCAGAGAACAGCAGTGCCTGTACATAAAATAAAGAATAATAGTCCCTGTTTACATATGGAGTACAGCACTTCCTATGAACAATATGGAGAAAAGCAGTCCTTTTGTATAATATAGCAAACAGAAGATGCTGTGTCTAATATAAAGAACATGAATCCCTGTGTTTAATAAAGAGAACAGCCGTCCCTATTTATAATGTAGAGAACACCAATGTCTGTGTATAATATAGAGAAAAGCAGTCTCAGTGTACAATGTCAGGAGCAGCAATCTCTATGTTTACTTAAGAGAATGGCAGTTCTGTGTAAAATGTAGAGAACATATGTCTCTGTGTCTCATATAGGGAAAAACAGTATTTGTGTCTAATACAGAGGATAGCAGTCTATTTGTATAACATAGAGAACAGCAGATGCTTTGACGAATATAAAGAACATGACTGGTTTGATGAAGAGAACAGCCCCTTGAATAATATAGAGAACACCAATGTCTGTGTATGATACAGAGACCAGCAGTCCCTGTGAACAATATCGAGAATATGAGTTACTGTGTATAATATAGAGGACAGCTATCTCTGTGTAATATAAAGAGCAGCAGTCCCAGTGTGTAATATAGAGAACTGCAGTCCCTGTATCCATTTTAAAGAACAGCAGTGCCGGTGTACAATATAAAGAACAGCAGTCCCTGAGTAAATTATAGATTATAGGAGTTTGTATGTGTCATATAGAGAAGAGCAATGTGTCTTACATTGAGAACAGCGGTCACTGTGTATAATATAGAGAACAGCGGTCACTGTGTATAATATAGAGAACACCAATGTCTGTGTATAGAGAACAGTTAACCCTGTCTGTAATATAGAGAGCACCAGACCCTGCATAATATAGAGAACAGCAGTCCCTCTGTCTATTTTAAAGAACAGCAGTGCCTGTGCATTTTAGAAGAACAGCAGGCCCTCTGTACAATATGGAGAACAGCATTTCACATGTACAATATAGAGAACAGCAGTCCCTTTGTATCAAACAGGAAATAGCAGTCCCTGAGTATAATATAGAGAATACCAGTGTCTGCATAATAGAGAACAAGAGTCCCTGTGTACAATATATAGAACATGAATCAGTATGTATAATCTTGAGAACAGCAGTCCCTGTGTCTATCTGAGAGAACAGAGGCCCTGTGGACAATTTCGTGAACTGCAGTCCCTCTGTCTACTTTCGAGAACAGCAGGCTCTGTGTACAATAGAGAGAACAGCAGTCTCTGTCTATTTTAGAGAACAGCAGTGCCTATGCATTATGTAAAGAACAGCAGTCCCTGTGTGCAATATAGACAACAGCAGTTCATATGTGTAATATAAAGAATAGCAGTCCCTCTGTGTAATACAGAGGACAGCAGCCCCTATGTATAATACAGAGAAACACAGTCTCCATGTATAATACAGAGGGTAGCCGTCCCTGTGTATAATAGAGAGAACAACAGTCGCTATATCTATTTTACAGAAAGTGGGCCCTGCTTACAATATAGAGAACAGCACTCTCTCTGTCTATTTTAGAGAACCACAGTGCCTATGCATTACATAAAGACCAGCAGTTTCTGTCTGCAATATTGGCAATAGCCGTTCATTTGTATAATATAGAGAACAGCAGTTCCTCTGTATAATACAGAAAACAGCAGTGCCTGCATATAATATAGAGAAATGCAGTCTCTGTGTATAATGTCGAGAACAGCAGTCCCTGTGTTTAATGAAGAGAACAGCAGTCCTGTGTATAATGTAGAGAACAGCAGTTTCTGTGATTATTTTCAAGAAATATACTGCCTGTGTGTAATGTAGAGAACAGCAGTCTCTGTGTCTCATTTAGGGAACAGCTGTCCCCGTGACTAATATAGGGAACGACAATTACTGTGTATCATGGAGAGAGCAGCAGCCCCTGGGTATAATATAGAAAATACCTGTACCTGTGTATAATATAGACAATATAATATAGACACAGCAGTCCCTGTGTCTAATATAGTGGACAGCAGTCCATATGGAAATCTAGAGAAAAGCACTCTCAATGTACGATACAGAGAGCAGCAGTCTCTGTATAACATAGAGAACAGGAATGCCTGTGCACAATATACAGAACATGAGTCTCTCTGTTTATTGAAGAGAACAGCCATCCCTGTGTATAATTTAGAGAACATCAGTGTATGTGTATACTAAAGAGAACAGCAGTCCGTGTGTACAATACAGAGAACATGAGTCACTGTGTACAGTATAGAGAACAGCTATCCCTGTGTGTCACATAGACAGCAGCAGTCCCTATGTCTACCGTACAGAACAGCAGGCCCTGTGTACAATATAGAGAACAGCTGTCCCTGTGTCTATCTTAGAAAACAGCACGACAATTTCGAGAACCGCAGTCCCTCTGTCTACCTTAGAGAACAGATGGCCCTGTGTACAATAGAGAGAACAGCAGTCCCTCTGTCTATTTTAGAGAACAGAAGTGCCTGTGCATTATATAAAGATCATCAGTCTCTGTGTGCAATATAGATAGCAGCAGTTCACATGCATGATCTAAAGAACAGCAGTACCTCTATACAATATTGACACCAGCAGTCCCTCTATATAATAATGTGGACAGTAGCCCCTGTGTACAATATGGAGTACAGCACTCCCTGTGAACAATATGGAGTACAGGAGTCCCTGTGTATAATATAGCAAACAGAAGATGCTATGTCTAATATAAAGAACATGAATCCCTGTGTTTAATAAAGAGAACAGCCATCCCTGTGTATAATGTAAAGAACACCAGTGTCAGTGTATAATATAGAGAACAGCAGATGTCATGTCTAATATAACGAACATGAATCCCTGTGTTTAATAACGGGAACAGCTGTCCCTGTGCACAGTAAAGAGAACAGAAGTCCCTGTGTCTATTTCAGAGAACAGCAGCACCTGTGCACAATGAAAGACCAGCAGTTCCTGTGTAAATTATAGAGAACAGCAGCCCCTGTGTTTATTTCAGAGAACAGCAGTGCTGTTCTCTATATTATACTTAGAGATTACTGTTCTTCACAATATACCGAGGCTCTGCTGTTCTCTGCACTGCACACATGGACTGCTGTTGTCCACATTGTACACAGTGTTGGCTGTTCTCTGCATTGTTCTCTCTATTATACACAGGGACAGTTGTCCCCTATGTTTTACACCAGGACTGCAGATCTCTGTATTGTACAGAGGGATGGCAATTTTGTGGAATAGACACAGATACAGCTGTTGTTTGTTTTGCACAGGGATTGCTATTTTCCATTTTCAACCCAAGGACTGCTGTTCTCCATAGTGTACATTGGGATTGCTATCTCTACATTATACACAGGGACTGCTGTTCTCTACATTATATACAGGGACTGCTGGTCTCCACATTATACACAGGCTCTGCTGGTCTCTACATAATACAAAGGTACTTTGAGTCTCTAAAATGTACAAAGGCTCTGCTGTTCTAGACATTGTATACAGGGACTGCATTTCTCTACATTGTACACAGGTCCTGCTATTTTCCAGTGTTGTTCTCTCTATTCTACATAGACACTGGTGTTCTCTATATTATACACAGGGACTGCATTCTCCACATTGTACACAGAAAGTCCCTTTCTATAGATTATACACATGGACTGCTATCCTCTGTATTAGACACAGGGAATGCTCTTCTCTATATTATACACAGGGACTGCTGTTTTCTGTATTATACAGAGGTACTGATGTTCGCTTTATTATACACTGGGACTGATGGTCTCCATATTATACACAGTAATTATTGTTAACTTTATTAGTCACAGGGCAGCTGTTCCCTACATGAGATACAGAGACTGCTGTTCTCGATATTCTACACAGAGACTGCTTTTCTTTCTATTATACACAGGGACTGCTGTTCTCTATATTATGCAGAGGGACTGCTGTTATCTATATAATAGATATAAACAATTGTTGTCTACATTGCACACTGGGACTGCTGTTCTATATGTTCTATATGTAATGCACAGGCACTGCTGCTCGCTATATTATACACAAGGACTGCTGCTCTCTATATTTCGCACAGAGATAGCTGTATTATACACAATGGCCGATGTCCTCTATATTGCACACAGGGACTGCTGTTCTCATTATTAAACACAGGGACTGCTGTTCTTAACATTGTACACAGAGACTGCTTTTCTCCATATTATACACAGGGACATCTGTTCTCTGTATTATACAGAGGGACTGCTGTTTTCAATATTATACACAGGAACTGCTGTTTTCTGTACTGGACAAAGGGACTGCTGTCCTCTGTACTATAAAGATGAGCTGCTGTTGTCTGTATTGCACACAGGGTCTGCTGTTCTTTATATAATGGGGAAGGAAACTGCAGAGGATGAGCACATTAAAAATGTGGAGCTTATTCAAGGAAAAGCTCCTGTTTGTCCTAGATAAGAATATACCTGTTAGGCAGGGAGGAAGATGTGGAATGTGTGAGCTGTGGTTTACTAAGGAAGTGGAATCCCTGGTCAAGAAGACGAAGAAGGCTAATGTTATGACAAAATGTGAAAACTTAGTTCCCGCACTTGAGGGTTGCAAAGAAGTCATGAAAGACCTAAAAAGAGAGCTCAGAAGAGCCAGGAGGAGACATGAAAAATTGTTGGCAGTTAGGATCAGGGTTAACGTTAAGGCTTTCCATTGGTATGTCAGGCATAAAAGAATGACGAGAGTTAAATTAGGGCCAATCAAGGATAATAGTGGGAAATTGTGTGTGGAGTCAGAGGAGATAGGGGAAGCACCAAATAAATATTTTTCGACAGTGTTCACTATAGAAAATGAAAATGTTGGCAAGGAAGATACAGTGATACTTGCATCTAGACTGGCAGAGATTGAGGTTCACAAGGAAGAGGTATTAGAAATACTGCAGAATGTGAAAATAGACTAGTCCACAGGGCTGGATGGGATCTATCCTAGGATCCTATGGGAAACAAGGGAAGAGATTGCCGAGCCTTTGCCCTTGATCTTCAAATCATCATTGTCTATGGAATAGTGCCTGAGGACTGGAGGATAGCAAATGTGGTTCCCTTGTTCAAAAAGGATAGTAGAGACAACGCTGGTAATTACAGAGTCTCACTTCAGTTGTTGGTAAAGTGTTGGAAAAGGTTAGAAGAGATAGGATTTATAACCATCTAGAAAAGAATAATCTGATCAGGGACAGTCAGCACGGTTTTGTGAAGGGTAGGTCGTGCCTAACGAATCTTATTGAGTTTTTTGACAAAGTGACTAAACAGGTAGATGAGAGTAAACTGATTGATGTGGTGTATATGGATTTCAGCAAGGCGTCCGATAAGGTTCCCCACAGTGGGCTATTATACAAAATGTGGAGGAATGGGATTGTGGGAGATGTAGCAGTTTGGATCAGTAATTGGCTTGCTGAAAGAAAACAGAGGGTTGTAGTTGATGGAACATGTTCATCTTGGTGTCCAGTTACTAACTACGTACCGCAAGGGTCGGCATTGGGTCCACTGCTGTTCATCATTTTTATAAATGACCAGGATGAGGGTTTAGAAGGGTGGGCATAAATTTGCAGATGACACTAAGGTCGGTGGAGTTGTGGATAGTGACGAAGGATGTAGTAGGTTGCAGAGAGACATGGATAGGAAGCAGACCTGGGCTGAGAGGTGGAAAATGGAGTTTAATGTGGACAAGTGTGAAGTGATACACTTTGGACAGAGTAATCAGAATGCAAAGTACTGGGCTAATGGTAAGATTCTTGGGAATGCATATGAGCAGAGAGATCTCGGTGTCCATGTACACAGATCCCTGAAAGTTTCCACCTAGATTGACAGGGTTGTTGAGAAGGCATGCAGTATTTTGGCCTTTATTAATAGTGGGATTGAAGACCAGAACCATGAAGTTATGCAGCAACTGTACAAAGCTCTGGTACGACCACACTTGGAGTATTGATTACAGTTCTGGTCACCGCATTATAAGAAGGATATGGAAGCTTTGGAAAGGGTGCAGAGGAGATTTACTCGGATGTTGCCTGGTATGGGAGGAATGTCTTACAAGGAAAGGCTGAGGGCCTTGAGGCTGTTCTCGTTAGAGAGAAGAAGGTTGAGAGGTGACTTAATAGAGACATACAAGATAATCAGAGGGTTAGATAGGGTGGACAGGGAGAGCCTTTTTCCAAGTACGGGGATGGCAAACACATGGGGACACAACTTTAAATTGAGGGGAGATAGATCAGAGGTAGTTTCTTTACTCAGAGTGTAGTACGGGTATGGAATGCTTTGCCTGGAACGGTAGTAGATTCGCCAAGTTTAAGTGCACTTACGTTGTCATTGGACATCCATGTCATGGATGTACATGGAATAGTGTAGGTGGGATGGACTTCAGATTAGCATGACAGTGCGGCGCAACAGCAAGGGCTGAAGGGCCTGTACTGAGCTGTATTACTATATGTTCTATATTCTGCGTAACAGCAGTCCTGCAGAAACTATATAGAAAAGCAGTCCCTCTGTCTATTTTATTGAACAGCAGTGCCTGTGCATTATATAAAGACCATGTGTGCAATCCAGACAACAGTTCATCTGTATAACATAGAGAACAGCCGTCCCTGTGTATAATATGGAGAAAAGCAGTCTCTGTGTGCAATGTCAACGACAGCAGTCCCTGTGTTTAATAATGAGAACAGCAGTCTGTGTGTATAGCATAGAAAAGAGCAGTCCCTGTGTCTATTTCAGAGAACAGCAGTGCCTGTGCATAATATGAAGAACAGCAGTCTCTGTGTACAATATGTAGAACAGCAGACGCTGTGTCTAATGAAAAGAACATGACTCCTTGTGTTTAATGAAGAGAACAGCCATCTCTGTGTATAATATAGTGAACCGCTATCCCTATGTTAATATAGAGAGCAGCAGTCCCTGTACATAGTGTAGAGAATGGTCGTCCCCCTGTCTATCTTAGAGAACAGCAGTCCCTGTGTACAACGTAGAGAACATGAGTCATTGTGCATAATGTGGAGAGCAGCTGTCCCTGTGTGTAATATAGAGAGCAGAAGTCCCTGTGTATAATATAGAGAACAGCAGTCCCTCTGTCTATTTTAGAAAACAGTAGTCCCCAGGCCCTTTATGCAACTGCTTCGCTGTTAAAGGAAGTCAGACTAACACAAAATAGAACATTAGAGTACAGTAAGGCCCTTTATACAACCGCTCGGCTAATGAACAAAGTTAGGCTAATACAACATTACAGCGTACAGGCTGTATATGAAACTGCTCGCTTGATAAAGGATGTTAGATTCATTGAACATGGGGCATTACAGCGCAGTAGAGGACCTTCATGGGACCGCTTGGCTAATAAAGTATGGTAGTCTAACAGAACATAGATCATTACAGTGAAGTACAGGCCCTATATGAAACCGATCGGCTAATACAGGAAGTTAGACTCATACAACATAGTACAACCCAACGCAGTGCAGGCCCTTTATGGAAATGCTTTGCTAATAAAGGAAGTAAGACTCATAGAACATAGAACATTACAGCACAATACAGGCTCTTTATGAAACCGCTCGGCTAATACTGGAAGTTTGACAAACACAACATAGAACATTATCCGCTGTACAGGCTGCCTATGGAACCGCTCCCCTAGTAAAGAAAGTTACAGTAATACAACATAGAACATTACAGTGTTGTACAGGCCGTCTGTGGAACCACTCGCCTAATAAAGGAAGTTAGACCCATTAAACATGGGGCATTACAGCGCAGTACAGGCCCTGTATGGAACCACTCGGCTAATAAAGGAATTATGTCTAATACACCAAAGAGCATTACAGCGCACTACAGGCCCTTTATAGCACACCTCGCCTAATAAAGGATGATAGTCTCAGAGGACATAGATCATTACAGTGTAGTACTGGCCCTATATGGAACCGCGCGGCTAATACAGGAAGTTAGACTCATAAAACATGGAGCATTAAAGCACAGTGCAGGCCTTTATGGAAATGATTGGCTAATAAAGGAAGTAAGACTCATAGAACATAGTACATAATGGATTCTAGACTAATACAACAATGAACATTACAGCACAGGACAGGCTCTTTATGCAACTGCTTGGCTGTTAAATGATGATAGAATAATACAAAATAGCGCAGTACAGGCCCTATGTGGAACCGTTTGTCTAATGCCCCTAGAACATGGGGCATTACAGCTCAGTACAGGCACTTTATGGAACTGCGTGTCTGTTAAAGGAAGTTAGAAGAATGCAAAATAGAACATTACAATGCAGTACAGGCCCTTTATGGAACCGTTCAGCTAATAAACGAAGTTAGACTAATACAACGTCGAATATTTTAATGCTGTACAGGCCGTCCATGAAACTGGTCGCCTAAAGGAAGTTAGGCCCCCTGAACATGTGGCATTACAGCACAGTACAGGCCCTTAATGGAACCGCTCAGCTGATAATGGACACTGGACTAATACATTTCAGCGCAGTACAGGCCCATTATGGAACTGCTCGACAAATGAACGAAGTTAGACTAATACAAATTAGAACATTACAGTCCCTTTATGGAACCACTTGGCTAATAAAGGATGGTAGTCTCAGACAACATAGATTATTATAGTGTAGTGCAGGCCCTATATGGAACCGCTCAGCTAATACAGTACGTTAGACTCATACAACATGGAGCAATAAAAAAGTGTGCAGGACTAATACAACACAGAACATTACAGCACTGTACAGGTCCTTTGTGGAACCGCTCGACTAATAAATGAAGTTAGTCTGATACATAACATTACATCACCTATGATATCGCTCAGCTCATAACTGAACTTTGACTCATAGAACATAGCACATTACAGCATGGTAAATGACCTTTACGGGACCACTCGGCTCATAAAGGAAGTTAGACTCGTCATACAAAGAGCATTACAGTGCAGTATCAGCCCTTTATGGAACTGCTCGACTAATAAAGGAAGTTAGCGTCATAGTACACACAGCATTACAGCACAGTACAGGAACCTTTATGGAACCACTTGACTAATACCAGACATTAGACCAATATAACATAGAACATTACAGCTCAATACAGGACCTTTGTGGAACCGCTCAGCTAATAAAAGAAATTAGACTAATAGAACATAACACATCACAGTGCAGTACAGGCATTTTGTACAACCGCTTGGCTAATAAAGGGATTTAGCTTCATAGAACGTAGAGAATTACAGCGCAGTACATGAGTTTTATGGAACCGTTCGGCTAATAAAGAAAGTTACACTCATGGAACATTAAGAGCATGACAGCGCAGTACAGGCCCTTTATGGAACCACTCAGCTAACAAAGGAAATTAGACTCACAGAACATACAATATGACAGCGCAGCAGAGGCCCTTAACTGAACAGCTCAGCTGATAAAAGAAGTTCGACTAATACAACACAGAACATGACAGCGCAGTAAAAGCTGTTTATGGGACCGCATGAATTATAAAGGAAGTTAGACTCATAGAACATAGATAATTACAGTGCAGTACCAGACGTTTATGGAACCCCTTAGCTAATAAATGAAGTTAGACTAATACAACACATAATGTTACCTCACTTTATGGTAACGCTCGGCTCATAAATGAACTTTGACTCATAGAACATAGCACATTACAGCACCGTAAATTACCTTACGGAACCACTCAGCTAATAAAGGAAGTTAGACTCATCATTCAAAGAGCATTACAGCGCAGTTTCAGCCCTTTATGGAACTTCTCGGCCAATAAAGGAAGATAATGTATTAGTACACACAGCATTACAGCACAGTACAGGCCCTTTATGGAACCGTTCGGCTAATAAAGGAAGTTAGACTCATGGAACATTAAGAACATGACAGTGCAGTACAGGCCCTTCATGGAACCACTCGGGTAATAAAGGAAGTTAGACTCACAGAACATAGCACATCACCATGCATTACAGGCCCTTTAGAGATCTACTTGGCTAATAAAGCAATATAGACTCACGGGACATAGGATCTGTACTGAGCTGTCATATTCTTTGTGGAACCGTTCGGCTAATAAAGAAAGTTATACACATAGAACATGAAGAACATGACAGCACAGTACAAGTCCTTTATGGAACCACTTGGCTAATAAAGCAAGTTAGACTCATAGAACACACAGCATTACTGCGCAGCACAGGCCCTTTATGGAACCACTCGGCTAATATCGGACATGAGACTAATACAACACAGAACATTACATCGCAGTGCAGGCCCTTTTTGGGACTGCCCGGCTAATAAAGGACGTTAGACTCATAGAACATGGAATATGACAGCCCAGTGCAGACCCTTCATCGAAACGCTCAGCTAATAAAGGAAGTTAGACTGAATACAACATACTACATTACAGAGCACCACAACACCTTTAAGGAACCACTTAGCTCTTAAAGGAAGTTAGACTCATAGAACATGGAAAACTACAGCACAGTACAGGCCCTTTAAATGAACCACTTGGCTAATTAAGGAAGTTAGACTAATACAACAAAGAACATCACAGTGCAGTATAGGTCCTTTATGGAACTGCTCGTCCAATATAGGAGGTTAGACTCACAGAACATAAAGTTTTACATTGAACCGTTCAGCTATTAAAAGATGTTAGACTAATACAAGACAGAATATGACCATGCAGGACAGTCACTTTATCAAACCACTCGGCTGATAAAGGATGTTAGACTGAGACAACATAGAACATTACAGCACAGTACAGGCCCTTTCTGGTACCACTCGACTATAAAAGAAAGTTACACTCAAAGAGCATAGCACGTTGCAGTATGAGCCCTTTATGGAACTGCTGGGCTCATAAAATAAGTTAGACTAATACAACATAGAATATTACAGCACAGTACAGGCCCATTATGGAACCGCTCAGCTAATAAAGGAAATTAGACTAATATAATATAGAACAATACAGCACATTACAAGCCCTTTATGGAACCGCTCAGTTGATAAAGGAAGTCAGGCTAATACAACACAGTACATGACAGCGCAGTACAGGCCGTTTATGGAACCAATCGGCTGAGAAGGAAGTTTGAGTAATTCAAGATGCTGGAGTATCAGAGCTGAAAATGTGTTGCTGGAAAAGCGCAGCAGGTCAGGCAGCATCCAAGGAACAGGACATTCGACGGAAGGGCTTATGCCCGAAACGTCGAATTTCCTGTTCGTTGGATGCTGCCTGACCTGCTGCGCTTTTCCAGCAACACATTTTCAGCTCTAATTCAACATAGAACCTGACAGCATAGTGCAGGCCCTTTATGGAACTGCTCAGGCAATGAATGAAGTTAGACGAACACAACAGAGAACAGTACAGCACAGTACAGCCCGTTTGTGGAACAGCTCAGCTAATAAAAAACATTATACTAATACAGCATTACAGCGCAGTACAGACTCTGTATGGAATGGCACGGCTAATAAAGGAAGTTTGACGAATACAACATGGAACATGACAGCACGATACATGCCCTTTATGGAATCTCTCAGATAATAAAGTTAGTTAGACAAATACAACATAGGTCATGACAGCGCAGTACAGGCCTTTGTGGAACCGCTTGGCTATTAAAGGAATTTAGACTAATAAAACAAAGAAAATAACAATGTAGTACAGGCCCTTTTTAGAACTGCTTAGCTAATAAAGGAAGGTAGATTCATAGAACTTAGCGCATTACAGTGCAGTACAGACCCTTCTTTGAACCACTCAGTTTATAAAGGGAGAACATAGAATATCACAGCCCAGTACAGGCCCTTTAAGGAATCACTCGGCTCATAAATGAAGTCAGACTCAAAGAAATGCAACACTACAGCGCAGTATAAACACTTTATAGAACCACTCGGCTAATAAAGGAAGTTAGACTAATGCAACACAGAACATTACAGTGCAGTAGAGGCATCTTATGGAACTGCTCAGCAAATAAAAGAAGTTAGACTGATACAACATGCAACATTACAGCGCAGTATAAACACTTTATGGAACAGCTTAGCTAATGAAGGAAGTTAGATTAATACAGCATAGAACATGTTAGCGCAGTACAGGCCCTTTATGGAACCGGTCAACTATTAAAGGAAGTTAGACTAATACAACATAGAACATTATAGTGCACTTCAGACCTGTTTTGGAACTGCTTGGCTTGTAAAGGAAGTTCAACTGATACAACACAGAACACTATAGCGCAGTACAGGCTCTTTATGGAACAGTCTGGCCTAATAAAGGAAGTTAGATTAATACAACCATAGATCTTGATGGCGCAGTACAGGCCCCTTATAGAAGCACTCAACTAATAAAGGAAGTTCAAAATCACACAACACCAAGTTATAGTCCAACAGGTTTAATTGGAAGCACACTAGCGTTCGGAGCGACGTTCCTTCATCAGGAGTGTCGCTCCGAAAGCTAGTGTGCTTCCAATTAAACCTGTTGGACTATAACCTGGTGTTGTGTGTTTTTTAACTTTGTACACCCCAGTCCAACACCGGCATCTCAAATCATGACTAATAAAGGAAGTTAGACTAATACAATATAGAACATGACTGCGCAATAGAGGTCCTTTATGGAACCTCTTGGCTAATAAAGGAAGCTGATCTCATACAACATTTCAGCACAGTACGGGCCATTTATGGAACTGCTCGGCTAAGAAAGAAATTAGACTGATACAACAAAGAACATTACAGTGCAGAACGGGTCGTTTATGGAACTGCTAATAAAGGAAGTCAGACAAATACATCCTAGAATAGGACAGCATAATAGAGGCCCTTGATGGAACCGCTCGGCAAATAAAAGAAGCTAATCTCAGAGAACATTGCAGTGCAATACGGGCACTTTATGGAACTGCTGGACTAATAAAAGAAGTTAGAGTGATACAACATAGAACATTACAGTGCAGTACAGGCCCTTCATTGAACCAGTCAGCTCATAACGGACGTTATACTGAGCCAACACAGAGCTTTACAGCGCAGTACAGGCCCTTTATTGACCGGTTTGGCTAATGAAGTAAGTTACTGGATTAGTGGTGCTGGAAGAGCACTACAGTTCAGGTAGCATCCAAGGAGCAGTAAAATCGACGTTTCAGGCAAAAGCCCTTCATCAGGAATAAAGGTAGAGAGCCTGAAGCGTGGAGAGATAAACTAGAGAAGGGTGGGGGTGGGGAGAAAGTAGCATAGAGTACAATAGGTGAGTGGGGAGGAGATGAAGGTGATAGGTCGGGTCGGGCGGAGGGTGGATTGGATAGGTGGAAAAGCAGATAGGCAGGTAGGACAAGTTCGGACAAGCCATGGGGACAGTGCTGAGCGGGTTTGTTTCTGGACATGGTTGAAGAGCTTCAGGGCAGAGGAAATGACCTGGGAGTTGCAGAGGGAGAGAGACTCCCTGAGATTATTGTAGAGTGAGGAGCAAAACTTCTTCAAGGCAGGCATCCTTGCAAGAGGATTCGCAGTAGGGTTAAAATCAACTAGGTAAAAACAATGACTGCAGATGCTGGAAACCAGATTCTGGATTAGTGGTGCTGGAAGAGCACAACAGTTCAGGCAACACCTGAGGAGCAGTAACATCAACGTTTCAGGCAATCTCAGAGAAATTCCTTTATTGACTGAGCAGTTCCATCAAGGGACTGTACTGTGCTGAAATGTTAGAACATAGAACATAGAACAATACAGCACAGAACAGGCCCTTCAGCCCACGATGTAGTGCCAAACATTTGTCCTCGCCTCAGCATTTATCCATGTCCCTCGCACTCTCAATCTATCCTTGTACGACCTATTCTACATTCCAGGCAACATCCTGGTAAATCTCCTCTGCACCCTCTCCAAAGCTTCCACATCTTTCCTAAAATGAGGTGACCAGAACTGCACTCCAAATGTGGACTTACCAAGGTCCTATACAGCTGCAACATCACCTCGCGACTCTTGAATTCAATCCCTCTGCTAATGAACGCTAATACACCATACATGCTCTACCCACCTGAGTGGCAACATTCAATGAGATATGAACATAGACCCCAAGATCCCTCTGTTCCTCCACCTTACTAAGAACCCTACCATTAACCCTGTATTCTGCATTCTTATTTGTCCTTCCACAATGGACAACCTCACACTTGACAGGGTTGAACTCCATCTGCCACTCCTCAGCCCAGCTATGCATCATATCAAAGTCCCTTTGCAGCCGACAGCAGCCCTCCTCACTATCCACAACTCCACCCAATCTTCGTATCGTCTGCAACTTTACTGCCCTCCCTTTGACTCCCTCTTCCAAGTCATTAATAAAAGTTACAAACAGTAGAGGACTCAGAAGTGACCCCTGCAGAACTCCACTTGTAACTGGGCTCCAGGCTGAATATTTACCATCTACCACCACTCTCTGACTTCGACCGGTTAGCCAGTTCTCTATTTAACTGGCTAAACTTCCCACTATCCAATGCCTCCTGACTTTCTGCATAAGCCTACCATGGGGAACCTTATCAAATGCCTTACTAAAATCCATGTACACTACATCCACAGATCTACCCTCATCCACATGCTTGGTCACCTCCTCAAAGAATTCAATAAGACTTGTAAGGCAAGACCTACCCCTCACAAATCTGTCCCTAATCAAGCAGAGTCTTTCCAGATACTCATAAATACTATCCCTCAGTACCCTTTCCATTACTTTGCCTACCACCGAAGTAAGGCTATCTGGCCTGTAATTCCCGGGGTTATCCCTATTTCCTTTTTTGAACAGGGGCACAACATTTGCCACTCTCCAGTCTCCTGGCACCACACCCCTCCCCCATTGACAGTGAAGACGAAAAGATCATTGCCCACGGTTCTGCAATTTCCTCTCTTGCATCTCACATAATCCTAGGATATATCCCGTCAGACCTGGGGAACTTGTCTGTCCTCAAGTTTTTCAAAATGCCCAACACATCTTCCTTCCTAACAAGTATCCCCTCCAGCTTACCAGTCCGTTTCATGCTCTCCTCTTCAACAATACGGTCCCTCTCATTTGTAAATACTGAAGAAAAGTCCTCATTCAAGACCTCTCCTATCTCTTCCGACTCAATACACAGTCTCCCACTACTGTCCTTGATCGGACCTACCCTCGTTCTCGTCATTCTCATGTTTCTCATATACGCATAAAAGGCCTTGGGGTTATCCTTGATCCTACCCGCCAAAGATATTTCATGCCCTCTCTTAACTCTTCTAATCCCTTTCTTCAGCTCCGTCCTGGCTATCCTGTATCCCTCCAACGCTCTGTCTGAACCTTGTTTCCTCAACCTTATGTAATCCTCCTTCTTCCTCCTTACAAGATATTCAACCTCCCTCGTCAACCAAGGTTCCTCACACGACCATCTCTTTCCTGCCTGACAGGTAATTACATATTAAGTCTTATTCCTGATGAAGGGCTTGTGCCCGAAACGTCGAATTTTCTATTCCTTGGATGCTGCCTGACCTGCTGTGCTTTAACCAGCAACACACTTTCAACTGTGATCTCCAGCATCTGCAGACCTCAGTTTTTACCCAATTACATATTAAGGACATGTCATATCTGTTTTTTGAAAAAGTTCCACATTTCAACGACATCCTTCACTGACAGCCTGTGCTTCCAATTTATGCTCCTCAGATCCTGCATCGCATTTACCCTTCCCCCACTTGTAAAACCTGCCCTGTTGCACGCACCTATCTCTCTCCATAACCAAGGTGAAAGTCACAGAATTGTGGTCACCATCACCAAAATGTTCACCCACTAACAAGCCCATCACTTGTCCTGGTTCGTTGCCAAGTACCAAATCCAATATGGCCTCCCCTCCGGTCGGACAATCTGCATACTGAGTTAGAAAAGCCTCCTGGACACACTACACAAACACCTACCCGTCCAATCTACTTGATCTAAAGAGCTTCCAATCAATATTTGGGAAGTTTAAATCGCTCATGACTACTACCCTGTGACTTCTGCTCCTTTCCAAAATCTGTTTCCCAATCTGTTTCTCCACATCTCTGCTGCTATTGGGGGACCTATAGTAAACACCCAACAAGGTGACTGCTCCTTTCCTATTTCTGACTTCAGCCCATACGACCTCCAAAGGCAGATCCCCCTCGAACTGCCTTTCTGCAGCCGTTATGCCATTTCTAATTAGCAACACCACACCCTCCCTTCTTTTTTACCAACCCCCAATCTTACTGAAACATCTGTAACCAGGAACCTCCAACAACCATTCCTGTCCCTGTTCTATCCATGTTTCCGTGATGGCCACAACATCCTAGTCCCAAGTACCAATCCACGCCTTAAGTTCACCCACCTGATTTCTGATTGTCCTTGCGTTGAAGTATACGCACTTGAGTCCATCTCTGTTTTGGCAAGTATTCCCTGTCAGTGCTACCTTCTCCACAGCCTCCCTACATTCTTGGACATCCTGACAAACAGCTAGCTTACTTGCTGGACTACAAGTCCGGATCCCATCCCCCTGCCAAATTAGTTTAAACCCTCCCTGAAGAGTGCTAGCAAACCTACCCCCCAGGATATTGGCGCCCTTCTGGTTCAGGTGCAACCCGTCCTGCTTGTACAGGTCCCACTTTCCCCAGAATACAGTCCAATTGTCCAAATACCTGAAGCCCTCCCTCCTACACCATCCTTGCAGCCACGTGTTCAACTGCAGTCTCTCCGTATTCCTTGCCTCACTGTCACGTGGCACCGGCAACAACCCAGAGATGACGACTCTGTCCGTCCTAGCTTTTAGCTTCCAGCCTAACTCCCTGAGCTCCTGAATGACCTCCCCACCCCTCTTCCTACCTATGTCGTTGATGCCAATGTGCACCACGACTTCTGGCTGCACACCCTCCCCCTTATGCATTCTGAAGACATGGTCCGAGATGTCTGGGACCCTGGCACCCGGGAGGCAACAAACTATCCGAGTGTCTCGCCCATGTCCACAGAACTACCTGTCTGTCCCTCTAACTATAGAGTCTCCTATAATTAGCGCTCTCTACCTATCCCCCTTTCCCTTCTGGGCTCAGAGCCGGACCTCGTGCCAGAGACCCGGTCACTGCAGCTTACCCCTGCTAGGCCATCTCCCCCAACAGTATCCAAAGCGGTATACTTATTGTTGAGAGGAATGACCACAGGGGATCCCTGCACTGCCTGCTTCCTCCCTTTCCCTATGTTTTATTGGTCTAATGTCCATTATTAGACCAGTGGTTCCATAATGGGCCTGTACAGTCCTGTAGTCCTCTCCGTTCTATGAATCTATATTCCTTTATTTAGCCGAGCAGTTCCCTAAAGGAACTGTACTGCGCTGTAATGTTCCATGTTGTATTGGTCTAATGTCCAGTATTAGTCGAATGGTACCATAAAGGGCCTGTACTGTGCTGTAATGCTGTATGTTCCATGAATTTATGTTTGCCTAGCGGTTTCATAAAGTACCTGTACTGCTCCGTAAATTTCTGTTTTGTATGGTCTAATGTCCAGTAGTAGTTGAGTGGTTCCACAAATGCTGAGCGGTTTCATAAAGTACCTGTACTGCGCTGTAAATTTCTGTTTTGCATTGGTCTAATGTCCAGTAGAAGTCGAGTGGTTCCACAAGTGGCCTGTACTGTGCTGTAATGCTGTATGTTCTATGACTCTAAATTCTTTATTAGGCAAGCAGTTCCATCAAGGGCCTGTACTGCGCTGTAATGTTCTATGTTGTATTGGTCTAATGTCCGGTATTAGCCGAGTGGTTCCATAAAGGGCCTGTAATGCGCTGCAATGCTACAGTTCTATGACTCTAACTTCCTTTATTCGCTGAGCGGTTCCATCATGGGCCTGTACTGTGCTGTAATGCTGTATGTTCTATGAATGTATTTTTCCTTACTTGCTGAGCGGTTCCATCAAGGGCCTGCACTGCGCTGGAATGTTCTAAGTTATATTGGTCAAATGTCTGGTATAAGCCGAGTGGTTCCATAAAATACCTGTACTGTGCTGTAATGCTGTGTGTTCTATGAATCTAACTTCCTCTGTTAGATGAGTGGTTCCATCAAGGGGCTATACTGTGCTGAAATGTTCTATGTTGTATTGGTCTAATGTCCATTATTGGACAAGTGATTCCGTAATGGGCCTGTACTGTGCTGTAATTCTCTACCTTCTATGAATCTATATTCCTTTATTAGCTGAGTGGTTCCCTAAAGGAACTGTACTGCGCTGTAACGTTCCATGTTGTATTGGTCTAATGTCTGGTATTAGCCGAGTGGTTCCATAAAGGGTCTGTACTGAGCTTGAATGCTTTAGTTCTATGACTCTAATTTCCTTAATTAGCCAACCGGTTCCATCAAGGGATGTACTGTGCTGAATGTTCTATGTTGTATTGGTCCATTATTAGCTGAGTGACTCAATAACGGGCCTGTACTGTGCTCTAATTCTCTACATTCTATGAGTCCATATTGCTTTATTAGATGAACTGTTCCCTAAAGGCCCTGTACTGCGTTGAAATGGTATATGTCATATTGGTCTAATGTCCGCTATTAGCCGCGTGGTTCCATAAAGGGCCTGTTATGTGCTGTAATGCTGCATGTTGTATCACTCTAACTTCCTTTATTAACTGAGCAGTTCCATCAAGGGCCTGTACTGTGCTGAAATATTTTATGTTGTATTGGTCTAATGTCCTTTATTAGCTGAGTGGTTCCATAATGGGCCTGTAAAGTCCAGTAATTCTCTACGTTCTATGTATCTATATTCCTTTATTAGCCGAGCGGTTTCCTAAAGGACCAGTACTGTGCTGTAATGTTCTATGTTGTATTGATCTAATGTCCAGTATTAGCCTAATAGTGCCATAAAGGGCCTGTACTGTGCTGTATTACTGTATTGTTCTATGACTCTAAATTCCGTTATTAACTGAGCGGTTTCCTAAAGACCTGTACTGCGCGGAAATGTTCTACGTGGTATTGGTATAATGTCCGGTTTTTGCCGAGCAGTTCAATTCAGGATCTGTCGTGTGCTGTAATGTTCTATTTTGTATTGGTCTCATGTCCGGTATTAGCTGAGTGCTTCAATAAAGGGCCTGTACAACGCTGTAATGCAGTATCGAAATAGAACATAGAACAGTACAGCACAGAACAGGCCCTTCAGCCCATGATCTTGTGCCGACCACTGATGCACCCTCAAATTTCTGTGACTATATGCATGTCTTAAATGTCCCCAATGACCTTGCTTCCACAACTGCTGCTGGCAACGCATTCCATGCTCTCACAACTCTCTGTGCAAAGAACCCACCTCTGACATCCCTTCTATACTTTTCTCCAACCAGCTTAAAACTACAACCCTTCGTGTTAGTAATTTCTAGCTGGGAAGTAGTCTCTGGCCATCGACTCTACCTATGCCTCTCATTATCTTGTATTAGGTCCCCTCTCCTCCTCCTTTTCTCCGATGAAAAAAGTCCGATCTAAGTCAACCTCTCTTCATAAGATAAGCCCTCCAGTCCAGGCAGCATCCTGGTAAACCTCCTCTGAGCCCTCTGCAAAGCATCCACATCTTTCGTATAATGGGGCGACCAGACCTGGATATAGAGTCCAAGTGCGGTCTAACCAAAGTTTTATAGAGCTGCATCAAGATCTCACGACTCTTAATCTCAATTCCCCTGTTAATGAAAGCCAAAACACCATATACTTTCTTAATAACCCTGTCTACTTGGGTGGCCATTTTAAGGAATCTATGTACCTGCACCTCAAGATCCCTCTGTTCCTCCACAGCGCCAAGAATGTTATCCTTAATCCTGTACTCAGCTTTCAAATTTGACCTTCCAAAATGCATCACCTCGCATTTATCCAGATTGAACTCCATCTGCCACCTCTCAGCCCATCTCTGCATCCTGTCAATGTCCTGCTGTAGCCTCCAACAGCCCTCTACACTGTCAATGACACCTCTAACCTTTGTGTCGTCTGCAAACGTGCTGATCCATCCTTCAATCCCCTCATCCAAGTCATTAATAAAAACAGTAGAGGCCCAAGGACAGATCCCTGTGGAACACCAATCACCACAGATTTGCAGGCAGAATATTTTCCTTCTACTACCACTCGCTGTCTTCTGTTGGCCAGCCAATTCTGTATCCAGACAGCTACGTTCCCCTGTATCCCATTCCTCCTGGCCTTCTGAATGAGCCTGCCATGGGGAACCTTATCAAATGCCTTGCTGAAGTCCAGATACAACACATCCACAGCTCAACCCTCATCAACTTTTCTAGTCACATCCTCAAAGAATTCAATAAGGTTTGTGAGGCATGACCTGCCCCTCACAAAGCCGTGTTGACTGCATTTAATCAAGCCATGCTCTTCCAGATAGTCATAAATCCTATCCCTCAGAATCCTTTTGAACAAGTTGCAGACGACAGACGTGAGAGTTACTGATCTGTAATTGCTGGGGATTTCCCTATTTTCTTTCTTGAAGAGAGGAATTACATTTGCCTCTCTCCAGTCCTCAGGTACGACTCCAGTGGAGAGCGAGGATGCAATGATTAGATTAGACTTACAGTGTGGAAACAGGCCCTCCGGCCCAACAAGTCCACACCGACCCGCCGAAGCGCAACCCACCCATACCCCTACATTTACCCCTTACCTAACACTACGGGCAATTTAGCATGGCCAATTCACCTGACCCGCACATCTTTGGACTGTGGGAGGAAACCGGAGCACCCGGAGGAAACCCACGCAGACACGGGAGAACGTGCAAACTCCACACAGTCAGTCGCCTGAGTCGGGAATTGAACCCGGGTCTACAGGCGCTGTGAGGCAGCAGTGCTAACCACTGTGCCACCGTGCCGCCCACAAAGATCATCGCAAGTGGCGAAGCAATTGCATTTCTCATTTCCCAAAGCAGCCGAGGACAAATCTGGTCTGGGCCTGGCGACTTGTCAATCTTAATGTTTGACAAAATTTTCAGCACATCAGTTTCCTCTATCTCTATCCATTCCAGCATGCACACCTGCTCTTCAAAGGTTTCATTCGCTACAAAGTTTCTTTCTTTCATAAAGTCAGAAGCAGAAAACTCATTTAGGGCTTCCCTTACCTCCTCAGACTCCACACACAAATTCCCTATGCTATCCCTGATCGGCCCTACTCTTTCTTTGACCATTCTCTTATTCCTCACATAAGTGTAAAATGCCTTTGTGTTCTCCCTAATCTGTTCTGCCAAGCCTTTCTTGTGCCCTCTCCTGGCTCTCCTCACCATTTTTGAGCTCCTTCCTCGCCTGTCTGTAATCCTGTAGAGCTGAGCTTGACCCTAACTTCCTCCACCTTATGTAAGCTACCTTCTTCCTCCACTGCTTTTGTCATCCAAGGTTCCTTTATCCTACCACTTCTTCCCTGTCTCAGAGGGACATATTTATTCATCACTTGCAACAACTGTTCCTTAAACAGTCTCCACATGTCTATAGTGCCTTTACCAAAGACCAGTTGCTCCCAATCCATGACTTCCTAACTCATGTCGAATCACATCATGGATTCCTCTTTCCCAATTAAATATCCTCCCATTTTGCCCAATCCTCTCCTTCTCCATAGCTGCGTAGAATTTGAGGCAGTTGTGGTCACTATCACAAAATGCTCTCCCACCACAAGATCTGATAGCTGCCCTGGCTCGTTTCCAAGCACCAAGCTTAGATTGACCTCTCCCCTCGTTGGCCTGTCAACATGCTTAGTTAGGAAACCCTCCTGAACACACCTTACAAAAACAGCTCCATTCAAATCTTCTGCTCGAAGGAGATTCCAATCAATATTGGGAAAGTTAAAGTCACCCATTACAACAACCCTACTACGTCCACACTTTTCCAAAATCTGCCGACCTATGCTTTCTTCCATCTCCCTGCTGCTATTGGGGGGCCTGTAGTGAACCCCTATCAAGGTGACTGCTCCCTTGCTGTTCCTAATTTCCACCCATACTGACTCGGTAGCCAGATCATCCTCAACAATGGAAGGTTCTGTAGCTGTGATACTCTCTCTGATGAGTAGTGTTACACCCCCTCCTCTTTTCCCCCCTTCCTATTCTTTTTAAATGCTCCAAACCCTGGAACATCCAGCAACCATTCCTGTCCCTGAGAAACCCATGTCTCTGTTATGGCCACAACATCATAGCACCAGGTATTGATCCATGCTCTAAGTTCATCACTTTTATTCCTGATTCTCCTTGCGTTAAAACAAACACACTGTAACTGATCCCTTGGTTCCTTCCCAGGAAAATCCTTCCCACCAGCTGGTCACCTCTTGCTATTGCCTCATCTGCATCAACTCTCACCTCTGGTATACAGCTCAGGTTCCCACACCCCTGCCACACTAGTTTAAACCCTCGTGAACTACACAAGCAAACCTTCCACCCAGGACATTGGTCCCCTTCCAGTTCAGATGCAACCCGCCCTTCTTGTACAGGTCCCACCTTCCCTAGAAGGCATCCCAATTATCTACATATCTGAAGTCCTCCCTCCTACACTAGCTGCGCAGCCACGTGTTAAGCTGCGCATGCTCCCTGTTCTTCGCCTCACTATCACCAGTAGCAAACTAGAGACCACTACTCTGTTCGTCCTGCTTTGCAGCTTCCATCCTAACTCCTGAAATCACTTTTTATATCCTCGATCCTTTTCCTGGCTATATCATTAGTGCCAATATGTAACACAATTTCTGGCTGGTCGCCCTCCCCTTGTAGATCTTTATACACCTGATCGGAGACGTCCCGGACCCTGGCACCAGGGAGGCAACATACCTTCCAGGAATCCCGATCCTGACCACAAAATTTCCTGTCGATTCCCTTAACTATCGAGTCCCCTACCACGAATACTTTTCTATTCTGCTCCCTTCCCTTCTTTGCCACAGTGTCAGGCTCAGTGCCAGAGAACTGACTGCTATGGCTTTCCTCTGGTAGGTCATTCCCCCCACAGTATCCAAAACGGTATACTTATTGCTGACGGGAATGTTCACAGGGAATCTCTGCACTGTCTACCTGGACCCTTTCCTCCCCCTAACTGTAGCCCATCTATCCTTATCCTGAGCCTTAGGAGTGACCAACTCCCGGTAACACCTCTCAATTACTCCCTCAGACTCCCGAATGATCCATAGTTCATCCAGCTCCAGCTCCAGCTCCAATTCCCTAACATGGTTTTCAAGGCGCTAGAGTTGGTTGCACTTCCCACAGATGTAGCCAGCGGAGACGTCTCCCACCTGCCACATTCTGCAGGAGGAGCAAGCAACTGCTCTAGCATCTATCCCCGACTTATCTGAACACCCACTGAGTACTAAAGTAGAAAGCTTAGTTCAAGTTGCTATAAAATTAATAACAAACTTATATTCAATAGAGGAAGTTTAGAATGAACCTTACCTTATTGTTACGTTAGAGGAGAGGACACTACAGTAGTAGAGTCTCGGGTTTAGCCACCTTGCTGATATATACGGTCACTGCCTTCCTTCCCGGCTGCCCTGCTGGTTCTTGTCACTTCCTCCCCTGCTCCAGCTCCTTCTGTGAAAGGGAAAACACCGCTGTCTGCTACCGGTAAGTAATTTTTAAAAACCTGCTTTACCAGTCTTTCGGGTTATGAGAAACAAAGTTCACTCACTGCAATAACTTCAGTCCGAGACAAGATCTGAATCAGAAGTGCCCTTTATTTCACACTTGCAAGTGGGTTTGATGTCCACAAGGCAGCGACAAAACACCCCAAATTCAACAAATACTCGATATTTATACAATTTGGTTCCCACACATTTTCTCCTTATTTCATTGTTCCCCCCCCCCCACCCCGTTTACATTCTCCACTTCCCTAAGACCAGGACTCCTGCTTATCTCGTGTTTTATCCGATCTTGTCTGTGGAAAACATGCTCATTCCTGTTCTCAAGGCCATTTGCCCTCATCCTGCCTTTCACAGCATCCCATCACTAAGCCCTTTTAATTGGGGTTTGTTCCTGTGTTTCTGTAAAAGTGGGAAACAGATGTTTATACCTATTGTTTATACAGGCATATTGAGTTTAGCTGTCTGTCTTCACAGCATCTTATCACGAAGCCCTTCTAAATGGAGTTACCATTTGTTGTGTATTCCCGTTTCTTTCTTTGCATATATTCTTAGCTAATATAAACAAACCAATTAGCATTTCTTCCACATAGTTCACATTCTTATTGATTCAGCTCCTGGCTGAAACAATTACACACTGATGTGAGTTCAGTTATTTTTTATATATAATTAATTTAGAATTGCAGAAGAAACATAAATTTCCTATATCCCACAAATTTCCCCTTTTTCTTTCCTTACCATTTGTTACCTTCTGCATTTTGTTTTTTTAAGCATTGCTCCCGAAATTCGCAAGCATCATTCTGGAAATTTCATTCATCTTGGTCTCCCTCATCTCCTCAATATTTAGTTGACAAAGTTCTTCTGTCTGAGTTCCTTTAAAGTGCATCTGTTTCATTAAGGATGTCTCAATCAGTCTTTAGGTGAGCCCTCGTATACAGGGTATGATACAACAGCCAATGGCCACCAATACCCCAACTACTACTATCAGGGAAGTAAGGATGGAAACTACCACCCCCTTCCATCTTCCAAACCAGGATTCAAGCCATCCCGTGAGAGATGTGTCTACTCCTGAATTCTCAGCCAGTTCCCCTGCTAAGGTAGTCAATCCCCTTAGGGCCCGAGTAATTGAACCATCAGGTGCAGTGTTATTAGGAATAAAGGTGAAACAGCTTCCTCCTAACATCACACACACACACACACACACCCTTTTTTCTGCTAAAATCATATCAAGGGCCATTCTGTTTTCCCATGCCATCCTACTTGTTACATCAAGCTCGTCTGATATTTCTTTAACCGCATCCCTTGTATAATTTATAAATCGCTGTTGATTGTAGAAAATGTAATTTATCCAATCTACACTTTTATTAATTGTTACCAACCAAAAGAGACCTGACTCAAAGCCTGCTGCAATCTGGTTACGAGCCTTGAACTCATCAGGTCCCCCCCCCCCCCCCCCCAGGGACTCCTACCGAATCGAGATAAATCCTGTCATCGAAAGAAGTGTCTAACAGTGATCTCTTACCCCTTGCCTGTTTCCCTACTATCTTTTCCTTCTCAAATACCAGGGTAAATGGAATTGCCAATTGTACAATCGCATATATCCCTTTCCAATTTGGGTCCCAATATTTTGCCTCCACAGTACCACCACAGATCCGCTCGGGGAAACTTTAGTGCTGAGTAGTTCCCTCCTTTCTTTGTTTTGGTAACATTTTTAATCTCTGTACACAATTTCAGCTCCCCCAAATCTCTAGACCGACTTGTACCTCGTCTACTCACACACAAGGTGTGATTTCCAACTGCGGCGGAAAATGCTGAGGGGAGCTTGTACATCTTTCTTCTCCAAGGGAGGGAACATCAGAGATAGGTAGGTACAATTCCTATCATTCCATGCAGTCTCATTCTGATACAGGCCTATCATACATTTCATGCCCTGCCTGGCTCGCTTCCACCCGAACGGAAAGGGAACCACCTGGGCCACTGGCCTACCGGAGGCACATGCATAGCAATTGCTTTTGTTCAGACTTTTTACAGTATACTTTACCCATTCAACCCAGGCATTTGCATCCTCGTTCCCAGTTTCTATTCGATAGTCTGTTTCAAGTCCTTTACCTCTATAATTTTTACTACGTTAGGATCAGTGGGAGGGGTGAAAGGTTGTATCTCATTATCCAGTAGTTCCGCCCGTTTTCCCTGTCCTACACTGATTCGAAAACAATAGCCCACGAAATGTTTCCCATGTGCTTTCATTTCTATCCCAAATGTTTCATTTAATTGTATCTCATAGGTGCCCCCGCCCAAAATTGCTTCGTGCCATGTGGTTTTCTTTATTGTCAGGTATATTGGGTTACACTTTTTATCGGGACAATGGCGAGCTGGTTGGAAGGGGGTCCGGTGTACTGTGACGAGACTATTATACCAAGTACCATCCCCAACGCCATCCCCATAGGACTGACGATGTATCTCAGAGCTGCGGTACTGTCTCTGATTATCTACATCCCCACAATTGACTAAGCTGCATGCATCAGCGTCTATTACTTGTGGATTATCAAACTCAGGAACCATTAATAATACATATGAAAAAGATATTTGATAAAATCCCAATACTAAAAGGGCTAAAATCATAACTCTAAACAGTCCCAGTACTTTAAACATCATGCTGAAGCACAAAACTTTACTCTTTACTCAGCGGGTTGTGAGTTCATGGAATGCCCTGCCAGTAGCAGTGGTGGACTCTCCCTCTTTATGGTCATTTAAGCGGGCATTGGATAAGCATATGGAGGTTATTGGGCTAGTGTAGGTTAGGTAGGCTTTGGTCGGTGCAACATCGAGGGCCGAAGGGCCTGTACTGCGCTGTATTGTTCTATGTTCTATGTTCTATAAAACAACTTAATATACAATCCTACAGAAATAATCCCCGCGCTCGCGTTGCCACTGTATAATCAGTTACTCAAAGTCTCTTTAGTCTGAGTTTCAGGGGGTCTTGTGTTGTTTCGGCTGTCCAAACTTTTTCCTCAACTGGAGAGTCCACTGTCCCTTTGATCCAAGTGTAGTGAGTCCAGCCTTTTTCCGCCGTCCTTATTGCCATTTCAAAGAGCCTGGTACAGCCCTTCCCAGTCCGGCTGCAATTTAGTCTGTCCATGATTTTACTCAGGCCCAATCTCCCAGCTGGATGGGATGAACGGTGAATTCCAGGGGTGGAGTCTGTGCCAATAAACCCTATTTCCTGAGGAAAGACAAAGAGGAGGACAAGTCCAGTATATACCTCTTTAAGAACAAATCTTTAGTTTCAGGAATTGGCAATTCTCCATTCGTTCCCAGATAAGGTAATCCAGATAGGATTTCATAGGGGGATAGTCCCAAATCTTTCCTAGGGGCTGTTCGTACTCGCAAAAGAGCTATAGGTAAACATTTGGTCCAAGGGAGTCTGGTTTCTATTATCAATTTAGAGAGCTGTCATTTGAGTGTTTCCAATATTATTTTAGACACCCCACTTGCAGTGGCAGTAGCTAGGGGATATGTCTCAACCCAACCAGATAAATTATCTACTCTGACCAACATATATTTTAGTTTCCCTACCCTGGGTAACTCAGTATAATCTACCTGTATACTCTGGAAGGGTCTCAATCCTGGGTCTCTTCCTCCCGGGGTCTGTTTTCTCAAGACTTTTTAATTTACCTTTCTGCAGATTATACATCCCTCACATATTTAGGCTTCAGTATTGTGCTGTAATGTTCTATTTTGTATTAGTCTAACTTCCTTTAACAGCTAAGTATTTGCATAAGTGGCCTGTCTTGCGCTGTTATGATCTATGTTGTATTAGTACAGTGTCCATTATCAGCTGAGCGAATCATAAATTGCCCGTACTGCGCTGTAATGCTCCATTTTCTTTCAGTCTTACTTCCATTATCAAGCAAGCGGTTCCACAAAGGACCTGCACTGTGCTGTACTGTTCTATGTCATATTCGTTTCGTGTCCATTATTAGCTGAGTGGTACCATAAATGGCCTGTACAGCTCTGTAATGTTCTGTGTTCTCTGAGTTAAACTACATTTATGAGCCGAGCGGTTCCATAAAGGGTCTGTACTGTGTTGTGATGTTCTACCTTGTATTAGTCTAACTTAATTTATTAGCCAAGCGGTTCCACAAAAGGCTTGAATTTCACTGTAATGTTCTTTATGCGTTGTTTCTCGCTCTGTACTCTTATTTCAGTGTTTTATTTGTTTCTGTTGGTTCTCTATCTGTGCACGCAGTTAACTGTGTTGTTTCTTTATCTGTATTTTCAGTTCAATGTTTTATTTCTCTATCAGTACTCATAGTTAGATGTATTGTTTCTCGATGTGTACTTATGGTTCAGTTTGTCTGTAGTCTCAGGCCAGTATGTTCTATCTCTATCTGCAATATCAGTTCAGTGCGTTGTTTCTCTATCTGTGCTCGCAGTTCAGTGTGGTTTTTTTTTCTGTGTGTACTCTCAGTTCAGTATGTTGTTTCACTATCTGTATTCACAGTTCAGTGTGTTGTTTCTCTACCTATACTCACAGTTCAGTGTCTTGTTTCAATATCTGTACTTTCAGTTCTGTGTTTTGTATCTTTTTTATGTACTCTCAGTTCAGTGATTTATTTCTCTACCTGTATTTTAAGTTCAGTGGTTTATTTCTTTGTGTTGTTTCTCAATCTGTACTCTCATTTCAGTGTTATATTTCTTTATGTGCTGTTTCACTATCTTTACTTGCAGTTCAGTGTTTTAATTCTTTGTGTTGTTTCTCTATCTGCACTCTTTCTTCAGTGTTTTATTTGTTTCTATTGGTTCTCTATCTGTACTCGCAGTTCAATGTATTGTTTCTTTATCTGCATTCTCAATTCAGTTTTTTCTTTCTTTATGTGTCAATTATCTATCTGTACTCTCAGTTCAATGTTTTATGTCTTTATGTGTTGTTTCTCTATCTGTGCTCGCAGTTTAGTGTTTTATTTCTTTGTGTTGTTTCCCTATTTGTACTCTCAGTTCAGTGTGTTGTTTCTCTATCTGTACTCACAGTGCAGTGTGTTATTTCTCTGTCTCTACTCCCAGTTCAGTGTTTTGTGTCTCTACCTTTGCTCTCAGCTCAGTGTTTTGTTTCACCACATATACTCTCAGTTCAGTGTGTTGTTTCTTCATCTGAATCAGCATGTCAGTGTGTTGTTTCTCTCTGGATGCTCTCAGTTCAATGTCTTGTTTCCATATCTGTGCTCTCAGTTCTGTATGTTGTTTCTCTATCTGTAATCCCAGTTCAGTATGTTGTTTCTTTCTCTGTACTCTCAGTACAGTTTGTTTTTTCTCTATCCATACTCTCAGTTCAGTGTTTTGTTTCTTTATATGTAATCCCTATTCAGTGTGTTTTTTCTCCATCTGTTCTCCCAGTTCAGTGTTATTTCTCTATCTGTGCTCACGGTTCAGTGTTTTATTTCCTTGTGTTGTTTCTCCGTCTGTACTCACAGTGCAGTGTGATATTTCTCTGTCTCTACTCCCAGTTCAGTGTTTTGTTTCTCTGTCTTTACTCTCAGCTCAGTGCTTTGTTTTTCTATATGTACTCTCAGTTCAGTGTTTTGTTTCTCTGTGTGTCCTCTCAATTCAGTGTGTTGTTTCTTTATCTGTATTCACTCTCAATTCAGTGTGGTGTTTCTCTGTCTGCATTCGCAGGTTAGTGTTTTTTCCTCTATCTTTTCTCTCAGTTCAGTGTTTTGTTTTCTCTATCTATACTCCCAGTTCAGTCTGTTATTTCTCTAACTTTACTCTCAGTTCAGTCTGTTATTTCTCTGTATGTACTTGCAGTTCATTATTTTACACTGTATGTACTCTCAGTTCAGTGTTTTCTTTCTCTATCTGTATTCCCAGTTCAGTGTTTTGTTTCTCTATCTGTACTCCCAGTTCAGTGTGTTGTTTCTCTGTATGTACTTGCAGTTCAGTGTGTTTTTTTCTGTGTGTACTCGCAGTTCAGTGTTTTGTTTCTCTATCTGTACTCCCAGTTTAGTGTTTTGTTTCTCTCTGTGTTCTCTCTGTTCAGTGTCTTATTTCTCAACCTGTACTCTCAGTCCAGTGTTTTGTTTCTCTATCTGTACTCCCAGTTCAGTATGTTGTTTCTCGTTCTTTCCTTTCAGTTCAGTGTTTTGTTTCATATCTGTGCTCTCATACCTGTGCGTTGTTTCTCTATCTGTACTCCCATTTCAGTGCGTTATTTCACTATCTTTACTGTCAGTTCAGTGTGTTGTTTCTCTATCTGTACTCCCAGTTCAGTGTGTCTTTTCCTCACATGTTCTCCCATTCCAGTGTGTTTCTTTATCTGTACTCTCTGTTCAGTTTGTTGTTTCTCTATCTGTACTCCCAGTTCAGTGTGTTTTTATCTCTATCTGTATTCGCACCTCAGTGTGTTTTTTTTCTGTGTGTACTCTCAGCTTAGTGTGTTGTTTCTCTATCTGTTCTCGCAGTTCAGTGTGTTGTTTCACTATCTGTTCTCACAGTTCAGTGTTATTTTTTAGATTAGATAACTTACAGTGTGGAAAAAGGCCCTTCGGCCCAACAAGTCCACACAGACCCAGACCAATTCCCCAATGTTTACCCCTGCACCTAAAACTACGGGCAAATTAGCATGGCTGATTCACCTAACCTGTATATTTTTGGGCTGTGGGAGGAAACCCATGCAGACACGGGGAGAATGTGCAAACTCTACACAGTCAGTCACCTGAGGTGGGAATTGAACCCGGGTCTGTGGGGCTGCAGTGCTAACCACTGTGCCACCGTGCCGCCCGTGTTGTTTCTCTATCTGTACTCACAGTACACTGTGTTATTTCTGTATCTTTACTCTCAGTTCAGCGTGTTGTTTCTCTCTCTGTATTCTCAGGCCAGTATGTTCTATCTCTATCTGTAATAGCAGTTGAGTGAGTTGTTTCTCTATCTGTTCTCGCAGCTCAGTGTGTTGTTTATCTATTTTGACTCTCAGTTCAGTATTTTGTTTCTCTACCAGTACTCACAGTTCAGTGCTTTGTTTCTCGATATGTACTTTTGGCTCAATGTGTTGTATATCTTTCTCTCCTCTCAGTGTGTTGTTTCTCTATGTACACTCTCAGTTCAGTGTGTTGTTTCTCTGTCTGTACTCACAGTTCAGTGTGTTTTTTCTCTGTGTACTCTCAGTTCAGTGTGTTGTTTCTCTGTGTGTTTTCAGTCCAGTGTGTTGTTTCTTTATCTGTACTCACTGGTCAGTGTGTTTTCTCTCAGTTCAATGTGCAGTTCCTCTTTCGTTTCTCTCAGTTCAGTGCTTTGTTTCTATATCTGTACTGTGTTTTTCTTTCCATGTGTTTTCCCAGGTCAGTGTTATTTCAATACCTGTCCTCCAAGTTCAGTGTGTTGGTCTCTGTCTGTCCTCCAACTTCAGTGTGTTGTTTCTCTATCTGCACTCACAGTTCAATGTGTTGTTTCTCTATCTGCACTCGCAGTTCCGTGTTTTGTTTCTCTATCTGTACACTCAATTCAGTGGTTTATTCCTTTGTGTTGCTTCTCAACCTGTACTCTCAGATCTGTAAACAGTCACCTGTGCATAATAGAGACAGCATCAGACCCTGTGCATTATAGAAAAAACATCAGACCCTGTGCATAATAAAGAAAACATCAGTCCTTCTGCACAATGGAAAGAACAGCAGTCCCTGAGTCTAATATCGAGAACAGCAGTCCCAGTGTATAAGATAGAGTCCCTGTGTATAATATAGAGAACAGCAGTCGCTGTGTATAATGAAGAGAACACCAGTGCCTTTGTATAATATAGAAAATAGCAGTCACTGTGTATAATATAGAGAACAGGTATCTCCGTATATAATATGGAGAGCAGCAGTCCCTGTGTAAAATATAGAGAGCATGAGTCACTGTGGACAATATAAAGAACAAGTATCCCAGTGTATAATACAGAGAGCAGCAGTTCCTGTGCACAACATAACAAACAGCAGTCCCTGTGCACAATATAGAGAACAACTGTCCCTGTGTTTAATTAAGAGAACAGCAATCCCTGTGTTTAATAAAGAGAACAGCAGTCTTATGTATAATATAGAGAACAGCAGTTTCTGTGATTATTTCAAAGAAAAGCACTGCCTGTGTATAATGTAAAGAACAGCAGTCTCTGTGACACAAATGTGGAGCAGCAGTCCCTGTGTATAGAGAAGGTAAAAACAATGACTGCAGATGCTGGAAATCAGATTCTGGATCAGTGGTGCCGGAAGAGCACAGCAGTTCAGGCAGCATCCAAAGTGCAGCGAAACCAATGTTTCAGGCAAAAGCCCTTCATCAGGAATAGAGGCAGTGAGCCTGAAATGTGGAGAGATAAGCTGGTGGGGTGGGGAGAAAGTAGCATAGAGTACAATGGGTGAGTGGGGGAGAGGCTGAAGGTGATAGGTCAGGGCGGAGAGGGTGGAGTGGATAGGTGGAAAAGGAGCTAGGCAGGTCGGACAAGTCCGGACAAGCCATGTGCTCAGCTGGAAGTTTGGGACTAGGGTGAGGTGGGGGAAGGGGAAATGAGGAAACTGTTGAAGTCCACATTGATGGGGTTGAAGTGTTCTGAAGCGTTCCGAAGCGTTCATCCTCCAGGTGTCTGGTGGTGAGGGAGCGGCGGTGAAGGAGGCCCAGGACCTCCGTGTCCTCGGCAGAGTGGGAGGGGGAGTTAAAATGTTGGGCCATGGGGTGGTGTGGTTGATTGGTGCGGGTGTCCCGGAGATGTTCCCTAAAGCGCTCTGCTAGGAGGCACCCAGTCTCCCCAATGTAGAGGAGTCCACATCAGAATCAACAGGTACAATAAATGATATTAGTGGATGTGCAGGTCAAACTTTGATGGATTGGTAGGCTCCTTTAGGGCCTTGGATAGAGGTGAGGGAGGAGGTGTGGGCACAGGTTTTACAGTTCCTGCAGTGGCAGGGGAAAGTGCCAGGATGGGAGGGTGGGTTGTAGGGGGGCGTGGACCTGACCAGGTAGTCACGGTAGGAACGGTCTTTGCGGAAGGCAGAAAGAGATGGAGAGGGAAATATATCCCTGGGGTCTTTTTGGAGGTGGCGGAAATGTTGGCGGATGATTTGGTTTATGTGAAGGTTTGTAGGGTGGCAGGTGAGCACCAGGGGCGTTCTGTCCCTGTTACTTGGAGGGGTGGGGTTTAAATGTGGAGGTGCAGGATGTGGACAAGATGCGTTGGAGTCCTTCTTACGGTTGGAGGGGTGGGGTTCCTTGTTACGGTTGGAGGGGTGGGGTTCCTTGTTACAGTTGGAGGGGCGGAGTCCCACCCTACCTCTTGCAAAAATGCCATCCCATATTCCCAATTCCTCCTCCACCGCCGCATCTGCTCCCAAGAGGACCAGTTCCACCATAGAACACACCAGATGGCCTCCTTCTTTAGAGACCACAATTTCCCTTCCCACGTGGTTAAAGGTGACCTCCAACGCATCTCGTCCACATCCCGCACCTCCGCCCTCACACCCCACCCCTCCAACCGTAAGAAGACTTGTTCGACCTGCCTAGCTCCTTTTTCACCTATCCACTCCACTCTCTCCGCCCTGACCTATCACCTTCATCCCCTCCCCCACTCACCCATTGTACTCTATGCTACTCTATTCCATCTTATCTCTCCACACTTCAGGCTCACTGCCTCTATTCTTGATGAAGGGCTTTTGCATGAAACGTCGATTTCGCTGCACTTTGGATGCTGCCTGAACTGCTGTGCGCTTCCAGCACCACGGATCCAGAATACAATATAGGGAACAACAGTCACTGTGTATATTATAGAGAATAGCTGTACCTGTCGATAAAATCGCCAACAGCAGTCTGTCTGCTATAGAGTACAGCAGCCCATATGTATAATCTATAGAAAAACACTCTCTGTGTACAATATCGAGAACAGCACTTCCTGTGTATAATATAGAGAACACCAGATACTGAGTCTAATATAAAGAAAATGACTCCCTGTGTTTAATGAAGAAAACAGCCGTCCCTGTGTATAATATAAAGAACAGCAGTGTCTGTATATAATATAGAGAAAAGCATTCTCTATGCGCAATGTACAGAAAAGCAGTCTCTGTGTCTACTTTAGAGAACAGCAGTGCCTGTGCATTATATAAAGATCAGCAGTCCTTGTGTGCAATCCAGACAACAGCAGCTCATATGTACAATATAGAGAACAGCAGTCCCGCTGAATAATACAGAAAACAGCAGTCCCGGTGTATAATGTAGAGAACTGCAGTCCCTCTGTATAAGGGAGAGATTAACAGTCCTTGTGCATAATGTGGAGAAAAGTAGTCTCTATACAATATCGAGAACAGGAGTCCCAGTATTTACTAAAGAGAACAGCAGTCCTGTGTATAATGTGGAGAAAAGCAGTATGTTTCATACAGGGAACAGCTGTCCCTGTGACTAATGTAGGTAACAATAATTACTGTGTATAATATGGAGAATAGCAGCCCCTGTGTATAATAAAGAGAACAGCAGCCCATGTGTATAATATAAAGAACAGCAGTCCCTGTGTTTAATAAAGAGAACAGCAGTCCTGTGTATAATATAGAGAACAGCAGTTTCTGCGATTATTTTCAAGAAAAATACTGCCTGTATATAATGTATAGAACAGCAGTCTCTGTGTCTCATATTTGGGACATCAGTCCGTACGAATATTCTAAAGAAAACCACTCTCTATGTACAATATCGAGAACAACAGTCCCTGTGTATAATCAGGAGAACACCAGTACCTCTGTATAATACAGAAAACAGTAGTCCCTGTGTCTCATACAGAGGACAGCAGTCCATGTGTATAAACGAGAAAAAACGCATTTTCTGTGTACACTGTGGAGAACAGCAGTCCCTGTGTATAATATAGAGAACACCAGTGTCTGTGTAGAGTAGAGAGAACACTCCCTGTGTACAATATAGAGAATATGAATCACTGTGCGTGACGTGGAGAGCAGCAATCTGTGTGTATAATACAGAGAACAGCTGTACTTGTGCACAGTATAAAGAACAGCAGTCCCTGTGTGAAATATAGAGTTCATATGTATAATATAGAGAAGAGCATTCCCTGTGTCTTACATAGAGAACAGCAGTCCATATATATAATATGGACAATAGCAGTCACTGTGTATATATAACATAGAGAAAAGCACTCTCTGCGTGCAAGGTTCAATACAGCCATCCCTGTGTATAATATAGAGAACAACAGATGCTGTGTATAATATAAAGAACATGAATCCCTGAGTTTAGTAAAGAGAACAGCCTTTCCTGTGTATAATATAGAGAACACCACCGTCTGTGTATAATATAGAGAACTGCAGTCCCTGTGTACAATATAGAGAAAAGTAGTCCCTGTGTCTATTTTAGAGAATAGCAAGCCCTGTGTGCAATATAGAGAACAGCAACCCTGATTATAATGTAGAGAACAGCAGTCCATGTGTTTTGCTGTGTCTATTCCACAAAATAGCCGTCCCTCTACAATACAGAGATCTGCAGTCCTGGTGTAAAACATAGAGGACAACTGTCCCTGTGTATAATGGAGAGAACAGCAGTCCCAGAGCACAATGCAGAGAACAGCCAACACTGTGCACAATGTGGACAACAGCAGTCCATGTGTGAAGTGCAGAGAACAGTAATCTCTGAGTATAATATAGAGAACAGCACCGCTGTTCTCTATATTATGAACAGGGATAGCTGTTCACTTTATTAAACACAGGGATTCATGTTCTTTATATTAGACACAGCATCTTCTGTTTGCTATATTATACGCAGGGTCTGCTGTACTCGATATTGTACACAGGGACTATTGTTCTTTATATTATGAACAGGCACTGCTGTTCTCTGAACTTGACACAAGACAGCCGTTCTCGATACTATACATCGAGACTGCTGATCTCATGATTAAATACAGGAACTGCTGTTCTCGACATGGTACACAGGGGCTGCCGTCCACATTATGCACAGGGACTGCTGTTTTCTATATTATATAGAGATACTGCTGTTCTTTAGATCATGCATATGAACTGCTGTTGTCTATATTGCACAGAGGGACTTCTGATCTTTATATAATGCACAGGCACTGCTGTTCTCTAAAATAGACAGAGGGACTGCAGTTCTTGAAATTGTTCACAGGGCCTGCTGTTCTCGAAAGTAGACAGAGGGACTGCAGTTCTCGAAATTGTCCACAGGGCCTGCTGTTCTCTATATTATACACAGGGACTGCTGCTCTCCATACGACACACAGGGAAAGCTGTTCTCTACATTGTACACAGGAACTGCTGTTCTCTAAGATAGACACAGGGACTGCTGTTCTCTGTATTATACACAGAGTCTTCTGCTCTCTATATGACACGCAGGAATAGCTGTTGTCTATATCATACACAGGAACAGCTATTCTCTATGTTATACACAGTGACTGTTGTTCCTTATAGTAGACACAGAGACAGCTGTTCCCTATATGTGTCACAGAGACTGCTGCTGTCTACATTATACACAGCCGGTGCTGTTCTTGAAAATAATAACAGAAACTGCTGTTCTCTGTATGATTCATCAGGAACTGCTGTTCTCCCGTTGTACACAGAGACTCATTTTACATAGAACATAGAACATAGAAGGATACAGCGCAGTACAGGCCCTTCGGCCCTCGATGTTGCGCCGACCGAATCCTACCTAACCTATACTAGCCCAATAACTTCCAAATGCCTATCCAATGCCCGCTTAAATGACTATAAAGAAGGAGAGTTCACCACTGATACGGGCAGGGCATTCCATGAACTCACAACCCGCTGTGTGAAGAATCTACCCCTAACATCTGTCCTATACCTACCACCCCTTAATTTAAAGCTATGTCCCCTAGTAACACCTGACTCCATTAGCGGTAAAAGGTTCTTAGTATCTACCCTATCTAAACCCCTAATCATCTTATACACTTCTATCAGATCTCCCCTAAACCTTCTCTTCTCCAATGAGAACAGCCCCAAGTGCCTCAGCCTTTCCTCATAAGATTTTCCTACCATTCCAGGCAACATCCTGGTAAACCTCCTCTGCACTCGTTCTAAAGCTTCCACATCCTTCCTATAGTATGGCGACCAAAACTGCACACAATACTCCAGATGAGGCCTCACCAGAGTCTTATACAACTGCAACATGACCTCAGGACTCCGGAACTCAATTCCTCTGCCAATAAAGCCCAGTACACCATATGCCTTCCTCACAGCACTATTTACCTGGGTGGCAACTTTCAGAGATCTGTGTACATAGACACCAAGATCCCTCTGCTCATCCACACTACCAAGTAGCCTACCATTAGCCCAGTAATCCATCATCTTGTTATTCCTACCAAAGTGAACGACTTCGCACTTAGCTACATTGAATTCCATTTCCCACATTTCCACCCAGCTCTGCAACTTATCTATATCCCGCTGTAACCTATCACTTCCTTCCTCACTATCCACAACTCCACCGACTTTTGTGTCATCCGCAAACTTGCTTACCCAGCTTTCAAGTCCTTCCTCTAGATCATTTATAAAGATAACAAAAAGCAATGGTCCCAAAACAGATCCTTGTGGTACACCGCTAGTAACTGCGCTCCAAGATGAACATAATCCATCAACTACTACCCTCTGTCTCCTTCCAGCCAGCCAATTCCTAATCCAAACCTCTAATGTATCCTCAATGCCATACCTCCGAAGTTTTAGCATTAGCCTACCATGGGGAACCTTATCGAACGCCTTACTAAAATCCATATACACAACATCTACTGCTTTACCCTCATCCACTTCCTTAGTCACCTTCTCAAAGAACTCAATAAGGTTTGTGAGGCACGACCTGCCCTTCACAAAACCATGCTGGCTATCTCTGTGTCTCATAGAGGGAAAAACAGTCCCGGTGTCTAATATAGATGAGATTAGATTACTTACAGTGTGGACACAGGCCCTTCGGCCCAACAAGTCCACACCGACACGCAGAAGCGCAACCCACTCATACCCCTACATTTACCCCTTACCTAACACTGTTGTGGGTGGCACGGTGGCACAGTGGTTAGCACTGCTGCCTCACAGCGCCTGTAGACCCGGGTTCAATTCCCGACTCAGGCGACTGACTGTGTGGAGTTTGCACGTTCTCCCCGTGTCTGCGTGGGTTTCCTCCGGGTGCTCCGGTTTCCTCCCACAGTCACAAAAGATGTGCGGGTCAGGTGAATTGGCCAAGCTAAATTGCCCGTAGTGTTAGGTAAGGGGTAAATGTAGGGGTATGGGTGGGTTGCGCTTCGGCGGGTCGGTGTGGACTTGTTGGGCCGAAGGGCCTGTTTCCACACTGTAAGTCTAATCTAATCCCTGATCACGTTATTCCTACCCAGATGTTCATAAATCTTATCCCTTACCATTCTCTCTAAGACTTTGCCCACCACTGAAGTCAGACTCACTGGCCTATAGTTACTAGGGCTATCCCTACTCCCTTTCTTGAACAATGGGACCACATTCGCTATCCTCCAGTCCTCTGGTACTATTCCCGTTGACAATGACGACATAAAAATCCAGGCCAATGGCTCTGCTATGTCCTCCCTAGCTTCCCATAGGATCCTGGGGTAAATGCCATCAGGCCCAGGAGACTTATCTATATTCATCCTTTCCAATATTCCCAAAACCTCTTCCCTGCATATTTCCAGGGCATCCATTCTAATTATTTGTGATTCCATATTCACATCAGCAACAGTGTCCTGTTCCTGAGTGAATACTGATGAAAAGTACTGATTTAATGTCTCTCCAATCTCCTCCGCCTCCACACACAACTTCCCACTACTATCCTTGACTGGACCGGTACCTACCCTAGTCATCCTTTTATTCTTGACATACCTATAGAAAGCCTTTGGGTTTTCCCTAATCCTACCAGCTAAAGACTTTTCATGTCCCCTTCTCGCTTCTCTTAGCTCCCTCTTTAGCTCCTTCCTGGCTACCTTAGAACTCTCAATCGCCCCTACTAAACCTTCACGCCTCATCTTTACATATGCCGCCTTCTTCCCTTTCACAAGGGACTCCAATTCCTTACTAAACCACGGCTGCCTCACAAGGCCCTTTACACCATGCCTGACTGGTACATACCTATCGAGGACACGCAGTAGCTGCTCCTTGAACAATCCCCACATCTCATTAGTGTTCTTCTCTTGAAGCCTGTTTTTCCAATCCACACATCCTAAGTCATGCCTCACTGCATCATTTTCTCTGTATTATATACAGAGGGACTGCTGTTCTTGATATTATACACAGGGACTGATGTTCTCGGCATTGTACACAGAGAGTGCTTTTCTCTAGATTATACATATGCACTGCAGTCCTCTAAATTAGGCACAGGGACTGCCAAACTCTAAATTATGCACAGGGGCTGCTGTTTTCTGTAATATACAGAAGGACAGCTGTTCTCAATATTATACATATGAACTGCTGTTGTCTTTATATTGCACACAGGGACTGCTGTCCTTTCTGTAATGCAGAGGCACTGCTGTTCTCTATATTTTATACAGGGACTGCTATTCTCTAAGATTGACACAGGGACTGCTGTTCTCTATATTATACACAGGTACAGATATTCTCTATGTAATACACAGTGACTGTTGTTCACTATATTAGACACAGGGACTGCTGTTCTCTGCATTATACACATGCCATGCTGTTACCGAAAATAATCACAGAAACTGCTGTTCTCTATATTATCCACAGGATTGCTGTTCTCTTTATGAAACACAAGGACTGCTGTTCTCAACATTGTACACAGAGACTGCTTTTCTCTAGATTATACATAGGAACTGCAGTCCTCTGTATTAGACACAGAGACTGCTGTTGTACATATTATATGCAGGTACAGCTATTCTCCATATTATGCACTGTGACGGTTGTTCTCTGTCGAGTGGAATTTGCACGTTCTCCCCGTGTCTGCGTGGGTTTTCTCCGGGTGCTCCGGTTTCCTCCCACAGTCCAAAGATGTGCAAGTCAGGTGAATTGGCCATGCTAAAAAATTGCCCGTAGTGTTAGGTAAGGGGTAAATGTAGGGGTATGAGTGGGTTGCGCTTCTGCGTGTCGGTGTGGACTTGTTGGGCCGAAGGGCCTGTGTCCACACTGTAAGTAATCTAATCTCATCTATATTAGACACCGGGACTGTTTTTCCCTCTATGAGACACAGAGATTGCTGTTCTCTATATTATACACAGGACCGATGTTCTCTTTATTAAACACAGGGACTGCTTTTCTCAACATTGTTTACAGAGACTGCTTTTCTCTATATTATACACAGGGACTGTTTTTCTCTCTTTTACACAGGGACTGCTGCTGTCTATATTACAGACAGGGATAGCTGTTTTCTATATTGTACACAGACACTGGTGTTCTCTATGCAGAACATATGGACTGCTGTTCTCTATGTAAGACACAGGGACTGCTCTTCTCCAAATGAAACGTACGAATTGCTGTTATCTATAATTTACTCAGGGACTGCTGTTCTTTATATTGTGCACAGGCACTGCTGTCCTCAAAAAAAGACACAGGGACTGCTGCTCTCTATATTATGCACAGCGACTCATATTCTCTATGTTATAGACAGGACTGCCGTTCTCTATATTATACAGAGACACTGGTGTTCTCCAAATTATACACAGGGACGGCTGATCTCTTCATTAAAAACAAGGCTGAAAATGTGTTACTAGAAAAGCGCAGCAGGTCAGGCAGCATCCAAGGAGCAGGAAATTCGACGTTTCGGGCATAAGCCCTTCATCAGGAATCAATACTGCTGCGCTTTTCCAGCAACACATTTTCAGCTGTGATCTCCAGCATCTGCAGACCTGCTGCGCTTTTCCAGCAACACATTTTCAGCTGTGATCTCCAGCATCTGCAGACCTCATTTTTTACCCATTAAAAACAAGGAGTCATGTTTAGACACATATTAGACACAGCGTCTGCTGTTCTCTATATTATACACAGGGACTGGTGTTCTCAACATTGTACGCAGAGAGTCCTTTTATCTAGATTATACAAATGGACTGCTGTCCTCTATATTAGACACAGGGACTGCTATTGTCTATATTATACACAGGTACAACTATTCTCTATATTGTACACAGGGGCTGTTGTTCTCTACAGCAGCAACACAGTAATTGTTGTTCCCTATATTAGACATGGACAGCTATTACCGATATGAGACACAGAGACTGCTATTATACACAGGCAGTGCTGTTCTTGAAAATAATCACAGAAACTGCTGTTCTCTATATTATACACAGAACTGCTGTTTTCTTTATTAAAGATAGGGGCTGCTCTTATCGACATTGTACACAGACTCTGCTTTTCTCTATATTATACACAGAGACTGCTGTTCTCTGTGTTATACACATGGACTGCTGTATTATATATTATACAGATGAACTGCTGTTGTCTTTATTGCACACAGGGACTGCTGTTCTTTCCAAAACTGCTGTTCTTTCCAAAATGCATGGGCACTGCCGTTCTCCAATTTCGACAGAGAGACTGCTGTTCTCTATATTGTACACAGAGCCTGCTGTTCTCTCAGGTAGACACAGGGACTGCTCTTCTCTCTTATACACAGCGACTGATGCTGTCCATTTACAGACAGGGATCGCTGTTTTCTATATTATACATAGACACTGGTGTTCTCTATATTAAACACAGGGACGGTTGTTCTCATAATTAAACAGTGATTCATGTTTTTCATATTAGACACAGTATCGCTGTTCTCTATATTATGCACAGGAAGTGCTGTTCTTGACATTGTACAGAATGCTTTTGTCTACACTATAAACAGTGGTAGCTATTCTTTATGTTATACACAGTGGCTGCTGTTATCTATATTATACACAGTAATTGTTGTTCCCTATATTAGACACAGTGACAGCTGTTCCCTATATGATACACAGAGACTGCTGTTCTCTACATTACACACAGGCAGTGCTGTGCTGTTCTCGAAAATAATCACAGAAACTGTTGTTCGCTATATTATACCATAGAACGGCTGTTTTCTTTACTAAAGACAGGGACTGCGGTTCTTGACATTGTACACAGAAACTACTTTTTTCTATATTATTCAGAGGGACTACTTTTCTCTGTGTTATACACAGATACTACTGTTTTCTGTATTACACAGCGAGACTGCTGGTCTTTATATTCTACCTATGAACTGCTGTTGTCCAAATTGCTCACAGGGAATGATGTCCTTTCTGTAATGCTCAGACACTGCTGTTCTCTGAAATAGACAGAGAGACTGTGTTCTCTATAGCGGACACAAGGCCTGCTGTTCTCTAAATTAAATACAGGGACTGATGCTCTCAATATTATACACAGCTGTTCTCTATGTTATACACAGTGACTCATGTTCTCTATATTGAACACAGGGACTGCTGTTTACTGTATTATACAGAGGAACTGCTGTTCTCTCCATTGTACATATGAACTTCTGTTTTCTATATTGCACACAGGGACTGCTGTTCTACCAAAAATGCACAGGCACTGCTGTTCTCTAAAATAGACAGAGGGACTGTTGTTCTCTATATTATACACAGGGACTTCTGTTCTCTATATTATAAGCCGGGACTGTTTTTCTCAATAGTATACACAGGACTGCTGTTCTCTTTATGAAACACAGGGACTGCTGTGCATAGGGAGTGCTTTTCTCTAGATTATACATAGGAACTGCTGTCCTCTATAGTAGGCACAGGGACCGCTGTTGTCTATACTATATACAGTTACAGCTATTCTCCATATGTGACTGTTGTTCCATGTATTAGCCACCAGGACTGTTTTTCCCTCTATGAGACACAGAAACAGCTGTTCTCTATATTATATACAGGGCTGCTGTTCTCTTCATTAAACACAGGGAGACATGTTCTTTATATTATACACAGAGACTGCTGTTCTTGATATTACACACATGGGCTGCTGTTTTCTATATTATACACAGTAATTGTTTTTCCCTATATTAGTCACAGGGACAGCTGTTCCCGATATGAGACACAGAGACTGCTGTTCTATACATAATGCACAGAGACTGCTGTTCTCTTTATTAAACACAGGGACTGCTGTTCTCTACATTGTACACAGTGACTGCTTTTCTCTTGATTATGCACAAGGACTGCTGTTCTCGACATTGTATACAGAGAGTGTTCTTCTCTAGATTATACATTTGCACTGCTGTCCTCTTCATTAGACATAGACATTGCTGTTCTCCATATTATACACAGGTACATCTATTCTCTATATTATACATAGGGGCTGCTGCTCTCTATACTATAGAAAGTAATTGTTGTTCCCTATATTAGTCACAGGGACAGATGTTCCCGATATGAGACACAGGGACTGCTGTTCTCTACATTATACACAGGCAGTATTTAGACTAATGCAACATAGAATATGACAGCGCAGTGCTGGCCATTTATGCAACTGCTTGGCTAATTCCGGACATTAGACTGATACAACATGGAAAATTACAGGGCAATACAGGACCTTTATGGAAATGCTTGGCTAATAGCAGAAGTTTGACAAACATAAAATAGAACACTCCAGTGCTGTACAGGCCGTCGGTGGAACCGCTACCTAATAAAGGATATTAGACTCAAAGGACATGGGGTAGTACAGCTCGGTACAGATGCTTTCTGGAACCGCCTAGCTAATAATGGACACTAGACTAATACAACGTAGAACATTACTGCGCAGCACAGGCTCTTTATGCAACTGCTTGGCTAATACCGGATGTTAGACTAATACAACATGGAGAATTAAAGTGCTGTACAGGACCTTTATGGAAATGATTGGCTAATAAAGGAAGTTTAACTGATATGACATAGAACATTACAGCGCAGTACAGGCCCTTCATGGAACCGTTTGGCTAATAATAGACACAAGACTAAAACAACATAGAACATTACAGCGCACTACAGGCTCTTTGTGGAACGGCTCAGCTAATAAAGGAAGTTTGACTAATACAACGTGGAACATTACAGCGCAGTACAGGCCCTATATGGAACTGCTTGGCTAAAACAGGACGTTAGACTCATACAACATAGATTAGATGAGATTACTTACAGTGTGGAAATAGGCCCTTCGGACCAACAAGTCCACACCAACCCGCCAAAGAGCAACCCTTCCAGACCCATTCCGCTAAATTTACCCCTTCACCTAACATTACGGGCAATTTAACATGGCCAATTAACCTAACCTGCACATTTTTGGACTGTGGGAGGAAACTAGCGCACCGGGAGGAAACTCGGGCTGACACTGGGAGAATGTGCAAACTTCACACAGACTGAGGCAAGGATTGAACCCAGGTCTCTGGCGCTGTAATGCAGTGGTGCTAACCACTCTTCCACCGTATCACCCTAGGGCATTATAGCGCAGTACAAGTCATATGTGGAACCACTCACCTGTTAAAGGGAGCTGGACTAATACATTACAACGCAATACACGACCTTTATTGAACCACTTGCCTGATAAAGGAAGTTAGACTGATAGAACCTGGAGAATTACAGCTCAGTAAATGCACTTTAAGGAACCATTCAGCTAATACAGGAAGTTAGGATAGTTATAAGTTCGAGACACCACCCACGCTCTCCACCTCCTCCAAGACTTCCGTTTCCCTAGCCCCCAATACCTCATCTTCACCATGGCTATACAAACCCTCTACACCTCCATCTGCCATGACCAGGGCCACCAAGCCCTCCGTTTCTTCCTCTCCCAGCGTCCCCAACAGTACCCTTCAACCGTCACTCTCATTTGTTTGACTGAACTTGTCCTCACCCTTAACAATTTCTCCTTCGAATCTTCCCACTTCCTCCAGACCAAAGGGGTAGCCATGGACACCCGTATGGCATGTCCCTTTGTTGGCTACGTAGAACAGTCCATCTTCCGTAGTTACACTGGCACCACTCCCCACCTCTTCCTCCGCTACATTGGTGACTGCATTGGTGCCACATCGTGCTCCCGCGAGGAGGTTGAGCAATTCATCAACTCAACCAACACATTCCACCCCAACCTTACATTCACCTGGACCATCTCTGATACTTCCCCTCCCCTTCCATCTCCATTAATGATGACCAACTTGACACTGACATTTTTTTACAAACCCACCGACTCCCATAGCTACCTGGATTATTATTCCTTTTCCCAACCTAGCTCCTGCATAAATGCCATCCTGCATAGATTCCTCTGTCTCTGCCATGTCTGCTCCAAGGAGGACCAGATCCACCACAGAACACACCAGATGGCCTCCTGCTTTAGAGACCTCAATTTCTCTTCCCATGTGGTTAAAGGTTCCCTTCAACTCACCTCATCCACATCCACTCCCCCTCCGCTCTCAGACCCCACCCCTCCAACCGGAACAAGGACAGAACCCCCTCAGTTCTCACCTTCCACCTCACCAGCCTTCGCATAAACCACATCATTGGACGACATTTCTGCCACCTCTAAACGGACCCCACCACCCGGGATATATTTCCTTCCCCACCCCTTTCCACTTTCCTCAAAGACGTTCCCTCCGTGACTACCTGGTCAGGTCCACGCCCCCCCCAAACAATCCACCCTCCCATCCAGGCACTATCCCCTGTCACCATAGAAATTTCCAAACTTGCGCCCACACCTCCTCCCTCACCTCCATCCAACGCCCCAAAGGAGCCTTCTACATTCATCAAAGTACATACCTGCACATCCACCAATATCATTAATTGTATCCGATGCGATCTCCTCTACACTGGGGAGACTGGACGCCTCTGAGCAGAGAACTTTAGGGAACATCTCCGGGACACCCACACCAATCAACCACATCGCCCTGTGGCCCAACATTTCAACTCCCCCCGCCAACTCTGCCGAGGACATGGAGGTCCAGCGCTACCGCTCCTTCACCACCTGACGCCTGGAGGAAGAACGCCTCATCTTCCGCCTTAGAACACTTCAACCCCAAGGCATCAATGTGGATTTCACCAGTTTCCTTATTTCCTCTTCCCCACCTCACCCCAGCTCCAGCCTTCCAGCTCAGCACAGCCCTCCTGACCTGTCCTATCTGCCTATCTTCCATTCCACCTATCCACTCCACCCTTCTCTCTGACCTATCAACTCCATCCCCACCCCCCCATTCACCTATTGTACTCTTTGCTACTTTATCCCCACCCCACCCTCCTCCCATCTATCTCTCCACTCTGCAGGCACCCTGCCTCTATTCCAGATGAAGGGCTTTTGCCCAAAACATCGATTTCCCTGCTCCTCGGATGCTGCATGACTTGCTGTTCTTTTCCAGCACCACTCTACTGCAGACTCTGGTCTCCAGTATCTGCAGTCCTAGTTTTTACCTAATACAGGACGTTAGACTCATAGAGCATGGAGAATTAAAGCACAGTACAGGCCCTTTATGGAACCATTCAGCTAATAAAGGAAGTTTAACTAATACGACATAGAACATTACAGCGCAGTACAGGCCCTTTATGGAACTGCTTGGTTAATATTGCATGTTACACTCATAGAACATAGAACATTACAGTGAAATTCAAGCCTTTCGTGGAATGGCTTGGCTAATAAATTAAGTTAGACTAATACAAGGTAGAACATCACAACACAGTACAGACCCTTTATGGAACCGCTCGGCTCATAAAGGTAGTTTAACTCAGAGAACACAGAACATTACAGAGCTGTACAGGTCATTTATGGAACCACTCAGCTAATAATGGACACGAGACGAATATGACATAGAACAGTACAGCACAGTGCAGGTCCTTTGTGGAACCGCTTGCTTGATAATGGAAGTAAGACTGAAAGAAAATGGAGCATTACAGCGCAGTACAGGCAATTTATGATTCGCTCAGCCAGTAATGGACACTGTACTAATACAACATAGATCATTACAGCGCAAGATAGGCCATTTATGCAAATACTTGGCTGTTAAAGGAAGTTAGACTAATACAAAATAGAACATTACAGCACAATACTGGCACTTTATGGAACCGCTTGGCTAATAACCAAAGTTTGACAAATACAACATAGCACATTGCAACGCAGTACAAACCTTGTATGGAACCGTTTGCTTGATCATGAAAGCTAGACTCATAGAACATGGGCCTAGCAGCATAGTACAGGCCCTTTATGCAACTACTTGGCTAATACCAGACATTCAAAGTTTGTGAGAAGATTTGTAGCTCGGGTGCTCGTTGTTGTGGTTTTGTTCGCTGATTTGGGAATTTGTGTTGCAGACATTTCGTCCCCTGTCTAGGTGACATCCTCAGTGCTTGGGAGCCTCCTGTGAAGTGCTTCTGTGATGTTTCCTACGGCATTTGTAGTGGTTTGAATTTGTCGCTTCCGGTTGTCAGTTCCGGAGGCTCCCAAGGACTGATGTCACCTAGACAGGGGACGAAACATCTGCAACACAAATTCCCAGCTCAGCGAACAGAACCACAACAAAGAGCACCCGAGCTACAAACCTTCTCACAAACTTTGAACATCTACGGGTGAGAGACGCTAAGAGAAGCCAGGAAATGGGAATCCTGGGCCAACTGTCTAAGTGCCACATACAAACAACTCCGGTTCCTGCACGAATGCCGAAGGAACTGACAACCGAAGCGACAGATTCAAACCACTACAAATACCGGAGGAAACATCACAGAAGAGCTTCACAGGAGGCTCCCAAGCACTGAGGATGTCACCTAGATAGGGGACGAAATATCTGCAACACAAATTCCCAGCTCGGCGAACAGAACCACAACAATACCAGACATTCCATTAATACAACATTAATGCAGTACAGGACCTTTGTGGAAATGATTGGCTAATAAAGGAAGTAAGGCTCATAGAATATAGAATATTACAGCGCAATACAGGCCCTTTATGGAACCGCTCAGCTAATACTGGAAATTTGACAAATACGACATGGAACATTGCAGCATTGTACAGGTCTTCTATGGAATCGCTCGTCTAACAAAATAAGTTAGACTCATAGAACATGTGGCATTACAGCGCAGTACAGGCCCTTTATTGAACCACTTGGCTAATAATGAACACTAGACTAACACAACGTAGAACATTACAGCGCAGGACAGGTCCTTGATGCAACTGCTTAGCTGTTAAAGGAAGTCAGACTAATACAAAATAGAGCTGAAAATGTGTTGCTGGAAAAGCGTAGCAGGTCAGGCAGCATCCAAGGAACAGGAAATTCGATGTTTCGGGCATAAGCCCTTCTTCAGGAATGGTTCCTGAAGAAGGGCTTATGCCCGAAACGTCGAATCTCCTGGTCCTTGGATGCTGCCTGACCTGCTGCGCTTTTCCAGCAACACATTTTCAGCTCTAATCTCCAGCATCTGCAGACCTCACTTTCTCCCCTAATACAAAACAGAACATTACAGCGCAGTACAGGACCTATATGGAACCGCTCAGCTAATAAACAAAGTTCGATTAATGCAACATCGAACATTTTAACGCTGTACAGGCCGTCCATGGAATTGCTTGCCTCATAAAAGAAGTTAGACCCCTAGAACATGGGGCATTACAGCGCAGTACAGGCCCTTTATGGAACCACTCGGCTGTTAAAGGAAGTTAGAGTAATTCAAAATAGAACATTACAGCGCAGTACAGGCCCTGTATGGAACCGCTCGGCTCATAAACAACGTTAGACTAATACAAAATAGAATATTACAGTGCAATACAGGCACTTTATGAAATCGCTCAGCTAATAAAGGAAGTTAGACTAAAACAACATGGAGCATTAAAGCGCAGTACAGTATTGTTATGGAACTGCTTGGCTAATAAATGAAGTTAGAGTGATAGAACACGGAGCATTACAGCTCAGTACAGGGCCTTTATGGACCCACTCAGCTAATACAGGAAGTAAGACTCATAGAACATTTAGCATTACAGCGCAGCACAGGGTCTTTGTGGAACCACTTGGCTAATAAAGGTAGTTTGACCAATACAACATGGAACATTACAGCGCAATACAGGACCTTTATGCAACTGATTGGCTAATACTGGGCATTAGACTAATACAACATAGAAAATCACAGCGTAGTACAGGCACTTTATGGAACCGCTTGGCTAATAAATGACGTTAGACTAATACAAGAAAGGACACCACAAGGCAGTACAGGCCCTTTATGGAAACGCTCGGCATAAAAAGGAAGACAAATACAACATCGAACATTACAGAGCAATACAGGCTCTTTACACAACCGCTCGTTTAATACTGGATGCTAGCCTAATACAACAAAGAACATTACAGCACAGTACAGGCCCTATATGGAACCACTTGCTTGAAATTGGAAGTTAGACTCAGAGAACATGGGTCATTACAGCGTAGTATGGGCCCTTTATGGGACAACTGGGCTAAAACCGGACATTAGGCCAATACAACAGAAAACATTACAGCGGTGTACAGGTCCTTTAGGGAGCAGCTTGGCTAATAAAGCAGTATAGATTCATAGAATGTAGAGAATTACAGCAGAGTAGAGGCCCTTTGTGCAATCAGTTGGCTAATAAAGTAATTTAGAGTCATTGCACATACTTGAATGGGGCATTTTGAGTGCAAGCAGCAGCGGAGGTAAGATGAACGCTGTGGTATATAGGAAATTTATGTTTCTTCTGAAATTCTAAATTAATTATACATAAAAAATAACTGAACTCACATCAGTGTGTAATTGTTTCAGCGAGGAGCTGAATCAATAAGAATGTGAACTCTGTGGAGGAAATGCTAATTGGTTTGTTTGCATTAGCTAAGAATATATGCAAAGAAAGAAACGGGAATACACAACAAATGGTAACTCCATTTAGAAGGGCTTTGTGATAAGATGCTGTGAAGACAGACAGTTAAACTCAATATGCCTGTATAAACAGTAGGTATAAACATCTGCTTCCCACTTTTACAGAAACACAGGAACAAACCCCAATTAAAAGGGCTTAGTGATGGGATGCTGTGAAAAGGCAGGATGAGGGCAAATGGCCTTGAGAACAGGAATGAGCATGTTTTTCACAGACAAGACCAGATAAGACACGAGATAAGCAGGAGTCCTGGTCTTAGGGAAGTGGAGGATGTAAACAGTGGGGGGAACAATGAAATAAGGAAAAAATGTGTGGGAACCAAATTGTATAAATATCGAGTATTTGTTGAATTCGGGGTGTTTTGTCCCTGCCTTGTGGATATCACACCCACTTGCAAGTGTGAAATAAAGGGCATTTCTGATTCAGATCTTGTCTCGGACTGAAATTGTTGCAGTGAGTGAGCTTTGTTTCTCACCATTGGCGCCCAACGTGGGGCAGTCCGGGATGTTCTTCCATCTCCGGAGGGAGCGGCTGGCCCTGGACACTGGGAAGACGCGTCCCGTTCCCCATTGAGGAGTGGTCTCGTGCCCCGGTTTGGTCTGCTCCCTTGGGCGACTGGTACGAATCCCACGAATCAGAGAGACATCTGAATCAGACAGTGACAGGCGGTTGATAGAATATACGGCAGAAAAGTGCCAGGCAACTCTGTGCACAAACCGAGGTAAGAAAATTGACTTTTAAGTATTGCCTTGGTGGCCGGGATTGAGTTTTAGTAGTTAATAAGGGACTAAGGAAGGAACTCAATATGGGTTGTGCCGTGGGTCAGGACAAAGCCTCTGGGGAAACAGACAAAGAACAATGCAATGGAAATGGAGGCGGGGTCTCTTACCACATACCTCCAAAAAGTCCGTTGGACAGGATGATGTGGAATTGGAAAAATCATTTTCGTACAAGGGAAGAAAATGATTAAATATTGTTGCTTTGTATGGACAAAGGAATCCATTCTTCATCCCGCCGTCTTCTGGCCAAAGTACAGGTTGGGGTTTGCAAATATCTGAATTTCTATGTCAATGTGTGAGAGAGCGAGAGAATGAAAAGAGCTGTACACCTGACAGAAAGTTTAACCCTTCGTGATTTGGTTTGAATGCACATTTGTTTGTTGGTGATTGAATGTTTGAGTTTTATTCCCTGGAGCTTGAGTTCCAGGACTGTTTTGAATCTGATTTTTTTAATGGAAACTTAACATGATTTCTTTTAAGGTGAAGGAAAAAAATGATAACTCCTGTTTTTTTTTTACAGGTCTAACTAATCTCTTTTATCTTTACATAAAAGCGATTTATGGAGGACAGTTGAAGTTTCAGTTCAACCTTAGACTGTAGTAAAAACTAAAACTTCTACGGTTAATATCTGTGACCTTGGATTCGGCCATTGTTCATGCATTAGAAGTTTTTTTAACTTGAATTGACAAATTCTTGTAAGGCAGCTCTGATTATTTCATGACCTTTAGTATTGTAATTGAGCAATGATTGTTCAGGACTACTTAAGAAAACTAATTTTGGATTTAAATTAGGGGACTAAAATTGGGCGATTACAGTGGATTTCAAAATTGGGAACTGTATGCATTTTACATTTTAAATGTTAAATACTGAATAAATGAACGTAAATATATAAATATGTTTACAATTTAGGAACAGGCTTTAAAGTTAGTCAAGCATGAATTGATGATTTGGTGTTTGAAGTTATGGGAAGCTAGAAGTATTGCAATATTTCTTAAAAGAAAGAAAAAGGGAAAGAACGTAACGACTTGTCCCCTTTGGGCAGTACCGATAGGGGACAAAGAAATTGGGTTTGTGTGTGCCCCCCTCACCAGTGGGGAGGTCAGAACACTTAAAAAAGAAATGATGGTCCTGGTTGAGGATCCAGTAGGATTGTCTGAACAAATTGATCAATTTTTGGGGCCCAGTCTGTATACGTGGGCTGAGTTAATGTCTATTTTGAATATACTATTTTATTGGGGAAGAAATGGGACTTACATGGGGATGCTGGACAGGGAGAGATGAAGTTTCCCCTCAGAGACCCCCTGTGGGAAAATCAAACCCCGGAGCATAGAGCAGAAATGAGGGAATTGAAAGACCTGATTCTAAAAGGAATAAGAGAGGCAGTTCCGAAATCGCAGAATCTGACTAAAGCCTTTGAAGTTAGTCAGGAGAAAGATGAGACTCCCTCAGCTTTCTTGCAGAGATTAAGAGACTCAATGTGAAAATATTCTGGAATGAACCCTGAGGACCCAGTGGCACAGGGTCTTTTGAAAGTACATTTTGTGATAAAGGCATGGCCAGGCATACAAAGCAAGATACAGAAGATAGAAGGGTGGAGTGAAAAACCATTAGATGAATTGTTAAGAGAGGCACAGAAAGTGTTTGTAAAGAGAGAGGATGAGAGACAGAAACAGAAGGCGAAAATGATGGTAGCTGCGGTTGATGGGGTAATTAAGAAAAGAATGGAACCAATAGTGAGCAACCGGAGCAACGGGTGACAGCATGAAGGGCAGAGAGGAAAGGGGAGAGGGAGAGACAAGGGGGAGCATTTGATAGAGGGTTCGAGCAACAGGGGCAGAGATGGGGGTCTCCACAGGCAGGATGCCATTATTGTGGAAAGATAGGGCATTTTAAGCGGGAGTGTCCTGATCTACAAAGGGAAGCAAGGGCCATTCCGCTTATGAATTTTGATAATGAATAGGGGTGTCATGGGGTTCCTGCCCTTGGGGACCCACCAGGAACCCTTGATAAACTTGAAGGTGGGACCCTGTAGGGAAGAGGTAGTCTTCCTAGTAGATACGGGGGCAGTTGAATTTTAAACCAAAGAAAGTAGACACGTCGACACAGTCAATTACTGTTTCCTGGGTGAAAGGGGAGGGATTTACTGTCCCAGTATTTGAACCTATAATGATAGAAAATCCTAAGGACAGGGTCACAGGGGAATTGTTGTATATCCCCGATATAGGAATTAACTTATTTGGGAGAGATTTAATTATCCTCTTAGGACTGGAGATTGGAATTCAGGAAAAAGAATTAGTTGTACAAATGGCAATGTTGACAGAGGATATGGAGAGACAGATAGACCCTATTGTATGGGCTAGGGAAGGGAATCGTGGAGAACTAAAGATCCCTCCCCTTCAAGTAAATTTAGAAAGGAAAGGGGACATTGTCTGTGAGCGACAATATCCCACTTCCATAGAGGGTACACGACGTATGCAGCCAGTAATTGAGGGACTGATTATAGATTGAGTAAGATCCCTCGTGACCAAAGATGGTTTAGGGTGATAGATTTAAAGGATGCCTTTTGGGCTTGTCCCTTGGCTGAAGAAAGTAGGAATTTGTTCGCCTTTGAATGGGAAGACCCCAAGACAGGACGGAAACAGCAATACTGGAGGACTGCGCCCCCCAGGGGTTTACAGAATCCCCGAATTAATTTGGACAAATGTTGAACAAAATGATGATGCGAGAGATTATGGCTGTCCTACACCAAGGCATCATTGGGGAGTTCAAGCAATGTGTGATTTAGTTCTTAGGGAATATGGATGTAAAGGAATATATACAATTGCTAAACAAATATGTGAGGGATGTATAATCTGCAGAAAGGTAAATAAAAAAGTCTTGCGAAAACAGACCCCGGGAGGAAGAGACCCAGGATTGAGACCCTTCCAGAGTATGCAGGTAGATTATACTGAGTTACCCAGGGTAGGGAGACTAAAATATATGTTGGTCAGAGTAGATAATTTATCTGGTTGGGTTGAGACATACCCCTTAGCTACTGCCACTGCAAGTGGGGTGTCTAAAACAATATTGGAAACACTCAAATGACAGCTCTCTAAATTGATAATAGAAACCAGACTCCCTTGGACCAAATGTTTACCTATAGCTCTTTTGCGAGTACGAACAGCCCCTAGGAAAGATTTGGGACTATCCCCCTATGAAATCCTATTTGGATTACCTTATCTGGGAAAGAATGGAGAATTGCCAATTCCTGAAACTAAAGATTTGTTCTTAAAGAAGTATATACTGGGCTTGTCCTCCTCTTTGTCTTTCCTCAGGAAATAGGGTTTATTGGCACAGACTCCACCCCTGGAATTCACCGTTTATCCCATCCAGCTGGGAGATTGGGCCTGAGTAAAATCATGGACAGACTAAATTGCAGCCGGACTGGGAAGGGCTGTACCAGGCTCTTTGAAATGGCAATAAGGACGGCGGAAAAAGGCTGGACTCACTACACTTGGATCAAAGGGACAGTGGACTCTCCAGTTGAGGAAAAAGTTTGGACAGCCGAAACAACACAAGACCCCCTGAAACTCAGACTAAAGAGACTTTGAGTAACTGATTATACAGTGGCAACGCGAGCGCGGGGATTATTTCTGTAGGATTGTATGTTAAGTTCTTTTATAGAACATAGAACATAGAACAATACAGCGCAGTACAGGCCCTTCGGCCCTCGATGTTGCACCGACCAAAGCCTACCTAACCTACACTAGCCCAATAACCTCCATATGCTTATCCAATGCCCGCTTAAATGACCATAAAGAGGGAGAGTCCACCACTGCTACTGGCAGGGCATTCCATGAACTCACAACCCGCTGAGTAAAGAGTAAAGTTTTGTGCTTCAGCATGATGTTTAAAGTACTGGGACTGTTTAGAGTTATGATTTTAGCCCTTTTAGTATTGGGATTTTATCAAATATCTTTTTCATATGTATTATTAATGGTTCCTGAGTTTGATAATCCACAAGTAATAGACGCTGATGCATGCAGCTTAGTCAATTGTGGGGATGTAGATAATCAGAGACAGTACCGCAGCTCTGAGATACATCGTCAGTCCTATGGGGATGGCGTTGGGGATGGTACTTGGTATAATAGTCTCGTCACAGTACACCGGACCCCCTTCCAACCAGCTCGCCATTGTCCCGATAAAAAGTGTAACCCAATATACCTGACAATAAAGAAAACCACATGGCACGAAGCAATTTTGGGCGGGGGCACCTATGAGATACAATTAAATGAAACATTTGGGATAGAAATGAAAGCACATGGGAAACATTTCGTGGGCTATTGTTTTCGAATCAGTGTAGGACAGGAAAAACGGGCGGAATTACTGGATAATGAGATACAACCTTTCACCCCTCCCACTGATCCTAACGTAGTAAAAATTATAGAGGTAAAGGACTTGAAACAGACTATCGAATAGAAACTGGGAACGAGGATGCAAATGCCTGGGTTGAATGGGTAAAGTATACTGTAAAAAGTCTGAACAAAAGCAATTGCTATGCATGTGCCTCCGGTAGGCCAGTGGCCCAGGTGGTTCCCTTTCCGTTCGGGTGGAAGCGAGCCAGGCAGGGCATGAAATGTATGATAGGCCTGTATCAGAATGAGACTGCATGGAATGATAGGAATTGTACCTACCTATCTCTGATGTTCCCTCCCTTGGAGAAGAAAGATGTACAAGCTCCCCTCAGCATTTTCCGCCGCAGTTGGAAATCACACCTTGTGTGTGAGTAGACGAGGTACAAGTCGGTCTAGAGATTTGGGGGAGCTGAAATTGTGTACAGAGATTAAAAATGTTACCAAAACAAAGAAAGGAGGGAACTACTCAGCACTAAAGTTTCCCCGAGCGGATCTGTGGTGGTACTGTGGAGGCAAAATATTGGGACCCAAATTGGAAAGGGATATATGCGATTGTACAATTGGCAATTCCATTTACCCTGGTATTTGAGAAGGAAAAGATAGTAGGGAAACAGGCAAGGGGTAAGAGATCACTGTTAGACACTTCTTTCGATGACAGGATTTATCTCGATTCGGTAGGAGTCCCTGGGGGGCGGGGGGGTGTACCTGATGAGTTCAAGGCTCGTAACCAGATTGCAGCAGGCTTTGAGTCAGGTCTCTTTTGGTGGGTAACAATTAATAAAAGTGTAGATTGGATAAATTACATTTTCTACAATCAACAGCGATTTATAAATTATACAAGGGATGCGGTTAAAGAAATATCAGACGAGCTTGATGTAACAAGTAGGATGGCATGGGAAAACAGAATGGCCCTTGATATGATTTTAGCAGAAAAAAGGGTGTGTGTGTGTGTGTGTGTGATGTTAGGAGGAAGCTGTTTCACCTTTATTCCTAATAACACTGCACCTGATGATTCAATTACTCGGGCCCTAAGGGGATTGACTACCTTAGCAGGGGAACTGGCTGAGAATGCAGGAGTAGACACATCTCTCACGGGATGGCTTGAATCCTGGTTTGGAAGATGGAAGGGGGTGGTAGTTTCCATCCTTACTTCCCTGATAGTAGTAGTTGGGGTATTGGTGGCCATTGGCTGTTGTATCATACCCTGTATACGAGGGCTCACCTAAAGACTGATTGAGACATCCTTAATGAAACAGATGCACTTTAAAGGAACTCAGACAGAAGAACTTTGTCAACTAAATATTGAGGAGATGAGGGAGACCAAGATGAATGAAATTTCCAGAATGATGCTTGCGAATTTCGGGAGCAATGCTTAAAAAAACAAAATGCAGAAGGTAACAAATGGTAAGGAAAGAAAAAGGGGAAATTTGTGGGATATAGGAAATTTATGTTTCTTCTGCAATTCTAAATTAATTATATATAAAAAATAACTGAACTCACATCAGTGTGTAATTGTTTCAGCCAGGAGCTGAATCAATAAGAATGTGAACTATGTGGAAGAAATGCTAATTGGTTTGTTTATATTAGCTAAGAATATATGCAAAGAAAGAAACGGGAATACACAACAAATGGTAACTCCATTTAGAAGGGCTTCGTGATAAGATGCTGTGAAGACAGACAGCTAAACTCAATATGCCTGTATAAACAATAGGTATAAACATCTGTTTCCCACTTTTACAGAAACACAGGAACAAACCCCAATTAAAAGGGCTTAGTGATGGGATGCTGTGAAAGGCAGGATGAGGGCAAATGGCCTTGAGAACAGGAATGAGCATGTTTTCCACAGACAAGATCGGATAAAACACGAGATAAGCAGGAGTCCTGGTCTTAGGGAAGTGGAGAATGTAAACGGGGTGGGGGGGGGGAACAATGAAATTAGGAGAAAATGTGTGGGAACCAAATTGTATAAATATCGAGTATTTGTTGAATTTGGGGTGTTTTGTCCCTGCCTTGTGGACATCAAACCCACTTGCAAGTGTGAAATAAAGGGCACTTCTGATTCAGATCTTGTCTCGGACTGAAGTTATTGCAGTGAGTGAACTTTGTTTCTCATAACCCGAAAGACTGGTAAAGCAGGTTTTTAAAAATTACTTACCGGTAGCAGACAGCGGTGTTTTCCCTTTCACAGAAGGAGCTGGAGCAGGGGAGGAAGTGACAAGAACCAGCAGGGCAGCCGGGAAGGAAGGCAGTGACCGTATATATCAGCAAGGTGGCTAAACCCGAGACTCTACTACTGTAGTGTCCTCTCCTCTAACGTAACAATAAGGTAAGGTTCATTCTAAACTTCCTCTATTGAATATAAGTTTGTTATTAATTTTATAGCAACTTGAACTAAGCTTTCTACTTTAGTACTCAGTGGGTTTTCAGATAAGTCGGGGATAGATGCTAGAGCAGTTGCTTGCTCCTCCTGCAGAATGTGGCAGGTGGGAGACGTCTCCGCTGGCTACATTTGTGGGAAGTGCAACCAACTCTAGCGCCTTGAAAACCATGTTAGGGAATTGGAGCTGGAGCTGGAGCTGGATGAACTATGGATCATTCGGGAGTCTGAGGGAGTAATTGAGAGGTGTTACCGGGAGTTGGTCACTCCTAAGGCTCAGGATAAGGATAGATGGGCTACAGTTAGGGGGAGGAAAGGGTCCAGGTAGACAGTGCAGAGATTCCCTGTGAACATTCCCGTCAGCAATAAGTATACCGTTTTGGATACTGTGGGGGGAATGACCTACCAGAGGAAAGCCATAGCAGTCAGTTCTCTGGCACTGAGCCTGACACTGTGGCAAAGAAGGGAAGGGAGCAGAATAGAAAAGTATTCGTGGTAGGGGACTCGATAGTTAAGGGAATCGACAGGAAATTTTGTGGTCAGGATCGGGATTCCTGGAAGGTATGTTGCCTCCCTGGTGCCAGGGTCCGGGACGTCTCCGATCAGGTGTATAAAGATCTACAAGGGGAGGGCGACCAGCCAGAAATTGTGTTACATATTGGCACTAATGATATAGCCAGGAAAAGGATCGAGGATATAAAAAGTGATTTCAGGAGTTAGGATGGAAGCTGCAAAGCAGGACGAACAGAGTAGTGGTCTCTAGTTTGCTACTGGTGATAGTGAGGCGAAGAACAGGGAGCATGCGCAGCTTAACACGTGGCTGCGCAGCTAGTGTAGGAGGGAGGACTTCAGATATGTAGATAATTGGGATGCCTTCTAGGGAAGGTGGGACCTGTACAAGAAGGGCGGGTTGCATCTGAACTGGAAGGGGACCAATGTCCTGGGTGGAAGGTTTGCTTGTGTAGTTCACGAGGGTTTAAACTAGTGTGGCAGGGGTGTGGGAACCTGAGCTGTATACCAGAGGTGAGAGTTGATGCAGATGAGGCAATAGCAAGAGGTGACCAGCTGGGGGGAAGGATTTTCCTGGGAAGGAACCAAGGGATCAGTTACAGTGTGTTTGTTTTAACGCAAGGAGAATCAGGAATAAAAGTGATGAACTTAGAGCATGGATCAATACCTGGTGCTATGATGTTGTGGCCATAACAGAGACATGGGTTTCTCAGGGACAGGAATGGTTGCTGGATGTTCCAGGGTTTGGAGCATTTAAAAAGAATAGGAAGGGGGGAAAAGAGGAGGGGGTGTAACACTACTCATCAGAGAGAGTATCACAGCTACAGAAACTTCCATTGTCGAGGAAGATCTGCCTACCGAGTCAGTATGGGTGGAAATTAGGAACAGCAAGGGAGCAGTCACCTTGATAGGGGTTCACTACAGGCCCCCCAATAGCAGCAGGGAGATGGAAGAAAGCATAGGTCGGCAGATTTTGGAAAAGTGTGGACGTAGTAGGGTTGTTGTAATGGGTGACTTTAACTTTCCCAATATTGTTTGGAATCTCCTTCGAGCAGAAGATTTGAATGGAGCTGTTTTTGTAAGGTGTGTTCACGAGGGTTTCCTAACTAAGCATGTTGACAGGCCAACGAGGGGAGAGGTCATTCTAAGCTTGGTGCTTGGAAACGAGCCAGGGCAGCTATCAGATCTTGTGGTGGGAGAGCATTTTGTGATAGTGACCACAACTGCCTCAAATTCTACGCAGCTATGGAGAAGGAGAGGATTGGGCAAAATGGGAGGATATTTAATTGGGAAAGAGGAATCCATGATGTGATTAGACATGAGTTAGGAAGTCATGGATTGGGAGCAACTGGTCTTTGGTAAAGGCACTATAGACATGTGGAGACTGTTTAAGGAACAGTTGTTGCAAGTGATGAATAAATATGTCCCTCTGAGACAGGGAAGAAGTGGTAGGATAAAGGAACCTGGGATGACAAAAGCAGTGGAGGAAGAAGGTAGCTTACATAAGGTGGAGGAAGTTAGGGTCAAGCTCAGCTCTACAGGATTACAGACAGGCGAGGAAGGAGCTCAAAAATGGTGAGGAGAGCCAGGAGAGGGCACAAGAAAGGCTTGGCAGAACAGATTAGGGAGAACACAAAGGCATTTTACACTTATGTGAGGAATAAGAGAATGGTCAAAGAAAGAGTAGGGCCGATCAGGGATAGCATAGGGAATTTGTGTGTGGAGTCTGAGGAGTTAAGGGAAGCCCTAAATGAGTTTTCTGCTTCTGACTTTATGAAAGAAAGAAACTTTGTAGCGAATGAAACCTTTGAAGAGCAGGTGTGCATGCTGGAATGGATAGAGATAGAGGAAACTGATGTGCTGAAAATTTTGTCAAACATTAAGATTGACATGTCGCCAGGCCCAGACCAGATTTGTCCTCGGCTGCTTTGGGAAATGAGAAATGCAATTGCTTCGCCACTTGCGATGATCTTTGCATCCTCGCTCTCCACTGGAGTAGTACCTGAGGACTGGAGAGAGGCAAATGTAATTCCTCTCTTCAAGAAAGAAAATAGGGAAATCCCCGGCAATTACAGATCAGTAACTCTCACGTCTGTCGTCTGCAACTTGTTCAAAAGGATTCTGAGGGATAGGATTTATGACTATCTGGAAGAGCATGGCTTGATTAAATGCAGTCAACACGGCTTTGTGAGGGGCAGGTCATGCCTCACAAACCTTATTGAATTCTTTGAGGATGTGACTAGAAAAGTTGATGAGGGTTGAGCTGTGGATGTGGTGTATCTGGACTTCAGCAAGGCATTTGATAAGGTTCCCCATGGCAGGCTCATTCAGAAGGCCAGGAGGAATGGGATACAGGGGAACGTAGCTGTCTGGATACAGAATTGGCTGGCCAACAGAAGACAGCGAGTGGTAGTAGAAGGAAAATATTCTGCCTGCAAATCTGTGGTGAGTGGTGTTCCACAGGGATCTGTCCTTGGGCCTCTACTGTTTTTATTAATGACTTGGATGAGGGGATTGAAGGATGGATCAGCACGTTTGCAGACGACACAAAGGTTAGAGGTGTCATTGACAGTGTAGAGGGCTGTTGGAGGCTACAGCAGGACATTGACAGGATGCAGAGATGGGCTGAGAGGTGGCAGATGGAGTTCAATCTGGATAAATGCGAGGTGATGCATTTTGGAAGGTCAAATTTGAAAGCTGAGTACAGGATTAAGGATAACATTCTTGGCGCTGTGGAGGAACAGAGGGATCTTGAGGTGCAGGTACATAGATTCCTTAAAATGGCCACCCAAGTAGACAGGGTTATTAAGAAAGTATATGGTGTTTTGGCTTTCATTAACAGGGGGATTGAGATTAAGAGTCGTGAGATCTTGATGCAGCTCTATAAAACTTTGGTTAGACCGCACTTGGACTCTATATCCAGGTCTGGTCGCCCCATTATACGAAAGATGTGGATGCTTTGCAGAGGGCTCAGAGGAGGTTTACCAGGATGCTGCCTGGACTGGAGGGCTTATCTTATGAAGAGAGGTTGACTTAGATCGGACTTTTTTCATCGGAGAAAAGGAGGAGGAGAGGGGACCTAATACAAGATAATGAGAGGCATAGTCGATGCCAGAGACTACTTCCCAGCTAGAAATTACTAACACGAAGGGTTGTAGTTTTAAGCTGGTTGGAGAAAAGTATAGAAGGGATGTCAGAGGTGGGTTCTTTGCACAGAGAGTTGTGAGAGCATGGAATGCGTTGCCAGCAGCAGTTGTGGAAGCAAGGTCATTGGGGACATTTAAGACATGCATATAGTCACAGAAATTTGAGGGTGCATCAGTGGTCGGCACAAGATCATGGGCTGAAGGGCCTGTTCTGTGCTGTACTGTTCTATGTTCTATTTCGATACTGCATTACAGCGTTGTACAGGCCCTTTATTGAAGCACTCAGCTAATACCGGACATGAGACCAATACAAAATAGAACATTACAGCACACGACAGATCCTGAATTGAACTGCTCGGCAAAAACCGGACATTATACCAATACCACATAGAACATTTCCGCGCAGTACAGGTCTTTAGGAAACCGCTCAGTTAATAAAGGAATTTAGAGACATAGAACAATACAGTAATACAGCACAGTACAGGCCCTTTATGGCACTATTAGGCTAATACTGGACATTAGATCAATACAACATAGAACATTACAGCACAGTACTGGTCCTTTAGGAAACCGCTCGGCTAATAAAGGAATATAGATTCATAGAACGTAGAGAATTACTGGACTTTACAGGCCCATTATGGAACCACTCAGCTAATAATGGACATTAGACCAATACAACATAAAATATTTCAGCACAGTACAGGCCCTTGATGGAACTGCTCGGTTAATAAAGGAAGTTAGAGTGATACAACATGCAGCATTACAGCACATAACAGGCCCTTTATGGAACCACGCGGCTAATAGCGGACATTAGACCAATATGACATATACCATTTCAACGCAGTACAGGGCCTTTAGGGAACAGTTCATCTAATAAAGCAATATGGACTCATAGAATGTAGAGAATTAGAGCACAGTACAGGCCCGTTATTGAGTCACTCAGCTAATAATGGACCAATACAACATAGAACATTCAGCACAGTACATCCCTTGATGGAACCGGTTGGCTAATTAAGGAAATTAGAGTCATAGAACTAAAGCATTCAAGCTCAGTACAGACCCTTTATGGAACCACTCGGCTAATACCAGACATTAGACCAATACAACATGGAACGTTACAGCGCAGTACAGTTCCTTTAGGGAACCACTCAGCTAGTAAAGGAATATAGATTCATAGAAGGTAGAGAATTACAGCACAGTACAGGCCCATTACGGAATCACTTGTCCAATAATGGACATTAGACCAATACAACATAGAACATTTCAGCACAGTATAGCCCCTTGATGGAGCCACTCATCTAACAGAGGAAGTTAGATTCATAGAACACACAGCATTACAGCACAGTACAGGTATTTTATGGAACCACTCGGCTTATACCAGACATTTGACCAATATAAATTAGAACATTACAGCGCAGTGCAGGCCCTTGATGGAACTGCTCAGCAAGAAAAGAAAAATACATTCATAGAACATACAGCATTACAGCACAGTACAGGCCCATGATGGAACCGCTCAGCGAATAAAGGAAGTTAGAGTCATAGAACTGTAGAATTGCAGCGCATTACAGACCCTTTATGGAACCACTCGGCTAATACCGGACATTAGACCAATACAACATAGAACATTACAGCGCAGTACAGGCCCTTGATGGAACTGCTTGGCTAATAAAGGAATTTAGAGTCATAGAACATACAGCATTACAGCACAGTACAGGCCACTTGTGGAACCACTCGACTTCTACTGGACATTAGACCAATACAAAACAGAAATTTACAGCGCAGTACAGGTACTTTATGAAACCGCTCAGCATTTGTGGAACCACTCAACTACTACTGGACATTAGACCAATACTAAACAGAAATTTACAGAGCAGTACAGGTACTTTATGAAACCGCTAGGCAAACATAAATTCATGGAACATACAGCATTATAGCACAGTACAGGCCCTTTATGGTACCATTAGACTAATACTGGACATTAGACCAATACAACATGGAACATTACAGCGCAGTACAGTTCCTTTAGGGAACTGCTCGGCTAAATAAAGGAATATAGATTCATAGAACGGAGAGGACTACAGGACTGTACAGGCCCATTATGGAACCACTGGTCTAATAATGGACATTAGACCAATAAAACATAGGGAAAGGGAGGAAGCAGGCAGTGCAGGGATCCCCTGTGGTCATTCCTCTCAACAATAAGTATACCGCTTTGGATACTGTTGGGGGAGATGGCCTAGCAGGGGTAAGCTGCAGTGACCGGGTCTCTGGCACGAGGTCCGGCTCTGAGCCCAGAAGGGAAAGGGGGATAGGTCGAGAGCGCTAATTTTAGGAGACTCTATAGTTAGAGGGACAGACAGGTAGTTCTGTGGACATGGGCGAGACACTCGGATAGTTTGTTGCCTCCCGGGTGCCAGGGTCCCAGACATCTCGGACCATGTCTTCAGAATGCATAAGGGGGAGGGTGTGCAGCCAGAAGTCGTGGCACACATTGGCATCAACGACATAGGTAGGAAGAGGGGTGGGGAGGTCATTCAGGAGCTCAGGGAGTTAGGCTGGAAGCTAAAAGCTAGGACGGACAGAGTCGTCATCTCTGGGTTGTTGCCGGTGCCACGTGACAGTGAGGCAAGGAATACGGAGAGACTGCAGTTGAACACGTGGCTGCAAGGATGGTGTAGGAGGGAGGGCTTCAGGTATTTGGACAATTGGACTGTATTCTGGGGAAAGTGGGACCTGTACAAGCAGGACGGGTTGCACCTGAACCAGAAGGGCGCCAATATCCTGGGGGGTAGGTTTGCTAGCACTCTTCAGGGAGGGTTTAAACTAATTTGGCAGGAGGATGGGATCCGGACTTGTAGTCCAGCAAGTAAGCTAGCTGTTTGTCAGGATGTCCAAGAATGTAGGGAGGCTGTGGAGAAGGTAGCACTGACAGGGATAACTTGCCAAAACAGAGATGGACTCAAGTGCGTATACTTCAACGCAAGGACAATCAGAAATCAGGTGGGTGAACTTAAGGCGTGGATTGGTACTTGGGACTAGGATGTTGTGGCCATCACGGAAACATGGATAGAACAGGGACAGGAATGGTTGTTGGAGGTTCCTGGTTACAGATGTTTCAGTAAGATTGGGGGTTGGTAAAAAAGGAGGGAGGGTGTGGTGTTGCTAATTAGAAATGGCATAACGGCTGCAGAAAGGCAGTTCGAGGGGGATCTGCCTTTGGAGGTAGTATGGGCTGAAGTCAGAAATAGGAAAGGAGCAGTCACCTTGTTGGGTGTTTACTATAGGTCCCCCAATAGCAGCAGAGATGTGGAGAAACAGATTGGGAAACAGATTTTGGAAAGGAGCAGAAGTCACAGGGTAGTAGTCATGAGCGATTTAAACTTCCCAAATATTGATTGGAAGCTCTTTAGATCAAGTAGATTGGACGGGTAGGTGTTTGTGTAGTGTGTCCAGGAGGCTTTTCTAACTCAGTATGCAGATTGTCCGACCGGAGGGGAGGCCATATTGGATTTGGTACTTGGCAACGAACCGGGACAAGTGATGGGCTTGTTAGTGGGTGAACATTTTGGTGATGGTGACCACAATTCTGTGACTTCCACCTTGGTTATGGAGAGAGATAGGTGCGTGCAACAGGGCAGGTTTTACAAGTGGGGGAAGGGTAAATGCGATGATGCAAGACAGGATCTGAGGAGCATAAATTGGAAGCACAGGCTGTCAGGGAAGGATGTCGTTGAAATGTGGAACTTTTTCAAAAAACAGATATGACATGTCCTTAATATGTAATTGGGTAAAAACTGAGGTCTGCAGATGCTGGAGATCACAGTTGAAAGTGTGTTGCTGGTTAATGCACAGCAGGTCAGGCAGCATCCAAGGAATAGAAAATTCGACGTTTCGGGCACAAGCCCTTCATCAGGAATGAGACTTAATATGTAATTACCTGTCAGGCAGGAAAGAGATGGTCGTGTGAGGAACCTTGGTTGACGAGGGAGGTTGAATATCTTGTAAGGAGGAAGAAGGAGGCTTACATAAGGTTGAGGAAACAAGGTTCAGACAGAGCGTTGGAGGGATACAGGATAGCCAGGACGGAGCTGAAGAAAGGGATTAGAAGAGTTAAGAGAGGGCATGAAATATCTTTGGCGGGTAGGATCAAGGATAACCCCAAGGCCTTTTATGCGTATATGAGAAACATGAGAATGACGAGAACGAGGGTAGGTCCGATCAAGGACAGTAGTGGGAGACTGTGTATTGAGTCGGAAGAGATAGGAGAGGTCTTGAATGAGGACTTTTCTTTAGTATTTACAAATGAGAGGGACCGTATTGTTGAAGAGGAGAGCATGAAACGGACTGGTAAGCTGGAGGGGATACTTGTTAGGAAGGAAGATGTGTTGGGCATTTTGAAAAACTTGAGGACAGACAAGTCCCCCAGGTCTGACGGGATATATCCTAGGATTATGTGAGAAGCAAGAGAGGAAATTGCAGAACCGTGGGCAATGATCTTTTCGTCTTCAAATGACTTGCTCAGAAGCGTGGACTCTCCTGCTTCTTGGATGCTGCCTGATCTGCTGTGCTTTTCCAGCACCATACTCTTGACTCCAGATAGAACAGCAGTCCATATGTATAATTCAGAGAACAGCAGTTTAGTATGTTTAATAGAGAAAAACAGCAGTCACCATGTATAATATAGAGAACAGCAGTTGCTGTGTCTAATATAAAGAACAAGAATCCCTGTGTTTAATAAAGAGAATGGCTGTCCCTGTGTACAATATGGAGAACCTGAGTCTCTGTGTAGACTATAGAGAACAGCTAACCCTGTGTGTAATATGGAGAGCAGCAGTCACTGTGCTTAATATAGAGGGCAGCAGTTCCTGTGCACAATGTAAAGAACAGCAGGTCATATGTAGAACATAGAGAAGAGCATTGCCTGTGTCTTATCCA